>NW_017728995.1:22874015-22884607 GCF_001723915.1 Gavialis gangeticus | reverse complement strand
TATGGGCTTAAACTGGTGATAGGTGTGCATGAACCTAGACTGGTTATTTTGAACGTGTGTGTATCTGAGTTGCTAGTGTGCGTGTGTTTGTATGTACATGGCATTTTGTGCATGATACATGAATTAGTGATCTGTGTCTAACTTTTGGGGTGTATAGTGTATGTGCTTGAATTGGTGATGGGTATGCATGTGCCTAGGCTGATTTGAATGTATATATGTGCCTGAGCTGGTAGTGTGCGTGTGTATGCACCTAACTGATTTGTGTGTTTGTATATGTGCAATTGTGTCACACCCTGCTGTCTAACAGCGCAATATTGAGATCCTGAGAGTTGGCCTGACCCCTCAGGGCAACAGTGTCTGTAAGGCAGAGGGGTTGGGAGGGGGGAGCAGGGACACCTGCGGTCTGTGCCAAGCCCCAGCCAGGGAGCAGAGGGGAGGGGCCAGCTCTGCTGTGGAGCAGAGAGCCCTGCCCAGCCCAGAGAGCATGCTGGGATGCTGGGTGTTGTCTGATTTAACTTAAACCAGCAAGTGGTCTGGGATGGATATTGCATAAACTGGTTTGACCCAAATCAGTTAAGCCTGATACTACATTCAACCAGGTTTATCTCAAACCAGTTCTAGCCATTTTCAAACTGTTTTTTCTGCAATGAACATCTGTTCTGTTACAGGTTTAAACCAGTTTCTGATCACTTAAACTGGTTTATGTGCAATGTCTGTCTCTAGCCTATAAAGCTGAGCACCACTTGACTTAAACCACTGTATTTTTCCTGCAGCTTTACTGCTGTGGTGTTGACCAGTGCTAGAGTCTTTGTGAAGGGTTTACATATTAAACTGAAATGCACGCTTATGTTCATACATGCAGATGCAATAATAGTATCTCAGGCTGGGTTTACTTTTGATTTCTGAGTGGGGCAGTGCAGGGGTGACCAAACTTCCTAATCCTTCTAGCTGCAAGCAAGAATCCCAAGACAACTGAGCGAAGACACGCTTCTGAGATGTGCAGGCCCAGAGTCAATGGTATGTGATCAAAGCTGCACCTCAAATCATAATTTGTCATGAAATTGTATCATTCTTCAGGTGCTGCCTTCAAACTGCCCAGGGCTCACAAACAGCTGTTTGACCATTCCTAGTCTGGTGTCTAGGACACTGGCCTGGAATCCAGCTGACGTGAGTTTTATTGCAGTGCCCTGGCCAGCTGTGTGACCTGGGAGATGTCTTTACCTCCCTAAGCCTTTCCAGTTGTCGCATCCACTGATGATGCATAGGGGGTGCACGCAGGTGCACATGCATCACCTGAGTGTGCTGATGCACCCCCTATGACAGTGTCAGTGGTGCCTGTGGGCAGTCGCCACTCACCACCTCCCTTCCCCACCCCCGGCAGCGTCTGCGGGCGGTCAGTGATTGCTGGTTGGTGCTCACCACCCCCACCGCCGACCACACTGGTGGCATCTGCAGAAGCTTCCTGCTTACCACCGCCATGCTCCTGCCATTGCCGTGCCCTCCCAGGCACTGGGGGAACACATCGTTTTTGGTCACATCTATTTTGGTTTCAAGTTCTTCATGGTAGGGGCAGTCTGTGTGTTTGTACAGCACCTCAGACATTAGGGTCCCAGCCCTGTCTAGGACCTCTAGGCACGGCTAAAAACAACAGCAATGTAATTCATAACCCTAAGAGCTTCTGCACACACATTTTCTATCCCTCTTTGAAGACACTGTGTGATGTGATGATTTAGTGACATGGACCAAGGTTCATTAGAGATTAAGATAAAGCAACAGAATTTGGTGGAATGCTCCACAGATCATCAAAGCGGGAATCTACCTATACCACATTTTGATTCTGGTTATCTTAGCTGACAAAAGTAAATCATCCCTAGCGTAGTGCTTGGTGAATGTAACTATACTGCTTCTGGCTTGAGAATCAGTGGCTGTATCTCTCTGTAGATGTAGCAGGATGCTACCT
Organism: Gavialis gangeticus; assembly: GCF_001723915.1. Lineage (NCBI taxonomy): Eukaryota > Metazoa > Chordata > Crocodylia > Gavialidae > Gavialis > Gavialis gangeticus. Next base: position 22,882,647 of record NW_017728995.1, on the reverse strand, counting down.
GATGGCACAGGAATAGTCAGGGAGAGATTGGTTAGTTTAGGGTCAAGCTTTCTAATTTTGAACCAAAGTTCCTTACAGACTCTTTGGGTATACTGGGATACACATACAAAATTTGGTACTGGTCGGAAAAATTCAGGGCCGTTGGTGCCTTTAAAATAAAAGGCGGCCTCTCAGCTCATTTTCTTTTTGTAGTTTGGCTTGAATCTGAACAGCCAGAGACAAGATGTTATGCCTCAGGACTCCAGCGTGTTGACCCCACTTAATACTAGCAATGTTTCAGAGCAGCTGTGCTTAACTTGTTGGCCCAGCAGGCCAGATGAGTGGCGGGGGGAGGGTACACTACGGGTCATCACCTTGATCTGGCCTCACTCACCCCTGGGTTGAGCCCCTCGTGCCACATAGATCTCACTTGGTGGACTTGTGTCTTGCCTCATATCACCCAGATCCTGCCTCGTGTCCCTCTGCCCTATACACCTGGACCAGTTTCCTTGTCCTCCCCACGGGTCTAATCTAGTGCACAGGGCTGTGCTGCCCAGCCCACAGAGCTCCTTATGGGTTCAGAGACTCGACGGTGCAGGAGCACCAATTAACAATGCTGCTACTCCCCCACTGGCAATTTTTGGGGCCTGCTCCCTGCCAGATCTGCTGCTCCACTTGTGATTCCCTGATCTGCCACATGCCACACACACAGGCTCCCCATGCCACTTGTGACCCACATGCTGCAGGTTGGCCACCCCTGCACTAGAGCATCTGGTTTTTCCCATGGGAAGGACTGTGGGTACTAAGGATGAAATCCTGAGCTTGGTGACATCGATGGAGAATTCACTGGGGTGGGTGTTGCATCCCGGGTGCACTTTCCCCTGCATGTGTAGTAGCTGTTTCCAACTGGTGACGAAGAGACTTGGTCTGCCATTGCCCCCTGGAACACAGTTCAGACCTGCCGTGTCCAGCAGAACAGAAGGAAAATTGCTAGTCAAGATATCGCTAACATCTTTGACAGCTGAATGACCTTTCCGAGTAAGGTTAAAATATGGCTGTGCAAAGACAAGGAGGCACTGTTGAGGAGCCTCATGAGCTAACGTTGTTTATCTAACTCCTAAATGCTCGGGAACCAGAGGGGCCCCTCTCATTTGTGTGGAATGGAGCAAGCATCCTCCGCTTTAATACTGCAGGCATTTGGTGAGGCTTGAGAGAGCACATCTAGTGAACAGGCACGAGACTGGGACTCAAGAGAACAGTGTTCAATTCCTGCCTCCTCCAAAAACTTCTTTGGTGACCCCAAGTGAGTCACTTAAGCTAACCCAAGTCCCACCTCTGAAATGGAGGTAAAACCTTCACCTCCTGCTGGCAGTAGAAGGATAAAGCTCACTCACATTTGCACATTCCTACAATGGTGAGTGCCCTACAAGTGCCGAGACAGGCGGTCTCAACAGGCAAAGCGCTAGTGTGACAGAGCAACCAAAGGCGTGATGATGTATGTCTCTGCCTATAAGTATATAAGGGGGGGGGGGTGCATCAGGATTTGGGAGAATGGCTGTTTACCAGGGCTCCCCAAGGGCTAACTAGGTGCAACGACCACAAACTTCTAGAAGGCCAATGCAGACATGATATAAGGAAAAATTTCTTTATAGTCCAAGTGTCCAAGGTCTGGAACTTACTTCCCCCAGAGGTCATGTAAGCATCTACTCTGGACTCATTCAAAAGGCATTTGGATGTTTATCTTGCTGGGATTATCTGATCCCTGCAGACTTCCTGCCTCTGGCAGGTGGGCTGGACACGACGATCTCATGAGGTCCCTTCCAGCCCCTAATGTCTAATGTCTCTGATCTGCAGTGACTAGAGGGGGGATGAACCCATCCAAAAATATGCTTTGAACCTGCTGACTGAGCTTAAGCCACCCCATAGACTAGTTTCTTAGATTTCACCAGGGCTGTTCATAGGCTTAGTGGGGCCCACTGGAGGAGCAGTGATCGCATCTTGCTATAACCTCCCTCCACACACATGGCAAAAGCGGCCTCCTGTTGGTCCAGTATTCGGTTATCCTGCCTGGCGAGTTAAAGGTAGCCAGATGTGATGTCGCACAGGTACATACATCACTCCCTTGTAATGCCACTGACTATAGCTTGGGTGGACTTACGACCTTTTGACTCCTAAGCTTAACTGCATGTTTATAGTTTTGCAAAACCTAACCTTGCCTCGTTTAGAAAGACCCTGGGTAATGGCCAGTTGCTGAGAGACATCAAACAAAGCAGAAAAAAAGTCATTGTTCTTCCTCAATCATCTGATAAAGCACCATGGCTGATTTGGCCTCTAAGGGGCATCCCCCGGCCTGCACTCCCCAGCAGCTTTCACTACTGCCAGCTCTCGGCAGTACTTCTTACATGGGCAGCAGGTGGTGCAGGGGACGGGTCCTGCAGGAGTAGCTGTATAGGGAAAGCCTCAGGAAACACAGGGGACCAGTGAGGCTGAGAGGGAGCATTACTAAGCATGTTCTGTTGCACTGTTCACATGGTGCAGGAGGGGCAAATGATTGCTTGGCTGAAGGTTGAGCGCAAAGGCCTATATAGATGATCTCTTTTTTCTTCTCAGGAGAAGCTGGGCTTGGTGATGGATAATGAGGACAGGAGAGCTGGTCTCATACAGAACTGGGTGAAGCTTTCCCTACCAACATTATCTTGATTTGGCAATGGCCACAAAGAGCAGTCTGGGTGTTTGTATGTCACCTATGCAGACAAGGTTCTTTGGGTAGATATGAGATCTTTTATTAGACCAAGTAAATAGTTGGAAAGATTGTTCTTTGCAAAGTTTCGGCCACAAACACCCTTCCTTAGACATAAAAAGAGTCTGCTGGTGAATCGTGTACTCTCCTAGGCAGAATAGATGCCAATATGTAAAATGCAGGTCTGTGAAAATGCAAATGCATGAGGATCTAGATCATGAGGCTCCTTAACAGTGCCTCCTTGTCTTTTTACAGCCATATTTTAACCTTACTTAGGAAGGTCATTCAGCTGTCAAAGATGTTCGTGTTATCTCGACTAGCAATTTTCCTCCTGTTCTGCTGGGATCTGCAGGCCCAAACTGTGTTCTAGGTCTAGATCCTCACTGCCATGCATTTGCATTTTCACAGACATGCATTTTGCATAGTTGGTCTAACAAAAGCTATCACATCTACCCAAAGAACCTTGCCTTCCTGTGTCCTTGGACCAACAGCCAACAACCCTACTTCACCTAGGTTATTCCTGTGTTCCCAAGAAACTCAGTTTTAGTTTTGCCAAATCTCAGCCAAGTTGAGTAGGTTGGTGGAAGGTGCTACTCATTGGGCTAGCCTGATTAAGGCACATCAGTTTCTGCAGCCAGTGGCTCACAGGGGCGTGATGTGGCTGGCATCACATCCAGCTCTCATTGCCAATGACCTATTTACAGCTGCATCACCAGGCGGGTGGCCATTGGCATAAATAGGGAATAAGCTGCACACTTGCACCTTGGGAGTTGTAGTGACACCTCTTAACTTTTCTGCCATCATGTCCCGCCAGCTTCTAAGTAGAGAGTATTAAAATATTACTTAGTGACAGATAAATTTGGCTTTGGCCTATGGGGGGGGGGTCCAAAAAAAAATACCCAAGGATTCTCAAGGAGGTGTCACCCCACCAGAGATGGTTTGTTCATTCACACAAACTGACTTGCAGCAAAACCACTGTGCTTGGGAGAAGTTAGCTCCTGATTTTGAATTCTTAGTTTTTTGGTTTGGTTTTTTTTTTTTTTTTTTTTTTTACCTAAGATGCTGTCATCTTGGGCAAATGACCAAACCCCTTTGCAGCTAGATTTACTCCTCTGCAGAATGTGTGTAATAAAGTTACACACCAGACACAGCAGTCCTGTAAAATGAAACAGTTGCAAAACCTTTTGGGCTAGAAAGAGCATTTTATTTACAGTCCCATCATTTTCCAATCTTTCCTTTTTTTAGCCTGTTTTCTCCTTGGTCTTCTTTCATTGCCCTGTGGAACCAAGCGTGCCGCTGTAGCCCAATGCTAGTGTCCTAATACCTGGCTTGTTCTGCACCTCTGTGCATGCTCTACTGTTGTAACAGGTGAGTCGGAGGCTTTACCCTTCTGCAGGGCCTATGTCTGCTAGTATCCCAGTCATCTCTGCCATTACTATTAACATAGGGGGTTAACGTGCAATAAATTCATGGCCGTAGTGGGGATCTCCATCAGATGTATCAGGCTTCCGAAGCAATTTTCATATTTTTTTCTCCACAGTAGAAAAGCAAACCTGTGTTTTTGCAGCTCCAGCCCCAGACTCTGCTGCATGTTGCCCAGATCAGAGGCATAGCTGGATTTTCAGAGGGAAAGGGCAGCTGTCTCCTGCTTGGGCACTCTCTGGGAGATGCCTTGCTGCAGTGATGCTGTGTCCTATAGACGGTGCATTTGGAAGCCCCTGAGCAAAGGGCAGCTTGGGGCAATTGTCCTCCTTGCTCTGCTGCATCAGTGTCCCTTGGTTTTCTTGGAATTTGGGGAGTAGGATTGCAGTTATGATGGGAAAGGGAATATAGGTGGGGCAGAGAGGAGACCAATCAGCTCAGGATGCACTTCATCTGTGCATTCAAAGAGGAAAGCCTGCCTGAGATTACAGTTGGCTTCAGAGCCAAAGCCTATCAAGTGTTTTCAGAGTTTAACTCGGCTGTTAAAGGAGCTTATCTTTCAAGAAGCAAGTGGAAGGGTCACTCGCTACCTTGCACCGAGTGTATCTTACATCAGAGCATAGGCCTTCTGAGCTTGAGTTTGAAAGGTGGGATCAGCTCCTAGTTCCTATAATTGGATTTGCAGGCATTTAGGCCTTCCACTTAGTGAGGAAATGCTAATCAAGGCTGCTTGCCAAGGTGTGGCTGGGGGAGAGAAATCCACTCCAATTTTTCCAGCATGTTTCTGCAGTGAAAGACAAAATCTTTGTAGTCTGCAGAGCCTGCAATATTGAAAATCCAAAGGCAATTGCACTTCAGGTCTTGGTTTGCTCTGCAGTTTGGACAAACTGCCGGTAGGTGGTACTCATGGCTCATAAACCTGCCAGGAAAGCCCCACGCTTGCAGACTCTGCTACAATGGTACTTAACAAAAACTTGATTTTATAATACCACGGCTTTATAACACACCTAATTATCTCTGTTAAATGGGTTGGGCCTATGAAAGACTTAATCAGTACAATGTGAAATATAGGTAAAATCACTGTATAATTTTCTAGTGACAATTTGCGCAACTTCTGTTTTAATATGGGGCTCGAGTATGCTGTTTTGGAGATGTAGGTTATAGCTTATATTTATATTCGTGATGAAGAATCAACAACTATATAAACTAGGTTTATGGAAATACAATATCCCCCTAAATTATATGGCCTGAGAATACACTCTCAAAGTTTTATGTTCTCTAATATAATATTCAAAGGGGAGTGGGTGACAAAGGGAATTGGCTTCTCTTCCTAGGAGCTGGTAATGCCGCGCTGGTGGAAACCAACACTTAGTCTAGTCCCAAATCCATGGAGGCCAAAGGCTTCCAGTAGGTTTGGAACTGGCCCCTTGCAAAGCTGTTCGGACTGAAATCCTTTCAGACTGTTAAAGTCTGGCTGGATTTTGTGCTAGATTAAAGGCAGGGTGTTTGGAAGTAAGCGGGGAGAAGGGAAATGAAAATGGAAGAGGATTACAGGGTGCCGTTGTGGGATAGCTGTATCCTGCCATGATCTCAGCTCACAGATCCTTCTCCTCACCTTGCCCTCGCTTATTCTATGTTCCTCACTTTTGACTCTCGAGAACCGCTCATCTCGGGAGATCGTATCTGAAAGGTGAAGTCAAACATGTAAATGTTTACTAGAAGGACCCAATTTCATGTCATTTTAGACCAAATTGCTTTTCTATAGTAACTCTGCAATCGAGACTTGAAGTTAGACAGACTCTTAGGTAGGAGGTGAACAGAATTTTAAAAGCGTGGTCCTGATGGATTCCTGTTGTCATTGCTAAGGTTGTTTGAAGGTGCAGACGTCGTCTTCCGTACAAGCAGCTAACACTTATTTCTCACTTGTTAATACATTACTGCAATACATTTGCTGTGGAATTATATTTGCCTTCCTGCCAGTATTACTGTTGACTTGCAGGGTGGAATACAAAAAAGCCAGGAAAACCTTTTTATTGTATAGTTAAGAAGCTCTTAGGAAATTAGTATTCGCAAAGGGGATTCGGTTTGTGTCTATCTGAATCCACTGAATGTCTGACTCACTCGAAAGCTTGGAAACATGGGGCATCCAGTCATTTGTGTTAAGCTGCATTTAATTTAGGGGAGGGGGAAAAGTTGGATTTCCAAACAGCGGCAGGGCATTGCTAAAATTAGTGGTTTTACCTCTGAGGAGCAACAATAGTTTCTATTAAATTAGATTAGTATTTAATTCATACATGCTCAATTGAGGTGGCAACAATGAAGGGGCGGTGAATTGACAGGGATAAAATACTGAAAACCCTCTTTAAATCCAAATCCAGGCCCCAGTTCTGCATGTGCTTAACTTTGTGAAGCTTTGTGAGTGGTCCCAGGGAAGCCAACGGGAAAGTTAAAGATGCATAAAGCTAAGCACAGCTCCTTGACTGACGGCCTTCATTTTTCCGCTGCCACCAGGAATTGAGCTGTGGGGCCCTTTAGAGCTTGAAGTCTGAACCTTGGCTGGTTTCCTAGCTGAGAACAGTAACATAGGGACACATTTGTTTTAATCACAAGCAGGTAATAGTGATAGGGGTGCGAGAGAAATATAACACGTTGCTACTGTTGGGTTGTGTTTCTAGGATCAGAGCCTTTGTTGAGGTGCCGAGCAGTCGGACGAGCTAGTTATTTGCTCCGTGTGTGCTTACACACTTTTTGGTCCCTGCCGAGGTAGGAAGGGGAACAACATTTCATTTATTTTAATACTTTGTCATGTTCTGGCATCATAAATGATACTTGCTGACAGTCATGCAGAAAAGCAGTGGCAGACCTGGGGCCCGAACCAGGGTCTCCTTTGTCTTAGTCGGGTGTCTGGGCCACATAATGCCATGCTGCCTCCCCTACGGTATCCCTCTCAGAGCCAATTACAAACATTCGCTCATTAAGTCTTGTTATAGCCACGGGAAGCCGATAAGCAGAATCAGCCCCTTTAGAGAAGGGCAAAAGGGTGAGTTTTTCAAGTTGAGAGTTCTCCAGCTAGCTCCCATTGGATTTCAAAAGGGAGCTGAGTATCCGGTGCCTTTAGGCACTGTTGAAAATCCTCCCCACGTACGTTAGTGGCCACTCTCAATAGTGGGGTCTGTAAGTCACGGGATACATTTCTCGGATGGGCATGTTGTTGCGCAGCTGCCAGTCGCGGGGATTCTTCCCTCTGGCTCAGGCCAGGACTAGATGGACACGTCCTCTTATCTGGTGTGACAGTTCTTATATTCCCATTTGAAAAACGTGGAACTGAGACCAAGAGGTTAAATGATCTGCTGAATGGTTCACAATGCGTCCACAGGAGAGCAAGAAGTCAAATCCTAAGAGACCTCAGAGCAGGATTTAGGCACCTAAGGACGTTCTGAATTGGCAGTGCAATGCAGCCACTAGGTGCTTATATTAGTTAGGTGCCTTCATTTGGGCTCAAAACGATTCCAGGGGAGTTCCTGGGGTATCGAGGTTAGGCACCCTCTTTCTTGCTCTCCTTCCACCCCAAGCTCACCCAATGGGCTGACTTCCAAAACAGGAGGGAGTGAGGATGACCCAGCCTACAAGGAAAAAGCTTGGTGGCTACAAAAGTCTCCTGAGAAGTCGCCTTGAATCCCTTTAGCTTGAGGATGATTAAAAACCCAGGTTTTCTACTTTTCAGGCAAGTGTTTTGTATTCCTGGCACCACTCCCCATGTTCAAGAGCTAATGAGGCTGCTGTGCTTTCTGCCATCAGCTAAGCATTACGCTTCACTTAGGTGCGTTTCTCAACAGAATGGGATCCCCTCCTTCAAGCCCCGCAAGCTTGCAGCACACTGTCCCCAAGCTTGCAGCTCGGAGGAGGAAGAGGAATAAAGCCGTACCTTTTGCTGGCATTTTCTATTAGCCAGCATAAGCACCTCCCTGTGAGTGACAATGGGATTTGGACCAGCCTCAAGAGGCACTAGGAAGCCAAGGCACCGAACCCTGTTAACTAGGATTGCATCCTTTGGCAAACGTGCCTCAAGCATAGGTGTTGCAATGCCTCGAGTGGAGCTGCCTTTGAGTTGGATGAGGTTCTGGCTCTGCGTGCAGAACTCATGCATCGGGACTCTCCATCCCATCCTGTGACCATGAGGAGATCTTTCTATGACAGCAAGAGGGGATCTTCCCACCGTATTGCTGTGTTAACTCAGGGGAGCGCAGTGTATGAGAGATCCCGGGAGCACAGCAACAACAACAACAACAAATGCACTGCTGAGCCGGCTCTGGTTTTTTGTGAGATTTTGAGCATGACAGGGTCTGGATTTTTTTTGGAGAGACAACTGTGCAATGGATGCTTCTTTGCAACAAAATCAAACTAAGGCACTTCAAGCCTTTTCCATCCCTTCCAATTACGAGCTCTGAAGAAGAGCATAGAAAATCATAGAAATGCTGAACAGGCCAGCTG
>NW_017728995.1:22863709-22869015 GCF_001723915.1 Gavialis gangeticus | reverse complement strand
GGCCAGCAGCTCAAGCTTGGTTCTGGCTGAGCCGGCTCTGGTTTTTTGTGAGATTTTGAGCATGACAGGGTCTGGATTTTTTTTGGAGAGACAACTGTGCAATGGATGCTTCTTTGCAACAAAATCAAACTAAGGCACTTCAAGCCTTTTCCATCCCTTCCAATTACGAGCTCTGAAGAAGAGCATAGAAAATCATAGAAATGCTGAACAGGCCAGCTGGTGGCAGAAATGAATCAAAATAGCCCCTCTTCCCCCTTTTTGGTTCAGCGTAAGAACTGCAAGCACAAACAGCACCGGAGACAGCTTGATGAGATGCTACATGCAAGCTCGTAACCAAAACATAGCAATTGCTGTCCTGGCTGTGGCTGTGGCTGATCTTCTGGGCAAACTGCTCGCTGCAGCGTACGTTTGTTCACATGTTAGGCTGGTGCTCTGCAATGCAAAATGCTGAAAAGAAAAAGAAAATAAATCTTTTACTAGACCATATTAAAGTGAGAACCTGGCTCTGTTTTCCAAAGCCTCAGAGAAAAGGCATCATGCCTCACTGCCTCTAAATTAGATCACAAATTTTCTGGCTGATGGCAGCATCTTAGCGCTCACCCTGAAGGCAAAGATCTGAACAAATTACATTTTAATATCTCTGGTTCGTTTATCCATGCTGAGATCGCAGAAGGAGCAGAGACATGTGCATACATGGAAATCCAGTGGACTTGGGGGACCCTAAAGGGAACATCATCAATGGGGGAAGTATAACAGTTCAAAGGAAATAAAACCTTTGCTTAGTTTGCATGTTAGACAGTGTGCGGTACTTAATACATGTCACCAGTTTGGTGAAGTGTAAGACTCCAGGGAAAGAAAGGCCTGTGATGGATCTGCGTGCTGCAATCTGGACTCACTCATGTAGTTTATTGCCTAGCCCTTTATTCAATCAAATTCTTCATAAACATGGAAAGCACCGATGTTGACATATGCTATCTACTGCATCAGCGGATGTGCTTCTGCATCTCTTCTCTTGTCAAAAGCATTGTCATAGGGCCTGAGAAGCTGCAAAGCAATGTTGAGTGGCTTTGTTATCACCACAGGGGGTCTAATTCTCCACTTGATATGTGTGTGCAGCTCCCATTTATGTACAGGCATCAAAGGGAGGTTCCAGACCCCTTAGGAAGTACAAGGTGACACTTGACAAGAGCAGAACAGATGCAAATGTGTTCCTATTCATAGCTCAGAGCTCCCCTTTTGTTTCTCTAATTGATCATTTGCTGAAAATACTAACATTTGTGCAATGAAAATAGTCTTTGAGCAGGAGGCAATGATGTGTGTGTGCCCAGAACGGGTCCCACAGGAGCAAAGTGCCTGGAACAATACTTGGGGATCAAAGGTGGGGCCAAGGATTCCCACAGTGCCAGACTGCAGGGCAGGACCTCTGAAAATCTGTACAACTCGCAGAGTTTCTTTTGATTTAATAGGGGTATGATGCTTCTGAGAGTAAAACGCCAGTCGAGGTGGTTACACCCAAACTAAGCATGGTCTTGGATGTTCTGAACAGCAAGCTTTGGTGGAGAACATGGGATACAAAATCATTTGACCATGTCTACCACCTACTTCTACAGTGCTCCCTCCCCTTCCTACATGACATAGGGAGCCCCTCAGGACGATACCCCTTCTTCACTGGCCATCCCATGGATGTTCATTTATGCTCAGGCCTTGTCTTGATTAGGGAAAAATACTTCAACTTGAGGTTCCTAAGGTAAGGTAAAATACTCGTGAGCTGAGGCAATTTGCATTTTTCTCTAAGAGTCACGGTAAAGCCTAAGCTCCCCCTTGCTGTTGTCTCGGTTTGATAAACCATATGTCTTCTTACTAGGATGCTGGCTAACTCGAGGGAGGAATGTATCTATTCTCTAACAAAAAATGGCCTCCAGCATCCATAACTTCCTTTAGCTCTTCATTGGCAGCTTTGTGGGCGTTTCCTCAGCCGTTCCCATGGGCAACTTTGCCCTCACCTATCTCTTAGTGAAATCTTGAGAGCAGTATTGGGGAATGGTTTGCTGGGGCTGATATTTATTTCCAGTTCCAGTTCTATTCTTCACTTCACCTGTGCTGGAGGAAGACGGGGATGTAGCAGTTGTTTCTTAAGTTCTAAGGCCAAAAGCGATGAGTAGATCACATCTGCCATCTAGTTAGATAGCCAAATGCCATGATAGTCCTTGAAGAAATACAAAACTCTAAAACCCTTGATTCAGAGGTGTGATACCTATTAGACCAACTAGAAAATAGCAAAAAAAAAATATTTTTCTTTGCAAGCTTTCAGGTGCACACACCCTTCTTCAGGCTGTGGGGAAATGAAAGATGGTAAAAGACCCTTTAGGAAGAAAATAAACTTCCTTTTACATAAAGAAGGCTGAACATGGAAGTATGTTCCTCTGGGTCTGTGAGGGTCCTTTTGTATGAATTTTTTTTTATGTGCAGATAAGACAGTTTCTCTTCCCTGGTGGTCAGATAGCAGAAAGGCAGGGAGGTGTCAGCCTGAAGAAGGGCGCATGTGCCTGAAAGCTTGCAAAAAAAGATTTTTTTTGTTGCTATATTCTAATTGGTCTAATAAAAGGTATCATCTCTGAACCGAGAGTTTGAGAGTTTTGTACTTCTTGTCTCAGACCAACGCAGCTATAAAACAGATCCCTGAATGATGGTCCTTGTAGATGGGGAAGAAGTGCAGGTGTCTTTGCTTATCTGATACTTTTAGAAGACATGGAAGCAAGTATGTGTGTTCAACAAATTAACCTGATCTCATCTGTTCTGGGAAGTTAAGCAGTTGTGGTCCTGGCTTAGTGGCTGGATGGGAGACCATCATGGAATTTCAGGCACCTATGAAACAAGCAAAAAATTTGTAATTAAACGTTTGGTAGATGGGGGGCAAAGCCTTGTTCATTCCCCTTACTGGAATTGAGGGATGGGGCTGAGAGAGAGAACTTATTCAGCAAAAGTTTGTGTCACTACCCTGTAAGGCACAAAGCAATTGTGCAGCACCTTAAATGAGAATGATATTGCTTTTTTTAATGTCCCAGTATAATCTCAAAAGCTGTAGTCTGCCTTTTCCTATTTACCTTATGTGGAAAAGCAAAAGATTTTTCACATCTGAGCTTCAAAGGTTAAAACTAGTGAAGTCAGCAGTAAAATATGTGAATTTAACCTTTGGCTGTTACTATGTAAACCACTTGGTTTCACAATGTTTGCACTGGAATGACTGAAGGCTTATATTTTTCCACTTGTCGCAATCGTATAAACTGGGGGGAGAAAAAAAGAGGATTGCAAATGTGGCCTTTCACTTCCATCTGTGGGGTCAGGCACTGGGTAAGAAATGTTTTCATGACAATCTAAATACAAATAACTTGAACTTTTCCACGGTCTTTTCATAGGCTCTGGAAAATCCCCCAGCTGTGGCCTAGGAGCTGGGGGAGAGAGGGTTCTTGCAGTGATGAAGAAGTACCTCGAGTTTTCTGTTGCTTTCATGCAACCGGTTCTGGCAGAAGAGTTGGCTCGTTGGTGGGCAGCCCCCACATCGCCCTGCACAACAACTTGGGGAAATACCAATAAAGAGAACTCCACAGAGGGACCCCTGCCCCACCATCCCCATGAGCTTTCTTCAGTGTGAGAGAGTAATCAGGCCTTGGAAAACCAGAGGCAAAGGTTTAGTTCAGTAAGGCCATGTCTAAACTGCAAATTTACTGTGTCTGGCAACAGCACCCGCAGACACACCGCGCTTCTCTGCAGGCGCGGCCCTGCTCTGGAAGCAGCGATGCACTGTCACAGCATGGTTAGCAACCTGTCCTTCGGGCTGTGCTGCTTCTGGTGAGGGGGTCAGGCACACATCACAGCGGGGCATGTTTGGGGGCACTCTGCCAAACGCAGTAGATTTGTAGTCTAGACACGGCTTGAATATCATTGCTTGTGAAAAAATATACTCTTTAAGTCCATTACCACTTATGAGTAGGGTCCTTTCTAATTCACGGCAGCTACCTCCAGATTTCACAGTCCTGGCACAGTGCCAGGCACCGATTTTGTGGCAGTGTGGTACCCCCCCCAGCTCTGATTGGTCGAGGGGCCCTGGAGATGGACAGATGGCCATCTGTTAATCATTGGGGAGGGGCAGGACTTCTGGGGCCAGGTGGCCATCTATCAATCTCTGGGGAGGGGTGGAACATCTGGGGCCCCATGGCCAATCAGAGGCATGGGGGGGGCCTGCCACACCCTGCCATAAAAATCTCCCTTGTGTCTCCCCTCCTCTGCCTCTTCTCATGCTTGAGGATGCTAAGGCTTTGCGCCCTTTTCTATTTTTCCAGTGCCCCCTCCCCCCATTTCCTTTGTACAAGGCTCTCCCCAAACTTGATTTGCCCCGAGCCCCATCTGAATTGGGTTTTTGTGACTGCTCCAAAAAGAGCCAGATCTTATACCCCCATCCACAACTCCCTCTTAGTCTTGGATAGGAGTCTCAGGGTGCATTAGGGGACAGCAATAAACTGTGGAGTTTATTGCTCTGCAGTTTATTGCTCCCAGGAAGCTCCCAGGTGCTCATCTGCACGTGTGCCTGGATCACAGCAGGTCCAGCTGGAACGAGGCCTGGGCAGTCCCCCTACTAGCCCACGGCTGCTCTGACTGGGATCATTGCGCTGCAGAGCAGCTGGTTAGGGCACAAGGGTGCACCAGTGTGGGGCTAGCTGGCAGGCAGCTCCAGCACTGAGGCACCCTTGTGCCCTAGCCAGCCAGTCAGCATCTACACATGCACTGCTGTGCCTGAAAAAACCCCATAGCAGGTTAGTACTTGTAAATACTTCTTTCTTTTACAAGTACTACGCTGCTGTGCAATTTATTTGTTTTGTGTGCCCTAATAGGGGTGCACGTGTAGATGCTGAGGTATTACTGCACAGTTAATTAGTCGACTGTGCCGTAAATGTTTTGAGTAGATGCGCCCTCAGTGCTTCCGTATTGGGACAGGCTGTTAATCACATGGGGAACTGAGGCACACAGGCATGATATTTCCTTTCTCTTGCCCACTGTCTTTTTTGTATTGTTGCTAAGTTTCTATGTAGATATATAGCACAATATAGACCTGATCTCAGCTAGGCACTGTAGGTATTGCTGTAATGCAAAATATATATTAACGAGGCAAGGATTTTGTGGGGAGGGAGCAGTCATATCTTTTACTGGACCAACTGCATGCTTGGAACAGTTAGACAGCTTTCCAATGCAAGACATATTTTGGGTGATCTGATGAAGGATCTTGCATTCCAAGGCCTGTCTAACTTTGT
>NW_017728995.1:22855334-22858709 GCF_001723915.1 Gavialis gangeticus | reverse complement strand
CAAGACATATTTTGGGTGATCTGATGAAGGATCTTGCATTCCAAGGCTTGTCTAACTTTGTTCCAACTGTGCAGTTAGTCCAATAAAAGGTATTGCCCATCCCAAATTTGTTCCCTGTCATATAATTCCTGGACCATTGTGGCTACAACATAACCCTAATGCTACCAATAAATATTAATATAATTGGCATTGACAGCTCTCATGACAGAACCAAAACTGGTCGTTAGCTTTGGTGGTTAGTTCTCTGTAGCTAACAGACATCTGCAACTTTTAGTGTTTTCACTTAGCTTGCTATTTTGATCATCAGGTTTCCTTGAAAAAGTAAAATTTTAGCTCACTTGATTCCAAAGAAAAGTTCAAAATCTGAGATGTGGGACCTAGAACATCAAAAACCTGAAGCCCCCCCCCGGTCACCAAAGATGCTTTATTTATTTGCTATAAATAACTAGTTTTAAAGTCAAATTCATACTTTTTATGGAATGGAATTGTGATTTTTGGTGCTTTGAGGTTAGTGATCGGGGTGGTGCCAACCTCTTACTGGTGTGGGGGCTGGGCTGGGGCTGGTCTCAGCTGGTTTAGGAGGCTCCACCCCTCCCAGTGCCACTGCCACAACCCACCCGCCTCTGCTCCCGCCTGCTCTGCACCCAGCTTCCCCACCAGGAAAAGGCTGGCACGGCCCAAGCCGGGAGCACCACACCTTTGCAGTCTCACCTGCATATGGTGGGTGGGCAGCAGGGACAGTGCTCGGAGGGGTGGCTATGGGAGGGACTAAGGAGAACTTTGGGGTGGCAATACCTCCCCCAAGCTTCTCCTAGCACCACCCTTGTTAGTGATACTGGGTGGCTAACAAAGATCTAAATAGCTAGATACAATTTGGCAATGATTAAGGTAGAAAATGATAACAATGGCAACCAAAATTAAGGTCCCCACTTCCTAAGAGGCGGAACATGCTAAACAGAAAAGTTACATCTCTACATTACCACCCAGGGTTTCCCCTTCGCAGCTGAAGCAGGAATTTTTGCAAGGGTTTTTTCTTCTCTTCTATTTACATTCTCTGCTTGCCTAATTATACAAAGTACCCATCAGTTTACAATGCTAGATACATATTATACAGTTTCTTATGAAGTGTATTTGTTATGCAAATTGTTGTATTTCATTATGTTGGCTGTTTATACTTATTATCATAGGAAAGAAAGGTCCTTGTGTCTTTTTACCAAATTTAAATCCCTAAAAAGGCTGTTTTTCGGTGGGTGTGAAAACACAGTATGTAGATGTGTCCAAGATAAAAATGGAATCGCTGATAGAGAATTCTTACATCTAATGCTGTATTTGGAATTGGTTTATCACCATGTAAATCTGCTTGTTGTGTTAATTGGACAGAAAATGGATATGATGTGACATGACCAGTATCATTTTGCCTGCATGATTCGGAGCTTGATAGAAAAATTGTTGGTGAGCGATGGAGAAAAGGACCTGCAATTTTGGAAGGGAATGGAGAAAATGGAAAAATATTTATGTAAGTGCAATTATTCTTGTTGCCACTGCCAATTGGACGTGTAATGGAGATTTTCCCAATTTAATTGTGTTTTTTATAAAATGTATATCTAGATAATAATCACCCCAGTGTATCCCAATGGTGGTGCTTTTGTGGCGGGGCATCTTCCAAAATATATCCTTATGGATGTCTTCTTCAATGCCAGAGACCAAAATATCCTTTTTAGACTCTCTTAACAACACTTGGGCCCTTTTATCCAGGGTCCACAGAAGAGGAAGTCAGCTGCTGTAGATTCATTAAAAAAAAAAGGGGGGGTTAGACACGTAGGGCCAGAGTCTTACAGACATTCAGGTGCCTAAAGAAAGCCAACAGGCACTTAAGGCTCTCATTTGTTATGGGGGGTTAGATATCTAAGCATCTAATCCCACTAGACGTCTCGCCACATATGTAGACACCTACACAGTTTTAAAATCTGACCCTTAATCCTTCTGTGCTAGAATTCCCCCATTTATAAAATTTTCTTAGACACAAGTAATATATAATCCTACATAACTCATGCACGTGCAAAATGTTAATCACTTAAATAATTGGATTGTGAGCAGGTACTGTCTTTTTGTTAAGTGTGTGTACGGTAAAATGTATTCCAACTCCTCAACACAAAATAAATAATTAGTAACAATAAATCCCTTGAGGGCCCGGATTCTTTTACCATTTGCACAGTTGTAGCTAATAGCAAAATTGCCCTGGGCTCTCCCATTGGTCTTAGCTCTGTGTTTAAATTTATTGCTTTAGGAAAGTTTTGTTATGCAGCCTGGCTGCCTTGTACAACAGTAATGATGGCAGTAACATTTGACATGTAGCAGCATTTGTTGTTAGAAAGAATGGGAGAGTGGGGCTCTATTTCTTTAAGCAGTATATGTTTAAATGAAGAAATACAACTGAATTGGGATTGCAAATTTAACAGTGTCTTGTTGGAGTTTATTATTAATGTTGATTAGTTTTGTGGTTTTAGTTTTTCAAGTGTGTCACTGAGTGATAAGAAACGGGCACGGATGTGATTTGATTAGGGCCAATATGCAAGTCCGAGGGGAGGAGGACCGTGCTAAGAGGGGAAGATGGAGGTCGGTTTTGCTTGGTATTATCTAATCACCAAATAATTTCTTTGGTATCATTTTACAGACAGCCAATACGAGTTGCATAATTTAAAGCAGTTGTCTTCCTCCAGGGGTTGTTTTCGATTACGTGATGATATTTTTCCAGCTGATTTACACATTTTTAGTTAAGAACAGGAGTGGACCGTATTGTTTGGATTGGGAAGTAGTGCTTCCTCTCAGTGAAACACCTGGTTTGCAATTATCAATATGAGATATTGGGTCGTTAAAGGAGGCCAACATATTTTGGAAAAAAACATGTAATTTTTCACTTTTGGACTAATCTCTAATTGATTCATATTGAGTTGAATTCCACTATAACTGAATGTTGAGGTGGTAAAGATTTTAAGTAAAAAAATGCCACCTGTTTTTGAGACCCAGTTCTATAAATGCTAGTATATAGAGGTGATCTCAGGGGGTTCATTAGAGATACTTAGATGAATGAATTTACTTATGTGCATAAGTATTTCCAGGTTTGGAGCTTTGGTTTCCAGCTGTAAGTCAAATATCAAAAGGCTTTGCAAGATAACCTGGTTTTTATTTCATTATTTTGTAGGCTCAGCTTGTTTGGGTGGGGTGTGGGATGGACTTCTGAACTTTGGGATGCTTCTCCAGACTGAAATGTGGAAACGTTTGAGGTTTGTACTTTCATAAATGCATCTACAGTTATTCCACTGGCTGGAGACAAAAAAGGAACTGGTAAACAGTATAGTATTTTGTCTAGCTGAT
>NW_017728995.1:22844038-22855063 GCF_001723915.1 Gavialis gangeticus | reverse complement strand
TAAGTGAAAAAAAAAAAAAAAAAAAAAAAAAAAAATATAAAAGGATATAAGAAAACTGGGAGAAATGGCAAATAGAATTGGTCCCTAGAGATGGGTAGACTGATGATCAGAATTCTGCTTTAAATGGGTAATATTAATGACCACAGTTTGTTCTGTAGCTACACATCTGATACTCCCAGCTTCATTTTTCGAGACATTAAAGTAGGGAGAAGTTCAGTGAACTATCAACTTCAGACTTTCATGCTGCAAAATTAATTGACCAGCTAATTGATAAGTGACTCACAAGTGATTGGTTCCCCTCTCTGTGACCAGAAATGAAGGGGTAGCCAGAGGTAAGACTAGAATTTCAATCAAAGGCTCTTAGGCATATACAGCAATACATTTTACCTTGTTCCAGCATAGACTGAACAGCAAAGTAATGAGCTGAGCTGTGGTCCTAGATGATCACAAGTGGCAGCTCTGGCATGGCTAGTAGAAATCAACAAGTAGGGGACCTTTTCCCCAGAAGATCCCTGCTTTCCTCCGAGAGAGCAACTAGCTTGCTTTGAATCTGGTAAACATGGGAGAGTTTCATTCTCTGCTAAGTTGGCCTGTGTTTAAGGGGGTTGTACTGGTTCAGCGTGAGAAGGCATAACAAAGATGCCTTGATAAAATTGGTTTCTTTTTTCATAGTCCATTTTTTTAAAGAAAGGTTCCCTCTGCTAAAATAGGGGCTTGATTATGCTTTCATAAGGTGCCATAGAGTGGGCCAATAGTTTTTCAACCAAACATTTTCCACTGGAAACACGCTGATTCACTGTTAAGGCAAACTGCCTTCAGTCATCTCATTGTAAACCTCAGGGCTAGGGAGAGAAGTTACACACAAACCAGGGATCACAAACCAGTTTAAACCTGCAACAGAACAGAAGTTTAGTGCACTTCAACCACGTACAAAATGGCTGAAACCAGTTTAAGATAAACCTGGTTGAATGCAGTATCAGACTTAACTGATTTAGGTCAAACTGGTTTATAGAACTTCTGTCCCAGACCCCTCCCTGGTTCAAGTTAACTCACAGTCCCCCAGCATCCCAGGGTGCTTTGCAGCCCTGGGCTGTGCTCTTTGCTCCAGCAGAGCAGGGTTGGCCCCACCCCTTTGCTTCCTTGCTGGAGCACGATCACTGGTTGAGAAGGAGGTGGGGGTAGGGCCAGGTCTGCCTGGTGGGGGTGGAGCAGCCCCTGGTCTTTTCCCCTAATCCCCACTGAAGTGGAGGGGTGGGGGGCATGGCCAGATGCCAGCCTGGCCAGCAGGCTGAAGCAGAGGGGAGGGAGAAGGTTTAAACCCCCTCCCCTGCTCTCAAGGGACCCCAGCCAGGGTCTGCCTGGCAGGGAGAAGCAGCCTCTGCCTGGCTTTTTCCCTTCTCCCCACTTGAGCAGAGGGAGGTTGGGGGTGGAGGGGGGCTTAAACCTCTCCACTCCAGCAGGGGAAAAGCCAGGCAGGGGCTGCTTCACCCCTGCTAGGCAGACCTAGCTGGGGTCCCTCGAGGGTGGGGGTGGGGGTTTAAACCCCTCTCCTGCTCCTCTGCCTCAGTGTGCCTTAGTCTGGCATCTGGTGAGGCCCCCCCACCCCTCCACTTGAGCAGGAAGCAGAGGAAAAGATTGAATTGATTCAGCCTCTGGCTTTTAGACTGTCTGTACTTAGCCCAGGGGATCAGGGGAGTAAACTGATTTTAAAAAAAGGACCAGGAGACCCCGGTCCAAGTGGCTGCTTTGCCTGAGTCAGAACAAGGGCTTGGATCTGGGTGTCCCGCATCCAAAGTGAGGGCCCTAAACACGTGGCTGTTGGCTAGTTCCTCCTGGCACAAGCTCTACCTCCTTTCTCTGTTTTGGGAAAGCATTTATGAAGGTCCAGTTTTCATTCTGATGCAGGTCCCAAACAAACTGAAACCTTGGAAGAAAAAAAAAAATGTTTTTCCTTTCAGGACATGCTCCTGGTGTTTTAAACTGGTTCATTTTGGCCTACTAGATCGGTTGTCTCTTTTTGTTCAGGCCCTTCCATCTTCCCTCATTCTCCCTTCTCCATTACTTTTACAGACCCTACTCCAATATGCCTTGTGTCTTTGGCTAGAGAGAAGAGAAGAGCTACCAACGCCATCCACCAGTGCAGAGGAGGCCGCAATGGCAAGTGGGTGAGAAACTCAGCTAGGAGGCTGGAGATTTTAGCTTCCCCATCCCAGTCCCTGTCTCTGACACTGACTTCCCCTATGACCTTGGGTCTCTGCTTTGTATTTTTTTCCTTGTGCTCACCTGGTCTTGCCTGTTTAGACTCCAAGCTGTTTGGGGCAGGTGCTTTCTTTTAAAATGCATGTGTAGAGTGCCTAGTGCTATGGAGCCTGAATCTCAGTCGGATGTTACCCTGTTACAAATAATAGTAAAAATAAGGAGTAGGAGAGAACAGTAAAGAAGCAGGACAAATACCAGCTGGTATTAGCTGCTTTTCTATGCCATGTGTAACTGAGGTCATGACGTCTTACCCCCAGGTGTTTGGAATAGCTAATCGGGTGCTGCTGCACAAGGCTACTCCTCTACTACAAAATGGTGCATCCTAGCAGAAGACTGGGCTTTGCTAGCTTCTCTTGGGTTTCGACATGCAGGGGGATGCTTGCTTTTTGTTTCCCTAGACTGCTGGGGCAGGAGCACAGAAGTAAGCCAGCACGCCAGTGTAGTCCTGCTGCCTGTAGCTCCCTTTTAGGTCTCATTGTAGATCTTGGGGAGACAGCCGGGTAAAATGGAAATTGCCCTGCAGAATTAACCAGTTGGCATGGGAGGGGCGTGTGTGTGCACTCATGTATTAGACATCAGGCTGCTTTATTGCAGGGAGGGTGCCTAATGCTAAGGCTGAGGGAGAAAACAAGCTCAATATGTGAAACCCTGTTGTGGACAAACTTTCATTTCAAAACCTTTCATTTCAGAGGAAGAGCTTCCCACAAGGCCTGTAACTCTGAAAATAAATGTCCTTACTGGAACTCCATGAAAATCAATGTCCTTACAGCACTTTTTAACATTTTCTTCCTTGCGTTCTTCTAAAAGAAAAAGTTAGCTCGCTCTCTAGCTGACTAACCAGACAGTTACTAATGGCAATCAAAATATGCATGGGCGTGATAATCTACAATTCTTTGTTGCTGCAGATGAAAAAAAAAATACAGAATGTGCTCACTGCCAAATTCAAACTTTGAGAGTTTGGAAATGTGTAGCTTTGCCAACCCTAAGTGCTGAAAAGCTGGGAGAGAATTAAAAAACCTGGAGTTTGAAAGTAAATTGGGGTTTTTTCTTCCTCTCTCCCCTGGAGGGATCATGTTTTCAAAGTTCTCTTTGCAATTGAAAGGCTGGAAACTTTTTACTATAATGATAGCTGAAATTCTCATGTCATCGCGTGTCCCCAAGAACTTGGGTTTTAAGAAGAAATCTTGATATAAAATCAGCCTCAGATTTTAGAAGAAGTGCAGGGAATTGAGTGAGAACAGGAGGAAATGCCTGGTAGTTTTATCAGCTGAGAGAGGTAGTTTAGTTAGTTGTGTTCGGCCAAAGTCAGGCAGGATTTAGGGTAGACCTGCACCTTATGAGCTAAGTAAGATAGAGGGAGCACAAACTTTCATGAACTCCAGTTCACGTCCTCAGATGCTGTGAAAGGACAATATAGATCCTGCTTAAAGTGCAGTGAGTGATTTGAATACAAAAGGTGGGAAAAGAGGAGGGTGTTTGTGGGGGGGGGGGACAGTGCTGGGAGAGGGATAGAAGCAAAGCACCCATAGGAACAAAGGGGTCACAAAAGCTAATCCAGGTAATGGGATAAGAATCTCTGGTCCCTGTGGGAATATAGTGGAAATGCTTTCACGAAAGAAAAGTCGTTGTTTAGATGAAACCTGCCTTTTTGCATTTGTGAACGGCTCCTACCTTTGAGGCCAGAGGGCATTCAAACAAAGTGGGGAGAGAGAGAGAGAGATCGTTTGGTCTTGCAGCTGTTTGGGAGAACATGAAATGGTGATAGGTTTTCTCTCTCTCTGTGCCCTGTGTTCAGTATGTGTGTGGGGTGGGGGGATCGCAGTCCCCATCTGAGCTGTAAAACAGGCACTAATGGGCCACATCCCCAGCTGGTATAAACATGCTTTTGGCTTCAATAGGACTGGTGAGGGTGATGGGCTGTGCCTGCTATGCCAGTCAGGTATTAGCTGGCTTTTAAAAGAAACTTCATAAGGAAGTGGTTCTAGCAAAGCAGACTGCTTCTCCTGGCATTCAAGGTCGCATCCATTTGTGTGATCTTAGTATTGACTTTTCTCTCAGATGAGAGCGCAGTTTCTTCTACCTTATGCTTTCCCTTCTCTCTGTTTTTTTGTGCTGGCATCAACAAGGAACTACAGTCATTCCACAAATGTTCCAGATGTTTTGCAAACCTTGATCTTGAGCTTATTTCCCAAGTTCAGCTTTACTAGTTACACAGTCGAATAGACAAATCTGCAGGTTGTCATCATTACGTCCTTCCTTGTAAAGTACTTTGCACTGTAGGAACCATTTGGCCGAGGCACTAGGGATACTTTTGTGAGAATATGCCATCAGATCAACCCTTTTAATACCCATAAAAAGACAGGATGTCAATTTAAAGCCTCATCTGTCTCATTCATCTTAAGTTTGGTGATTTATGAAGTACTGTAAATTGCAATCATATCAGTTTCTAACACTCTGGCAGCTATTTAAATAGCAAAACTTTCTTCCAAAAACATGATCTATGGAAGACATAAGTTTCAAAGAGGGAGTTTGCTTTAATAGGAAAAGACTATTAGCATTCATTTACTGACAAGAGCAAGCTTGCGTCCTTTACAAGAAATAACGCTTCCATTGCTATTTTGCATTCAGTGTTCATCAAAAGATAGCTTTTTCTTTTACTTGTGAAGTGGGGGGAATTTGGGGCAAGACTACATCTGGGGAGGCTGGGAAAGGTTAGATTTAAAGTGATACTATCTCCGTGGCTAAGGACAGAAGTTATACACAAACTGGTTTAAGTGATCAGAAACTGGTTTAAATCTGTAGCGGAACAGAAATTCAGTGCACATAAAGCAGTTTCAAAATGGCTCAAACTGTTCTAAGATAAATTGGGTTGAACGTAATAGCAGACTGAACAGATTTAGGTCAAACTGGTTTATGAATCTTCTGTCCCAGACAGAACCAGGAAGGGTCCTGGTTCAAGTTAAATCAGAGGGGGTCACAAGAAATAATGGCCATAAGCTAGCAGAGAGCAGATTTAGACTGGACATTAGGAGGAACTTCTTCACAGGTAGAGTGGCCAAGGTCTGGAATGGGCTCCCGAGGGAGGTGGTGCTCTCCCCTACCCTGGGGGTCTTCAAGAGGAGGTTGGATGGGCATCTGGCTGGGGTCATCTGAACCCAGCACTCTTTCCTGCCTATGCAGGGGGTCGGACTCAGTGATCTATTGAGGTCCCTTCCGACCCTAACATCTATGAATCTGTAAGAGTCCCCCAGCATCCCTTGATGCTTTGCAGCCCTGGGCTGGCCTGTGCTGTCTGCTCCAGAGAGCAGGGCTGGTTCTGCTCCATAGCTGGAGCAGTGAGAGCTGGCTCACTGGCCTCACTGGATGGCTCTTTGCTCCTCTCCCCTTCCCCCCCCCCCCCGGGCAAACCCCTGCTGTGGTCTGGGTCCAGGGAGGGGTGTTAAACTTCCCTTCCCCTGAGTGCAGAGTTGCCTGGCCCTGCTTACTTAGTGCTGGCTGTGACTGTGGACTACAAATCCCAGAGGCATCTGGAAGCAGGAAGAGAAAGTGATGGGCAACCCTGCAGATTCCTGCTGCTGTGAGTGTGGGCTGCAAATCCCAGAGACCTTGGGGGCAGCAGGAAGAGGAAGCGAATTCACAGCCCATGCTGGCTATGTGCCAGGGGTGTGCTAGAGCACCCCTGACTTCTGGATTGAACCATTGCAGGCATGTGGCTGCATTTCTCGAATTAAAAGTGAATGTCTGTTCATTTGCTTATTGGTTCAATCTTTTCAGCTTAGACTAACCTTTAAAGACAGAATCAATTTAACCTTGGGCTTTTTGACTTTCTGTCCTTAGCCCGTACATTGCTGGCACTGTAAATAAGGTGAGTGATCAAGACCAAGGGTGACATTTTGGCCCTAATGAAATCTGTGGCAAAACTTGCATTGATTTTGGTGAGCCCATGATTCCTCCCACCAAGTGCAGGAAGATAAGTGAGAAACAGGACAGTAGCAAAGCAAAGCAGAGCTGAATGCGTCAGCCTGCAACTACAAGGCAGGTAAAAAGAAACATTTAATTTTAATTACCCAGATGTTTACTTAGGAGATTGTATGGCATTTTGCCTACCAGATAGACATCACTTCAGCCAGTTCCCATGAGAGTGACATATGCCAGCATGCAGAAGTGCCAACATTTGCCAGTGTTAGGCATGCTAGACTGACAGCACTGGGATAAGGCATGCCTCCCATGAGAGGATTCAGGAATCCTGGCTAGCTTGTTAGTGTCAGCCCAGAAGCCTTTAGTGTAGTGAGGTGATATTTTCTTCTAAGTGGGAAAAAACAGACTTATTTTGCAGGGCAAAATTTGTGTTTAAAATAATTATCTCCAAATATACACCATGAAAATGTACAAATTAACAGCAGTTTGGCACAGGAGCATGAGCTGATAAGATTTTAGTATCAGTCAGTAATTACAACCGAGACCTTGAAGAAAATTGTCATGAGAAGGCCATATGTGAATTGCTTTTCCTCAAAAGAAACATCCCTGGAAGCTGCTGAGATAGTTACAGATAGAAAATCATAACCAAAAGGTAACTTTTCTTCATTGAGGTTTAACGGTAATTGGCACTGCTGAATAGCTACGGGAAATGAAAGAATTCTCTGTATCCAAGATATTTGCGTCGTCTCCATCATCTGTTTCTGAGCACCACAGTCTTTTCATGTGTTGTGAGGACAAATGCTACTGGAAGACTGTGAAACAAAATTATTTTCGTTTCACAGGTTGGGACCTGATGCGCATGGGAGGTGTCCACACCACTTTCCTGGCACTTCTTGAGGCGGGGGGGCAGCCATTTTGGCAGGTATGCCACAAATTAGCCCTGCACCCTCTCTGAGTGCCACTCCGATCCCCTTCCTCTGCTTGATAATCTCTTCTGTTTTCTGCGTCCTGCCCTGTATTCCCTGCCTGATCTCCTGCTCTGCCTTCTGCTTCATTCCCTCTCTGCTGCTGTGCTGCCTCTCTCCTTCCTGATCTGCTGGGTGTCACATGCAGAGGCTACCCATGCCACTTGTGGCACACTAGAGCAGTGTTTCTCAAACTTTTTTTGTACCAGGACCCATGTTTGTAAACATTGGCCAGTCCCGAGCCAGTGCCCCTCACTCCTAACACACTATCCCCCATCCCCTGGCCCCAACCCCCCAGTGTGTGGGATGGGGGCCCCCAAGCAGCCCTTGCAGGCTGAAACTCTGACATCCTGCAAGGGAAAAGCTATGGTTTCCCATGTTTTTGTCTTTTAAAGGAGAATTTATTTTTAAAGTTTGTTCATGACCCTTTTGTATATTCTTGTGACCCACTTCTGCGTCGCTACCCATGGGTTGAGAAACACTGCTCCAGAGTATGCATCAAGCTCCAAAATGTGGTGAAGCCATTTGGGGATGCTCCCTGTGGCCACATACAAGCACCCCAGAGATGAAGAGCTGTAGAGGTGACCATGGAATGGCTTCATCATTCCTTTCCTCAGTGCTTGTGTGTTTGAGGGAAAGTGGCTCGATTGGGCTTACTTAGGAGTGCTAGGGATATATGGTGTAGACATACTTAAGAAAGAGGTAAAGACTGAGGTTGCCAAGGTCTCTTTGTGGATTTAGCCCAAGAAAGTTGCCCAACATCACATGAGAAGTCTGTGGCAAAGCAGGAACTGGAGTTTCCCAAGCCTTAGGCCAGTGCCCTGCCTGCTAGATCTTCTTTACTTCCCTTATGTGTCACTGTAATGCAGTCAGTCCACTGCAAGTAGAAGCTATGCTCCCCATGATCAAAATTTTTCTGCATATTGAAACTTGACTTCCCAGCAGATCCACAATCTGTAGAAGTCCATCTGTGCTGGGGGCGTGGCGGGGGAGGAGAAGGGGAGAGGGACAAGGGTGAGTTTGCTCGGGACAGATCAAACACATGCTGCATCCCAGTAGCCAGCTGGAACGCTGAGGTTGTAACGCTCATAACCTCTCCAGTGCAAGGAGGTGGCTACTTTTTTTGCACCTGCCTCCTAAGTGAATTGCATAATGCATTGTGCCTTCTCTACTGAGGAGGAAGAATTAAAATCCTGCTGTTAAAATGAACCTTAACACAACATGCAGACCTACTGAGCCCTCACTTAAATGACGGTGTTCAAATTATAAATGAGGTAACTGGAACCACTAATGTTTTGCAAATCATGCTAAATGCAGTGGACAGCTTATCAGAAGCAAAAACCCCATCTCTCTGTCTCTCTCTCTCTTTCTCTCATGTCTAAGAATAGTATTCAATTTCCTTTAAATGGAAGTCTCCATTGTTGCATTATCCATCGGGTGTGAGATGACAACTACTATGAAGATACCGATGCTTGAGAAGGATGCACACAGGACTCCTTGACGCATGGTTTAGTGCTCTCTTTTTTTTTCCAATGACAGGGAAGGCAGCACGCTCCTGAGCTCTGCATTCTGTATAGTAAAGTATCACCAACTTAATTAAGCCCTTTGCGGTGCTGCCTTTCTTGTGCTGCAAGGGAGTGAGTTGTCATAAGTACACACATGCTTCATTTGGCGTTGGCTCCTCTAAGCTGCTGTTAAGAGACTAAGCAAAATGATCTTTCATTCCTTCAGTGCCAAGAAGATGGCACTTGATTAGGGGAACCCAGCGATGGATGTTTTGGTGGATTGGAAAAGGGTTGATGTTGGCTTAATGGAGCCTTTAAAATCCAGGACATTGAACAGTGATGAAAAACTTTTCATTTGACAGCTGCTCAGCTGAATTGAGGTGTGTGGGTTGTGGCCCAGATGGGAGTAGTTTTGACTGTCTGTGACCTGTTTCCTTTTAGCCTTTCTTTACTTTGACCCTGTCTATGCTTCAGACCTCCCCTGCTAAGTCTGTGTCATCCTCTTCTTTCTTTTATTTTTTTCTCATCTGTCTGTCTGTCCGTCTTGTGCTTGATCCCAAGCCTGCCTCTGTCTGCGTTCCTGCTCCACTCTGCCCTAATTCTGGGATTACCTCCAGAGGATAACCTTGGGGTAGGGACAGAAATGACACACAAAGCAGGATAAGTGGTCAGAAACGGGTCTACACCTGTAACAGAGCAGAAGTTCAGTGTATATAGACCGGTTTCAAAATGGCGGGATCTGGTTTAAGATAGACCTAGATGGATGTAGTATCAGATTGAATCACTTTAGGTTAGACCAGTCTATCATACTTCTGTTCCAGTTCCCCTCCTGAAACAAGTTAGGTTGCAGTTCCACAGCATCCCAGGATGCATTGTGGCTCCCTGCCAACCCTTCCTCATGGGGCAGGCTTGCCTCTGCTGCTCTGCTCCAACCAACCCAGGCAGCACTGCCCCTAGGCTGTCACAGAGCTGAAGCAGCAACACTCCTCCTCCCCAACCTGGCTGAGGGTGGGTGAGGGGGAGAAACAGACCCCCACCTCAGCCCCAGCCCCCTCTCCAGCTAGACCATGCAGGTGGGCTGAGCCCTGCCACCCTTGCCAGCTCCCTGTTTCTCAGTGACTGAGAGGTGCAGGGCTGGTGAAGGGGCAGGGATGGTGTGTTTGCTGCCCAGTAGAGCTGGGTTGCACAGAGGGAAAGCCCCCATCCCGGAGCTTTCCTGCCCCCTCTGCTGTGTAGACCCCAGCTAGAGGGGGTTGGGGGGTCTATTTCCCCCCTGCTTGCCCCCCCCCAAGCTAAGAGTGGCAGGGGGAGCTGATGAGAGTGGCAGGACTGGGGTGTTCACTGCCTGGCAGAGCTGGGAAGTGGGGGAGCCCCCCCCCACTTTCTGGCCTTGCCCACTGCAGGCATCTGCCTGCCTTGGCCAACAAAAGAATAAAAGTGAGTTGTGTTTGTTAATGATCAAATCTACACATCTTAGAGAAACCTAGATTGGGTCGATTCTGCCTCGGGCTTTTTGTGATTGGCTGTATTTAGCATTAATGTCCTATGCTAAAGTGAAGAGGAGCTGCTGCAAGTTTCTCAAGAAGTTTCTCTGACATCACCAGTCATAGGTGGCCAGAAATTTTCTTCAACTTTTTCTTGTACCTTCTCTGGCTCTGGAGGCTCAGAAATGGGCAGCATGCAGGAGGGGGGATGCAGGTGCCCATGCCAAGTACCCCCTAAACCTCCTGTTTTCAATAGCAAAAAAGTATGGTGATGTCTTCCCCTGGTAGCTGTGAACTCCAGCTGCTGCTACTTCACACAACTACATTTCTCAGAGTACCCTTCACTCGCTGACGCATGCGTTGCTGATGCCACTCACTGCTGGGGCTGGGAGAGTTATACGACCTATTTTATTTATCACTGATATTAATATAGATTTCAAAACCAGAGAAAGGCTTTGAAAAATCAAGACCTTTCATGCGGCAGAATATTTGATCAGAACATTCAGTGCCACGTTCATAGGCTAGTTCTAATACCATACTCTCAGATGGTGTAAACTTTTATAACTCCATTGACTCTAATACTAATTTATACTAGCTGAGGATTTAATTTGTAGCATTTGAGTTTCACATTAAAGAAAGATTTCTCTCTCATGTGTATGTATACGTGCACATATACACGTATATGCACACACACATCCATCCTGATAATCCAACTTGAAAATGTTGCAGAATATCAACAGATGTCACCATTTAACAGTGCTGTTAAGTTATGCATTGAGAAATACCACATGCTTCACAGTATATCTTTATTTTAGAAGCCCTATTGTTTGGATTAATTTATCATTTTGGCTGACTCGTCTACCCAGTGGTGTAACTGGGGAGGCCGGGGGGGGG
>NW_017728995.1:22818735-22843624 GCF_001723915.1 Gavialis gangeticus | reverse complement strand
CCTATTACTAGAGGGGGCGGCAGGGCAACTGCTCTGGGAGCCATCTTGCTGCGGGGGAGGAGGAGGGCAATAGCTACCACTGAGAGTTGTGCTGTTGTGCTGGTTTGTCCCGGCTGCATTGCTATGCTGCTGCCTATACCAGGGACTAGATTTTTAAAAGGAGCTTAGTTCCTACTTTGAGGCGCCAAAATGATTCACCTAAGAGGGATCCCATATATAATGACACATAGTAATCCTATATATAATTTTTAATGACACTCGTGGCAGACTTTCAGCAGAGTTCAGCATGCTGGGTAAATAGGAGTCAAACTCTTGTGAATGTCTTGCCACAGAAAAACACCAAAGGAGTTTATCCCTTCAGTGTACAACAGCGCTTTAGCCATTCTTGAGATCTGCGTGTTATGAAAGTTGAAAAACTACCCAAAAGCCCTTCTGACCTCCCGTTTAGTGCCCTTTTGTGACTTATTTCAAATATTTTTGCATTTGTTCCCAGCTGTATATCTTTCAGTTCTACTTCAGCCTGCTTCATACAAACAAATTTATGCCTCCACCAGGACAGTGATGGGGGTGATAATACTGATAACATCCTCCTGCCTATGATCTCCAAATAAATCTTTTACAGACTTCTGCCAAGAGACTGTTTTTTGACTATTTTATATGAGTTCATATAATAGACTATACCTCATAGGATTAACTTGAATTTCAAGAACTTTTACAGACCTAGTACTGAAGAAACAGATGGATCTCTTTAATACAATAGGACTGTTTTCCCCCCAAATTTCCTAGAAAATAAATTGTTGTTTGCTAGGAAGGAGTCTTTGAAACTGTGTGACACTAGTGGATAGTGCTTATTGTCCTCTTCTTTCCCATGGGATTAAAGTCTCAAATAAGTCAATCGCAACAAAGAGCTTCCAGCACACCAGGTTCTGAAAAGCTCTGTCTTCTGCTTTTTTTGAGATAGGCCTTCCAGCTGGGAACAGACAGCAGCAAAATAGTGTTGCAGCTTTAATGTTGTATGAAATCGCTTCTCTTGCAAAATACAATAGTTGACTCCAAATCTCTTTCATGCAACTGAAATCAAAGGCTGGAGGGTCAGGATCAAGTAGAGAATTATATAGCTCAAACCAGATATACTTGGTTGTTTGTTTTAAATGTTCTTTCATTTTAATTACTTAGGCAGTGTATGTGTACACTGATTTATGGACTAAATCATCAGGTGTCATGTTTGGAACAACTGCCTTGTGTAGCAAATCTATAAATGCCTAGGGACTTAGCAGTTGTCACTCACTAATGCTGAGCTATCTGAAAATTTAAAACTTTGCTTCAACAGCAGGTGAAGTTTTGTACTCTAAACCTGAAAGTCTCTAATGTAATGTAAAGAAAAGCCTCTGTCCATGAGTGGTAGGGTGCAGCTCATGGTGTACAGTTGAGCCTGGTTCTCAGATTCACGGTGGAAGGGGTACAGGTAGAATTTGTGATCATAGTGGAATTTGTGACCAGATTCCATGTGACATCAAGTAACAGTATGCAAATCCCAGGGGTGATGCATAGGGGGTGTATGCAGGTGCGTGTGCACCCCCTGAGTGTAGTGGTGCACACCCTACAAAAAGGTGCCTGTGGGCAGTCCGTGACACAGCTGGTGGCAGATGTGGGTGGTCGCCGACCCCTGGTTGGCGCTCGCCTCCCATTCCCTGCCCCCCCCCGGCGGTGTCTGCAGGAGCTCTGCGCTTACTGCCGCTGTGCTCCTGCCACTGCCAGTGCAGCCGTGCCCCCCCCCCCAGCCACCAGGGGCATGCATCATTCATGCAAAAGCCAGTTCACAAAAGTTCTCTTAGGCTATGAACTAACAGTGCCCTTGTTGTGACACTAAAAGTTGTATGGCAGGATATTCTTGCCACTTGTTGCACAAATGCTTTTAGGCATCAGTGGTGCAACCATACCTATTAACAATTCGTCCTGCTTTATTGCTCCAGGAATCTATATGGTTATGGCGTGATAATATCAGCTGGATGTACCATTGAAGAGCACCCACTGCACAGAGTTTGCTTTTACTCATAATTAAAAATAAAAAGGGAATTGGGTACTTGAGTAATTGATGGCTGAAGCCTGGTAGAGAACAGTCCCTGGAGAATGTGGTCTTGGAGGGTGTACAACAGTGGCCTGGGCTTGGTGGCATATAAAGAGATGGGACATGAAGGGAAAGGGGAGTCTCAGAGTCAAAAGCAGGAGCTGGCTGTGTCCTCCAGGCTGCTCTGAACACTGCTGGGTATAAGGTGTGGGGATGACTGAGCAGCTTAGTGAGGCTGGATATGGGGTCATCCCCATAGTCCAGGGCTGTCCAAGTTGTCCAGCTGTTTGGAAAAGCAGAGATTGTGGGGTGGGAGAATAGGTAGGAATGGGCAATACTTGTGGGCCAGGCAGCCCTGGCACGGACCCTGCTCTGCACACCCTGCCTTTGGCTTTCCATCAGAGTGGTGGTGAATTCTGCTTCTTCAACCCTCTTCGAAAGGTGATACATGTACCTACTAGTCTCCATCATAGGACACTGTGTGGCACAATGAGTGCCACAACAACCGTGATGTCTGTTTGTAGCCCTGAACACTTTGTTTGCTTCTATGGAAGGGTCATTTTGATTTGTAAGTTTCTAATCATTTAGGGTTTTTTTTTAAAAATTCCTAAGAACATTAAAGGAACTCTAACTTGTAAAGTTTTATAGGAACATTACAATTTTTTGATATCCTATGACAGAGATTTTGTGCACAGGGACTTAGACAAAATCTTTCTTTACACTAAATAGAAGGAATGTGTCTAAATCCCCTGGTTTGTTTATTAGGCCTGTGCAAAGCAGCTAATATTTGATTCAGATTTGGCCAATTTTAGGGACAGTGGTTCGATTTGATGATTCAAATCACTGTCCTGCTTCGATTTGGCTGAATATGATTTGGAGATTTGGCTACTGCTGAATCTCTGAATTAGCCAGGCCAGGCCCATCCTCTGCCCACCCCAGCTCCTGGACTTGGGGGGGGAGCCCTGACTCAGTGGGTGCTGCCAAGTGGGAGGGTCATCCCCACTGCCCCATGCTGCATGGGGGGCTCTGCATGAGCCCCTCCAGTCCCCCCAGGGGTGCTCTGCCTGGGCCAGCTGTGTCCCTTTAAGGAAAAAAAATCCTGAAAAAACCCCTGGACTTGCCATTCCTACTGCTGGTGGGGGCAATCCCTGCTACCCCCCATTGCCCCGCACCACATGGGGTGGCTTTGCATGAGCCGCCCCCCCCGCAAAGCTCCGAGGCTGCTGCAGGAGTGGTGAGTCCCAGGGCTTTTCTTGCTTGTTTGTTTTTTCTTAAAGGGCTGTAGCCAGCCCAGGTGGGGCACCCATGGGGGGGGCTGGGGGAGCAGGGAGGGTTCAGGGGGCTCATGCAGTGTGGGGCACTGAGGGGTATCAGGGATGAGCCCCTCCCCCCCACCTGGCAGCACCCAGTAAGCACTGGGGCTTTTTTTTAAAGTACCAAGCTGGGGCAGGTGGGGGCAGCCATTTATGGGAGGGGGCTGGGGGAGCGGGCGGAGGTCAGGGGGTTGGCAGGGGTCCCCCCATGGTCCTTTCGGCCTTCCCTGAGCCTCAGAGTCAGTTGCAGCTCCCTGCTGCAGCCACCAGGGACTGCCTGAATCATCAAACCTCTCTGAATCTTTTCTGAAGGTTTGGAGAGCTTTGAATCCATTTGGTCCCCGATTCGATTTGGATTTGGAGATTCAGCCACCGAATCAAGCCAAATCTCCTCCGAATTGAATCACCGCCCAAAGCTTTGCACAGCCCTATTGTTTTTATATAAAATATTGTTTTTCATGTCCATCGTAAGCATAATACTGTAAGAACTGTACAATGCCAAAGGCCAAATTCTTGATTTGGATGCATGGGCAGGTCACGTATTCTGGAAACAAGACCAAATATGAAATCTGTCTGATTTCTAGATGGTTGCATCTGCATGCCCTTGCTGATGTGATACACAAAGGGGCTGAGATTGCCTAGCTGTTTTAATGCCAGGGTACCAAAAAAAGAGAGAAAACCTAGATAGGAAGAAATCTGGACATTTCTGCTGGTAAAAGACACTGAGCACACTCAGGGTCCACAGGCAAGGGGAGAGATGCATTGCTCTCCTGTTTGGGTGCTCACTGATTAGGAGAACTCCAGCCAGCTTAAACCATTCTGAACCTAAAACACCTGACTTGATTCTAGTTTTAAGACAACTGCGTATAAAATTGGCAATTCTCTTGTGGTCATATCATCAACATTTCTTGTAGGCTGACAATAATGATAGTTGAAGTAGAGGAGCTGCAGGGATCCTGTAAGATGCATTTATGAGGCCAATGTCTGTCTCCCTCTTTTGAGAAGTAATGCAATGGGCAATTCAGTTAGACTTCCCAGATCTACCTTTTGGCTATTAAAAGGTCTGGAGAGGATCTTGTGCATCCTTCAGTGGTTTTTAAAGTCTAACACTGAGGATCTGTGTTATCTCTTGAAACTTTGCTTCAATAAGAAAGCGGTTTCTTTCTTGATCCTAAGCAGACATGTCTTGGACCATGTTTATAGAGTCAAATGTGATTTTTTTTAAATATCTACCATATATTGATTTCTTAACAACATAATTCCAATGCTTTTTACTAGTGATGGATTAATTTCACCACAAATAGTTTGGCATTTCCAGAGATGTTTTTATACACAGTGATGCTTTGCCAAGTAAGTCCAAATGATAAATATCATATTTACTTGAATCCAAGATTAGGTTTTTTTCCCCCATTTAAAATAGAGGGGAAAGAAACGTCATCTTGGATTCAAGTACAGCCAGGAGCAGGCAGCTGCTGCAGCTCCAGCTCTGACTCGGACTCCAGCCCCAACCTGAGAAAAACTGTATGGTGTGGGGCAGGGGGGAGCACATGGAAAATTGCACAGTGATGTGAGAGCTGCTGTGGCTCTGACCCTGACCAAAGGTTGGGGCTGGGCTGGTGCTTCAACCACCACTGTTGCCTGGCTGGGATTGGAGCCACCATGGAACTGATAGACGTGGAAAAAAATGCACTTTACTGGAAGAGGCATTGCATTAGTTTGACTTGGCTCCCCAGCATCTGTATAGATCAGATGCTTCAGTGGGGCTTTTTGGCACTTTTATCTAAAGCTGATTCAATCATGTATTAGATAAAAGTGCCAAAAGGCCCTGTTGAAGTGTGTGATCTATACAGATGTTGGGTGAGGCAGGTCAAACTGGCACAATACCTCTTCTGGGCATATGCTGCATTTGGTGCGAGGGCATGCTGAGATGGAAGTAAAGTGCTGGTTTTTGGGGGGTTTTTTTACTTCTGTAAGCAGCGAGTGTGATGTGTTCCAGGCCTGAGCTGAAGCCAGAGTGACTATATAGGGCAAGCAGCCGAGGGGTGGGGGTGGGGAGGAGAATGGGGCAAGGGGGAGCAGGCACCAGTGGGGAGGGAAGTGTTGGGGCAGGGTAGGCAAGTGGGGAGGCAAGTGGCAAAGGTGTGGGAGGGGCAGGCTACTTTCCCCACCACAGCAGTGGGGTGACAACTAATTGAAGATGACCATTGAATAATTAGATGGAAATATATAACAAATTTACAATTTTTCTTAAAGACAATCTAATTATTGGGGTGTCATCTTAAATTCAAGGTAGTCTTGGATTTGGGTAAATGCTGTAGCAAACAATAAAAGACCTGTGTATGTGATAGGTGTCATGAATTTTTTCCATGTGTGGTCTTCGATGAAGTTGGATGGTCTCCTGAAGGCCAGCTGATTATTTAGGGCCCAACTGACATTTCTTCTGTGTGTGTGTGTGTGTGTGTGTGTGTGTGTGTGTGTGTGTGTGTGTGTGTGTGTGTGTGTGTGTGTGTGTGTGTGTGTGTGTGTGTGTGTGTGTGTGTGTGTTGTTCCCACAATAGTTTATCCCACAACAATGAGATGAATCTCAGAATAGTTGAACTGCTTGTGTTTGATTTTTGCAGATTGCCTTGTATCCCTTTGGTTTCTCATTCTGTTGAGAGAGCCATGATATCAAAAGATTTGTAGCAGTGGTACTAACTGGCTTTAAGCATTGAGATGCCTGCATCAAGGAGTGCCCTGAGGTATCTGACTCTATGCAGTCTTGGTAGGGCTGAGAGCATCATCATAAGAACCACTCCCTGGGCCCAGTTCAGCACTGACCTAAATGGCACAGTGGACTCTCTGACCTAGTGCACCTGGGAAGTGACTTCTTTAGGATGCTTTCTGCAGTTTTTTGCCAAGATCACCACCACCTCCTGTTCTGGCAACCAGGCTTGGAAAGTGACCCACCCACTCCATTGTTTAAGTAAAGAGCTTGGATGGCCACATTCAACACAGGTCTCAGTCCTGTGTTTCCCTCAAACTGTCCTTCACTTCCTAGTGGCATAGAGTAAGACTTCTGATTCCCAAGGAGGGGAGGATTTCAGTTCTTGGTGTTTCCCATTTGGTTAGCTTAGGCAGCTCCTCACTGGCTGAATCAACACCAAAAAAAGGGAGACGGATGCTTCCTGGGATGATAGAGCTGTTAATAGAGCTTGATCTTCCTGAGAGGACACGCTTTATCTCAAGATCATACCTAATGCTTAGGGTGCATCCATATGGTAAATCTAGTTCATTGGTTTTGCTTTCCAAAGTCAGTTCAAGAAGTTGAGTATGCTGTTTAAATGCTTCCATGATTTATACTAGAACCTACTTAATCAGCTGTAAGCAGTTCTGGGCTGCTGGTAAACTTCAAAAGCAGTTGGAACGAAACAACTTGTTTACCTGGTTGTTGATCACATACCTGACATCTGGAGTCTGCATTTGTAAATGTGAGTCTTAACATTTGTTCAAAACTGTAGGAAGTTTTTGTGAATTCTAGTAAGTTTGCTTTCTGTTTCCAACAGTCTTTTTGCCTCTTTCCTTTCCAAAATGGCTAAATTGCTGTCAGTCTTCAATAAATGACTTAACACCCACTTTCTGTATTCACAAGCCCAAAATAATAAGCATGTCTCTCAGAAGGTATGTTGCTCTGAATGTGGGCTAGTGCTCAGTGTAAATATGCAGCATGGAAATCACAGCAATGGTACATAAAGAAGTTAAATAGTATTTAAGCTCAGTGTGGGAAGTAATGCTTGCTTCTGACTCCATGTTATGGGTTCAAAACGTGCACTCGGTTTTAGGTTCAGCTGTTGGTTAAGAGTTTCCAAGCTGTACTCTGCGGACTCCTGAATGCTTATAAAATGATGGTACATGCTCTACAGGTTGTATGGGATCCCACTGTCAAACATTCAGTTAGAAGCTTATTGGAAAGAGTGCCTCGTGGTTGAGGTTTGACAGTGGTCAGAAAGTCCAGCAGCTACAGCCCTACAGTGTTCTTCCATTGTTTGAATAGTTCTGGTATGATGTAGGGTATCTAACATAGCCTTCATGGCTAGGGACAGACATTCAAGAAACCCAAGCCTGAACTGATTCAATCTTTGCAAATTAATCTAATCTGCTGAGCTTGAACCGATTTGCAGGTGGACAGACGTTCACTTTTGAATCAAGAAATGTAGGCACATGCTTGCAGTGGCTCAGGCCAAATCTGAGGGGTGCTAGAGCAGCCCTTCCCTTCTACAGTGCTGAGCTGAGGGGGCTGTGGCCAGGCCCTGGCAGGATGCTCTGATTAAGGAGGGGTTTAAAACCCCACCCTGGCCTGCATAGTTTCCAGCCGGAGTGTGGCTGGAGGGGGAAGCAGACCTCGCTAGGCTTTTCCTGGCTCACTGCTCAAGAACCAGGAGCATTGCCAGATTCTGGCCCCAGGCTCACAAAGGGCAAAGAGGGGAGGGGGTGCAGTGCATGCACATATTGATCATACTGAGCTTTTCAATTTCCCTCTACCTGCTTCTTCATATTGTCTGCAGCAAACTGACAGACAAGCAAGCCAGCATGGAGCTGATAACACAAAGTTTATCAGCCCATCAAGAAAACAAAATCCTCTCTCACTAGTTCAAGTTCTTCTTAAGCAGCTCTTTTCAAGGAAGAAACAGGGGGACATTACCAGCTGACCTGCTGATTAGCTCCAGAAAGCCCAAAGTAGACACTGTTCTGTCTGCCTTTGTTCCAGTGAAATTGGAAACACACACAGATATCTCACAGCATTAGCAAGTATGGGGGTGGCCTGACCATGACCAGATGCTGGCTAGGGTTTGTGCGGCTGCGGTCCATGATGTGGAAGGGGTGGGGGGGATCCCTGCTTGAGCAACGAGTGGTGCAGGGGAGGATGACAGTGGGAAGCCAGGAAGATGCTGCTGTGCCTGAAGTCCTTCACCCCCCTCCTCAGCCAGTTGGAGCAATGATAGTGCTCCAGCTAGGGAAGAGAGGGGCAGGACCAGCCCTGCTCTCTGGTGTAGACAGCCCAGCCCAGCCCAGCCCAGCCCAGGGGTGAAAAGCATGCTTGGATATGGGGGGACTCTGATTTAACTTAAACCAGGAAGGGATCTGGGACAGAAGTTGCATAAGCCAGTTTGACCCAAATCAGTTAAATCTAATATTACATTCAACCAGGTTTATCTTAAACCAGTTTCAGCCATTTTGAAACTGGTTTATGTGCCCTCAGCTTATGTTGTGTTACAGGTTTAAATCAGTTTCTGATTGCTTAAATTGGTATATGTGTAACTTCTGTCCCTAGCTAAAAACTACAGGAAGGGAGGAGAAAATAAAAAGGCCAGGAAATATTTAGTGCTTTGTCAGTTGTTACTCCTGAGGCCTCTTCATTCCTGATGTTATTACCGTCTGTGAAGTAAGGCAATAGCACTCCATGTTGTCCTAATTAGTTTACCAGGCCACATATCCATGGTAAACTATGCTTGCAGTTGGCACGTTGCTTGCTTGTAATTAACATTGCATTCATATGAAAAATTGAATGCAATGTGTGCAGTACTTCAGACTCACTAAATGTCAGGAACTGGAGCCATTTAATTTGGAAGCTACAATCAAAGATGAGGAATAAGAGAGTGAGCTGTACACTAAGGCTGCTTCATGGAATTTCTGGAGGGGAAAAAAAAACCTAGCAAAGAGTTGTAATGTAAAATATTAATACTGACAAAGAACAGAAGAACAGCTCTCATTTCTTTATCTCAAGCCATTAGCTTTGATTTAGTACAGCTATGGAAGCCTTTTGGAAGCTTCCTTAGTATCTTCACACTCGGGTTTAATAGCATTTGTTTAAATGAGGAGTGGATTCTTGAGCAATATTTCTCTTTAACAGGCTAGCCCAGAACAGAGTAATAAGTAAACTGGGAACAATATATTTTAAAAGAAGATCTAGACTCTGCCAGCTCAATTTAAGGAAATATTTATTACATATAATTTTTCAACTGTTTTCCAACTAGGCAATATAAAATGAACCTTATGAACAGCAAAAAGGGACATCGAAAGTCTTTCCCATTTTGGGAAACTTAATCTACTGTGTATCTGTACATAGTTGTAAGTAAAGGTATAATTTAGGTGAATTGAAGCCATCTATACAGTGAACCTCAGAAGCTTTAGCCATGAAACATCATGTTTTTAAACACTGGCATGTTCCCATAACCTCCCAATGCCCTGCTTTATATTAACTAACTGTAAGCTTCACACTGTTATGGGTAGTCAGCCATGCCCAACACAAGGTTAGTATTTTAACTGGTCTGTGTCCTCCCCTGGGTAGAGAAAGTTCACTCAGGAGATGTATGCATTTTCTTTAAAACTGTACCAGGAAAGTACATGATGTTGTATGTGTGGAGATGATGTTGGACGAAGTCCTTGAGTGAAACTATACACTGATGTGAAGTGACCTGGGAGGTGCTTCAGGACTCATGCTCCTTGCTCGGTGTTAGCAGAAAGATACTGTGTGTGGTTCTCTATCATTTTCACTTGGCAATTTAAAGTACATTTTTTGCAATGTCTCCAAAGTCATGTTAATAAATCCAGTATAAACATTTCAGTGGGACTCCATAGCTGTTGCTAGGCTTCATGCTGTATCATTCTGAATTTCCAGCTACTCCTTCAAATCACAGGCCCTGAGCCATGGAAAGTCCTCAATAGCTGTCTGTTATTTAGGGACCTATGAGACTACCTGAAGTAAGCAAAGTAACACCTAATGTCACCTCTCTTGCCCATTCTGGCCTAGCGTTTTTATTCTTCCTGTAGCCAGTCTTCCATCATAATGTATCATCTCTTTGGGCAGCTTCCTTAGGTGGCTGAATGCTTACAGTGGGTGGGATTTTGATACACACTCCCCTGATGCTCTTCCTTATACCAGAGGTTTTCTTCCTGGCAATCTAGTCACTACCCAAAATTTCCCTTCCTCACAGAGATGACCACTGGCAACAGAGGACTAGAGCTGCTTTTCCTTCGTGCTTGTGCTGCTGCCTTAATCTCTTTTGAGATCTTTCCTCAGCTTGCTTGGTAAAGTGTGTCGTTAAAGACTCATAAGCTAGATTCAGACATTCAAAAAGCCCGAGGTGGAACTGATCTAAGTTACGTGGTTTTCTTTAAGCAGCATAGTTTAGATCAGGAGAGAACTGAACATGCATTCACCCTCTGGTGGTCGGGGGGGTACAAATCGTAGACTAGCTTCTGCCATTTTTAAACCAGTCTGTGTTTGCCGAACTTCTGTTATGGGTATAGACCAGTTTTGTGCGCTGAACTTCTGTTACAGGTATAGACCAGTTTCCAATCACTTATAAAAGTGTAATGTCTATATCTGGCCATGGGCATTGTTTCTTAGAGTTTGTATTAGGCTTCCTGGAATTTGAATTCCTGCTGTTGCTGCTGATCTCTTCACAGAATGACTAGGCCTTCCTCAAAACATACATGCATCACATACAGTAAAAAAAATATCATTCTACTGAATTAAAATATAGTCTTAATCCCTGTTATCTGGCATTCTACAAGATGGCATACTCTATTAACTGGAATTTCCATGTGGCCGGGCGGTGTGGGGAAGGGGGGAGCTCACACGTGGCATCTGCCCCCGCCACCCACCACCCTGTACTGCTGCTGCTCCACGTGTGGCTTCTGCCACCCGCCCCCCAACTCCGCGTACAGCCTCCACCACCTCCCTTTCCCCCTCTGCTCCACATTATCTGCCTCAGATGACTGGAATTTTTACATAATTGGCACCTGGCCTTCCCCACTCATGCCGGATAACTGGGATGTTGCTGTACCTCGTTTGCTACTAAAACTTGTCAAGTTTGTTGCAAGTTTCCAGCGGTAAAGTTTATCCATAACTAAAATACAAGTCAGCATGCCATGTTTTGGCAGATTTATCTCCCAGAAGTTGTTTATATAAGAAATGTGTTTCCTGCTGTGTTTCACAAATAGACTTGAAGTAATTTAGTTTGGAGCATAACCCTCCATTTAATCAAAAACGCTGTAGTGAAAAAAGGATCTTCCTCTTTCTTCCGTCTTCAAGTATCATCCTGCTGACAGCATCCTTCCACCTTGCTATGAGCCCCATAATCCCTTTGCCCACTCAGCTATAGGCATTTTACAACTGCCTTATCAAATTAGCTCTTTTTTTCAGATGGAATTACAAATGCTTTGGAAAAGCTCTTCAACTTTTAAAAATGTTGCTGAAACACCATTGCATTGATAGATGCACCATTTCTTAGGAACTGGCTTTTTGGGAAACATTCTCTATGCACACTTTTCATAGTTTCCTGTGGCCAGTGCACCCAAGGATCTTGTTTGCCTTTCATATGTGAAACAGCTGCATAAGCACTTGATGCTTTCAACACTTCCAAATTTGGACTTTTTTATTTTCTGTGAACTTCTTCCAATCCCAGACTTCTTTGTCCGTCGTCTTGACTAAAAGATATCTATGGAGTATCTCTCTCTCAGTTTTGTTCCTTGCAGGGGGAAGTACGAACGGGATAACGAATGGTACAAATATTGCAATATTTGGAATTTAGCTAAATGTACTGGCTTGTTGGTGAAATGCTAACCCATGCTGGACTGTCAAAAGTTCAATCTAGATGATGTGTGGTGGAGACTCTTCAATAGTTTGCACAGTAGGGCTCATAATGGGTGCTGGCTATCAACTGACCTTTAGCTGTTGATAGCAGGGTTTAGAACAGGGGTGGGCAAGATCCAACCCATGGGCTGGATTGGGCCTGTGGTAGACTCCATTTCCCAGAAGCCCCAGGCCATGTTGCTGCAGACAGTTTCCATGGAGACCCCAGGGGTGGCAGGGTTATGACAGCACAGGGCCAGAGCTTCCGTGGACACTGGCCCCAGCAAGGCATGCAGCTGGGCAGGAAGGTGCTCCAGAGCTGGAATCTTGCAGTGGTGACAGCGTGGTCTGGAGCTGGGGCAGAGCTGCGATCTACTGCC
Organism: Gavialis gangeticus; assembly: GCF_001723915.1. Lineage (NCBI taxonomy): Eukaryota > Metazoa > Chordata > Crocodylia > Gavialidae > Gavialis > Gavialis gangeticus. The sequence continues at coordinate 22,831,246 of NW_017728995.1, read as the reverse complement.
CCCGTGCCCTGGGCAGAGGCGTGTAAGTAGTGGATTGTGGCTCTGCACTGGGTTCAGACCATGCTGTCACCACTGCAAGATCCCAGCCCTGGAGTAGCTCCTTGCCCTGCTAGTACTGCTGGGGCCAGTCTTCATGGAAACCCTGGCCCTGCGCTGTCACAGCCCTGCCACTCCTGGGGTCTCCATGGAAACTGGCCACAGCGACACAGCCAGGGGCTGCTGGGAAATGGAATCCAGCTGCCAGCCAGGTCCACCATTTTACCCACCTCTGGTCTAGAAGGACAATGGATTAACCAGCCATTGTGTTGAAAATAGTAGATAATATTTAGAGCAAATCTCTCTAACATATAATGATATATAGTTCATCCATTGCGAGATACTGCAAATGCACATGGTGCTTCATTAAAAACTTATCTTTTGACTGCATCATATGTTTTCTTCCCACAAATCCATCTCCCCAGGAGCTTGTTTCCACAATCCAGTCTTTTAACACCTGTTGCAAAATCAGCCTAGTACAAATGTAGTTTCCTGTTCCCTCTCTGTCTTACATTTACAAAAACTAGCATCAGTGATACATTTTGTAGATATAAAAATGTCAAAAATAATCAGCTGTTCCAACGCAAAAGTTTTTCTCCTGGTTCTTGAGGGCTACTCTGTTTTTTTGGCAAGGTAGTATTTAAATGGTTTATGTAGGAGATCTGTCAAGCAACCTGATAAAAAATCAAAAGGAAAAAGAGAAGAATAACACATGCAAATCATTACAGATTAAATTGCACTGAGGTAGCATGGAGGACAGACTTCTGCCTGGTAAGGCCGTCAGTGTGCAGCTCTGACCCTGTGGCCATTCACAGACCAGACAGCCCAGCCCTTGGCGAGAGTGGAAGCTCAGGCATAGTTCTCCCTGCTAGCAGGGAAAGAAATGCAGGGGGAAGAGGACCAGGAGCTCAGGGTTATCCGGGCCCTGCCAGGCTGAGTCAAGGCCTGGTAGGGATGCAGATATGCTGCTAACATGGTGTCATTTTATATTCCTATGAGTTGCTTTGGGCATGCCACATGGATGCAGCTGGTAAGGCTCTTGCCCAAACCTGGTGCAGCTCCTTCTCAATCCTGAATCTCTGGCATGCAGCCAGGCTGGGCAGGAGCCACACCAGCTGTGCCCACTTGGCCCAAATTGGCATGCAGGAATGTAATATTGTAGCATGAACTGAACTGGTCTAGCCTGGCTGTGTGCCGGGGACTTGGGGTGGGGGAGCAGGGGAAAGGGGTAAACGCAGCATGGCACCGGCCTATCTGGGTCTGGATAACCCATGGCTCCTGACCCCCTTCTCTCTGCGCCCCCCTCCCCATCCTGAGTCCCCAGCATGCAGCTAGGCCAGTTACATGCTGCACTGTGTTCCTGCACACTGCTTCGGGCCATACGGGTGCAGCTATCATGGCTCTTGCTCGACCAAGCCACATGACAGGTATTTGGGGCAGAGGAGGGGGTGCAGGGAGAGTTGCGGGACGTTTGTCTTTGTACGTGTGTGTGCATACACATGCGTGTGCATGTCCCTGTGGCACTCAACAGCTCACCAAAACTCATTAAGTGTCCCTCTAACCCAAATAATTGCTTATCCCTGATGTAAGAGCGCAAGTCATGGACCAAGGGCCATTATGTTAGACACTACATGAATGTATAGCAAAAATACATCCTGTTCCCTAGTCTGAAGATTGCACACTGTTAACCTAAAATAAGAGACAGTTGGTGGATACAGAGAGACTGGACAGCTCCAGGAAACAATGAGAGAACACTGGCACCATTGTCAGATTTTTATTTTGGCGTGATGCATGCAAAGGGAGATTGGAGGAAAACACCGAACAGACTGTGAATGTTAGAAGGAGAGCCAGTACAGGTGAAACCAGCAGGCTCTTGAGTGAAAATGTAACAAGTGATTAAATTAGACAAAGTAATCTAGTGTTTGGAATTGTGCACACGCACAGATTTTGAAAGCAAATATTCAGAAAATGCTAAATGTAGTACATTTGACATGTGACATTTTAAAAATGGGGAAAATGCAAACACAAATGTTAAGTTTTGAGTAAAAAACATATACCAGTACCACAAGAAGAAAAAGTCTCGACATGAGAGGAAGGCAACTGAGCTGTTCCAGCAGTCTGGCACCTGTACGCAGCTACTGTATGCATTTGAGAACAGTGGTTTGATAGCACGTGACCCGTGCTCACGCTGAAACTCACTGTTTGCAGTTCATTCCCTGTGTAGAGTAGAACCAAGTCAAATTAACTCTATAACACATATGAAAGGTAGAAAAAACACTCGTGTTGGGGCTGTGTCATTAAATGGAACTTGAGCATGTTGACTGTGTTGTGGGGAGGGAGAAGGGGACACTTCTCTGAAGCACGGTCTAACTGGAGCTTTAGTTCAGATGCCTCATGTCTCCATTCTCCCGAGTGGGCTGGGATCTCTTTTTGTACTACATTTTCCATGATGAATCATTCTTTCTCCCTTTGCTGAGACACCAGATATGTCATAGGAGTTATACCCTGGCAGTGGAGCCTCCCCAATAAAAGAGGCGGAGGAGGTTACACTAGAACGCCAAGGAATACACCATGGTAACATTTCTGAATTAGCGTTTTGGCATTCTAGTTTTCAGATTAAAAATGGTAACATTCAATTTCTTGATGAAAATAGACTTTTTATGGGAAACAGATTCGCTTTTTCAAAAAAAAAACCCTAAAAAAACCCGTAAAAAACTCAACTTTCTGGCATAAGAAGCAGACACTTTTCTCATGAAAAAGCCTTTAAAAAATAAGTCCTATTTTCTTCCCTATTGCAGAAGTAAATGAGCCATGCGCAAAGTGCCATGGAATTAAAGCTGCAATGTAAAATGTCAGACTTTATTTGTCATAAGATACATACAACTCTGGATTACAGGACAATCTACTGAGCACTAGTGTGTGTGAATCAGAATGAAGAACTGATTTTACTTCTGGTGTACAAGGTACTTTGCAATACATGGGTTAGTGTGGTAGGTTTCTACCCTATTGTTCGCTTGGAGAACCTGTATAAAGGGCAGCTGTGTGACAAAAGCATGGAAGTTTGCAAGAAGAGGAAGACTTAACCCCATACTGGAGTCTAGCGGAAACTTTAATGTTCCTGTAGCACATATTGGTCAAAGGCAATATGGCCTTTCGAAATCAGAATCTATATTTGTATGAAGAGCATTTGGTAGATGGATGCTTATTAAGTCTTTGACTTCCTACTTGGAGTCCTGTTTCTCACCCCAGATGACAACAGTGCAAATGAAATAATGTCATCAGTGTTAGTGCCTGTATGTGCACATGGAAATGTGCTGGAGAAATCTGCTTTAACTTGCTCACTGCTGATCTCCTATGGTACATGATAATTGAAATATGAGTATAGAAGTTATGGTTCAGATAATCTGAGCCCATAATGGAAGGCCCTGAACTAGCTAGCTAAGAGAGGGAAGGAACATCCAGTTACAGCAATTTGCTTGTTATCTAAAGGTGGAGAAACAGGACTCCTGTGTCTGGAGCTGATTCCCTGGTGCACTGTCATTTGTATGCCTTTACAAACACCATCTAAAAAGTCAGAGGCACACGTTTAGGCCATGCTGTGAAAAAAACAGGCTTCTCAACGATTTTCAGAAAAAATCCAAATACCAGAGCTTGAACTTTTGGCCCAGCATTGTCTACAACCTCTTTAGATCAATAAAATAGTAGAAGGAGACATGGATATTTCTTGACTCATATTTAAGTGATAGCACTTACTGACCTGGGTAATTGTGGGCAAATAGCTTTTGCCATTTCCATCTCATTGTTCAGCTCCAATATATTGGGCATGCACAAAGTCCTTTTTAGTGGTTTGGGGGTGAGGAGGGGGGGATTGTTTGTACTTTTACTTTTACCTCGCCTTGATCCTCCTCCACTTGTCTTTTGGCTACGCAGAATAGGGTATGGCTTCTTCCAGGAGGAACTGGTGCTGTGCCTGAGTCGCAAAGAAATATTGCTACCCAAAACTCCACTAGAAGGTGCCCGAAGGCACAAATTTTGCTTTAGTTAGGAACATGTTCTCTTTCCCCAACCTATTTTAGGGAGTTGAGCTTAGTTAGGGAACTAGAGGACTTGGAGTGAATCCTGTATATGTAGCAGGTCTTCAGAATTCAGCATACCCTTGATCTTTGGATTTTTACTCGAAATTTTACTGAAAATGCTCATGGATTCGAATGGAACTTTGACCATGTGAGGAAGTACCATTTCCAGGGGTGGCTGTGAAATCCCTAAAGTCCCGCTCAGCCCTTGGTGTCTGTGGGCAGTCACCCTTTCAGCCACCTACCATGCCTTGTTGTAATGTTTTAAATATGAGGGAAGCTGCCCAAGGGCTTCCCAAGATGCTCTCTCTAATAACTACCAAGAGTTTGTGGTTCGCACCTTAAGAGCTAATTGCATGGCTCCAATTCATCCCTACACCACACCCCATACCTCATGGGTGTTATCTTTCCTTGATGTTCACCATTTCTCACTCAGCCCTACCTCAGGCTCTCAACATGCTTAGCCTCTCTAATAGGCTCTGGACACTCTCTGGTCCCACACACTAATTGCCCCTGCACACTGGACCCTCCTGGTTCCCCCCCAGGCACTGAACTCCATGCATGTCTAGTCTTCTCTGGGCCATGGACCCTTCTGGTCCCACCCCTGGCACTGGATTCTCCTACACACACTTGGCCCCACTAGGCTATCAGACCCCTTAGGTCTCTCTCATCCTCCAAAGCCTACCCCCAGCTCTAAGGTTTGGGCAGGAGCCCTGCTGCAAGCCTGATGTCTGAAGTTTCACTGCTTGTCGCTCCCAAATTTGATTGCCTGGCCAGGTCATGGGCTTATAACCTGGGCCTCTCCTGGTTACCTCCCTTCCCCACCTGCTTGCTGTTCCTCTTCCTAAAGTGTTGGGCACACCTAGTGTTCTGTCGCACATGGGAATGTGGACTGTAGCTGTAGGCTCAAAATCTGGCCAGTAGGATTCAGTTTTTAAAGGATTTAAGCCTGTTATATAGGACTCTGATTACTTTAAATACTTCCATAATACTGTGGCTACTATGACTTTGGCATGATAGTAGGGCAAATCATTGTAGAAGTAAAATTTTATAAATATAATGATATACTTATGTTTCATTGGCTTTCATGGTAGACCTGGAAGCATTTTCCAACTATGTGAGCTGTATGAAGCTTGTTTTTGCTTAATCTGATAACATGTAGGAGATGCAATGTATCTTGTGGTATAGGTTTGAATGGATCTAATTTTGATCAGCATTTCAATAATGAATAAATGTTCTGAAAGAAGATATTATTCCCCCCCCCCCTTGCTTTACAGAGGATTTAATATTTTCAGCCCCAAATTAACTTCCTGTAAGAGGATTGCAGGTGATTCTTCAATCATGCCTGTTAACCCAGTGGAGCAAATCATAGTGCTGGTCCCACTAGTGATTTCAACTCATTTGCCTGCATGGCAGGTTCACTTTTCTGCCTCTCTCATTGAACAGCAACTGTGCCAGGTTCTTGATAGTTCCAATTAAATGTTAGAACTGAGATTCAAATGAGTAATCTGAGGAGGTACGCAAGGCTTTGTACTGTACAGCTCTGCAATTTAAAATGTTAGCTCTGTATGTGCACCTTCTAATGTGTCTCAACTAGCGGCCCAGGCATTCTAAAATGTGTGACCCTAAGAGGTGACATTTATAAACAGTACAGATTTGTGGAAAATCCTTGCATTCGTTTCCTGTGATGTAACTTAAGAGACTGGGGAATTCTGCCTACCTTCTGACCTGAAAGAGAAATCTTGTTGGGAACTTTTATGTTCTGGAAGCTAACTGGAACAGCTTCTTATGAGCTGAATTAAATGTTGACCAGAGATGTCAAAAATGCCTGTTGTGTGTGTATACATATAAAAATAAATTATGAGATTATATAAACCTGGTATCTACTGGCTTAAAATATTATTCTCCTGTTAAATCATTATCTCCACAAATTTGGTCTTTTTCCATTGTGGTGGTCTATTTTGAACCTAGATAGATTGATAATACACATACATAGGTAGACAGAGGAGGGTAGGCAGATAGGTTCAAAATAAATCACCACAAAGGAAAAAAAGCCAGATTTTGTGGAGATAATGATTTAACATTATCTCCACAAAGTAGCAGGCATTATCTCTTAGGTACAAAGCCTTGAACCAGTAGGTACCAGATCTGAAGCGACAGACCAGACAGTGGAGTGACTCAGGTATCTGGTATACTGCATTCTGGATGGTGTGCTGAAAAAACTCTTTTATACCTCAATGCTCACTTGTGGTGATAGTTTGTGAATATCTGTTGCTTTGTTAGAATGAAAAGCTATCTTTTTATGCAGGACCAAGGCATGAATAGTCTTGAATGAGGGAGGAGAAGCTCAGGATTACAGGAGATTTACTTATTAGGCTGGTGGTTCCACAGCAGATTTCAGCTACTTTCAGTTAGGCATGTTGACTGCTCACCTCAAGCATGTATTTGGAATGGCAACCAAAGTGCCTCATTGTATTGTGTTTAAATGTATACATATAATATATATGAAATCATTGGAGACTGTGGCTTGGGTAGGGTAGATCAACAAATTTTCCCCCTCTGGGACTCGTCTGCCACACCTTTGTTAATGAGAGAATGAAAAAAGATGTTAAGCCCTGAGAGATCATACAATTGATCACCCTGCTGGTAAGCAAAACAAAAAATGGTTTTATTAGGCTTCTCCATTACAATCATGGACCAAGGCCATTTTCTCCCAGTCTGTAGCTTTACTTTCACTTTTCCCGCATGGTTGCAAACAAAAACCCAAGAGATTAGGTCCTAATTTCTCCTTTTCTTTTCCTCTCTTTGCAGGTTGTAGCTTTCTACCTCAGTCCCATCAGGAGTTTCCTTCATTGGACTCACGAGGTAAGTGCTCATGGGTTTTAGAGTACTGTTGCAGAGCACCGGTGCTCCACTTCTATAAAGAGGGGAGGTGTGTAGCAGGGCACTGAGGTGCCTGCTACTTGTGGAGCAGCAAGTAAAGAGCCCAGCTGCTGGTTTCCAGGGCAGCCACAGTAGTGATAAAGAAGCACAGCTGCAGGTTGCCAGGGAAACCGGTGAGTCAGCTGACCAGAAGGGGCAGGGCCTGGCTCCCATTTAAACCCAGGCTGAGGCCAGAGAGGCAGTTCCCTGCTAGCAGTCATAGAGGAAGGAACTCTGCTGGACTGACCAAAGAGGAGAGGCTAGACTGCAGGTATAGCTGTGAGAGTGGGGGAAGGATAGAGCACCCGTGATGTGGCAGGACTAATGTTATAGCCAAGTAGCTCGAATTTATGTTGTAGCTAAGAGGCTTGAGTTTCTGTTTGCTATTTACAACCGGAGGACTGGGTGAGGCTATTAGGGGTTGGAGGAGGTCTCATAGGGACTCCATGGTAGCGTGGGGACCCCGGTGCCAGAGAGGGCGCAGCATTTGGGGGTGCACTGACCCCAGCCCCAAGAAGGGGAGCAGTGAATTGGAAGCCAGGTAAGGCTGAGGCCACCTGAGCCCAGCAGGAGGTTGAGACCCTGAGGAGGAGGAGAGTTGGGGCCAGGCATGGCTATGGCCACCTGAGTCCCAAGGCTGTGGTAACCCCAGAGCAGGGGGTGGCATGATAAGTGCCCCAGAGCAAAGGGGGCAGCGAGAGAAGCCCCGAGGCAAAGGGGGCAGTGAGACAAGCCCCAGAGCAAGGGGGCAGTGATTGACAAGTGCCAGAGGGCGTGGTTCTGAGACAAGGCAGCGGAAAGCTGGAGCACCTGTGGGGCGCAGTTGCGAGACAAGGCTGTTGAGAGCCCAAGCGCCAGAGGGTGCGGTGAGAGACGAGGGCCGCGGAGAGCCCGAGTGCCAGAGAAGGTGCAGAGAGTGAGACTGACCAAACAACATCCAGTACATCAGCGAGGCTTGGGGCATGGTAAAGGGACGGTTGGAGCCACGGATAGCCCATAAGGCTGAGGTGCACCAAGTCACGCAGTACAGAACAGGGGCCAGGATACAACAGAGCACCTTATCCAAGGGGACGAAAGGCAGCCTCCCTTATATATATATAAAAGATCAAGATGTGGTGGGTGAGAACAAGGGTGCTTTAACGTGAACTTGGCATGGTAGGGGGTGCTAGGGGAGATCACGGCTGCCCCAGGACCCCGCGCCGTGACAAGTACTTTTCCTCTCACCAATCCCTCATCACGGTTTGTTTCACCTGGTGAGTTCGGCACTGTTGGGTCAGCTCTCTCAGTCCCGATCTGTCCCTGCTCGGGCTGGCCACGCTCTCCCTCCCGTGTCTCTGTGTCCCTGGGGGCAATCTGCTGCCCCCGAAGTTTTCCTTTTTGTAGCCCCCTGCCTCTGATCTACTGTGCCCATCTCTCTGATGTGTGACTAGGCACAGCTTTGCCTTGTGCCCACATCGGTGCCCTTTCCATGACCCAGCTCCTTTGAACATAAAACTGACAAGCTGGTGCCTCTAGAATACTCTCAAACTGGGTCCTGAGATAGTTGTGATAATTGTCTATCTTCACCTGCACCTTTGTCACTCAGGTACCTTTAAAATCTCCCCCTAGTTACTCCATGGTTGATTCCAAAGTGCTGGCACACATGAAGCAGAGGTGCCATTGCACAGAGCCTCAAGGGACAAGAAAATATCCTCCTATGGGCAGAATCCTCCCATGGGCAGAATTTTATGCTTGATTAAATGTCATTCAAATGACAATGCTTTCACTCTTCTGTGGATGGCCCTATTAAAGAAAAGTCTGTGAAATAATGCATAGTCAATAGTGGTAGATGGAGGTAAAAATAAAGCCTTTGGAAATGAAAAAAAGACTGTTTGGGAGAACATGAATGCTACAGCACGTCCTCAATAAAGTGTTGTTGGGAGGAATCAAATGCATTGCAAAGCATACGAGCAGCAAGGGCACCTCGTAGTATAATGTGACTGTTTTAGGATATGTGATTTCTGTAAGACTGGATGAAAGCCACAGCTGAAATTGTTATTCAGCAGTGAAGTTGAAAATGTACTTGGACTTCAAGTAGTACAACCTATGCGGGAAACAATGTCATCAAATGCTGAATGTTCTCTCGAGTGAAACACAGGAAGAAGCGCGGCACATCCGATATTTTACTGTCACATCATGTTCTTAGCTTGTTAATGTAACCAAGAATCAGCTGTAGAATTCCCTTTATGGTCAGTTAAAGAATTATAGAAGAATTATTGAGGAAACATCCTAGTTGGAATGGCAAGTATCAAGAGTTTTAAACTACTATATATTATCTAGGCTGTCTGCAAGCGTGCACCATTAGATGCAGTTCTCTGTTACCATTAGTCTCTATTACAAGCACTTTTCTGTGCTAAATATATCTTCATTGTCAAAAACCCTCTCCATATTCATTGGTGATAGATAGTATTTGGATTTTTCTTAAGTGTGAAATCTAGTCATTTTATGATCTTCAGTTCTTTTAGTTCAGCCAGTCTGATTCCTTGACTGACTAAATGCCAACAAGGAGTTTAAAGTAACTCTTGTGTATGAAAACGCTTTGTTAGAAGAACTTTAGGTTGCAAAGTCAAATGCTCAGATTAGGAAACGCCAGAATTGAAGCTGACTATGCAACTTCCATTCAGTCCCCCACCTTTTTTTCCCCATGTGCACTATATAATCTAAAATTACATGATCATTTACTATTTTTTACTCATAAGTCCCCATCTCATTCCATAAATGGGGAGTTCTTCAATATTTTTTTAACCTCCTCCTTCAGTGTGTGGCACAGAGCTAGCTTATTTACTGCATGCTATCTGAACACTGCCTTGAATACAAATTAGTTTTCTCTTGGGTATTTCTCTAATGCTTTCAGAGTGTCTGAATCCTTCACAAACGTTAATGAATTCATCTCTAGTGTACACTTGTCAGAATAGGTGGTACTATTTCCATTTTAAACCCAGGGGAGTGAGATAGAGAGAGAGATTAAAGTTAAGAATGTCTGAAGTGTCCACTAGTTTCTGATGCTCAGGTTGAGATGCCTATTGCCTGACTTTTTTTTCAGTGAACTTAGCATATTTATGACATGTAAAGCAGCACTCTAATTAATTCACCTCCATTATAATGGTGAGTGGCAGACAGGCTGAGGGTAGCTTTCAAATATCTTCAAAGATGAAAGTATTGCTTTTCTCTAGCACCAGCTCCCCCCATTTCCCCCCTGCCCCCTGCCATTCATACATCCTGGAATGGGCTGAAACAGGCTTTTCAGGAAGTGAGAATTTGACCCAGGTTGGACCTATAAAAATGTTTTTGCAATGGAAATTTGAGGGGTAGCAGGAGGGGGAGGAAGGAAGGAAACATTATGGAAACACTGAAATGGGCTCCCTGTAACCCTGCAGCTGCGGATTAAAATTAAAATTCAAAACCTAGGGACATTGGCTGTCATGGAGCATCTTGCTTTTACAAGGCTCCTTGCTGGGAGCTGAGCCTCAAACAGACCTAAGGTTCCCTGGGTTTTCAGCCTCCCAGCTCTCCTGACCCCACACTGCACTGCCATATCTATTAGACCAGTGTTTCTCAACCTTTGAAGTAGTAAGTACCCCCTAACATCTGCAAATCTTGATAAGTACCCCAACACTCAATTTTCCAGGGAATTTTATATTTACAGACTAATGTGTGTCATATGTTGGAAGAAGGGCTGTGTATATAAGGCCGTGATATGACAGATGTCTGATCTGGTGTGGATAGGGTTGCCACCTTTTACACCAGGGGTGCACAACTCAAGTATGTACCTGGACCAGAGGTAATGTAGGCCAAAGCTAGGAGGGCTGAACCCAATGCTGCACAAAGCACGGCACACCAAATTATTACAGGGAAATTTAAAGCGCCGTGCAATACGTGGCGCACCAAATTTTTTGCCATAGAGGAAAAGAGGGTGAGAGAGAGAGTGCTGGAGTACCTGCATACCCCCTGCATGTGTTTTGCGTATGCCCAGGGATACGCGTACCACAGGTTGAGAAACTATGTATTAGACCATACTGCCACATAGATTTAGAGTCCAAAATCACTCAAAGTAACTGGCCAGGAGAGGGCAGAACAAGGAATTATTTTCTCCCATGCTCTTTTTATACTTATGGAGTCTCTGAATAAAATCCTTGCTCTGTCAAAGTTGGTGGGAAAAGCAAAAGCAAAATAGACGTCAAAGCAAAATCACAAAAGTGTAACAGTGAAAATGAAGTTATAGCACAAGTTCAAGCGGTCATGTATTCCTTTAACTAATGCTTTGGAAAACAGAAAGTTTTTACCAGTCTTAAATCTGTATCAGAGAACACCTGCTGGCACCTGGCTTTTGACAGTGCTTTCAAAAGGGTAAGAGAAAAAGGAATAATGGAGCTTGCTACTGGAATTAAAAACAAAAAAGGAAACTTCAGTGTCTTCCAACTTGCTCTCAGGATCCTCATCTGTCAGCAGGAGGTGCTGCTGAACTGGAGCTGTTAGCAGCTGCTCTAAGCAGTGGGTTTAAATTGCTTCCCCCCTTTTACATAGTTTATAGGTAGGGACCTACCAGAATTGCAGTTGCACAATTTTCACCTGCTGGAAATTTTGGGCTGGAAACCACAATTTCAAGCAGACTCTAAAAAAAATTGTGGGCTCTGTGCTTTTGGTGGGCTCCCAGGAAAAAAAAAAAACTTAACAAAAATAAAATGCTGAGTCAGCAGTCCTTATGGCTGCTGTGGCCTGGCCACACAGCCCACCAGGGGTGTAAATGAGGGAGGCTGCCGGCACAGCCAGATGGCTGTTTTCCCCTGCCATGAAATTGGCTGGCTGGCACCTTGAGTTTGGTAGGCGTCTATCTATAGTTGGTCTGGGAAAACAGAATAGAGACTGGCCTTTAAATCTGACATTTTTTACCCAGCCCTCCTCTCCATCTAACAGTAAATAAATTCAGGACAGATTGTAGGGGAAAATTTCTATGCAAGCGTGAAGCATTTGCTTTTGTTAGCCTTTGGGTTCTTGTACATCTGATGAAAATTTCCTGTTTTTGCACTTTAATTGCATCGTGCTGTACACATGTGGGTTTTTCTTTTTACAATTTAAATGAGTTTGTTACATAGCAAACTAAACCTGATCTGCATGTAGTTTAGTTTGCAATGTAACTATTTATAATGTTGCAGCCTTTTGACAGCTCCCCCTTTTCCCCCCGCTACGGGATGGGGGGCCTGAAGGCAGAAGCAATGAGGGGCCCAATCCTTCTTTCTGCTCCTGGGCAGGTTTGGGGAACAGTTGGATCTGGCAGGTGCTGCCTCTAAGCTGAGGCAGCACCCACTCACTAAAACCCCACCCAGATGGCCCCACAGGGTACTGCTGCCATGGAGGGAAGGACCAGGGCCCCCTGCTGGTCAGGTCCCACTGGCAGCTCACCCCCCAGCCAAGGGAGAGGCAGGCAGGCTCGGGGGGGGGGG
>NW_017728995.1:22815813-22818598 GCF_001723915.1 Gavialis gangeticus | reverse complement strand
GGGGGGGGGGGGGAAGGGGATCAGACCCCTCTTGCTTCTTTTTTTTTTCTGGCAGAGCCTGTTGGTGTGAGATGCCCCCAGGCCACACAGCCCCTGAGCTGTGGAGGGGGGCAGGTCCCTCTCTCCATGATAGATGAGCCCCCTCGGACCACCCAGGTGGAGTGCTAGCTGGTGAGTGCTGCCCCAGCTTGGAGGCAGCACCTGCTGGATCCATCTCTTCCCCAAACCTCCCCAGGAGCAGTGTGTGGTGGGCTTCGAGCAGGTGGGCTTGGGGAAGAGTTGGATCTGGCGGGGGCTGCCTCTGAGCTGGGGCAGCAGTCACCCGCTAGCACCCTGTCCAGGCAGAGTAAAGGACTGGGCCCCCTGCAGCTCAGGGGCTGTATGGTCTGGCAGCAGCTTGTGCAGGCAGGCTCCACTGGGGGGGAAGCAATGGGGGGCCCAACCCCTTCTTATTTTTTTTGCAGAGCCTGTCCACCTCTCCCATAGCTAGGGGGTGAGGTGCCAGTGGGCCCTGAGCTACATGGTGCCCCAGTCCTTCCCTCTGTGGTGGCAATGCCCCCTGGGGCTGCCTGGGTGGGCAGCTAGGGGGTGGGTTCTGCCCCAGCTCAGAGGCAGCACCCAGGCCAATCCAAGTGTATCTCAAGACCAAGCTGAGGCAGGACCCTTGTAGCTAGCAGCTCGCCTGAGGGGCTCCAGGGGGTCCTGACACTGCAGAGGGAAGGACCCAGGGCCCCTTGCACCTCAGAGGCCACTTGGCCCATCGGCAGCTCACCCCCTCTACCCACGGGAGGTGTGGGTAGGCTCTAAAATAATAAATAAAAGGATCAGCCCCTTTGCTGTAACAGTGATGGAAGCCCCTAAGTTGAAACAGTGGGTTTCTAATCTTTACAACTAAAAACCTACCATTTCAATTTTGGGGACTAAATCCCTGTCATGTGTACAAGCACCCTTTGTTACAACAAACAGAAAAACTGCAGATTTCTAAAGGCAGGCACAGTGTGGTTGCTGTTGTATATTTGGGACCAGCACTGTAGCATGTCTTTTTTCTTAGGCAACATGTGGAGGCCTTCTTTTGTGAACTCTGAAAGACATAAATTCAATTCCCTGGTCTGTCACTGTCTCCTTGTGTGACCTTGGACAAGACGCTTTCATCTGCATTGTGCATCAGCTTATCTTCCCTAAAATGGGATAGATTATGATCACACAATAAACATCCTGATCCCAGAAGTGGTGCCCTTAAGCTTGCCTTCTAGATTGAAAGCAGTGTGGTTGGGTCTGCGTGGTGATTTGAGTAGGTTAATTCTTATAGGGAAGGGCTATTTGGCCCTGTCGCATGCAGAGCTAATTAGCAAGCAGCACCATGCAGAGGTTGCTCCAGTGTTTTTGACTTGGAGGGCAGCAAGACTAGTTAAGGGTGCTCCTGCCTGGCACAGGAAGCTTACTACATGGAAGTGGCCATAATGACACTGCCTCACTTGACAGAGGTGTTGTCAATAATGAAAGACTTAGCTATTGTGGTGAGGGGGACATTACCCAGAAGTGTAACAACACAGCCAGCCACCCAGGGCAGCTGCCACATGAAGAGGCAGCAAAGATTTTTGGTTGCTGCTGCACCATTGATGTGATTGTGTGCTTGCAGCAACAGTCCTTTTTTTCTGCCCTGCCCTTCATCTAAGTTGGTGCCTAGGGCAGCTACTTTGGTCATCCCACCCTATTCACACCCCTGGCATTGCCAGTACTTTGGAGCAATAATGGGAATATGTTTCATACATTTCATAGACATTGGGCTGGAAGGGACCTCAGAAGATTAAGTCCAGCCCCTCGCCTGAAGGGCAGGAAGTCAGCTGGGGTCATAGGATCCGAGCAAGATAAGCATCCAATTTTCTCTTGAAGGTGTTCAATGTAGGTGCTTGAACCACCTCCGGTGGCAGGCTGTTCCAGACCTTGGGGGCTTGGACAGTAAAGAAATTCTTCCTTATGTCCAGCCTGAAACGGACTTGTAGTAGTTTATAACCGTTTAACTTCGTCATCCCTTGGGGCGCTCTGGTGAACAAACGTTCCCCTAGATCTGGGTGGTCACCCCTGATAAACTTATAGGTGGCCATCAGATCACACCTGACCCTGCACTTTTCTGAGCTAAAGAGCCCCATGGCTTTCAGCCTGTTGTCGTAAGGTCTGTTTTCCTGACCTCTGATCATGCACGTGGCTCTTCTCTGGACTCTCAAGCTTCTCCACATCCTTTTTGAATTGTATTTCTCCTGCTGCCTCCTCATTGGTGGATCTCAAGGATCTCAAGCCTGGGACTCAACCCAAGCTCTGAAAGGTGAGCCTGCTACAGTTCTAAAGATATCTTGTCCAATTCCCTTTTCTTTTGCACTGATTTTGTGGCGTCCCAGCTGCATCAAGGTCAGTCGAGTAAAAAAGATATAAAAATGACATTTAAATAGCAGAGAACTGGATCCTTCAAATGCAGGAAGGGCTGCATTTAGTCTGCTCGTATCCTGTAGTGGTCCTTAAACTAGCTGCAGGTGATGTACCCAATTGGGTTTCTTGGCATACTTTTTTCCCCCTTCCAGCTGGACTGTTGAACTGTGCATCTGACATGTTATAGAAGGAAAAGTGTGTGCTGCAGAAGAGGATGCGATTCTGCATATCACTGAGTGACACTTCTAAAAGGTGGAATATCCTAAATTCCTCTTGATTTTTTTAGTGAGTGGGCACAGAATATAGCAAAATTAGACACAATATATATAGTGGAGAGGTCGGGGGGGGGGGAGGGCGGGGG
>NW_017728995.1:22814419-22815689 GCF_001723915.1 Gavialis gangeticus | reverse complement strand
GGGGGGGGGGGAAGGCAGGGAGGGCAAAGGACCACAAATTTTAACTTTCAAACCTCTCCAGGAGCTTTTTATTGGCAGTAAAAAGAGTAAGGCACTTAAAATGCAAAATATAACAATAAACAGGGTCTCATTTTATATTTATGGCTTGTGAATAAAGCGTGCGCAAACATGGTAATTTTTAATTCCGAGCCAACCTGAGCTTCATTCTACTACAGTAAGTTTGACTCTGGAGTTTGTTGATGGTAAGTCAATGAACCTCGTACATGGAGAAAAATAAATCAATTGCTCTTTGTGCCTTTCTGTCGGTTGTCCCCAAAGAAATAATGCAAAGCTGTCAAACGAATGACAGCTTACTCTACCTGCACAAATAATACCATTTTGAGAGATCAGGTACTACAGGGATTAGGGACTGTAGTAATAGGAAAAAGTGAACTCTGATTTGATTTCCTTGGCTGAAGTTGCTGGTATGCTAATCTTTTATTGCTGTGCCACCAGGCTAGGCTAATGATGCCCCATACAGATGCTGGGCTTTCTATGAAGTAAGGGACAGGAATTTTTATATCCCATTTTTCTCCATCTCTGGTATTTCAGTGCAAAACATAACCAACATGTTAGCTGGCACTCAACTTTACACAGATGCAGTGGACCTCTTAACGTTTTTCTGGATAGGGAGGTTTTCCTGTGTTAGGGCTGTCCATTATAATGAAATATTAGGATCATGGATTGCAGTTCATGTTTCCATCTTCTTCCTTTGGGATGGATGTGCTGCAACAGTGATGCTCAACTTCTGGCCTGTGAGCTATATCCATCCCACAGAGCTGTGTAATCCAGCCTGTGAGGTTCCCCGTGGGTCCAGATATTTGAGCGTCAGGGGAGCACTGATCTTCCAGAGTGATGGGACTTAAGGCTGCTGTTGTTCCCCCGCTGCCAAATGTCCAGACCTGTGGGGAGCACTTCAGGCTGGATAAGCAGTCTTGTATGCTGGATCATGCCAGCATGCAGAGTTGAGCCAGGGTTGAGATGGCATGCAGGGTCAAGCCATGGGCCAGCCATGTGCATCAACCCTAAGCTGGATCAGGTCTGTGGACCGTCCCTGGCCATAGGACCAGCTTCATGGACTGGCCCCACACAGTTCATCCTGTCCTATGGTGCCTTATAAATAATTATGACACCCTTTTTGGTTGGGGGTACAGATGAACTAGGCTCGTCGGGGGAAGGGGAAGATGAGAGAGGAGGATACACCGGACCGGCACCCGCAACTACAGCCCAG
>NW_017728995.1:22805099-22814408 GCF_001723915.1 Gavialis gangeticus | reverse complement strand
CTCAGGTCCCTTCCGAGCCTAGAAACTATGAAACTATGAATAATGGATCATGGGGTTTTTTCAGTTTCATCATGACTCTGAAAATATTAGTTTGGGTTGAACTAAAAACAGAAACATGTTGCCTTTTATTTGATTGTTTCCAATTAATTGGGTGTATGTTTGGGGGCAGCGGGAGTGTGTTTCAGGTTAAACTGAAACATTTTGTTCTACTTGAATCAAAAGAGAACGTTTTGGATTATTTATTTTAAACTAAAATTACACTTTGAAACACATCCTGAAACGTTGCATTAACAAAATGCGTTGATCTATCTCCCCACTGCACCCCAAGCAGAACTATTTTGTGAGTTCTACTAATTATGCAAATAGTTTTGATCCCTGCAAACCTCCATTATTTTTTCAGTAAGTTTTTACCATTCACCAAAAAGCCCCTCTTCTCAGCTCTGAGTTGGAGAATGTTAGTGAAGTGGCTTCACAACACTAAGAAGTGAAGGGAGGGGATACTGGCAAATATTTCTGCTATTAAGCAAAGTGCTTTGAGTAATGTCTGCAGCCAACAGGTAAGCCTTTGTGGGCATTTGTACATATGCTTACATCATGGTGCTTGGGAGCTTTTAAAAGTGCTGGGTGCTGCGGCGCATCCATTTGTCTAAACAGAAAAATGCGCGTCAGTGCTGAGAAAATGGTGGCAGTGTACTTTTGAACAAAAACACATTGAAGGTATTTTAGTTTAAAAGTGCACCGCCACCATTTTCTCAGAACCGACGTGCGTTTCACCATTTATACAAATGCATGCACTGCAGCACCGGGTGTGTCAGCTTGTGTGTGGAGCAGAGTCAAGTAATCAATGTGCTAGATCGCCGACACGCTGGAGCAGACAAATGTATGTGTATAAATGTGTTCTGAAAATGCTCCGCCAAACTGACTGCCACACAATAAGCTGTGTTTCTAGGTACCCCCAAAATATCCGTTTTTCAGTTTCTAGAGGACACTATTGACAAGATGAGACTTGAAGAGCTATGAAACTCTTCTCCTAAATTGTACTTTTGCATTAATTTTTCTTTGTATTTTGAGAAGAGCTATAAATCCAGTCCTAAGCAAACAGCATGCAGCTTTGCTGCTCTTCTAAATACAGTGCTATAGAAAATGGAATTTAATTTCTGCCTAATATCTTTTGAGACTCCAGAGTCATATTTCTGAAGCTCCATCAGTTGTCCTGACACTGATAACATCATTTTTTTTTAACTGTTGTCTTGCTTCGAAGAAATGCAGCTCACCCAATAGTAAAGGATGGTAAGAAGCTATAGCCATGACAGCTTTAGTAAATACAGGCAGTCTGTATAGCTGAAATCTGACTTTTCCTCATCTTCTGATCAATATAAAGAAGTGACACAGGGAAGGCATGAGCTGAGAATAGTAGTTGCTAGGTGTTAATGAATAGAAATGTGCGTTTATTGTGATCCATGTTTTATTAACATGATACTTACAGAGCCTGACCAAGATGGGAACCTTCCTTCATTAGGCATTGCATCTAACACAGTGGGTGCATCTACACGTGCAATTAAAGCAAGGCACAGTTTGCACCAGAGTCAACTTCTCTTGGGTGCAGCATTTATACGTATACCTGGGACCACAGCACTTTGAGCTGAGGCAGAGCTGCCCTAGGCTGGCAGGGTCCCTCGGTGTCAGCCCCGGGCTCTGGGTGGCAGCATCAGGGCTTGATGGGGCATGCGGGTGCTAAAGTGTGGGGCTAGGTGACAGGCAACCCCCCACACTTTAGCACCTAGCTAGCTCCTGTCACATGCGTGTTTCAGCGCATGTACGTACTGTCCTGTAAGATAATACTGTCCCCAACAGTACTATCTTATGGCAAAGTTAATTAATTTACTGAGCCCTCATACCGGCACATGTGTAGAAGGTGACACTTTACTTAGGAGCTACTTAGTCTACTCTGCAGTAAAGTGCATGTGTAGATGCACCCAGTTCCATGAAAAATTTACAGCCTGTATGGGCAAAGGATGGAAAGTGAGAAATGCCCTTTCCATTATACAGATGGGGGAACTGCTGGCAACATGGACAGAGAATTTCTGGAAAGCACAAAGGTGAGAAGCGAGCCCAGATTTCTTAAGTCCCAGCCACTGCTATTCTTCTGTTTGACACAGGCTCTCAGTTTCACCAGGTGTCAAGTGTGCATCTGTCTGAAATTTAAAAAGCTAGTTGTGGGCATGATAGGTAAAGGATCATGTAGGAAAGCAAGGTGCATCTTCCGTAATGACAGCATAATTAACTTCATTTTAAAAGGAGATCCTATCATGGTCAGTCACGGTCTATTAGGTAACAACATTTCCTATTAAATTACTTAAAAAAAAAAAGCACTTTTGCAAAAGTGAAACAAAATTGCATAATATTATATGGAGCCACTTATGGTCAATCCAGCGAATCTCTCCCTGGGTAAAATGCTGATTTGAGTTCAGTCAGGATTTCACTGGGTAAGCATTTGAAGATTTAGCCCTCTAATAATTTTAAATGAGGGATTTATATATACCTAACAAACATTAGCACAGAGTTTTAAGTATTTTTCAACAGCCAAGTAGTTTAGTTTGCTTATAATGGTGCAGCCAGGGGGAAAAAAGCTGGGGTGGAGGGGGCAGGGTGGCACAGAACTGAATTATCCAGTGGTGTGGCAGGGAGGGGAGGAGAGAAAGAAAGTGCCTTCTCTTGCTTCCAGATAAGTCCTTGACCTGGAAATTACTTCCAGAAGCAGATTTATAATTTGGTACTTTTTTTTGGAAAAAAGCAAATAAGCCAACCTTTTAGTTCAGATTTTATGCTGATTCGCATCATCTAAAATATGTATATTGAATACAACAAAGCTACATCAAGCTTTGGCAGAGGGACTGGACTTTTTTGATGTTGAATCATTGGAACTGCCCAGAGTGGCTTTCATCTCTAAGTAGATTTGGGACTTTTAAAGCATACATAATACCACTGTGGGACTTACCTTATTAATATGTATCAGATTGTTTAGAACAGAGGTTCCCAAACTTTTTCTTATTGTGTACCCCCTTCTAGATTTACCAGTGGCTGGCATACCCCTACCCATTTTATATTTAATGTTTTATATTTTAATCCTTAAATATTAATTATTATTATAATGAAAATTAAATCTGCAATTACACAATTTCTCCCACATACCCCCCCAGAGATGTCTTGCATACCACAGTTTGGGAACCCCTGCCTTAGATCTTGCTGAGATCTTAAAGCACAACAAGTTTGAAGGTTTGGGTTTTATTTTTCCCTTCCAACATTTCTCTAGTTACCCATATGCAAAGATCCTGATTTGAACTTACAAAGAAGTGTGCGAGTGTGTGTAATTTAGAGAAATGAAATGTTCAGAATAGAATTCATCTCTATAAGGAGAACAAGCATGGAAAATTTCATTCCCCAAAGAATTTGAGACTTATGAGTAATTGAAAAGCTTTTGTGTAGGATGTGTGGGAGATCAGAAGGAAAAGTGGAAGTTGGCATAAATGATAGGTATAGTTGGCTATAGTTAAGCTATATTAATGAGGGGAAACAGTAGGCACAGATACTTTCCTACAGAGAATGGGGCTCAAATAAAGTTTGCTGTCAAGTAAGGAAACTTTGTTTTAAACAACCCCCTCCCCCCCCCCCCAAAACAGTAGTTTAATAGCATTCAGTTTTTACCCCAAAGTTGATTAAGACTTAAGTTGATTAAGACTTTCTCTTTCCTACTGATTTTTATCAGACAGTCTCTGGGGCTAGGGACAGACACCACACACAAACCCATTTAAGTGACCAGAAACTGGTTTAAACCTGTAACAGAACAGACATTCAATGCACATAAACCAGTTTGAAAGTGGCTGAAATTGGTTTGAGATAAACCTGATTGAATGTAGTATCAGACTTAACTGATTTGGATCAAACTGGTTTATGCAGTGTCTGTCCCAGACCCCTTCCTGGTAGGCTTGTGCGAAGCAGCAAGTATTCACTTTGGATTCGGCAGATTCAGAGGACAGTGATTCAAGTCAGAGATTCGAATCACTGTCCTGATTTGATCTGGCTGAATCAGATCTGAAAGATTTGGCACCACTTTGGAGACTTGGCCATAGACTAAACAGGCAGCTGACACAGGTGCCTCCAGCTGGTAAGTCTCTTGGGGTTGTGGGAGAGGGGAGGGAAGGGGCATTGGGAAGGGAGGGATTGGGGCTGGGGCTGGGACAAGCTGCCCAGCCAGGGTGGGGGGTGCATTACTCAGGAAGGAGGGTGGAGGTGCATGAGATGCAGGTGCAGCAGTGCTGCAAGTGGGGGCTCTGCCCTGCTGCCACTTGCCCAACCAGCGTGGGTGTGGGGCGCAATGCAGGTGTGGCTTGCTTCAGGTGAAAGCAGACAAGCGGCAGCAAGACATAGCTTCCATTCCCAGCGCTGCTGCATCCACATCCTGTGCACTGGCTGGCAAGCGGTAGCAGGGCAGAGTTCCCACTCCCAGCATGGAGGATGCAGCAGTGCTGGGAGCGGGAGCTACGCCCTGCTGCTGCTTGCTCCCTTCTGCCCAAAGTGAGCCATGCCTGCATCACACCCCCCCCTCCGACCACACTGGCTGCAAGTGGCATAGGGCAGAGACCCCGCTCCCAGTGCTGATGCGGGTGCGGCAGCAATAGGAGCAGGGACTCTGAGCTGCTGCTGCTTGCCAGCTAGCATGGGGACGGGAGGGTGCTGTCACCCCTAGCCAGCCAGCGCAGAGGGGTGAGGGCAGGTGCGATAATGCTGGGAGTGGGGGCTATGCCATGCTGCCGTTTGCCCCCTTCCACTCATAGAGAGCCATGCCCACTTTCTGCCCCCCCAATGGGGCAAGCGACAGCAGGGCATAGCTCCTGCTCCCAGTGCTACTGTGCCTGCATCCCATGTCCCCCCATCCCTGTCCCCAAGTCCTGTGCCCCCCACCTCAGTTGGGCAGCTTGTCCCAGCCCCAATCCCCTCCCCCCCCACATCCCTTCTTTCCCCCCCACAACCCCAACAGACTTACCAGCTGGAGGCAGCTGTGTCAGCTGCCCATTTAGTCTGTGGCCGAATTGCCAAATCTTTTCTGAATCCTTTTCTGAATTGATTCAGAGCTTTTAATTGGTCTCCTGTTTCAATTCGGGTTCAGAAATTCGGTCCCCAAATTGGGCCAAATCTCTGAATCAAATCACCTATTGAAGCTTCTCACAGCCCTGCTTCCTGGTTTAACTTAAACCAGAGTCCCCCAGGATCCCAGATGCTTTGTAGCCCTGGGCGGGATGCTGTGCTCCAGAGAGCTGGGCTGGCCTCCCTCCTCTGCTCCCTGGCTGGAGCTCAGATAGAGACTTGCAGGCAAAGCAGTGTCTTCCTGGCTACCCTGTGACCCTTGCCACCCTCCAGCCCCCTTCCTTGATGTATCCAGCATGTGGTATGCCAGCTAATGCTGAGAGGTGTCTGTGAAAGCAGACAGGAGAAAGGCAGAGAGGACAGTGCCCACTTAGGGCTTTTGGAAGCTAATCAACAGACCAGGTGTTAATATCCTTCCTTGGAAAAAGCTGTTTAAGAAGAGCTTGAAATAATGAGAGAGGCTTTTTTTTTTTCTGGATGGGGTACTAAATGCTATCAATTCCCTGTGTAACTTCCTGCTATGTGACTAAATGGTGTGCAAGTCCCTGCTGGCTCCCTTGATGGTCAGGAGCAATGAGAGTGGGGAGGAACCCTTCCCTAATCAGAGCATCCTGCTGGGGCCTGGCCATGCTCCCCCCTCAGCTCAGCATTATGGAAGGGAAGGGAGGCCTTCGCTAGGGATCCCTGGCTTCTGGCTTGAGCCACTGAAGGCATGTACCTGCATTTCTTCAGTCCAGAGGGGATATCTTTGCAGTTACAAACTGGTTCAGCCTAGCCAGGTTAGACTAACCTGCAAAAATTGAATCAATTCAAGCTCAGGCTTTTTGAATGTCTGTCCCTAACCTGGGAAGGAATGCAAATGTCTGGACTTGCATGACGGCATCAACTGTCCATGAAGGGGCTTCCTGTTTCTAAAGTGAAGCCCTTTTGGGAATCAGTCTGCCTGCTACATTTCTGCTCTGGTGTTTGACATATAGCCTTTGCAAGGAAATGTATGTAGGGGGGGTTAACCCATATAACTTGGCAGAGTTGAGTGGCTCTTCCAGCCAACCCTAAATCACAGTGTATAAATTGCCAATTGTTATTAAATAGTCATAATTTATTTTCACCTCAGCACATAAGGCAGGTTTGAAAATGGGGGGAAGGTTCTAATGTCACCTATGAAAAATTTACCTCAAATACTTCTCACTTCCTCTCTGTTTTTTGTTCACTTCTGCCATAGATACTAACTGCACTTTAGTGGTGGAAGAAATGTTTCATGGCTCTCCTTTAAGTACTTTTGGACCCACCAGGAGAAAAAGTTCTTAACAAAACTAGGAATCTTCCAGCAACCCAGCATATTGTAGAGGGAGGTGTGTAGAGGCTGGCTATTACAGTCGTTGGTAGCTGTAAAGGAGGTAAGAAGAAGAAAGTGAGCTATTCTGAATGGGAAACAATGTTTTTTAGTAACATCAGATCAGTTTTTTCAAAAGAACTCCTCGCCCACCATCTGCCTTTGTTCTCTATGGGAGCACTCATACTGAGTTCTTTTGAAAATCTGGCCATGCAAGATTATTTTGATCCATTGCTGATTGGGAGCATAAAAGGTGAAATAAATCATTCTATCAAAACTAGTTTATCATTTTAGTTTAGAAATACTTGGGGATGCAGCACTCAGGGGGTAATCCCAAATAGAAAATAATTGTGCATCTCCTTCATTGTAAATATTCTGTATATACTGTCCATGACTGATATATATGAAGATGTTTAAATTGAAATGCAAAGTAAGCTGCCTATAAGATTTATGCATTTATGTGAGATTTGGTTTGTTAAAATTTAACTTGGATCAACTGATAGGACAAGTGGAGTAATTCTTATTTTGCAGTGATATACAAAAATGCGTCATTCTCTTCTCATATATGCTGCTGACCCAACTTGACTTGCTCCTGATTTTTTTCCCACTCTAATAGAGAAGAAAATCAGGTCCACTGTGTTTAGTTCAGCTGGTTCCTACAGTATCTTTTTTTTTTTTTTGGTTTATACACAGACTTGTACAGGATAAGCATTTTAATGATCAACCAAAACACTTACAAGTGAATTATCAAATGCCCAGCTCTCTTGACTCTGAAATTATTTATTATGATACACTTGTTGTAGGAGCCACTGAGGCAGCACAGGAGCAGGTTGTCTTATCATCTAGCTATTCCTTGTGGTAAAAAAACAATTTTCCATCTTCAGCAAATCTTAGGAAGTAATTGGTTGGTACTGAAATAAAGCTCTCCATTAGGGCTAGGGCTACAACACCAATGTGACAATAAAAATAAGTTAAGCACACTGAATGCAAGCAAACCCTGCTTTGGCAGAGGTCCTAAAGGTAGTGAACTGAATGAGATCAGCCTTGTCTGGAGGACCAAATGGAGTCAGCAATATTTAGCATAAATAATGCTCCCCAAAGTAGTTCTTATTGCAGGGTTGAAACTTTGAAAACTCCACTTGCCCTTTATGGGACTTTCTGCTTGCAAGATGGATTTCATCCAGGAACATTGGTTTCCTCCTAAAAGGCGACATACAAAAGCCTGCAAGGCAGGTGGAATTTTAAAGCTTTTCTAATATGTGTGTGTGTGCTGTGCAGGGAAAACAGTAAACAGCACAGACTGCATTCGAATGTCCTGGAGTGAATAATGCTTCCTGCTGAGTGTGAAAGGGAGATAAGTCATGGTTAAGGGGCAGTCTGAGTGATATTTCTTCTTTAAGTAGTCCCTGGTTTAGCATTAAGGATACATTGGGTCTGTGTTTAAGTGGAAATCCTCAGATCAAACTGTTCGGGAAAGGCTGAATCCCAAGGTAAGTCAGTGTGGAGCTCTTGCCCTACCGTTGTTCATTAAAGCTACGAAGGGTGGGACAAAAAACATAGTTCTGTGTGTGGGCGCCATAAGTTAATGAGCATAAGGGCCATACTACAAAGGGCAAGTAAAGCATGTCTCATAACGAGGTACCAGCTGCCTGGGCAGTGATGCAAGCAATCATTTAGCAGCAACTCTTGGGCAGATTCCAGCATGTGGCCACAGCAGATGAGGATGGGCAAGAAAAACCCAAATAACCTCTCTGTGGTTAGTGATTTAATGTTCAAGCAGACGCAGCCCTGACTGTGAGGTCGGGAAACTTTACTGAAGGTAACAAATTACTGGTTGTGAACAGCAGGTTGGGAAATGGAGTACTACCAATTCCTAAATGCATTAAGGGAGAGGTGGGGGGATAATGTACAAAACACTCAGATGGAGGCCTTTTTGTCATTGAAAAGTAGAGTTAAATAGGAATTTGAGCTGGAGGGAATAGCCTTTGGATTTGTGAGGGGAGCCTGTGTTGGAAGTAATGGCTTTTTGGGTAGAGCTACAGCGTCTAAAAGCATGTGCAGCCAGCCAGCATTAGAAAAAGCTGAATACATATCAGTGGAGGCAATGATTTTTTTCCCCCAGCTGCAATAGCTGTAAAGGTGATGCAAGGTCCCATTACTTGAATATGTGAAGAAAGAATTAGCAGGCCAGCAGGAAATGACTGGGGCTGCTGCTGCCTGGCTCCTCCTCAAGGATGAGGTTTTTGCAGTGATGCATGCTGAGAGCAGCACTTCATTTTCAACAGTCGACTTCTTGAAGGGGCAGTGGGCTTCCAGCGCAGAAGTGATGGCAGCCCTTGGAGTGGAGGCCCTGACCCAACCTTAAATTCAGCACTATTTGGCCTTCCCATAGTATTCATTTTTTGTCTTGGTTTATCCTCATTAGTGTCACAGCCCCGGAGCTGGCGAGCCAAGCTCACGGTCATGGTCATGGTGGGGCGGGTGGTGGCAATTGGAGCGGACAGGCGGGAGTTTTTGGCAATGGAGTACTGAGCGGCACGGAAGCGTGATGGTTTCTTAAACAAGAGGGTTTATTCAACTTATGCTTTTGAGGCGTAGGCAACATAAGTCTTCAGTTACAGTGGTGTGATGAACGAACAACAACACAGGGATCCGTTGGTCCGCAGGGTTCTTGAGCCAAGCCCTTGCTATCTAACCCGGAGGCTAGGGGCGGCTGCCTGGCTCAATAGTCCTAGGACTGGTCAACGGCTCATAAAAGGAGTGAACTAACATACAGTACAATGAACTGTAACTCGTTGAGGATAGCCAGGTGTGACGCCAGTCCCGAAGGA
>NW_017728995.1:22804067-22804324 GCF_001723915.1 Gavialis gangeticus | reverse complement strand
CATGTCAGCTTTAATTCTCTCTGCATTGGCAGCATTCAATCAAAATTTTCCTTGACATGCCCCCTTGCTGTCAATGCAGAAGAATTCTATCAGAATTTCAACAATGATCCTCAGTTTCATTTTCTACATCAACCGTTTCGTGCGTGGGTAGTTTAGCATATACCATAACAGATAGTGCCGATACCTTTTGCATTAAAATGCGAGAGATACAGCTAGCAACAGAAGTAATTACAATTAGCACTAGCACAATTAAAACT
>NW_017728995.1:22774023-22804056 GCF_001723915.1 Gavialis gangeticus | reverse complement strand
ATGGAAAATTCCATGAGCCTGTCTTGCGCATGTCAACTTAATTCTCTCTGCATTGGCAGCAATCAGTCAAAATTTTCCTTGACAATTAGTGGTAGAGACTAACTTTCATTTTTGCGCCAAGTACATCTATCAGTTACTTTTTTTTATGAGAATGGCGTTTCTCAGTTCCTTTGGAAATTGTGATTTAGCCTTTTTTTTGGCCGACATAACTCTTTACATACAAGGAAGACCAAATATTGAAAGGGTTAAGTCTAAGGCCCATGATTGAAAATTTCAAATTTGGTAGCATAAAACCTTAATTAAGTGGCCTGATTTTAGGTGTGTGAATGCCCACAAAGCTTACTGACATCAGTGGGAGCTAGCTTTTTCATGCTTTTGAAGCTCACATCGCTTCGGTGCTGAAATATGTGGACTGGAGAGGAGTTTGGTAGTCGGGTTTAGACATATGCTAGCCATGTGCAAACTGAGTCCCTCTGAAGGCGCTTGTTCAGCACTCCAGGACTCTAAAGTGAATCATTTTTGTTTTGTTTGGGAGCTCATGCTAGGGAATGATATGAAAATAATCCAGTTACTTCCTCCAGGCCCGGTAGGATTTCTCAGTACTCAAATCCAGGTACCTTCCAGGGCGGGCCATGCTGGCACTCGCCTCCCTCGTTTCTTGTTCTACCTTGTGCTTTGCAGCCAACTTATTACTGGGCCAGTTGGGAAGGACCTTTCCTTTACTTTGGGACCATAAAAAAAGCAGGACTTTGAGTTTCCGTTCCCTTGCAGAAGAAGGGTAGAATTCAGTTTGTTCCGTAGGCTAAGATCATGAGTACACGCTAACTTGGCATGCAAGATGTCAGTCATGTCTAGCAGATAGGAGCTCAGGCATGGACAAGGACCTCACTGTGTCTGCTTGTATACAAGCATTGAACCAAAAGATGATCCCTGCCCCAGAGATTTAACAAGCTCAATACTAGGCAAGAAAGCAGCTGGATACAGGCAGACTGGAAGGCCGAGGAATACGGTGTCCCAGGCAGTGGTGTCAGCCCATCGCCCATATAGCACTCCTGGTGGAGAAAAAAAGTTTGTTATTATTGCAGAACTTTTTTAAAATTCAAGCGGGCAAGTCGGGATTGTTTTCTATTGTGTATTTCTAGCATGGTGTCCAGTGTTCCCAAATGCAGAGTTTCTATTGTTTCTCTTGAGAGACCATTTCACAGCTTAATACTTGTCACTGTCAAAAAGCCTTTTCTACCATAGCAATCAGCAAAGTTTTCCCTTTCTCAGTTGCATCCTATTATTCCTTGTTATATTTAATTATAGACTTGACTCATTCTCTCTGCTATGAAAAATATTGTCATTTTCTGGGTTTTTTTGGATGTTGTTAAATTGTTACATGTTCTTGTGATTCATTTACATGAAGAGGCATGCATCAAGGAAGATGTAGCTATTTTTTTTTACTTTGTAAAATTTATGGACAAAGTTTGATGCCTCACATAAGCCTTTCAAGGCTAATTCTGGGGTGAGTTTTTAACATCTGTATGACAATTGATTTCTAACACAAAACTCCAGAAACAGCCTGAAAATGGCCAGGAACTAAAATGTTTACATGCCTGTTATTACCATCATTTATACAATCTACTCCTACAGCACTGCGCCCAACACCCTATAAATTTCAATTATATTATTAGCAATAGCTCTTCACTGCCGTAATTGGTACACTCACTTTATCTAATGGAGTATTTTTCATCTAATTGACTCCAAATTTATCATATAAATGTCAAAGCCAAATTTTCCTATAATAACCTATTATCTCTGCTGTTCTAGTTCACTGCACTCACAAGAAACAGAGTAATAATAATCTTTTGGGATAATGAAGGACAGCAACTTAATTCACAAAGTGCTGAAGAGAATGACAGCTACTTCTTCCTTGTCAGGAAGAGAAACTTTTAATATATTCATTTAATTAGGCTGCAGGTCCCATTCATGAGATGTCTTTTCCCTCTTTGTAATACAAGGATGAATTTAGGTTTCACTGGAAAATGAGAAAATCTAGCAGTTAGCTGATGGGCTTTCCAATGAGCATGTTTTAGACAAGTATTTCCATTATCCAAGGCCTTTTCAACTTTCTCTCCTTATTTCTATAGAGTGTAATCAATTGTAGTCCAAGAGAGAGGAAATTATATCATGACACAGAAGTGCCATAGAGACAATGGAAGAGGCTTTTTAAATGTGTAAATGGATTTTTTGAGGATAAATATGGGAGAAAAATACAGGTGGGACTAATGTAACCATCAATCCTCTGCATTGTACATGAGTCTAAATAAGGCAGAATTACCATACCAAGTTATAGAATGAAGATTAATTGCTTATGTCTGAAAGACTAGGCTCTGCTACAGAGAAACCTGTTTTTGTACCAATCTCAGTTCAGTAGGTTTTTCTGTAATGGGATTAAAAGCCCCAGCAAACTCAGCTCTGTTGTTTAGTGATTACGTCTTGAAATGGAGGCATCATAGGATCTAGTCCCTGGGGCTATTTCTCTCTTTAACTAATGACTTGCTAACATAAAACACATGAACAAGCCTTGGAGTCAGGACAATCCATGCTCATTGATATGGTGGACTGAATGTAACATTGCTAGCCATATATCTTATATATACTCCCTCTAGTTGCTCTAGTTCTGTAGATAATGGAGGTGCCTAATGTGCAGTCCTGAGGAGGGTGGCTGAGCTTATAAGAAGGGCAGGAGTTTAGACATTAAAAGTGCTTAATATTTTCTTTAGGCTACCACCTATTGGTTACACCTCCCTTCTCAGCACCTGGGCACTCTGGATTGCTCTTTGGAGTGACCTCACTCTTCCATGGACTGTATGGAGGGCCAAAGGGTCCTGAGGGGGGCACCTAGGGGAACTATTTGGATTTGGCCCTTTATTCCACAAGTTCACATGTCTTTGTACCTCTAGTTCTAGCCAAAATCAGAATGAATAAAATGTCAGGGGCTGAATGATGTCTCCAGGAGGCAGTTATACCTAGAATAATGGGCAGAGGCCCAGTGCCTCATTTGAATTGTGCCTTTGTTAAAGCATCACCTATCTAAGAATTGTACCAGGGGTCTGGATATCTCTTAACCCTCCCCCCACCCAACCCACTGTGCATATATTCAAGCATGTCATTGTTGCTTGGAGAATGTCATAACTCCCCCCACCACACACACACATCTTGAGAGCCAACTAACATTGCTGGCAGTGGTATCCATGTGGCCCTTGCTCTTTACAGTACAGAGCAGACATAAGAAAGATGTCTGTATACTGCATAGGGCAACCCTCTGGTCTCTTTCCCCATCCAGGTTCAGGGTTGCATGTATGAGTGCAAGATAAATGAGTGTGTTGTAAAATGGAATCAAATCCAAATAGTAATTCATCCTACCTACATACTGGAAGATGTGTGATCACCTAGGTAAGACCATTTCTGACGGTGAAGTTACAGGTGACACTTAAATCATACTAAGGGCACTTAAATTGTGTGCACTATAATCATTAAAACAGATTAATGTATGCTAAGTGCATTCTGAGCATCTCTGGACCCTTCTGCTCACGCAGCAGCAGCACCAGTTGGGCAGAGACTATTGCTCAGTGCTGGGGGAAAATGGCCCCTCCCCCTCACTGCTACCCAGCACTCCCTGCTCCAGTGGCCCAGAGCCCATGCTGGGCTGCCCCGTATCTCCGCTGCTGTAACCACCACCTCTGGGATGCCCTGTGCGACAGTGGTGGCACTGCAGAGGAGCCACAGGGCAGCCCAACGTGGGCTCCGGATGGCTGTAGCAGGGAGTACCAGGTAGTGGTGAGGGGGAGGGGCCACTTTTCCTCCATGCTGAGCAATAGTTTCTGCCCAGCCAGCCCTGCTGCAGCTGTCGTCAGTGTTTAGCATGAGCCAGTAAGTCCGGAGCAGGTATGGGGTGTGCTGAGTTGGGGCTGTGGTGGGGGTCCCAACCGGTACCACAGGGCTGGGGCCAACGGTGGCGGCAGATAGAAGAAGCTGCCACCACCTGGTCTGCCTAGAAGGGCAGTCCAGCCCCCGAGTTGCCCAAGCCCCTCTGTGTGCTCGGGGGTGGCAGGATACTCCATGGCTGGACAGTGCCTGGACCAGGCAGGACTGAGGGACCCTCTATGGGCTGGCCCGCAGGCCATATTTTGCCCACCCCTGGTCTATGTTATATACATATACTTCCGACTATTGCAGAAAATATTAAAGCACCACAACTTTCATGGTCTGACTGCAAGCCTGGTGAGAGTGACCAGGCCTCAGGTCCGGGTCTCTACTGTTGTATGTGGAAGACTGAGAGTCCATCTCTCCCTG
Organism: Gavialis gangeticus; assembly: GCF_001723915.1. NCBI lineage: Eukaryota > Metazoa > Chordata > Crocodylia > Gavialidae > Gavialis > Gavialis gangeticus. The sequence continues at coordinate 22,799,715 of NW_017728995.1, read as the reverse complement.
GTCCCAGTGATCAAAAGAGCAGCTGCTACTGCCTATATCACCGTATTGATACAGAAGTGCCTGGGGCAGCTGAGACCTTGATAGGTTTGATGAAATTGAGACAAAAACATGGAATGGATCAGAAGAACTGTCTTCCCCTCCCAACAGCTGCAGATATCTCTTCATCTTCATTTATTTTGGTTTTCTTCAGAGGCCCGTGAATATGTGATCTTCAGAGAGTTTGTGTTTAATTTAGCTTCAGAATATGTATTGCATTCATAGGAGTTGTATTGTTTGGCACAGTGGGGAAAAAATAAAACCCTAATTAAAAAAAAAAAGGGTGCTGTCACATAACAGTTGCATCTAACCATGTTTTTGATTCAGAGAAGTCTATTGGAAGGCAATTTTGTTCTCTGAGTGGCTTCATTTAAGAATGGGTTGCACAGCATTGATCACTCTTCCCTTTGTTTTACACCAGTGCATTGATTTTTTTTTCCCTTTGTACTTTTGATTTCCAAAAGTGAATATTTATATTCCAAGAAGGCATGGTTAGATCTTCAAAGGTTTCTCTCTCTTAAAGGACAGCTTCAAAATAAGGGCCAAAATTACAGAAATAATGAGCAAGTATAAAGGTACGATGAACCCCAAGTGACTTATGGAGCCTACTCCAAATGTTTTCAGAAGCTATATTTTCCTTATACCCCCATTATTTTACTTGGTAGTCAAAGCACTGCCACTACTGATGGGCCATTATAATATATCTGCAGAACAATGCCTGAAGAAACCCATTAAGCAATTTTAGGGGAAAAATCAAGTCAATCCAATTTCTTCTCATTAACACCAAAATGAAGTGAGCATTCATTTTAAAAGGAAAAAAAATATAGTGCTAATATTTCCAGAGTTCTTCTAGATACGGCTAGAACGAGGCCACTGAAACTGATGGACAAACATCTGAAGGGTCAGAGTCTTGCTTCACCTTGGACAGTTTTAAAAGGCTATGTGGATTACATGAAGGTTGTCTAAAACCTTGAAAGTGGTTTTCTCCATTTGCTCTTTTATTGATGTTGGATCACTTGCTCTTTCACTTTTCTTTATTGTTTCTGTGGGACTTTACATAGGTGAGAACAATATAAAAACTACTTGGGTGAAGCTTACTCTCAAAAATAACCTTGTTTGTTTAATATACACAAATCTGAGGCTACATATCTGTTGCTCAGAAGACGTATTGGGTGAGCACACAAAGGGCTTGTAAACAGAGGGAGGTTGCTCTTCCACCTGTCACCTCTCTTGGTCAGATCCCTAAGTCTACTGTACATCTCCAAAAATGCAACAAACACTCAGGTTGATACCCTTTTTCATGATATTGCTTTTTTCCCCTTCCTCCCTGTGATCCAAATCTGAAAACCGTTTTGTACTCCCAGGTTTTCCTGCATAGGCTGTATTGGCCCACCAGATCCAAAACTGTTGGACTGGCTTATTTCTTAAAGGTAGTTATATGGATCTGGGAGAGAGCACTAGAGAATGGCTTACTTTGCTGTGCCCCTATCTTGGAAATCTGGGGACTTTATAAGGTTCAGCAGTCCTTCCAGCAATGACACCTTGATTGGTGAGACCTGGCTTGGTTTGAAGGGATGGAAACAAAAGCAGAGTAGCATTCTTTGGGACAGATCAAAATTGGGATGATGTAAGTGAGGTGCTTCTGGCCTTGCTATGCTCCTATTCCTCTTTTCCTTTCTGAGCCCCAAAGGGCAGATGAGACAGATTCCTAAAAAGGTCCACTTTGCAAACAATGCAGCTGGCTTTGGTGTGGGCTATGAGGTGGGCACAGTAAAGGGTATGGACAGCTGAAGAATTCAGTATGAGACAAGAGAGAGTGAGGTTTTACCAGGTGTCAGCTGCTTCGTAGTACCTGGCTGTGTGCACATCCTTATCTTTTGGTAAATAGAAGCTCAGCTATGGCACATTTGCCCACTTCCATTGGGGGGGGAAGAGAATTGCCAGAGATTACCAGTATATACACAGGCAGTTTCTGCAGAGTAGCTAATGTATGGTAAATCCACACACCTTTTATGTAGTCCAGAGCTGCTTCCTTGCCACCAAATTTGCAGACCCATGGGGAGCTACAGAAGCCGGAGAACATGGTCTTGTGTGCCAGATCACATTAGTATGCAGGGCTCGAAGGTTGAGCACCGCTGCCATAAACCATGATGGCCTGGTTGCTTGTAGTGGTTGAGGGAAACTCCCAAGGCCAAACCTCAATATTAGTGTAGACGTATCCTAAATCTTTGGAACAGAGTCCTAGAATACCTTTACCCTTCTTCTCAGACCATCTTCATTTGTATGTTACTTATAGTGTCTTTTAATGTGTATACTGCAATGGCTGACAAATCTGGATGACCTGCTAAATATAAAAAAAACTGGGGGAAGCTTAATCTGTTAAGAATTCAGTTCCAGCAAAAAAAAGACTATACAGAGCCTCCAAAAGATATAGCACATCCATAACACATGTATATGCCACATCCTTATGATTTGTGACAAGTATACCCACGTTAGTCTTAAATTAATCTTCTAAGTGTGTGTAATCTTTTCAGCTCTAATATATCCTTATGTCAGCAGTCAAATTTTAAGTTTTATGTAATGGCATCAATAGCTACTTTTAGCTTTAAGCAGAAATGATATTGCAGTTGTGAACTGTGGTCTTGAGTCATGTATTTATCTGGGCTTTTATTTGGTAGATTCTTTTTGTAACAGCTTGAGTATAATTTTTGTGATGTTTCTTAAGGATGCAAAGCATCTATACATCTCTTGCAAGATCATGAAGTAAAGTTGGCTAAGATGAGTCCAGGATTTCTCAGAAATATTATCATTGCAATGGAACTGTATGGCTAAGCCACCTCCAGGGCTTTGAAAATCCCAACTTCTCCTTCTTCTCATTTGCTGGTGGATGAAGTAGTTTCCGTCCGTTCTTGGAGGACGGTGTTCCTTCTCCACTGATGATTGAAAGGGAAATTTAATTGATTTTTGTTTCTCTTCAGACTTTTCATCATTTAAAATAAGTGCCTGTCCTTTCTGAACAAACCTTGTAGGTCAAAGACAGAGAGAAATAATTTGAGGACCACTTTTCAACATATTACAGCTTTGGAGAAGGAGCAAGTACTACTTGTAGAATAACCACTGTGATCATAGAGAAACTGGTTGTTTACAGAATAGCAAAGGATAGTACAAGAGCCAGCCGTTAAAAAAAAAAAAAAAAAGTCCAAGGGATGTGAAGCGATTAGTACTGTGAATGTGACAGAAAGGTGCTGCACTGAAAACATAGTAAATGATAACCAAACAGGGAAGTAGTAGTACATCTTTACCGTTTTAAGCAGATTTCTCCAAAGTGAAAGGGCTACCCCATGTTTTAATCAATCAAGTGCATACATGGAACTGAAGGAAGAGAAGAAAGGGTAGAAGAAAGATTGTCATTTCATGTGTATAGAGGATGTGAATTAATTCTAGGTGATAGAGATCCCTTGTCCCATCACCTGCCAATCTAGTTTTCAATGGAAAAATTAGGCTAAGTGCATAGAATCATAGGTAATTATGGTTGGAAGGGGCCTCAGGAGATCTAACCCAACCCCCTACTCAAAGCAGCACCGGCTCTGCTTTGAGCAGGGAGTTGGACTACATGACCCCTTAGGTCCCATCCTGTCCTAATTTTCTATGTTTCTATGATCCCCAACCATGTCATCCCAGCCAAGGTTTTGCTTACTTGGATCTTAACAACGTCTAAGAGTGGAGATCCCACAACCTTTCTGGGTAGCCTGTTTCAGTTTACTATCCTCCTGATGTAAAGTTTTTCCTAATATCTAACCTAAACTTCCCTTGCTGCAACTTGAGCCCATTGCTCCTTGTCTTGTGATCTGCCACTGTTGAGAGCAGTTCAGTTCCATCCTCTCTGGAACCACCCTTCAGGGAGCTGAAGGCTGTTGCTAAATCCACCTGGTCTTCTCTTGTCCAGCTTAAATAAGACCAGTTCCCTCAGCCTCTCTTAAGTCATGTTCCCCAGCCCCTTCACCACTAACCATTTGGCTTGGGTAGTTTGACTACAGGTATCTCCTTACTGTGCTATCTCATAGCTCAGGCAAATGCAGAGAGACTTCTTGCCTTAGCATCCAATTTTACAAAGTCTTTGGCTCCTGCAAGTTGAGCGAAGGTGTGTTCCACTGAAGGAACAATATGTCTTTCTCAGCACACATATTTGTTCAACTGTGTGAGGTCAACACATATCCTAATCTTACCACTGGGTTTTGGCACTATCACCATCCCAGAACGGCAAGAAGCAGGTTTTTGAATCATTGTGATTACTCCCATTTCTTCCACCCATGCTAGTTTTTCTTTTACTTTATGCATTAACATCAAGGGTACTCATCTTGGTGTAATTAATGCATGTGGAACTGCATCAGCTTTTAGGAGTATCTTTTATATTCCTCTGACATTTTTCAAAGACCTGAGGAGATGGGTGGGTATTTGGTTCTGTAGTAGTGCTCCAAGGATTTCTTGGTCCACTATTTCATCCTGTCTATGGACAACTTGTAGTGCCTGTATGGCCAGTAAACCAAGCAAAGGCACAGCAAGATTATAGCTCCCATGGACTTCCTGGACTACAGTTCTCTGCTTCAGTGTCACTTTTGTGCTGAAGGATCCTGGTACTTTGAGGGTAATGTCACCTGGTCCATGTAACCTTTCAGTAGGAGGAAGGAGGACCCCATCCCTATGCTGACTGTATAAAGTATCAGATATAGCTAAAATTATGGCTCCTGTATCAATTTAAAATGGAATTGATTGCCCATTGAGCTCTATTTCTGTCATCCAGATCCTGGGTCTGATGAAAACTCTGTTAGTTTTTCTAATAACACAGTACAATCCTCTGAGACTTCATGGACTCCTGTGGTTGAGACACAAAATAAAGCATAATGATCTTTCTTTTGGCAGCATCAACATATCTCCTTCCTTAGCAGGATGCTTAGCATAACCATGTTCAGGGATTTTACCAAACCTGTGGCATTGGTACCCTTTTCCACTTGGTTGTTGCTGTGGGCGCCAATGTGACCATTCTCTTTCTTCATCATGCACGCTAATTCTATTCATTTTTGGTTGTAGTTTCTTGATAATGTGCATTGCATCAGAGTCCTGCATTGGGTCAGGTACCTGGGGGTGTCCGCAGGTGACTTGCAAAGCAGGTCAGGTTGATGGCAGAACATGAACTAGTTCACATTTTCCAATTTGGCTGCAGGTCAGGAAAAAATATTTTTCGGTTAGACTCGGGCTGGGCTGCTGACAGACATGAAAAAGACAAACAAATGGTACTTTACTTTAAACTCAGTGTGCTCTTGTACCAAGCACGGCACATGCACAGAAGAGTCACCACGTGAGTCTGAACAGGCTTGCCCAGCATCTGTATAGATCGGGCACTTTAGTGGGCTTTTTTTGGTGCTTTTATCTAATGGTTAATTGAATCAGCTATTAGATAAAAGCCCCAAAAAGCCCCACTAAAGTGTCTGATCTATACAGATGCTGAGCGGCTGGGTTGAACTAACGTACTGTTTCTAGTAAAGCATTTTTTTCCCATGTCTGTCAGCAGTAGGGATGTAAATACCAGTTAAATAGTCATTTAACCTGTTGTAATTACAATATGCTAAATGATTAATTGTCCAGGCTCAGAGCTAGGTGCAGCAGCGCCGGGCTCCAGCCTGTGGTTGTGCAAAATTTGGGGGAGTGGGGGAGAAGGGATGCTGAGACCTGGGCCAGTGCCTGCCCTGCCCCACCCTGCCATGGAGAGGCTGCACCCACCTACCCCAAGTCGTGCAGGGAGCCAGGGGCCAAATTAACCCTGCCAGGCAGGCAGCACAGCTCAGGAAGCCCTGAGGGTGTTGCTTCAGGGCACGCTCCTAGATTATGCTTTTTTTCAGTGTCTTTTTTTTATATTTCCTGGTATCAAAATTAGACTCTGCGCTGCAAATATGTAGCAAATATGTAGTGCAGGGAACACTTTTTTCATTCCCAGTGTGTCTCTTGCGGCATCTCAGAGTGCTTTGAGATGCCCCAACAGGTATGTGCTTGCTTGCCTGGACATACCCTGGCATAAATTCTGTGTGCCCTCAGTGGCTGGGGGGGGCATAGCGAGCTCCGGGAGGAGTGACAGTGCCGGCGGTGGCACGTGCGTGGCAGCGGTGAGCATGGAGCTCCTGCAGGCAGCTGCAGTGCTGTTGGGGGAAAGGGGTGGTGAGCGCAAGCCAGCGGTTGGCGACCACCTGCAGACACCGTTGGTGGTGGCCAGCGGTGATTGTGGACTGCCGGCAGATGCCGTCAGTAGTGTTGGAGGCAAGTGGCCACCACCCACAGGCGCTGCTGGCAGTCTCGGTGGTGCTTTTTCATAGGGGGTGCACTGCCACTCTCAGGGGGTGTATGTGCACCCATGTGCACCCCCTACACATCGCCAGTGCACCCTGGAGTATTAACTCAGGGTCCAACTGTAGCTTTTGTGAGAGCTCTTCATCATGGAGACCCATAATTAAGCAGTCCCTAATTAGTTCTTCCTTGAGCTTCTCATGTTGGTGAGGTTCAGCCAATGTATGCAGCGGTGTAATAAAGCTGTTCACAGGTCCTGAAGGCTCCTGTTAATAGAGATTGAATCCAGGTCATTCATAAATCACATTTCTTTTGCCCCGAAAATGTTCAGTTAATGCCTCTACCACATCAGCATATTGCTTTTTCTCTGCATTTTTCAGAGGCAGACATCAGAATTTCATCAGCCTGACCCCCCCCACTGAGTAGATGAGAGTATTTACTTGGTAAGGTTCAGACTTTTTGTCCAGACCTGACACTTCCCTGAAGTGGTTAAAATGTCTGATCCAGGTAGGTCATGTTCCAGGGGACTGGAGATCAAACTGTCCTGGTGGTGTAACTCTAACTGTCCGCATTTCTGTGGCCAGCCTCTGCCCTGAGCTGGACTCAGCGGCTGTTGGAGCTTGGTCTGTCACTTAGGAATCATTGAATTGCTGACTGACTTTTCTGTGCCTGTTGGTGGCAGGATTCAGCCAGTTTCTGATATCATGTGCTCTCTCATAGCTCAGGAAAAGGCAGGGACATTTCTTGCTCTCCAAGGGTTTTATTGCAACTCCCAATACACGCACAACTATGGCTGACAACGTCCCGTTGATGGCAACACATCAGCCCTCAGGAAGGGACAACCCTTACTACTACAGTTGTAAACCTGTACAGAGAATGAAGTAGTGCGGGAAATGTTTTGCTGGAAAACTCTGCCATATAGATGACTGAATTCACTGTTGGGTGAAAGTTAACTAGGAAAATAAGCTGCACATGCTTTACCAATAAGGATTCAGAATCTACTTGTTCAGAAGTCCCTTCCTAAGATCTTTCCATTGAGTGGCTGAATTACTTTATTCAACCCCCTTTTAAAAAGTACACAGGCTTGACCTTCTGCCCTTTTCAAATGGGACTTTTGTACATCAGAGACTTCTGGAAATTTGACCAACTTTTTTGTGGACAAGACGCAAGCTGAATGTTGGCTGCTTGTCATCGTGAACATCCCCACAGCACTAAACATAAGGAAACTGGGCACAGTATAACTTTGTCCTGTCCTGGGTGACTACATGCTATTCATCAGACTTTTTGTTTTAATTACACACACAGTGAACACGGTGGGCCAAATTCTCTGGTCCAAAGTTGGCTGATATGATTGTCCCCATCTAGGCGAACAGAGTAGCAGAGAGCTGCTAGATTGGCTCCTGTGTCACTCTTTATCCTGACCCTTGATAAAGGGAACATGTTCAGAGACAAGATGGGCTCCCATACACTGTAATTAGTCAGGTCTGCTACATTGTGGTAATTACTGCACTCCAGAAGACTCTGGTATTATGTATATCAGCATCCCTGTGCTGAAAAATGGCAACGGGGCACTTTGAACTAAAGCTCATTGAATAAGCTTTAGTTTAAAGTGCCCTGCCACCATTTTTCAGCGTGGGAACACTGATGCACATGATACTCTGGGAGCTTTCAATTAGCATGGCTCTTGGAACTGTGCTAATTAAAGCGCCCTCACACTTCCCAAAGCACATCTGTAAGCAACCAATAAATATTGTTCTTGCATCGGTTTTGTCTCCAGCTGCCTGAAAGGCCCCGATCTGTGTTGTGAGACATGATAGCAGCTAAGACCTTTGAGAATTGGGAGGGAAGCGCTAAAACACTAACGTGCCCACTTTCATGTTTTTTATTCACTTCCTGTCTTAGGGCAGGCACGACAGACACTTGAGTATGTGTGTGACTGTATGATCCTGAGTGGTGTCATTAAAGTCAGTGTGAAAAGAAATCGTGTGCATTTCCCAGAGCAGGCCTTGAAATTGTCATGTGGTGTTCATTTATCACACTTTGTCCCTGGGGTAGCTGAATTTCAGTGGGAAGTGTGTAATTTGTGGATCAGGAAACTGGATCCTGGCAGCATTTTATTTCTGAGAGTAGTCCCATCAGGTAAAAGGAATATTTAAAGGACTCACCTGCCAGTATTGGCCAGACTGTTGGCTCTGGATTTAGGACCCAGATGCTTTTTCCTGGGGTGGGGAGGACCCACCCAGACCCCAGGCTGACCATAACCTTTGCATTCAATAATAGGCAAATTTATTGATACAGTCATAACAGAAAAGAAACAATACAAATAACCGAACAATTCGATATACTACCAATCCTAGGGCTGTCATCAGAGTCAGGATACATCTAGCCAGGATGCAGGCTTCACTCTGAGGCTTCCTCTTAAGTGTCAAATGTCAGCATGTCGGCAGTCTGGAGGTGGGAGCTGAGGCCCACACCCACCCTCCAGTGGGGTGGATGAAATTGGTTGGTGGTGTGCCTTCTGTCCGTGGTAGCCTCGGGGACCCTTCCTGGGGGATGGGATCCCTCTTGGAGAGGAGGAGGACCCAGGTAGGATGGAGAGAAGGGAACCTTTGGTGCTCCAAAGTCCTTATTTTGTATTCTTCTTCCCTTCTGATGACTCCTGATGACTATTGCTGGTTGGCCTCTGTGTTTGTCCACGTCCACGTAGCTCATCACATGCACGCATATTAATTTGGTCTCTCTGGGCCTTCTCCTAATTTGGTCTGTTCCCCTAAAATCAGGACTCAGTCTCCCCCGCCCTCCCCCACCCCTACTCTGGGGCCTTGTTAGCTGGTGCCACCCTATCTTATGTTATGGACCACTGTAGTACATGCTGCCTCTTTCCCAGGCTGTGTTTGTATCCATGGGCCTTGTTGCATTAGACAGCCTATCTGTTTCAAAGGCTGTGAAATTCTGCATGTGAGACCCAGGCTTTTTAGAAATTAGTTAACCCCTGCTGCCCATCTTAAGCCACTGTAACTCACACTCACACACACCAATCAATTCCCAAAAAGCAAACCTTTAAGTACCATTTCTAAGCCAACACAGACTAGCTTCTAAATCTGTACATGCTTAAGGAAGAAATGGAATAGCATTACTGGTTTAAAAGGACAAAGTAAAATAAAAATTACAAAGTAAACTAAGACTGTTGTAAAAATTTCTTTTCAAGTCACTTATACAAATATTGGCTGAAAGATTTTTTTTTTTTAAATCTGAAATAGTATTTGCTACCTTTTGTCCAAGTAAAGTGATGAGCAATAAGAGGCATTGTTCAGGAGATGTGCCAGAGCTGTGATAATGATATTGGCACTGGACCATTTCTTCATCTGTGACATCTATCATAGAGCAATATTCAGGATCTTGATTGTGAGTTCATGCTGTGAAACACAATGAATGTAATATCTAAAAAACAAGAGAGAACAGATGTAGCCAGGTTGTATAAACCATTGTGACATTTATTATACTTATGAAAGGAATAACTATGAGCTTGGAAGATAAGAAAATAATGCAGCAGCTATGGTCAAAACTCAGTCTGGATTAAAAGAAATGTATAATATCCTTACCTATGAAAAAGCATTATGCAGTAGGCTGTTACTTTACTGGTTCTTACCACATGCAAGGTCCTGTTGCAATATGCCATAAAACCTTTTTTCTCTAGAGGTGTTTAATTCCATTGAAATTATCTCTTGCTGACAAACTAAGAGGGAGGTTGTAGAAGAGGGTGGAAAGGAAATGTTTTTTCCAGGAAAAATTGCTGTGCTGCTTGTAATCCATAATTTACAAAAGCAGATAAAAATGTGATTCTCGGTTTACTTAAGCAAATAGGATTGAAAGGAGGCACTCACAAGCATACAGATAATGCGTGAATTTGAAAATATGCTACCTTGCATCCTTATCATAGAATTTAAAAAATTGGGGACACATTCATTACTCTGAATCTTAAGTCGACATTTATGTTGGAGCCATTGTGATTTGGTAAACTGATATACCTGTCTTCACTGATGCAGATGACTGCACAAGTTGCCGGTTAGCAACAAATCAATTCCCTTAGGTCCCTCAGAATCCATCCCCCAATACAGACTTCATTTTTTTTTCCTTGTTTCCTTGTCCAGTTTACTCAGAGCAAACGAAATATAAATTGATGATGAAGAAGGGCTGCCCCATTTTGCCATCTTTTGCTAGCCAGGTTCATTTTCTGGCTCTCATAGACACTGTTTTCTAGATGGGTTCCAAAAATTTCTGGGCTCTGTGACTAGGTGCAGACATATTACATGTGTTCTGTTTCAAAAGTAAATTTGTACAAATGTTTCTGTTTCTATGACAGCCGTGTATGTTTGAGCGTGCAAGTAATGCAGGTCTTAGTGAAAGATGTAGCTTCTACTATGTAGCTCATAAGAAGGATTTGGCTTTCAGTTGGTAAAAGCTAAAGTAATTTTCTTTTTGCTTAAGAAACCTGTGTTTCTTGTCTTTGGCCTTGGCTTCTGAAGGACACGTGTATAAAACAGGGAGATTTGTAGGAATGATTGTGCCTGCAGTCTGTAGCCCATTTTATTTGCAGAAGGAAACTCAGCGCTACAATGATTTGAACTCTTGTTGACCTCAGAAGTTAAGATGATACTTCTTTTAACAAACACTGGATAAAATATTGGGGGTGGGCAGGGGGAATTGGCAACTAAAAACCTGAGAGTATCCGTGTAAGCTAGCAAAAAGTCATCAATAGAGATGGGCCTAAAACACAACTGAGACCCAAGTTCACTGCTTAATGCTCTTAAAATGACGCGCCTCTTTAATTCACTGATATTGGGAAAATTAAGATTTGGGTTTAGATTTTTGATTCCCAAGTTTAGGAAGTTTTAGACCAGAGATGTTACCATGGCACAGAAAAAATGAACTTAATTTTATTTAAGTATGCATGAAGTCAGTTTTCATTTACCTGGCCAGCATTAATTCAGCTTCACTCTGCTGGTGGTAAGATGCTACGCCATGAAGGCTGGAGAATGACAACCAAAATCACTGGTCACTCAAGCTGCGTTAAATGCCATTGGAAATAGGAAGTTAACACCTTAAACTCTGCTAAAACTCGTAGTCTGTGTATAGGTAAGGGTATATGGAATAAACGCATGCCAAACATTTGCCACAACTAAGTGGCACCCTTTCACTAATACTCAGTTAAATTATATCAAGGCTAAAGAAGGGGAAGAAATTTGGAAAACAGTTAGAAAACAGATGCTAAAATGGATTTTGTGAAAAGACAGAAGAATGAATTTCAAAGCAATTAATTTGAAATGAGTAGTTAGGAATAAAGGACAATAGGCAGCAAGGTGAATTGGTTAAGATGAAGGTTTTCAACCTTTTTGGATCAGTGTACCCCAGTGGCCAGGGGGCTGGAGGGAGTGCTCTGTCTCCGCTTGCCTGTGTGTACCCTCTAGGGCCTTCTCAAGTACCCCTGGAGGTATGTGTACCCCCGGTTGACAACCCTTGGGTTAAGATATAGCTTATTTGCTGACAATTAACAGTAGCATGGAAATATAGAAGTTGACAGTCCACAAGACTTGTTGAGCCCATCTAGAGTAATAGGATGATAAGTTGGTCTCCACCGCACCATTTCTAATTCTGGTTGTGATATTAGTTATGAAAATTGGAAGGAATGAGAAAGCACTTACTTAAGTATTTCACAGCCTAAAAAAGGGGTTGTGCTTGTAAAAAAGCATAATGAAAAACTTCTCAAGCTTGCTTATACCTGTGCTAGTAGACCTGTCCCTAATGAAAATGCATCAAGGGATTAATGCTACACCCACTGAAGTCAATGGCAAAATTCCCATCGACTCTAACAGTGCGGGATCATTTGCAAATGGACATGTAGGTGATACTGCAGTACTCAAATTTAGGGAAGGTATGTCTTTTAAACATCTGTTGCTGCATACAATGCCTTAGTGCTCTCATTGTTTACTGATGCACTGGGCAGTTCCAGCTGGGAATGATCAAATTAAAATATGTATTTGACATATGTGTCCCTAAATACCTATTTAATTAAAGATTTGATATAATCAGAATCCCAAGGAGAGTTTCCAGATGTTGAAATATGCTGCATCAATTCAGTAAAGTACTGATATATATTAGCATCACTGAATTTGTTCATGCTTATAACAGTTGACAATCTTTCATTGCCCATTGTGCTTCACTACATTGACTTAATGATCCCCATCCTAGAGAGAACTTCATTAGCACTTACAGATGTCAGTATAAATGTAGCACAAAAATCCCCAAGAAAAAAAGAAAGCTTTAGGATGTGAAATAATCAGGCTATGTACTGCCAATCTCTTGCTGTTAGTGAAGCATTTGAGAATCTCAGATTTGTTTCTTTTGAATGAATATTAAATTCCAAATTCCTATTGCTTAGTTCTTTGTTACTCACGTAATAAGGCATTCTCAGGGGTGATCAAATTTTGTATTCAAGAAACCTCTATTTTAAAGATACTCTTTTTGCACCACACAAGAGCATCTTGCGAACAGCAGAATTGTACTGAAGCTCATGTGTTACTTGATCAATAACATGGTGTTTCAGAACTGATAGAGGTTGAGATGACTCTTTGATGCTGTCCTATGGTGATCCAGGCTTTTTATTAACAGATACTTCATTTTAGGTTTTATATCAGTCTTTAATTCTTTTTCACTTTGAATACAAAAATCTATTATATATTTTTTCTGACCTCATAACTGACTGTGTCTGCTCCATTGAATGGACTGCATTAATGCAACAATGATGTTCAAGGTCAGAATGCTGTAAATAGTTATTCAGTACTCTGGAGTCCCAGATTATGTCTCTGGGTAATAAGGCACAAGAAAGCTCAACTGATGACATTTTGCCCAAGCAATTTGCTCAATTCCATTGCTACATCAAGAACTTTTGATGGCTCTGCAATGTCATCTAAAGTTTTCAACATTGTTTTAGTGGGTGGTTTTGTGCATTTCAATTATGGCTTTTATTCAGCAATACCATTTAATTCCTGACAGTTACTTCAGTTTGACAATCTCTGATTTAGTTGTTATCTATTTTGCAGCTATGTCAAGAATGGCATGAAAAAGTGGTCTACTTTGATAGAATGTAAACAGGATCTGGACAGTCCAATAAAAGTTCCTTGCATATTTAACTTTTAGCTGTCAACAAGTAGTATAATAGAAGATTTAAGATGATCTTGGCTTGCTTCCTTGTATTTCACCAGGATGAATCCCATTAATAGACTTATATTTTATGCATATTCATTATTCCACATTCTATGCCATAAAACAATTGGGGTAAAATTATTGTCATTGTATTTTTATGCTGGGTGTGAAAATTTCCACTGTGGACCAAGGACCCAAGTAGCAGCACAACTAAAATCTCTGGAGCCTTCCAAATCAAACCAAATTGCTGAGATGTGTATTATGCTAATCAGCCCAGGCATACGAAGAGGGTGTAAAATAAAGTTCTTGCCTGCATTTAAAGTATTACAACAGTTAAGCATTCACATGTAAAGAATCTGAGACCAAGGCTCTTTGAGTGATTTCTCCTGTAGTCTGTGGCTTCCAAGGGAGGTGGTGCTCGCCCCATCCTTGGGGGTCTTCAAGAGGAGACTGGACAAGCATCTGACTGGGATCAAATGATCCCAGGTTTTGTGACCCTTGTCTTGCCTGCCAGGGGCAGGGGGTCAGACTTGATGGCCCACTGAGGTCCTTTCTGACCCTAGAATCTATGAATCTATTACACGTAAACTTGTTTAAGTGAGCAGAAACTGGTTTAAACCTGTAACAGAACAGATGTTCAGTGCACATAAACCAATTTGAAAATGGCTGAAACTGGCTTGAGATAAACCTGGTTGAATGTAGTATCAGACCTAACTGATTTGGGTCAAACCAGTTTATACATTGTTTGTCCCTGATCCCTTCCCGGTTTAAGTTAGATCAGAGTCCCTCAGAATCCCAGTTGCTTTGCAATGCTGGGTGGGGCTCTGATCTCTGCTCTAGCCTAGCTGGGCTGGCCTGTCCCCTCTCCTCTCTGGGTGCAGCTCTGGCAGAGACTGCAGGTACGGGGTGTCTTCCTGGCTTCCTCCTGCTTTCCCTCTTTTGCCTTTCCACTTCCTGATCAAGCATGGATTTTCCCCTCCCCTCTGCCTTACACAGACACCTCTCAGCATTAACTAGCATACCAGATGCTGACTATGGTCCATGCTGTGGGAGACAGGACAGAGAGGACAGTGTTGCTTAGGGCTTTTTGGAGCTAAACAACAGGTAGCTGTTAATCTCTCTCCATTCTTTCTTTGGAATAAGTTGTTTAAGAAGAGCTTGAACTAATGAGAGATCCTTTTGTTTTGCTAATGGGCTGATAAATGTTCCCTGCTGTGTAACAAAATGCTGTGTAAATCCTTGTTGGCTCCCTCACTGACCAGCAAGGGGGGGACCCCCTCCCTAATCAGTGTTCTGCCTGGGCCTGACCATGCCCCACCCCCCAGCTCAGCACTATCCAAAGGAAGGGAGGGCTGCCCTCTCCCCACCCCCAGCTTCTAATCCGAGCCACTGCAGGCATGTGCCTGCATTTTTTTCAGTCCAGAGGGGATGTCTGTGCAATTACAAACTGATTCACCCTAGGCAGGTTAGACTAACCTGCAAAGATTGAATCAATTCAGGCTCAGGCTTTTTGAATGTCTGTCCCTAGCCTGTGGGATTGGTTCACCTCTCTAGGCACCAGTGTAACTTTATCTTTCTTGGCTATAAAGGATATGAAAATCAGACCAATATCTGGTGTGACAAGTTGCTGATGAACACTTGGATGGATTTAGATGATCGATAATGTGCATTGCGAGGAACATATAAAACATGCAGCTGTGTATGAACAATTGAGTGGAAGCAATAGACTTGGATTTTCACAGCTCAGGGGCTTTTCTTTGATGAAGTACCCTATGGTTTTTGCCACCTATGGTTTTTGGCACCATAGATTGCACATAGGATGCTTCAAAATGATTTCTGAGGTGTGCAGGTATGCTATTTTCAGATTGCACCAAAGCCATCACACAGATGCAAGTCTAGAAGTGCCCTTCTAACCATGATTTGTATGTCTTAATTTATCTTTTCCCTTGCTCACCCACTCAGTGAATTCTTGCAACTTTAAAGTGCTAAAACTATTTCTTTCTAAATTACTGTTCTGAACTTCTGGTTTTCCCTATTTTTTTCTAATTGCTGTTACTGACAGCTAATTGAATAAAAAATATTAGTGCATTCTGGCTCTTGTAGAGCATTCCTAATTCAGCTCAGTTTGTATAATTATGCAGCACGTAAAAATGTTTTTTCAAGGTTACTGAATATGCTGCTGTTAAGGAATGATGGGCCTGATCCAAAATGCTTTGTTTTGGCATGGAGTTCAAAAGGGAGGTAGGTCAGGACCTGGGTTTGAGATCTAAATATTTTATACCATATTTATGTTTAAGTGCTACCCACCCAAATGCACATAATTGGCAAATGGACTCAACAGGCTTTGAGTTGTATCTGTGCTATTGATTTGTTAATAAATGTACAAGTAGGGAGCCTGAGTTAAGACTTTCTGTTATCCTTGTTACCCAGTCATCCTGTAAATCTCCCCCAGGCATATACCCAACAGTCTTAGTTGCCTGTTTGATAGCAAGGGTCACATTTTTAAAGGTGTTTAGGCAAAAAAAGAATTTGGGCATTTCTGAAATTGCATGAGGCCTGTAAGTCTCATTGAAATTGATGGGACTTGGGTACCCGGGCACTTCTTGAAAATCCTACTAGGAACCTATTGCTTTTTTAGGTGCCTAACTACCTTTAATAATCAAGCCTCAAGATCTTTGGGGGGAAAATTGCCACATGGGGAGATATTCAAGATGGAAATGAAAAGTTTGGCTTCTACTGACTTTCAAAAAGAGTTGGATGGCTTATTCTTAGGGATCTCTGGAATTTGCACTGGAAATGCATGATGCAGCACCTTTTTTAATCTTGGAGTTTTCCCCATGTGCTCCTGTGCCACCGGGGCCCCACTGTTTGCCTCCCATGCCTGATGACCAGGAGGCGAAAACCGCAGAATATTTAAAACTGCAGTTTTTACCTCCCAGATATGAGGTGGTGTTGTCAAGCACTGGTGCCCTTCTGCCAATCAACGGGAGGGGTGCGCATGGGGGAAACTCCAAGATTAAAGAAGCCGCCGTACTGTGCACTTCCAGCACATATTCCAGAGATCCCTTCTAATCATGTGTCACACCTTTTGGCCCCATATTATATTTGTACACCTGGCACAGTAAGTCCTCATTTGGTTCAGATGCTGCTTCGTTATCGACAGTGCGTTATAATGTAGGCAAATGTTAATGTGTTATGCACTGTTAAGACAAAATATAAAAGGGTGTGAATTGGATAGAACTAGATAGAAATGTTAGGATATATTAACTTTTTTTTATCCTTTTCCACCCCTGCACTATGAAAAAATCAATGCATCTTTTAAAGTAACAACCTAAGTTCCTAAAAATGAATAGATAAACTTAGGTTTGATAGTGACACTGTCCTCAAGGCACTTTGCAATTTAAGAGCTGAAATGTGTCATAGTAACAAATACATCAGAGAAATGCTCTGATTGGAAAGGAGTCGCACCTAACTTCATCTTAGGTTATCCAGAAAAACTCAGTCATTCCTCATTCATATTAAAATAAGTATAACTTGATTCCAGTGTGGTCCTTTCTGGTGTAACTCCATTCTCCTAAATGGAGGTAACTTCCCAGTTAAACTAATATAAGAAGAAAACTGGGTTCATTATTCTTTAATACCAGAGCGGAAAATTCACTTTTGCATGTTGTGCAATGATGAGTATAACTCAAATAATCTGGATGTTCAAGCAAACAAAATATCATGCTGTTTTTATTTGTTGGTTGGGCAAAACTGGGCTGTACCTTTTGTAAAACAAACATCCGTCTTGTAAGAATTTATATTATTTCTAGTTTATGAGCTGGCAGCAGGAGTAAAAGGGGAAAAAATAACCTTTTGCATAATCTTACCCCATTCTCTCCCCTTCCCATCTCCATACCTCCCAGTTTTTTGGATGAGTAATATTCCTATTAACTCTTGTATTAGCTTCTCTTTGGTACTGAACTGTTCAGAGCACAATGAATGGGGCAAAGCCAGGGGCAGCGTGACAGGATAGACTTAAAAATGCACTATTTTTGTTGGTAGAAGATGTGGTGCTGGACCGCAGGACTGTGGGAGAACAGCCACTTGAGCTTGAGTAGGAAGACTTTTCCAAACTGAGGAGTTCATTGGGGATCCTAATTGGAAGTGATGTTAAAAAGGGGAGGGCTGAGCATGAAAAACCAAGGCTGACTGCAGTTCAGACTGAGTACACATCAAGCTAAGGCACTCCTCATTGGTGGTTGCTCTTGATGCACTTTGAGCATTTGTTTCAGGGTGCTGGCTGATTCAGCTAGCAATGCTTCTTGTACGGTAAGCAATGTTTGGTACATTTACCTTCCTTGACACTGCTGTGGTCTGGCAGTGATCCACTCCACACCATTCACTATAATGATACGATACAACAAGGAATATACCACACAGGTCAAAGAAATACATTTTTGGCTGGTTAATAATTTTGTGGCTGGTTCCTATCATGCCATAAATTATATATGTGGCCAAGCTGAGGGCTTCTGATGGCATAAGGATCAGCTGACAGAGCTTCAAGATGCCAGGACATGTGGTATGCTGCTGGGACTCCCAGCTGCAGGAGTGCACCTACCTAGGGGATCTTACTACTTGCTGGTGCAGAAGGAGCCCAGGATGGTTATTCTTGGCTCCCTCTGCACCAGCAATAAGGCATGATGGGATCTAATGCTAGATCCTGCAATCATACCTTCTGCTATGCATATGTCATGGGAGGAAGTATGATTGTGGGGATCCCACATCAGATCCTACTGCAGCTTGACTTGCATGTCTGTCATGGGCCTTAGAAGAATTCAAGCAAGCCTATTAACTAGGCATGTGACAGAGGCCAGATGTGATGGGGAGGGAAATATTATTTTTGAAAGTCTCTCTTTAATACACATACAGGCTTTTCAAAGCCTTCTAACTTTGTCAAATTTAGGCAGATTTTCAGATGGGGAAATAAAGGCTGTCACCTTGCAGGTTTCTAGTTTCAAGGATGAGCCTTTGTCCCCTTCTGAAAATCTGCCTAAATTTGACAAAGTTAGAAGCCTTTGAAAAATTACAGTTTGTTTGTGCTCACTAGGAAGTTGCTAGAGCTTAACACCTAAACTTTCTGAAGTCCCCCCCCACATCTAAATGCCATCCACCCCTTACATCTCCCGTCTGTGACCAGACTGTGTGCGCACCATTCATAGATGTCTCTCCACTGGCTGCTTGGTTCGTGAGAGGGCTGGGCAGTAGACCTAAGCACTATCTCAGTCTCCTGTGTTATCAGTAAAATACAGTTCCCACATTAGTCCCAAGGGTATGTGGAAGAGGAAGTTATGTATATCAAATGTAAAAGGGACAAGAGCTAGGAAAGGGGAAGAAAATAGAGTGGGACTAGATGGGGGCAACAAAGCTTTGGCTGGGAGTTCGAGAAGGACGACTGAGGCTAGGCGGGCAAGGAGATAGGGACTGGAATCAAAAGTTGAGAATTGGACCAGAAGAAGGTGCCAAAGTGGTAAGAAATGGGACTGAAACCAGGTTGGAGGGAATGGGGCAGAAGGGGGAAGGGAGATCAGGCTTAGGGGAAATGGGCAGAAGTCGATCCTTGCCTACCAGAACATAGTCCCCTCCCAAAGGCAGAGTGGAACTGAAGACTTGCCATTCCTCTGCTGCCCTCACATACTTTAAATGTACTCAAGAAACCAAAGTGCACATCTCATTCCCCTCTAGGGCTGGTCCATGCAAAGAATAAGCTGTTGTGTTATCAGTTATTGCATGAGCTCAACCGGTAGAAGTCTATGAGGTAGAGCTAAAGGCTCCAGTTCTGTTAATGGACCAATGTTGGTGTCATACAGTGATATTTTGT
Organism: Gavialis gangeticus; assembly: GCF_001723915.1. Lineage (NCBI taxonomy): Eukaryota > Metazoa > Chordata > Crocodylia > Gavialidae > Gavialis > Gavialis gangeticus. Next base: position 22,780,280 of record NW_017728995.1, on the reverse strand, counting down.
GATTTTGTTTGTTTGCTTGTTTGTTTTCAATTAGTTGTTTCCCGGGGAGGAAACTGTACGTGTGTGCACACATACACACAGGGTTAAAAGGTCACTAGTAATAGTTAGAAAATGCCAGCGTTAATTTGCTTGTACAACCAGGATCCCTTGCAGCATGCATTAGTTTTCAGCTGCATGATCACAGTTTATTTGGCTTCCACAGGGTTCCCAGTTGTCTTTCTTTTTTTTTTACCTTGTTCTGAGCAATATTCAGCAAACCTGAAGAGATGAGCTGTACCTTAATGCCTCATCCTTAATGCACTTCACTTCCATTGACCTCTCTGGAAGCGGAGAATGAATAGTGCTCGGTATCTGGCCTTCAGTGAATAGCTCTAAGGAAATTAATGGGACGACTCATGGAATTGGGCGCTAATCCATGTGAGTAAGGGTAGCAGAATCTGACATTGTGTTTTTGAAGCCATATTGCTATGTGTATCATTAATGTTCCCTGCCAGCAACAGAGAGCAGCTATAGGATGAGGAAAAAGTGTGCGCGCGCTGGGGGTAGGACATAGGAAATGCTGCTTTGACTGCTTGCCATTTCCCAGTGTCTGAACGTTTGAGGCTAATGCTCTCGATCTGCTTGTCTACCCACTTATCAAGAGTGTCTGTCTCCAAAACATTAGGTAGAGGAAATGAAGAGAAAGTAACTTAAACTTTCAAGGCTTTTGAGATCTAGCTTTTTGATTCTGGGGTCCTGTGATAGCCTGTAAATATATAGCCACATTTATTACAGACTCTGGGTAGAATCATTCCTAGCTGCGGAAGGAATCCCTAAGGGGGAAGCAGTTAGGTTGAAAGTCTGCCCAAATGCCAATTCAATCTATTTGTTTCTCTAACTACGTCACATAAACTTTAATGAAGCAAAATGCCTATCCAACTTTGCAACTCACATTAGGCTCTGTAAAGGGAAATGATTGTAGATTCAGAACAGGGGCAGCTATCAAGCTTGTTCCATTTTATTATTATTATTTTTTGTCTTGCTGTGTTAAGGTTGGATACTTTTTAAAAATAGATTCTTCTCCCTCTCTGTACTTCATAGCCTACCCCTTCGTGAAACCTAGGGAAAAAAAACCCTGTGATTAAAATTTTAAAGTGGAATGTTTTCAGAAACCAGGGGAGGTAATGATTGGGGGAAATGATGTGAGATGTCTTTTGACAAGAAGATGACAGCAGGCTAGGCAGAAAAGATTTATGCAAACTCTTGGAGAAAAAAAAATCTAAACTGATACACCTGATAGCTGACTTGGGATGAGTCATTCACTCTTTATTTGCAGTGAAAAGCTACTTTAATGATTTTAACATTTATCCATTAAATTTTTCTGCTTGATCTATAATTCAAAACTCTATATCAACCCCTTGAAGGTTAGGACATACATTTATTTTAATATGGAAGTGGATTGTCAGATTTTCAGTCTTTTGTGTCGACTCTCTCTGTGTTAACTCAGTGTTGGGTGTCAGCAGGGGTGGAAGGTTTTTAGAAGAGACTTTGTATGGGGAAAAGTCTGTGCCATGGCACTTGTGAAAGAAGATTTTGAAACAGTGACTTTTAGTGGTGATGATGATAGACAGAAAGAACATTGGCTTTGCCATATGGCTATACAATCCAGTATCCCTCCGCTGGTAGTAGGTATCATTATTGCAGGAGCCATGTGTGAGAGCTCTTGTCCACAGTCTGTCTTATCTTTTTTTAGTGCATGGCAAGTAGTAAGACAGCTTGCTTTTCTGCCTTTAATATCTCTTCTAAGGTAGATTAGTTAGACTTCATTAAACCCTTGTGTATATTGCATATACATCCATATTTGACATTATGGATTTAAAATGACCTGATTCAATTTTAGTCTAATACGTTCTGGAAATGAAATAAGCAAAATTGAATTAAAGTCACTTTCATTTTAAATATATGCGTCCACATAAGGTTTTAAAACCATTTACATAATCCGCTTTGAAAGTTAATTCAGATTAACTTTCCTGAGCATTCCTATGTGGGTCCATCATAAGAGCGGTTCAGAACAGCTATTTATACAGAATGCTTAAGGAGTTGAATCAGAACCTGAATTTACAGGTCTGTCTAGACTAGAAATTTTAGCTGAACTATGACCAGAGGCATTTGTTGCCCATCTGTATTGGGTTGGGTGGGTGAATTGGAGCCCCCTCTCCACCCCCAGGGTGTGTGTGTGGGGGGGGGGCACCCTCTACCAGGGGCTGAAAAATTCCCAGACTGAACTCCCTCTACTCACTTTCCATCCTTCCAGTCTGAAAACAGTGGCAGGCTGGCAGCAGACAGACAGAAGTTACAGACAGTAAAAGATCATCTGTTTTGAAATGTCTTCATCTGACCCCTCATGCAAATGAGGGTTCAGATTTTCACCCAATCAGCCATTTTTAAAGCGGAGTGCAGCCCTGCACTTGTATTTGGTCATGGCCATAGACCGCTTTCTGTGGCCAGATTGGGTGAAAATTGTCACTTCTGTCTGTGCCCAATTTATCCCTATATAAAATGGGTACAAGAACTGCCTGCTGCTCCCTTAATTTTTAATGAAATACAACATTCATGGACATTGAGCTATACACAGCCTTGGAAGTAATGTTATGTTGTGTAGTCCATTCAGTAGAAGAAACCATACTATGAGAAGTGAGCATAAAAGCAAGTCTTCATGATAGGATTCACATAACCACTAAAAGCAAGCAATGCTGTTCCACCAGTCATGCAAATACAACCTTCAAACCACATTATGGATTAAATCCATGATTCTCATCCTTTTTTTGGATATGAGGCATTCCTTCAAAATTTTTGTGAATTGACTGGCACCGACTTAAAAAACTAACATTATGTATTGCAGTGCTTACCTCCTTGAAGAGGGGCTGGATAGTGGGGGTGAGGGATCATTCAGGCAGGGATAAGCCTGAGCCTGCATCTATCTATTTTAGCTTATTTGCTTATCTTATACCTTGCAGCACCCTTCAAGGGATCTGGCTGCACCTTCAGGTGCCCCAGCACTCTGGTTGAGAATAGTTTCATAGTAGCTAGGGTCAGGAGGCACCTGAACAGATCATCTAGCCTGACCCTCTGCCACAGGCAGGAATGAATGCTGGGTTCACAAGACCCCAGACAGGTGATCATCCAACCTCCTCTTGTATTTGCCCAAGGTAGGGGCAAGGACCACTTCCCTGGGAAGCTGGTTCCAGATTTTGGCCACCCTAACTGTAAAACATGCCTCCTGATCTCTAACCTAAACCTGTTCTCCATCAGCTTATTACCATTGCTCCTCATCACCCCAGGTGGTGCTAGGGAGAAAAGGGCTCTACCTATTTGCTGTTGATCTCCCCTGAGGAGTTTGTAGGCAGCCACCAGGTCCCCCCTCAGCCTCCTCTTGCTGAGGCTGAACAGGTCCAGGTCCCTCAGTCTCTCCTCGTAGGGCCTGTCCTGCTGCCCTCTCACCAACCGGGTGGCCCTCCTCTGAACCCTCTCCAGGCTGGCCACATCCCTTTTGAAGTGCGGTTCCCAGTACTCCAACTGTGGCCTGAACAAAGTCGCGTAGAGGGGGAGCATCACCTCTCTGGACCAGCTTGAGATGCATCTTTGGATGCATGACAAGGTATGGCTGGCCTTGCTGGCTGCAGTCTGGCATTGGTGGCTCATGTTCATCTTGGAGTCAATAATGACTCCAAGATCCCTTTCCGCCTCTGTGCTTTCAAGAGGGGAGCTCCCCAGCCTGTATGTATGCTATGGATTCCTTCTCCCAAGTGCAGCACCCTGCATTTGTCTGGGTTGAACCCCATCCTATTCTCGTCTGCCCACTTTTGTAGTCTGTCTAAATCTATTTGCACCCTCTCTCTCCCTTCAAGTGTGTCCACCTTGACCCACATCTTAGTGTCATCAGCAAACTTGGACAGTGTGCTTTCTACCCCCTCGTCCAAGTCACTGATGAAGATGTTAAACAGTGCGGGCCTGAGGACCGAGCCCTGGGGTACCCCACTGCCCACGTCTCACCAGTTTGAGTACAACTCGTCCACCACCGCACTAAACTGAACTACTGTACTACCCGGGTGCTGGCATCCTTTAGCACACTTCTGCTGTTCACTTGACATAGTTACTCATACAGATCTTAATATATTTCTGTTCCAAAGAAGTTCAGGCATATTTAAATCTGCTCAATTAGGCTGTCTTTCCAGATAAACATCTCTGTACCATTTCTTCCTGAGTGCAGCAGCTCCAGAAAACATTTACTTACTAGAAAACTTATACCAACAAAATATCTTATGTGTTCAATAAATGTGGCTACTTCTGCTTTTTAGATGCCTTGTGGGGTTTTTTGCCCTTGATAAGGACAGCTTTCTCAATCTCTTCATCTTGCCCCTGGAGGAAGATTTAGTTTCCTTTCCCACAATATTTCTAATCTCTACATTTCCCAATAGCCTGTCTCAGTACTATTTAGGTGCCAAATATATTAATATATTGTAACAGTTTTTCCATATAACATTCTGCTCTCCTGGTGGTTTGGTCACTATTTTGATATAAGATAACTTGAGTATATTGTCAGCTTTAGCTATCAAAATGCCTTAAAATAATGAAGAATGCATTTCGGTAACATAGCAAGTAAAGCAAAGATCTAAAATAGAAATTCATTAAGGATAAGGTTGCTTTTCCCTTCTTCCCCCCCCCCGCCCCTTTCAAATATGATTGTTAAGTGGCTATTCTGACAAATTCTAAAATACTCCCTGCATTCTTACAATGAGATGAGATAAAGGAGATAGATTTTTAAATCAAGGGATTTGCCTTTCCCATGCTTTATCATAGCACCCTCTTTTTTGCTGATATTTTAGATACCTCTGCACAATATACTTAGAACTACATGTATAGTTGAGGACTTTAGCATCCCACCGCTGCCAAATGTGAATAAATCTAACTTCGATGTCTTTGGAAATCAGTAGTGGGAAAACCTATTAAAATAAGGTTAGCTGAATTAGGATTTTATGATGTCTGAGAAAGCTGCAAACCAGAGATAAAGAATTCACATTTTATTCTGAATAGGCACAACATGTAGTCTCGCCCTGTGATACATTTACTTGAGTGAAATATGGACTTAAATGACTGTGGATGGGAAATTGAAAATATCACCACTTCAAATCATGCTGCCGTCTCATTACCCTTACTCATTAGTGATAGACAACATCCTGATTCTAATTGAGAAATCATTTATTTTCGGTTGCAAAAGTAAGAATGTGCAGTCTGGATGCATGAAATTCTCCTTATAAGAATACTTCAGTGCTGATGATAATAAGGAAACTGGCAATACAGTATTGGAGGGTGCTGCTGAGGCAACATTGACATAAGGGCACATAATTAGCACCTCTGCTTCTATTAAAATAAGAAAAAAAATCAAATTGAATCACTGGAGCAAACGGGCTTTTAAATTGCAAAGAAGTCTTATTTATACTGTGAATCCAGCTGAACTAAGTAAGCTAATCAATATGACGGGCAAATTCTCTTAATGGTACAAAAACCTCCTGAATGAATAATTAAACTACAGTAAAAGAAAGTAAATATTTTGAGAGAGGAAACTGAGCTGACACAATCTGCGTTGGTCAGTGAAGCAGAGCTACTCTTCTTCGCTCCCCTCTGCTTCCCCTATGCAATGGAAGATATAATGCTATGTTATACCGCTAGCAGCGCAGCACCATAGTCTTATCTGGAGCGCAGTTACTAGGCCTGTGCAAAGCGGCTAGTATTAGCTTCAGATTCGGCCGATTCGGGGGACAGTGATTCGATTTGGTGATTCGAATCACTGTCCTGATTCGAGTTGGCTGAATCTTATTCGGAAATTTGGTAGCAGTCAAATCTCTGAATCAGCCAGGCCAGGCTCATCCCCTACCCCTCTCCCAGCCCAGCGATGGCTGCCTCGCCCACCCCAGATCCCGGCACTTGTGGGGGAAAAAAGCCCCAATTCAGCAGGTGCTCCCAGGTGGGGGGTGATCCCTGCTGCCCTCCACTATTCTGCACTACTTGGGGGGCTCTGAATGAGCCCCCTGAAGCCCCGAGGCTGCACCAGGAGCAGTGAGTCCCAGGCTTTTCTCGGCTTTTTTTTTTTCCTTCTTAAAGGGCCAGAGCCCTGGCTGGTGGGGCAGCCGGGGGGGGAAGGGGGAATATCATTTAGTCAAACCTAATTTTCCATCAAATTTTTGTTAGAAACTTTTTTAAGCAGACCCACTCCAAGG
>NW_017728995.1:22748719-22769023 GCF_001723915.1 Gavialis gangeticus | reverse complement strand
TTGCTGAAGATTTGGGGAGCTTTGAATCGATTTGGACCTTTAAATTGTTCCCCTGATTTGATTTTGGATTCGGAGATTTGGCCACCGAATCAGGCCAAATCTCCTCCGAATCGAATCGCCACCCGAAGCTTTGCACAGCCCTAGCGGTTACCTAGTGCCAAAGTATCATGGGTGGCTTACAACTGGCTCTGATCCATGGCTGCCTGAACCTGGGCAAATGAGGCAATGGCTAGAGCAGTTGGCCTTTGTGGCTGTGTTGGAATTGGTCGTCTTTGGGAATTGGCTGGCTGAGAGCTGTTCTTCTGATTTTGGGTGTAGCACTTGGCAATGGGGCTTGGGCTCACTAACACGTACCCATCCTGCTCCTGACCCAGTCTTCTCGTTCCACTTGCTTTTGATGTTTGACTGTTTCCGTGGCTTGTTCCTTTGGCTCAGCTCCTGGCCCTGGCCTTTAAATGCCCCTATGTTCTAGTCTGTTGTAATTGTTTTTGGCCCTTAGGTTGCATCTTGTTCTTGCAACGTGGCTCTAGCTGGTTGGCTTGACAGCTTACTCGCTAATCTTATACATGCAAGAGCGATGGGGAAGAAGAAAAAAGATTTGCTTGAACACTACTGAGGATTTGATTCAGTTGAGATTTGAGGGAAATTTCAGAAGAGGCTTGTGGATCCTTGGCAGATAATTATAAGAATAGAGCACGATGGGCATGCCCACATCTTCAAAGGACCCTTCCTCTTCCCTTCATGGATGTAGTGTGGGTGCCTTAATGTGCCTGTCAAAATGGTGGGTTTATTGGTGTGTCCCCAGTATGCAGGAAGGAAGCTACAATTTATTCATTCTGGCATGTAATATGTGTGCTTCGAGATGGAACTCCTTATTTAAAGTCTTTTTTGGTATAAATTAGTAAGAGTCATCCTTTTTGGCTCTGAATCCCATTCTGATCCTCTATGCGATCTGCTGCTCTGCTTTCTGCTCCCTGCCTGATTTCTGTTCTTCTTTTTAATTAGTGCCCTATCTGCTACTGTGCTGCCTGTCTCCTTCCCAGCCCACTGTGTGCCACACGCACAGACTGCCCACGTTACTTTTGGCACATGAGTCACAGTTCAGCCACTACAGGTGCAGGCATGTCCAGGGAATTAATTTTTCCTCTTGTGTAACACAGTTGAAGGTAAGGGAATTACATTAGGTCTACACTCCTGAATGAGTTTATACAGTGTTAACAAACCATTCTTTTCTAAGCTTCACATATTTATGCGAGGGAAATAATTTTCTGTTTCTTGTTTAGAAATACAGCTTTGTCCCACGTTTTGTAAGATGGGATGAGACAGTCTACTTTTAACTGGAGCTCTTGATCTCCTTTTCAGGGCTGGCCTAGTGCTTAAAACAACTGGGTTGCTGACCTTAAGTGAAGCTGGCTTGTATATCAGACAACCCAGAGCTGGCTTTCTTACTTGAACATTTTCTCTGTGTAACTGAACAACTGACTCTGTCTATCGCTGGCTTTGGCAGTGGTATAACTGTGGTAGCAGCCTTGGTCACCACCTCTTGGGGGGCAGGGGAAAGGGGGCATGCAAAAAGAGCTGCTGCCATTTGCCCTGTAGTGGCATGCTGCACCACTGCCTTGGGTGTGGAGGGGCTCTTATGCCTCTGAGTATTGGTACCAAGGTCCATATTCGGTATACTACAGGACTGAGTGGAAGGAATTGCACTAGAAAATTGAGCATGTATAAGGGAAGGTGGCATTTGGCTTTACAACGTTCACTGTCGGCGAGCGAGAGGGAGAGAATCTACTTAGTATAGTCTCTTTCTCAATATCTTTTTTGCCGCAATCAAGCAAAAAGGGATTTAGTTCCGTGTCTGCTGCAAATTAATTAGCATAAATTGTAAACCCACTCTTTTTCCGAAAGCGGTATACTTTCTCCTTATTTCCCTTTTAAATGGAATCCTGGGGGAGGGGGGAGAGAAATCAGATACTTTGGCATAAATATTGCATTATACTTAACTGATTTATATTTATAAAGCTAATTTCCACTTCCTAATGCAATTCAGACAGGAAAATGAATCTCTGCTCAGGCTGTTTAAAAGTTGGACGGCGCATGCCAATACAATCAGAATGAACTGGTTGCTCTGGCTTGATTGCCTAATTTCTACATGTCCTCTTCCTATTCTCTCATTTTGTTTTTCTCATCTCTACATATGGAGATTGAGGAGCTTTTCACACTGTAACATAAATTGCTAGCACAACAAGATACATTGTCTGTAGTCATCCTGGTATGGGATATGTTAGATAGGGTCAAATTTATCCTCTGGCATAATCTGAAGTGAGTCAGACTACATCAGGGATCAATGAGGCCTTAAGAGGGTTTATTTTTCTATTACCTCTTCCGTTCCTAAATGGAGCTGTTAATACGTTACAGTTTCCTGAGATCAAAACAGCAGAAGCTGTAATTGATGTATGTTGTATTTGGAGCCACTGTTGAGTATGGAGCAGAGCAAAATGGGTCAAAATGTTCATACAAAAAAAATCTTGAACCACCTGAGCTAAAGGCAGCGTGAAAAAAAGCTAGATCAGACTGATTTGGCAGAGATTTCATCCTTGTCAGTTCACAGGAAAGATGCTAAATTATAAACACGACATTAGAATAAGATGTCATTTACTCACTGTTGCCAGAAGGAGCATAATAATGTCTTCTGTGTTTGCTACCCTTGTTGGGATGTGGTCTGTTTCCTTACAGAAGTTTCAGATTACTGTTCCCAAAATTAGGACAAGCAGATCTGATTTGTGTTTAATTGCTCATGGTGCATATTGCTGGGTTGTAAAGTGAAATGAATTAGAACTAGAACCAAACGATCTGCTCATTACAGAACCTGAAGCTGGCAAAACTATAGTTTTTTAGTATGGCCCAGAGCCTGAGAAGCACAATCGCTGAGAACCGTAGATACTCAGGGCTTCTGGAAATCCTGCCACAAACCAACACATATTTCCAGTTTTCCTATATAGTTCATAAGACCGCTGAATGAATTCATCTTTGTAAAACAGCTGAGATCTGTTGGCACTGTGCAAAGTATCACAGATGAAAGGAAAACAACACGATGTCTTGCTGTTCTTGCATTCGATGTCCTAATGTCCAGTCGTGCCTTGATTTGAAGGTTCTCAAACTTTCCCAACTGTACGGTCTGTATCATACCAGTGAGACTGTTGTGCAAACCTTTCTTGTCCTGCTTATTCTCCCAAAACATCCAACAGACAATGGTGGCAATTCTTCACGTGGAACAGTATCATGAAGAGTGTGCTTATTTCTGGTTCGGCTGCTTCTCATACGATGCCTTAGTCTCCATGTGGCCATCCAGCTCTCAGCTGACCAGAAGCAGATGTTCTATAGACCCAGGAGCATCATCGGGCACTTTCACCACTTAAATTTACCATATGGATAAGCTACTACATTAAGGCAATCTTTCTGTCTGATAGCAGTCCTCTTTTCTCATTTATAAAGAAAGAACCACCCCCCCCCAGCTAGAACGGATTGCATTGTTAGATTTATAAATCACTGAAGGGTTTCTTACCCTTCGCAAATGAACTTATCATCTCCAGGATTCGCCTGATTATGCCATATGTGAAGACAAATCAGAGATCCTCAAAACTCAAGCTAATCAGCAGAGCTAAAGGTACCGTTTGAAACCCACGATCCTTGTGGTGTTTAAAATCTCAAGTGATACAGGAACTAGCTGTTTTAAATCTGTTTTCTGATCTAATTATCCAGTTGCTAGACTAAACAGCTAATTTTTCTGTTATTGGCTGAAGTGTGTTACTCTTGGATTAGGTGTAATAATATGGTGGTTTGAAGCTTTTACTAGGCATCACAAAAGTAGTAAAACAATTGTCACAAATTGGCCCATCTGTTAGCTGCTGCAGTAGAAAGACAAGAGGTAAGTGAGCCTGGAAAAGCTGTCTAAGGAAATTAGGTGCCCTGTTCCCATTAAAATCAATGCAACTTGAGCAGTTGATATCCTCAGGCAATGTTGGAAATCCCAGTTTAAATGAGCACAAAGACAAATAGACACTTTAGCAATTACTTCATTCAACAATCATTTGCAGACAATTACTTGAACCACGAATCGACTTGGTTGACTCATATTGTACAAATGATGTTTGTTGTGACTCTTAATAGTTTTGTTTTCATTCAGTAATTATTCATTGATGAATTCATATTTTCCCTTCAACTACCTCTATCTCTCTCCCCAAACCTAGTATATATTGAAGAAAAGTTCCCTCTTCCCTAAGGACATGATTTTCAGGGCAGTACATTGCCTCAGGCCATTAGGTTGACATCTCACTTTTCTCAGTCCAGAATAGCCTCTTCTCCATTACCAGCTGGACACAGTACCTATTGATCTGGCAATGAACAATAAGTGTCTAAAGACCATGCTGTAAGTCAAGTTCTTCCTTGAGCACTGGATCTTTCTGTAGGCCTGTGCACATCAGGCACGCTAGCCTCCAGAGAGGCTGGACATGCACCCTGTTTAACATAGTCTTTCCCCAAAGTGCAGAATGTCTCTGCCCACCACTCGGCTCCTTCTGGCCACCTGTGGCAGGAAGGCAGAGCTTCAACTTTCACTGTCTTGGGGTCTTTTAGTACTAGGATAGAGAAATATCTATCTAGGAGAGCCATTTTCTTCTTTTGTATTACACATTACTGTGTTTGTTTGTGCTACCTAGCCACTTTTTTATTTTCATTTTTAATCTCTTTTTGGTGCCGCCTGGCTGAATCTCAATCGTATTCTCTTTGTATGCACTGCTTAACATACCCACCATCTCTGGTACTAATCAAGAAGAGGTCTGCCTTTCCTCGTTCTTATATTTCCAGAGGAGCTTCTTTCAAATTAGATTGGCACTGTGTCCTCTTTGACAGTACCCTGCTGTCCACCCTGTTGAAAGCAAGGACGTTTGGGATGCACAAAGTTGACTGGCAAGGGCTTTAGTTGGTCTTTTGCTTTTATAAAAAAAATAATGCTGTTGTTTGGAAACAATTCGAGTAGGTTTTTAATCAGGTCAGAGTGGGGTATGATGAACTGGCTACCAAACACAGCTGTACTTCTGTCGAGGATAGGCCTGCTAGGTACCAAATTCAATTTAGGCTGTTTAAACACAGTCATGTTGTTCCAGAAAATAGTGAGAAACCCAAAATAAGGGATAGTTAAGGATAGACATACCTCAGATTATTGTTACTAAAGATGTCAGGCAGACAAGAACCATCTGTTTTGAAGCAGGTTAGGGCTCGTCTGGGCCTTGCAAGAAGAGAGATTTTGTTTGGCTCGCTGCTTGTGGGTTCTCTTGGGTCTCCTCTGCAATGTGTGTAATTATGTGGTGTATTTGGTACCTTCTTGTGCTGTCTCTGATCCTAACTAGAGCAGGGGGGCTTAAAAACCTTACAATGATAAAAAGCATCTGGAACCTTTCTGTGCTCCTGAATGAACTCCTTTTCCATTTAAAGGTCCAAAGTTGTTCAGTTATACATTACATCATCTTCCCAGACCAACTGCCCACAGACCTGTGATATCTTGCCCCGGATTACTTGCTTCCTCTCTAGCACATGGAGCCATTAGCCTCAACTATTATTAAATCATGCTTTTGCTCTATGTAATGATGCCCAATTCATCCCTAGGGTTAATAGTTAACTAGGCTTTTGTAATGGTTTATCCCAATCACAAGTATGAGCTATTCATACAGATAACATTTCACAAGTGTAATATAAATGTCAGAAATCAGATATTCAAGAATATGTACCTAACAAAGCCTTGGCTGCTGTAATATTAGCTTAGCACAGTCGTTTTGTCCAAGGTTACACTAGCTGTTGCCTTTTACTTATAACATTGCACCAGCCAGAGCATCATTATTTCATTTTCCCATTGCAATTTATAAGATATTGGAGCCATGGGACCAGGGCGTAGACAGCAGTGGCTTGGTAATGACATTTCACCTCCTCTACTTCATTTGAACTGTAGCATGTTCTTTAGAGAGTTCCAGTGTATAGTAAATCAGGGGGAGTCAGCACTAATGGGTTACCCATACTGAGAAAAGAGCCTAATGTGCCCACTCCAGGTTTAGTGATGTGCAGACGATGGCTGAAGAATCCCAAATTTGGGTCAGAGAAATGTCCTGCCATTTCAGATCCCAGATATTGCTGCATGGTTTGTACTTAGTGCTTGTCTTGGAATATTCCACAGAGAAATGCAATTTAAAAACAAATACACTGATAAGGAAGGAGGGGGCTGGATGGAGTCTCTGGCCTTGGCTACATTTTTGATAGTTGGCCAAAGGCCAAGGACTGCATTCTTTATCATTTGTGGGTGTAGTGCTCAATGCATACCAAATTCAGTACTTGGCTGTTTTGTCTAACCATTTATATTGTAGTGGCTGTGCAGCGTATTGGATGCATCTCACATTTTGGGTGTGTGTCATTATAAAACACTCTGTGGACTTGCTCCTGCCTGGCTCTTAGACCTCATCTCTTCCTCTCTCACCTCCTGCCTCCCTCTTCTGTGCCGGTTCACTCTCCTTTTTGTCCACGCTGCCTTGCTACTGTTAGCACGGGAGTCTTCACCCCTGCCATACCTGTCACCTGGAAGGGCCTGCGGGTGTGTTTTTCCACCTCATCAACCTTAGAGGAAATCTCAGCTGTAAATATTTTTTCTCTTTTAAAGGCTCTCGGTTTCTCTTTCCATCTCTGTTAACTCTATTATCCTTATAATTGTATGATTTAACTCATTTTGGAAGGCTGCTAGTGTCATATAAAAATTCAGCTGTGTGGAATTTCAGCAACATTTTAAAAACAATTTAAATGAACAGAACTGATTTAATTCTTCATCCCACAAAAGCTTTTCCAAATGCAGAGCCAGCCTGCAGTAGTGTGGAGGACGGCAGAAATGTTTAACTGCTTCAATACCAGAAACCCATACTGCATTGTTTTTTAACTGTTTCACCGTGCTTTGTGATATTTGCATATCAATTTTACTTCCAAATGAGGGATAGCTCCTTTGTGGTTAAGGCAATGGATTGTTGTCAGGCTGATTTGGGCTGTGTATAGAAGTTTAAGCAGCCTGTCGCAGAGATGCTCTAACTAGGGCTCTTTACACAAAGTGCCATGAGTTAGAGTGCCATTGAAGCTAACAGAAGTTCACCTGTTAGGTCGGGGGGTGGAAGGGAGCTTGCAGCTGGCCTGCAGTACCCCAGACCAGCAGGCAGAGGCTCTCCAGTAGCCTCTTCAGAGGCTGCTGGACTGCCCCTCTCCCCAGCCCCACCCCTGGTCAGCTGAGGTGTTGGGGGGAGCCTGGGCAGCTCTGTTTCCACTCCCCCCCACTCACCCACTCCAGGTGTGGCAGCCAAGACACTACCACTGTCAAGATGCTCACATGGGGGCCAAGGGAAGGGAGTCCCCTCCTGCCCCGTGGGCCTTGTCCGGCTCCCCCCAAACCCCAGCAGGAGCATCTGGGGGGAGGCACATATGGCAAGTGGGGCTCCTTTCCCAAACCCCCCTCCTTTTGGCTGCACAGGAAGGGACAGCCCTGTGGGCCGCGCCCGGCCGATGCTTGCCCATGCAAGAACCAGCCCAGCCCTGCAAAGCCGCATGGGATGTAGGTGGAATTGCCCAAAATTAACCTTCACAGGGAACCCGTACACAGGTTCCCTAAGGCAGTCTGCCCTAGAGCGTCTCTGTCTGGTATTACATCAGACGAGGGTTAAATGTTCGCGTGATCGGCCACTTTAAAAGTGCCTTGAAGCTTGAACAGTTGTTGCGTTACAGCTGCAGAGTGCTTTTGGGGGCTTCATTGTGAAATAAAATGTAATTTGTGTACACACCCTTGGATTCAATTTTCAGCTTTGCTACAGACATTGGGAAATCATTCGATCTATCTGTATCTCAGTTTTTTATAGGTGTAATATAACTTGTCTGTTTAATAGAGGTGCTACCTTTTAGACTTCGACCATGGACACACAAATAGGTTTACCTGTGGTAAAAACAAGCTACCCTGACTTAAAACTCTGAACATTTGATGCCGAAGTTATGTCATTCCAACCCCAATTATGGTAAATTTGCCTCTGATTTGTTGAGGAGTTTCATGTTTTGTGCCTTATTGCTCAAGTGATTTGCTCCAGATTTCTGTCTCAAGGTTTATTCTCCACTCACATATCTGTATCCACATCCATAAACAAATCTAAAAGGTACACTTACATAATGCCTAGTATAGGAGGACCCTAATTATCTTTGACATGTTAGGAATTCCTGTAGTATAAAATGTAAATATTACTTCTCTAATTTGATACTAAAGGGCTGCAGAAAATGCAGCTCCCAAACTGAGACTGAGATATGCAAATACTGAAACTGAGAAAATAATTTACGATGAATAATTTGACAAATTTCTCTTTCTGTTTTCAATCCATAGATTTTTGTACTAACAGGTTTTTTTTGCTTGTTTTGGAAAAACCTCTCATTTTTCAATTTTTTTTTAGCTTCTTTGACAAATAATTTTAGGCTACAGGTGATCTGTGAACAGTTACTTAAGTTGCATGGCACATTTCCTGTTCCCTAAGCTATAAAACTGAGAAATTTAGCTTGAATGAGCAGATATTACTGTCAGAAAGAGACAGAATTTACCTTTGAGCTAGTTTTTAGATGTTTGCATTTTTAAGTGTTCATGGTAGTAAATACCAAGTGCTCAGATGTTTTGTATTGTATAATTTGAAATGGCCCCAAACAGAGTCTAATTAAAATGTGCTTTCAGGTTCATCCAGTATCCTCAAGACCTCCTTCCTTCCCTCCTGCCCCCACACAGGTGGCTTGGTTATAATAAAAGTTCACCAGCTGAAAAAATTGCTGCAACCTTCACAGCCTCCCCATGTAATGATCTGGGCTGCCACAGCCATTGTCTAAAGATCCATGTCTGAAGAACCACTTCTGTCCTGTCAATAATGCACTTCCGGATGCTATCATGGTCACGGCTGCTACAGCGACGAAGACCATCATTGCTGTAGTCCCAGTACTCCGTGCTGGAGAAGAGTATCCTTGGAGCAAATGTGTGTCATATTCTTGGGTACAGCAGCCATCGGATCGCTCTGCTCTTCTTTAGAGCCTGAGATGTGACAACAGCTGTTTGCAACCTGTCCAAGTTCAAAGCGGGCAAGAGAAAGTTGTGGAGTCATTTATAAACTTCTCTTCTGCTGGTCAACTCAAAAATGATACAGCTGTATGTTGGTTCTTCAGCTATTCATCTGAAATATTAACCAGCAACAGCTGAAGCCAGGAAGCCCATTGAATTAATTATTCCTCTTCATCTACTATGATAGCCTAAATTCCTGGCCTCTGAGTTAGTTTTGCTTAGTGAAATGAGCTGAAGGAAGTGTCGGCTTTTTCCATCTCATTCATTTATCTCAATTAGAGTTGTGCGGAGCTGTCCAAAAGAAACCTGAAACTGGCATGCGTGAGCAGTATAGCTTTCCTCTCCCCTCTGTGTCTTATCCATGTACAGAGTGGGCTGACAAAGGGTTTACAAGGTAGTGTGGGTAATTGATTTCTCGTTTGGCTACCAAACTGAAAAAAACAAAAGAAACTTTCATTCAGCGGCCACCTTCAGCGAATGGTTTTTTCTTTTGGCAAATCTCCTGACAGAGGAAATTTCTCTCATTTTAGTGCTAACTATAAATTAGGATGGCAAACTCACTCCTGAATAGTGAAACATCTTGCCTCACAAGCATTTTGGCTTAAATACTATTCTGTGATGTGCCCAGCGGGGTTTTGTCTAAAATTTCAGATGCATTGGCATTTCTGATTCCCCGCCCCCAGCACTTTACTTGGATTCAAAGAATGATAATTTGTGTCAATAATTCCCTACTGCCTCCCTTGAATTAAACTCAGCACATCACTTTTCTTGGCACTAAAGGTCACATTTTCGATTTGATTATTTCACTGGAGTTATCACCTCTGACATCTCTCTCTTTCCACAAATGCTTACCGATCACTCTTTAATTTCTTTCCCTCTGCCCCTTTTTCAAAGTCAAGGCTTCAGTGGGATCTCACTACCACGACCCCTGTTGCATGTTAATAATTTTTTACCCCAGCTAGAAGAGCTCCTAGTTTCTCTCAGGGTATTCAGTCACTTGACACTGCACTTGAACTCTGTGAATACTCTTTCGCAGGTGAATGCCTGTTTACATAGCAGAATGCTAAATACTGTGAAAACCATCCCAGGGTTCAGTCCAGAATGACAAGATCTCTAAATTAATTGCTGCCATTTTGAAAATCAGTAACTAGAAACTGGTGGTTCTCTTTTTCCAGTTTTTGGAAAATGAACTGTATTATTCTAACTTAATTGATATTCTTCAACCATAGGAAACCTTCCTTGCCTAACTTATTAAATATGGAAATGCATCACCTGGCTTTTATTTTTAGAATAAAACACACCCACCACCCATATTCATTTTTTGTTTTATTTTATTCTCATCTGCACTAGCATGGTAGAGAATTTTAATCCTTCCTGAATATTAAGTGGCCACTCTGTAAAAATATGCTTCTATTTCCTTGTTCTGTGTTTACTAATGCTACTTGTCCTTATATCAGTAACCACCGCTGAAGATAACTCGATACGCTTAGATGACTTCAAATACTGATTAAGTACTACTGAAATTTAGTCCTAATAATAATTTAGTAGAAATACTAATTTAGTACTATGTACTTATTAAATACTAATTTAGTACTAGTGAAATTTAGCAGCTATTTAGTATGTAAATAAAGAAACCAAGGCACTAAGCCTGAACTGCTTGCTTAGATTGCAGCTCAGTGCAGTGATGGTAATTGAATTAAACCATCCACTGGACCATGGTAGACCAGTTGGACCTACTGGATATATCACATTAGTTGGTGTCTGTTGTTTGTTTTCGTGTTAGGTCGTGGAACTGCAGATATACTTTTTCTTGTTTCATGAATTAGAACAGCCTAGTTATCTCAAATGTTCTCTGACCATTCTCCCCCCTCTTTGCTGTCTAACTGTTGTTCCTTTAGAGAAAACACAGTTTTAGCCAAAAATGACTAGCTGATCCTTCATGCAATTTGAGAGGCAATGATCTTGCAAATAGTTTTTAAAAAACTGTTATCGCCCCCATGAACCTAACACTGGGGCAATGTTATAAGGGCGGGGAAGAGGGATATGAAGCTGGGTTGCTGCAGATTTCACGAGCACTCGTTATTTTAACATGGAATTCATAAACACTTAATGCTGAGTTGCATGGTTTTTTCTGTTTCTACTATATTATGACTATCACAATATACCAGGAATTCAGGCTGCTTACAGATGTGAAAACCCCCCCAAAATGGTGCTTTAAATTCAGCTCAGCATGCCCCTGCACCAAGTGCAGCACATGCCCGCAAGAGGCATAGCGT
The DNA here is from genome assembly GCF_001723915.1 of Gavialis gangeticus. NCBI lineage: Eukaryota > Metazoa > Chordata > Crocodylia > Gavialidae > Gavialis > Gavialis gangeticus. The sequence continues at coordinate 22,757,593 of NW_017728995.1, read as the reverse complement.
TAGTTTGAATCAGCTATTAGATAAAAGTACTAAAAAGCCCTGCTGAAACAACTGATCTATACAGATGCTGGTGAGCCAGGTCCAAATAACATGCTTTCTCTTCCAGTAAAGCACTGTTCTTGTTTTTGTTTTCCCATGTCTGTCTGTGGCCTTAAATAAGTAATACAACTGTAGGGATCCCAATTTTCACAGGCTTGGGATCCTAGATTATCATACCAAATTAATATTTTGGAGCACCCAGAAACATACTAGGTGCTTTAAAAAAGTAATATGTTCAACAAATGAGTCACTACTTTTACAAATTGTGAGAGGTGACCAAGTGATGAATGTCGTTTCCATGCATACAGTTGGGTGCTCCAACTTGGCTGCCCGGATTTGAAAAATATAGGCCCACAAAGACGTCTGCTGATTACTCTTTATCATCAGCATTCTGCAGGGTTAGATTTTAACTTCAGTGGGATTGCTCACTGACTGTAAGATATACACATGCTTAAGTAGCCAACTAAATTAAGGCTCAAATGAGGATTCCTCTTTGTAAAGATCAATGTATTGTAGTATCTAATTATCTTGACTTTTTATTGCCCTATCTCCAACAACTTGGAATTTGTTTCTTTTACTGGTTACATTTGTAACAATGTCTTGTAGGTTTATCAGACTGAAGCCGGCTGTTAAATCTCTCTATTTATGCCATTTGACAGTAGTTCTGCTAGTACTTAGCTCTGCTGTGTCTGCTTTTCTCCCAGAGGCCAGGGGAAGGGGATGCTACCCGAAAGCTTGCCTGTGTTTATCCCAACTGTGCAGTTGGTTCAGGAAAAGATACCACCCACAAGATTTCTTGCCTCTTGCACATTTTCACTATCACTTTAGCACTACCAATGGTACTTTGTGGTAATTTGTTTGGGCGCACGTACCTAAGATTTTGTAATTCAATCCAAGTACAATGGAAAAAGTTCTTGCAGTCTAAAACCTCTTCAGTGACATTTCCATTTCCTCAGTGTCTTTACAGCCTTGGGTTGTTATTTGACTTTATTTAATACATAGCACTAAACCATATCAAATATCTGTTGGGTTAGAGACAAATAATAGCAATAAGCATGCCCTTTACTTCAAGCATTTGTGTTATCCCATTGAAACCTGCAGAGGCAGAAAAGGATCTTGGAGTCATCATTGACACCAAGATGAACATGGGCCAACAGTGTGGGGACGTGGTCAGGAAGGCCAACCGTACCTTATCATGCATCCACAGATGCATCTCAAGCAGGTCCAAGGAGGTGATCCTCCCCCTCTATGCGGCACTGGTCAGGCCGCAGCTGGAGTACTGCATCCAGTTCTGGGCACCGCACTTCAGGAGGGATGTGGACAGCATGGAGAGGGTCCAGAGGAGGGCCACTTGCATGATCAGGGGGCGGCAGGGCAGGCCCTATGAGGAGAGGCTACGGGACCTGAACCTGTTCAGCCTCCACAAGAGAAGGCTGAGGGGGGATCTAGTGGCCTGTTACAAACTAGTCAGGGGGGACCAGCAGGCATTGGGGGAGTCCCTGTTCCCCCAAGCACTGCCAGGACTGACCAGGAATAATGGTCACAAGCTGGCAGAGGGGAGATTCAGACTAGACATCAGGAGGCGCTACTTCACTGTCAGGGTGGCTAGGATCTAGAGCCAACTTCCAAAAGAAGTGGTGCTGGCTCCTACCCTGGGGGCTGGATGAACACCTTGCTGGGGTTGTTTGACCCCAGGACTTTTTCCTGCCAGGGCAGCGGGTCGGACTTGATGACCTGCTCAGGTCCCTTCTGACCCTACCAACTATGAAACCAATGGGATGATGCATATACTTAAACTTTAAGTATATGTTTAGTGTTTTGCTGGAATTTATGGCCACAGCACTCAACACATTGGGCAAGATCATGCCCTTTATGAACACAAGTTTACACCCTGTGAGAGAGAGGATACTAGGTAAGATCTGACCCAGTAAATGTTAATTCTTATATGTTCCCTTTTACTTATGGAAAATATGGTTGGTCCTCTTGCAACTGGAATATTGCATAATTTTTTGCTCATAACTGAGAACAATGAAGGCTACTGAGCACAGTTTCTATATGTATCCTCTCTAAAATAAGATGTATACATATATGAAAATCCTATTAAAAGAATTTGGGAAAGTAACTAGCAAGTGGAAACCCCTTGTATTTAATACATTATTTCTCCCCGATCACCACCCCCACACACTTTTCTTTTTCCAAATCATAATTCCCTTACACTAAAGGAAACCTTCTGCTTTGTAACTTACTGGGCTTTAGTAGCTGGTTTAATATAATATTTTTGTTGGTGAGCCATATTATTACTGGCTAATTTGTAAAATGGCACAGCTTGTCAGGCTGATCAAGCAGGGCTAATTTTGGACACTTACATTTTCAACTTCAATGGCTTCTATTTCTTGATTGCAAAAATTAGTCTTTTTAAATAATGGAGGGTTTCTGCCCTGTAGATGGCAGTGTTACACTGGGATACAAGCTGATAGGAACCACATATCCCTTTAATTTCAGTCTTTACTAAGCAGTTAAAAATTGCATTAATACCAATTCAAGGTGAAGCTACTGAAGATATTGTGCAGGTAAATATCTATAAATGTAACATTTACATGAAAAAGTGGGTAGGGAATATGTTGGATCACTTATTTGCTCTCAGCTCAGCTCATTGGGGAGAAAGTGTTGACTGTCTACTATGACTTTCCACGTTAGGGTCAGCAACAGCAATAACAAATAGGGCCCGATTCAGAGCTGGTATAAGCAGGTAGAGTTCCTTTAAAAGCTCCATTGCTTTCAGGAGAATCTTGGTATATTAGTTAAGGGGATGGCATCTTCTAGTCCCAGCTCTGCATGCAGGCTGGAAATGCATCTATTTCCACAAGAAGGTACCAAACATTAAGATCCTTATGAACAAAAAGCAAAAATATTCATAACTATCATTCAAACCAAAGCACTTTGACCTTTTCAGGGGCGTATTTCCTTGACCTTTCCAATCCTATTTACTTGTTTTTTTTATATAAACAGACACTGATATCATCTAATTTATGTGTATTGAGGCAGGGGCTTATATACTCATGTATTAATTAATCAATCTCTAAACAAGAAACAATGTCATCAAGCCTGTAAATAGTTATGTTCACTTCAATGTTACGGGCTAACTTGAGTACTTTTAACTTGGGCCCTACAATCTTATCCAAAGTCCTCTGAGATTTTGAATTAGGCTGCTAACAAGGTCCATACCATCAGTTTTCATGCAGCCATTCTGTGGATTCAGGAATCATTTCAGTCAGGCCACAAAAACAATTGTCACGTGATGTAAGAGTTCAATCACAGCACGTACATAGTAAATACTTGAAGCACTGGCCCTGGCAAATAAATCGTGAGCAATCATAAGGCAGAAATATATTTGAATAGACCATCTGTTCAGTAACTTCAAATAATGAACAAATTGGTGTGGCGGGGGGAAGTCTGTGGAAAGGAAATATGTAAACCAAGAAAGGACCTAAATTAATCAAATAAATTATTTACTGTGAAATGTTCATCCAGCTCAACAGGCATAGAACTGAAAAAAATATATTTCTGAAGGCAAACATTTCAAAACTTCATATAAATTGGCCACTACAGTTCTTCAGGCATCATCACGCTGTGCCATGGTTTGCAGGCATAAATATTAAACTTCTGACATCTAATTATTTTATTTGGAGGCCACTGCGTTATTTTGAAAAGGGGGAAGCTAGAAGTGAATATTCTAATTGTTGTGCCTATACATGAGTGCATTCAGAAGAGTATGAGGACTAATTTTACATCTGAATTTAGATCTCTCTCTGAAAATGTAATCCACAGAATATATATGGTATAGCGACACCTATAAACCAGGAGGGAAAAGCCACTTTTTAAAGTGACCTTTTATAAGTATCCCAAGGGTTTCTGTTGCAATTTTATTTGACCTTTAGTTAAAAGCCAACCTTTTCTAGGCAACTGATATTTCACAAGGTGATTACTTAAGAGAGGTTTCATTGGGAAAGGTTTCTAAAGGGGAAAAATATTTAAAGAGGATGTGACTGCATAAAGAAATAAGTAACAAACAGAACCACTACCACTTTGTGACTTGCTTCACTGTATATTGGGGCAACTTATTTCAGCCTATCAAAAAAGGGGGAAAAAAAGGGTGAGTAATTATGTATGAGAGTGACAGAGCCAACTGCTTGGCTGGATAGATGAAGGGAAGACAAATTCTCAGATGTCTCACTGAAATCAAAGAAACACCAAAGTGTCTTACATGTGGATAGCTGAGGCGACAAGGAGTTGCAGCATCTCCGTCTTCCCTCTGGGAACCATATTTGCTTCCATGTAAGCTCTGCTAGAGAAAACGACCCCCTAATACAGCCAGATATTATTACTATAAAGGTTAATCTGGACAAATGAACCCAGGGGGCCTATCATTTGGAAGTGAAAGGCAAATACATTGAATATTCAGCAGCTAATACTGGAAAAATAAAAGAGAGAGAGAGAGAGAGACTATGAATCCCTGTGACGCTGGATATAGTAGCCTGGTGCCCAGGAGTCCAAGGCTGCAATAGGGCTATGCCATCTATGATCAACTTCAGTCATTTTTCCATAGGGTGACATGGTTCAGCTCCAATTAAAGTAGATGAAAAGACTCCCAAGATCAGATTGCCATTCATACTAAGACCCTTTTTTATTCCACTCTGGCATTGTGAAAGGGTTAAAAGGTGGGAGCAAACTTTGAGTGACAAAATGGTGACAAAGTGTTGTATGGGAGATTTAAACAAACCACCTTCCCCTCCCTACAATATTTTTATTGGAAGTTGAATTCGACCCACATCAAAGCAACAGCCAGTTGAGACACGGCTCTCCTTGAAGAGACGGGAAGAGCAAGACAGTGGGGTGATCTCTCTTCTTGGTGGGCTCAAATCATGATTGTTTGGTTACAAACGAGTTGTTTAATTATGTTCATGTGCAAGCCAGTTTGAGAGAGGTCTTTTAAAATAGCAATTGGAACACGTAAATCAGTTCACGATTAAACTGATTTAACCTAGTTCAAAACTTGGGGCATCAGACTTGGAATATAAAAATGACTTCAGGGTTAGACAGCATTCAGAAGCCCTGAGCCTCAATACCAAGGAGAACCATATCCATAGAGAGAGAAGCAATTGGCTGCCAATTACACAAATAACTCTTCACGGAAGAGAAGTACACTTTATATTTATAGACTCTAATGCAGATGATAAAGACAGGATAATTTCTTCAGCAGTAAGAAATGCTACAAAAACTGTATAATAGTGGAGGTTGTTGAAATCTGTTGCCTACCTGCTTTTCATATGCATTAATGCACTAAGTTATGTTCAGAGGAGTTATGCTTTCGAGAAGTATGTAAAGATCGTGTTTTACCTGATTTAAAATAGTGTAGGCACACCTAACCCAGCCTACCTGATGGGCCAATAGGAGCACAGCCACATTTTCAACATTGAGTTTAGCTTACGCCTTTGGAGTCCGCAAAGCCATTTGTTCAGGAGGAAAATAAATCCTGTTTGGAAGCTGTTGGCAGGTGAAAAGTTAGCACAAAATTAACAGTGGCAGTAGCTTGTGGAAGTGTGAACTTGACGGGAACAGTGACTGATGATCCTAATAAGGGAATTTAAATTTTTTCAGATTATAGGTTTTATATCCTGATAAGAGTGTGTTGAGTCATTGAACTGCTGCTTCTTCCCCTGAAATCCTGCATTTGGAAGAGCTGCATCAGATAGCTAGAAAGGCTCAAATATAGACAGATAATTTCTTATTTGCGGGAAGGGGGTTTCCATTCCCTGCTAGTGTAACTTGTGACACCCTGAAGTAGGTTTTCAGAAAATGTCAGTGCCCAGAGCTCCAGTGGGGTTTGCTTAGCTCCTTTGAAAATTAGACATGGAGCATATAGAGCAGTCCAAATGGCTTTTCTGAAACTGGCATGTATATCAGGGGTATCAAACTCCTGTCCTCACGGGCCAGACCTGGACAAAGAGACAACATGGTGAGTGGCAGTGGCAGAGCGGGGGCTAATACAGCCATCACTTGCTGCCCTTTGCTGCTGACATACATCCTCAACACAACTCTGGGCCCTGGATTTCAGTGGTGGGCCCTGTGCCCTGAATTCCTGGTCCCTCTGGGAGCTGTTTGGGCAGGTGACGTGACTCTGTGGGCCATATCTGGCCAATTGTGGCCATGTCTGGCCCACAGGCATTATGTTCGACAGCCGTGATATCCAATGCAAAATTAGATGCAGATGTGAATGAACAATATGTGTCATCTGTGTGCTGTGAGTCTTCACACATCTTGGGGTTGCTGCCAGGGACTCATAGCAGTCCCTATCCTCTGCTCCCTGCAACCCACTTGTACCCTGACAGTGGAGATGGGTCACCTATATGGAGGCTGGAAGAGGCATGCTCATGGCCTTCTCTGTACAGCAGCTACTGAGGTGGCCTGGCATGTGGAGCTATCCTTCTGAACGTACAGCAATCTGACATCTCAGGGGATGTGCCGAGTAGTTTGAAATACCCTGCAGTGGCGTAAGTAGAGCTCTGTACTGCTGTTTGCATGTTGTTGTTGGCTAAAAACTGTTAGATCCCTTGGTTGCTACAAATAATATGTGTATGTATGTCTGAGAGAGAGACTGAAAGGGGACTCGAGATAATTAGGCAGCCGGTCTTTCACTCATGGCCTCCGGCTTCATAGATTCATAGATGTTAGGGTCAGAAGGGACCTCAGTAGATCATGAGTCCAACCCCCTGCCCTGGGCAGGGTCAGACGACCCCAGCCAGATGCTTGTCCAGTCTCCTGTTGAAGACCCCCAGGGTAGGGGAGAGCACCATCTCCCTTGGAAGCCCATTCCAGATCCTGGCAACCCTTACTGTGAAGAAGTTCTTTCTAATGTCCAACCTAAATCTGCTCTCCATCAATTGTGGCCATTGTTCCTAGTTACTCCAGGGGATGCCCTAGTAAATAGAGCATCTCCCATTCCCTGCTGCCCTCCCCTGATGAATTTATAGGTAGCCACAAGATCACCTCTCAGCCTTCTCTTGCTTCAGGGCTAGTGAGTCTCATTTTGGGGATAAAATTTTTTTTAGGCTTTTTTTGTCTTCAAATTTGAATTGCTATTCACCCTCCTAAGAAAACTACCCCAGTGATACTTGGAGCACAGCTAGCGAATCTGTGATTAAACATTGATTCCTGACCCAATTAAACGTCTCTTCTTTCTGTGACTCTGAAAAGATCTAAGAAATAAGGCAGGCACTTTTTTGCAACTGGGAGGCTTGTGGCTGATTCCCTTATGCCTTTTGCTTGTTTTACTGTGTTGTATCTCCAATTTCCTCAATGGACTTATTTCAGTGCGAGCTTGGGATTCAGACCCTTTTTTTCCATTTTGTCTTCGCCTTTTACTGTTCTTATGGAAATATGTTATTGTTGGAAACACATGGAAAAATTTAAGGTTTCTGTCTATGATAATGCAAGTATCTTGCTCTCTCTTGATTATGTTACATACTTTTGCATCTAGTGGATTGACTGGTAGAAAAAAAAAACTTAGCAAATTAAAAGGTTTAAAAAATTCACTAAACACTATTTAGTTTTCTTCTGTGATCTGACCATTGATGTTATTCTCTTGTTGCTAGGAGACCTCCTAATGGAGAGAAAAAAGATGAACCATGAGCTGTTGTTATGATGTGCCAGCAACATACCCATAGGTTATGTTAAAGGTGGTGCATCTTATAAGTAATACATTCAAAGTGGTGGTTGGCCGAAGTCTGGTCAGGTAAAAAGAATACAATGTATATAAGTAGTTTAAAATTTCCCCATTTACCTCTTCCCCCCCCCCTCCCTCCCTCCTCTCCCCCACAATGTTGCAATTGTCAATCAGTTCTTTTTGGATAAGTATTGTATAAGAAACCAAGCCTCTGTGGATTTGGGGGCATACTAGTGCTCACTGAGGTTGATACAAAACTTCATGTTAGCTTTAGTGGCCATGGGAAAAGTGGCCCCTAACACGGAGAGGGGGTGGCCTTGCAAAGCAGTTTGGGGGCCTGTTTTTTTTGATTCACTGAATCAGTTTTGTACCATTGTACTCCTGATTTACAAAGGTATAGCTGAAATGAGAATCTGGCTCCAGGACAAGAAGCTATATTTGTGAGCTGGTCCAGATGTTGAAGTTGAGAGGAATCATTCCATTGTCTTCAGTAGAGACAATAATACGCAGTCAATAAATGACCAGTTTTAGGGTTCTTTGTTTCTCCTTTTCATGGAATACCCACAGTGGACGGGAAGGGGTTCATTCATTTTACCAATTATTTGGTGATTTCTTAATAGTTATGTTATTTGGTGGCCGAATCTCCAATTTGGTGGCCGAATCTCTGAGTCTGAATTAAATCAGGAAACCCTTTAATCTCTCTGAATTGAATCAGAACCCTCCAAATTGATTCGGAGAGATTTGGAAAGATTCCACGATTTAGATATAGACAGAGCTTTAAATTTTTTTTCTACATACCTCAAGGCACTAGGCAGCTTGTGTATACTGTGATGTTGGGGCAGATGGAGTGTCCCACAGGAGCATGGGAGGCTCTCCAGTGTGCTCGGCAGCAGACCCAGAAGTGGACCAGAAGCATGTCTGGTCCACGTCTGGGTCTGTCGGGGAGCATGTAGGGGTCCCCTCAACCCCCCACTCAGTGACAAGTGCTTCCTGGGTCTGGGGGGGCACTCAGGGTCCCCCCGCAGCCAATCACTAAGCAAGCGAGACATGGCGGGGCCCCCCAGCACGCCCTATGCATTGCCAATGGTCCCCTGCCCCCAACAGGGCAGAGA
>NW_017728995.1:22733676-22743719 GCF_001723915.1 Gavialis gangeticus | reverse complement strand
CGCTCCCTGGCGGTCCACTTCCAGGTTTGCCACCAAGCACGCAGGGGGCCCTCCCACACTCCCGTGGGATGCTCCATCTGTCCCAGCATCACAGCATTCATGAGCCATGCCTGGTACCTCGAGGTATGCAGAAAAAATATTTAAAGCTGTGTCTATGGCCAGATCACTGATTCTCCATATCACTGATTCAGATAAGACTGAATTGAATTGGGGACAGTGATCTGAAGCAACGAATTGAATCGCTGTCCCTGATTCAGGTCGAATCTGAATTGAATAGGGCTCATTTTTGCACACCCCTAGTAAATGACTTTGTGCATGTGACAGCCCATATTTGAAATGTACTAGCTGTGATTAGTTCTGTTCTGCTTCTGTTCCCTTATCAGATAACATTACTTAGGAGGGTTTGGATTAGTCATGGGGACTTTGAAATACTCAGGGAGAGATAACGGCTTGGAGAAGGGACAGGGACATTTAGATAACATTAAAACCACCTTCTTCTCAGGACCACATAGACATTGCCTGAGGCATAATTCCTAGAAAAATTGCTACTGCAGAATTTATTGGCTGGATGCAGAGTTCATATTTAATTTTTTCTTGTCACATTACACATAATAATTGCATTTGTGAGTGCTCTCCTCATGAATGTACAACAGGCCCAAATCTGGCTCATTTAATTTCTGGCACAGTTCTGGTGCCAACTTCTGGAATGCTGTATTAGCCTGCTTGCTTCTTTCTAGGTCAAATATACCGCGTGTCATCTGCACTTGTTTGTGTGAGTCTAAAGGTAAACATCCACATTTTACCATGGAGGAAACATCCAAATTTTAAGTCATCTATCCTCACTTGTTAGTTAAAATGAAACTGTAACTCACAGGAAGCAAAAAGAATGCAGATATAAGCATGGGGAAAATGAGATTACTTTTTGAATATGGGTAAATGCTCTGGGAAAACTTGCTAATTGTAATTCCTTTACAAAGCACAGAGATGCATCAGCTGCCCACACAATGCAGATAAACTGATCTTATGATAAACGGACACAAGAGCAAACTTCAAGTATGGTGCATAATGGAACCATAGGTAGGTCAGAGAGCCATGGCGATGAAGGGCTAGAAGCTATTGTTTCATTAAGCCCCTGCACCAAGGCACGATTAGTTAGATTATGTAAACATCTGTCAGGGAAGTCTAAGTAATCCTGTCTCAGTCAGAAGTTATATAATCTGTTCTTTAAAAGCCTCCAATGAAGGAGATTCCATAATAGTCATAGGTATGGTCTGTCCTGGTACTTCACTATCATTCTCTTCAAGAAGTTTTTCCTAATGTCAAGCTTAAATCCTTTTATTTTTGGTGGTTTCTTCTTGTCCTTCCTCACACTAGATGTGGAGAACCATTGTCCTGTTATGGAAACCTTTAATGAGAGAAAGACTGCTATCACATTTTTCAAACCCGTGTTCTTGTTGCTCTCTTCTGGACACTCTCCCATTTGTCTACACTTTTCTTAAAGTGTGGTGACCATAATAGACATCATAATTTCTTTTTGAGTATTTATGAGCCAAGACCACTTTAAGGTCAGTCATTTTAGCCTATGAAACCAGGCAAGACTCCTTTATAGGTTTCTTAATTGACTCATCAAGGTTATGTACAATCATTATAGATTTCATAGACAGTAGGGCTGGAAGGGACCTTGGGAGATCATTTAGCTCAGCCCCCTGCCCCAAGGGCAGGAGGTCAGCTAGGGTCAAAGGATCCCAGCAAGATAAGTGTCTAAACATTTCTTAAAGGAGTCCAGAGTAGGTGCTTGCACCACCTCTGGAGGGGAGCCTATTACAGGCCTTGGGGGCTTGGGCAGTAAAGAAGTTTTTCCTTATGTCCAGCCTAAAATAGTCTTGAAGGAGTTTGTGACCATTGGTCCTTGTCATCCCTTGGGGTCCTCTGGTGAACAGACGTTCCCTCAGATCCTGATGCACACCCCTGAGGTACTTATAGGCAGCCACCAGTTCACCCCTGAGCCTGAGCTTTTCCAGGCTGAAGAGTCCTGTGGCTCTCAGCCTCTCATCATAAGGCCTATTCTCCTGCCCTCTGATCATGCACGTGGCTCTCCTCTGGACTTTCTCAAGCTTCTCCACATCCTTCTTGAATTGTGGAGCCCAGAACTGGATGCAGTACTCCAGCTGCGGCCTCACCAAGGCTGAGTACAGCGGGAGGATGACATCCTGAGATTTCCTTCAGAAGCATCTACGGATGCAAGCCAGAGTTTGGTTTGCTTTACCAGCTGCAGCATCACAATGGTGGCTCGTGTTCATCTTGTGGTCAGTCATGACCCCCAAGTCTCATTCAGCCTTGGTGCTAGTGAACATGCTGAGCCTCTAAGCATGCTGTGGGGTCCCCCCCACAGGTGGAGTACCTCATATTTGTTGGTATTGAATATCATCAGGTTTGTATCAGCCCACTTTTTCAGCCTAGCCAAGTCAGCCTGGATCACCTTCCTATCCTCAGATGTGGACACTGTACCCCAAAGTTTGGTGTCATCAGCAAACTTGGCCAGTCCACTTCTGACACCAGAATCCACATTGTTGGTAAAGACGTTAAAGAGAACACGCCAGGATGCAGACTTGGGGGACACCACTGGTCACGGAGCACCATGATGATTCACTTCTATCAACCACTACTCTCTGAGTCTGGCCTTGGAGCCAATTCCCCAGCCATCAGACTGTGGATCACATTTAGATTTACTTGGTTAGGTATATGTAAATACCCAGTTGTATGAGCATTTTCAGGGCTTATATCATCCCCAAAAATGGCATACCTGTTCTAAGTTAGTTCACCTCCTGATTCTTAACATATTTAGATTGATAGGGTGCATCTACATGTGCCATTAATGTGCAGCAATAAAGTCCAGAGCTTATTGCTCCTGAGTTTATTGCACCTGGGAAGCTCCCATGTGGACAGTTTACATATATGCATTCGGATCATAGCACATGGAGCCAGGTTGGAGCAGCCTCGGCTGGCAGGGAGCCCAGGAGTTCAGCCTGCCAGCCCAGGGCTGCTCCGACCAGATCCAGTGTGCTGTGGAGGTGCTGGCTGGGGCACGAGGGTGCTTCAGTGTGGGGCTAGCCAGTAGGCAGCCCCTGCACTGAAGCACCCTCTTGCCCCAGCCAGCCGGGTCAGCATCTACACATGTGCTGCTATGCACAAAAAAAAGCTCTGCAACAGGCTAGTACTTGTAAATACAAGTACTACCCTGCTGTGGAGTTTATTAGTTTCCTGTGCCCTAATAGGGGTGCATATGTAGACACTGAGACATTTACTGCAGAGCTAATTAATCGGCTCTGCAGTAAACTTGTCATGTAGATGCTCCCATAAATGGTTAACCCAATCTAGTAAATGCCTGCATGCATTCACAGCACAGCCCTGCAGCTGGGAAAGTACATCCATTCATCCCAGCCCTGGGGCTGTGCTGCTGCTACCCTCCAACCCTGGCCTGGCTTTTAGCCCTCTGACTACCCTCCCTGTAAGACTGGGCAACACCCACTTGTGGCCCTAGCAGTGGCCCCTCCTCACCTCCTGATCCCACTAGTCCTTCCCCTTCTCCTGAGTTACTTAACTCAGGCTGCTCGCTCTGTTCCTGGCAGTGGCGAATGCTTGCGTGTGCCTCTCCTGGCTTAGTTTTAGGCGGCTTAAAGTAGCCCACTTAAAACTAAACCAGGTATGGTGAACACTTGTTCACACCCCAAGATAACAAAGGTCACTTGCTTAGACTAATGGACTAATAGGATTCAGCTGCTGAGGTCTCTCATGTCTTTTGCAGGATACTTCTGTTAAATCTTAGAATGAGATTTCCTGTTTCTACCAAAGCATAGTAGATTGATGCATATTTAGTATGTTACATACTGTAACCCCTAGATCTTTTTCTACTATGCTGCTCCCTAGCTGGATATTTCATCTTTGTGCATTGGGTTCTTCCTTGTGTGTTGCTTTGCCCTGGTCTTTATTGAATATTGTCATGTTGATTTTTGGACAGTCTCTCCAATTTGTCAAGATTCAGTTTTTGGATTTTTCTTTAGTCTTCCAGAATGTCTACAACTGCCACCATCTTAGTGTCGTTCCACGACTGAAAAGGCCCCTCTATGTGTGCACGTAAAGGTGTGATGAGATCTAATGCATGATCCATACAGTGGCACCTCCTGGCATACCACAGTTGTGAGCATCCCACAGCTGATGAGACTGTCAGCCTCAGCAGTCTCTCATGGCTTCCAGGGCTGAGAGTCCCATTAGCACCCTACAGCTGCCAGGGCTTAAAGTCCTGCAGCTATAAGACTCCCAGCTCTGGCTGCACGTGGCGTATCCCTGCAGCTAGGATCCCCAATCAGCTGACAGGGCTCCCAGCCACAGGATAGTATAAATTAGTTATAAATTTATTACACGTTTTCCAGTTCTAACTTTATAGCTGAATGGACTTTTTATGGCATGACAGTTAATTTGGATGTGTAGCCAGTCTAAATTAATCGCACAGTTAATTGGTTAACTGAGTAATATATGTAACACATGGCGGGGGTCAGAGGTGCTAGAGAGTTGCAACTCTTGTGTTGCTAGCCATGCCATGCCAATAAAGTGCCACTCAATCAAACTAATTATGACCCCAGTTAAGAAGTATTTATAATCTAAAACTGCAGTCCTACAAACTGCTCTCCTCCAGGCTGGAACTCTACTGGATTCAATGCAGTAGCTGGAGTCCAGACACCTAGCAAACTTTTAAGTCAAACATAGATTCATAGATTTATAGATGTTAGGGCTGGAAGGGACCTCAATAGATCATCGAGTCCGACCCCCTGCATAGGCAGCAAAGAGTGCTGGGTTCAGATGACCCCAGCCAGATGCCCATCCAACCTCCTCTTGAAGACCCCCAGGGTAGGGGCGAGCACCACCTCCCTCGGGAGCCCATTTCAGACCTTGGCCACCCTAACTGTGAAGAAGTTCCTCCTAATGTCCAGTCTAAATCTGCTCTCTGCTAGCTTTTGCCTTGGCACTGTTAGTAAAACTCCTTTTACAAAAGTCTTTATTTGCAAGCTTTCAGGCACAAGCACCCTTCCTGAGGCATAGGAGAAAAGACTGGAAAAGTTCTCCTAGGTAGAAATGAAAATTCATATTTTATAGGAGAATTGAAGGTGTGGTAAAATCTCCTGTTTGGGACAGTTCATTTTATTCAGGTTAGGTTCAGAAAAAAGTTGGAATAGTTGGTTTACCTCAAAGTTGTTTGGTGGCAAGTAGGGTGTAGAGTCATATTTCCTTCTGGTTATGATGTTTCATATTTCACAGAAAGGTAAGAGATGGGCTGCTCTTCTGGGCAGGAATTTCTTATGTGGTAAGGTATCTCTGGGCTCTGTGATAATGCAAATTACCTTGAACAAAGGCAGGAGCAGGGTCTCAGGTTTCAGGTGGTAAAACTTGCTTCTTCCTTGTAAAATTATAAAGATTTGAAGTAAAAAATCAGCTAAAGTTTGATATCCTCCATATGACAGGTATGCAGGTTGTAGCTGTCTTGGTCTTTCCCCAAGACTTTGTTGCTTCTCCCCACCACTTTGATTTGTTATTTTTCCTGTTTGATGTAAACTTCAGCCTCTCTCTCTAGCTGAGAAATATAAGATCAAATTGAGTTGGGGTATGCACAAACTTGGAAACAACTAATACTCCCAAAACTATTTTAAGAGCCATAGTAAATCCCCCCAAAGATCTCCTGTTTATCTGCCTGACTCGCATCAAAATCACCTTTCTGGATTTGGGGTCTTACCTTCCCAAGCAGAATCAAGGTATAATCAGGCTTATAATCCAGGTAATTTATTCTAGAAAGTAAACTGTAATTAATGCAATTGAAATGTACATTTTGTATCCAGTGAGCTGTAAATGTTGAAGTGCAGTCTTCTATGTGAATTCTTCACGATGGACCAGGCTAAAAGATAAAAACCTGGAGATTAACTGTGTAGGGTGGTCACATCAAGTGAATCTATTAAAGATTCAGAATAATTTCTCATGCAAGCCATCCTGTTACATACTGTGTGAATCGTGAAAATTTAATATACTGTAGATGGGAACTCAGTGAATAGCTTGCAACAAATAATTTATGTAACAAACTTAGCCTCTTTTTCTGCTCAGTGAATATCTGTGAAAAGATCACCATTTCCTCATCTGAAACTATTCAGTGAATCTTTCTGCATTTTTTAATTCCCAGAGGCACAGTGTCTCGCAGGCCACTGTGGATAAATGATGATTTTAATGGCAGCTACACAGCACTTCTGAATCTGACCCATTGACAGAATCATCAGATGGAGATCGATGACTGATTTCAATTCAGTTGCACCCACTTCAAGGCTGATTGTAGTCCTAAGTGGAATGTTATTCTTGCAATTAAAGTATAATGCATCTTTTTTATAAAAATAGAGTACTTTAAGCATGCAATTTACTTGTGACGCATGACATTGGCATACATAACAGTAAAGCTGTAATGCATTTTTGTAAGGGCTGTTACTTAAATATATGCGTTTCTGATTTTATTTTTCTATCCCTTAAATTACTGTTTTATTTACTAGCAACAACTGGAGAGCCATGAAAACTATATTAAAAAATCCATCTGGGCTAGTGAGTGGTAGAAATCTAAATTACAGTGCTGAAAGACCCATGTATAAGTAAAGATAGAGGAATAGCAAGGCATTAGGCAAAAAGACACCATCTGAATAGAAGATATGGCTCACCTTGAACCAACTCTTATTGCTGGATTTGCTTTAAATTGTTGTTGTTTGACTGTAATCTACTGAAGTATTGCATGCATTTTTAATTCAGGGTTTTTATCTGGAGACTGTTCAAGCCCACTGCTGAGAGAAGGCAGACATTACATAGTTGGATTTTCTGCTTGACTTTGTCTACACATGGCAGGAATCTAAACAGTTCATGTTTTGGAAAGTTTATTCAACCTGGCTTTATTTTTTAAGTCTCTGGTCTTAATGGTTTATGGCAATGGTTCAACTTCTCAACCTTGTTAAACTCTCAAGGCAGAGACTCAGGGTATGCATCAGAAAATGCTACCTCCTAATTTTAATTCATTTTTTACTATAGAAATATGATAGTGCAATTCTTACCTTGCAAAGAGCTGAGAGAGACCCCAACAAGTTAGAACTGGTTTAATTTTTAGGAATTCCTATTTGAAATCTCTGGGTTTATCTTGCAAAACTTATCTGCACACCTCACAGTGCTAACATTATGTGGCACACTGGGATACTCTTGAAAGGATCTCAAGGCATCGCAGGGCTCCATGGCACTCTGGTTGAGAATCGCTGGTCAGTGGCTCAAAAGCTCCATGATAGGAACATCAGCTGAAAGGTAATCTTCAGTGGATTTTGGATCAGATCCCTACCTCGCCCCCACCTCTTTTCCTAGCCTGATACTTCCTTCACCCTTTCCCTTCTCTCTCTTTTTCTCTTTGTCTTATCCCCAGATTTTAGTCCTCCTGCATGGAGAACAGAGATCTCTCTCTTTGAGCCTCCACTTTAAGAACAATGAGGTTGCAATGTTGGCAAAGTGGCCTAAGCATTTTGGCCCAAAGCCAAATAAGGAGGCTGGGTTTTGATCCAAAAGCCCATTTGACTCAATAGACACATCTCTGATTGCATTTTGTCTGTACTTTTTTTTCTTTCCTAATGTTCAGAATTTGAGGATTGTGCCTTGGCACTGTTAGTAAAGCTCCTTTTAATAATGCAAAATCTTTAAATTAACCCCCCCCCCTTTTTTCTACTGATTGTACTATTTTCCAGTTAATGATGAATTGGCCCTGCACTGGGGAGGAGGCAGTAGGGGGGCAGATGATGTGGGGGTTGGGAAGTAGGGGTTGGGAAGCGGTGGGACAGGTGGTAGGGTTGTCAAATGGTGGGGGGTAGGTGGTCGTGGATTCAGGCAACTTGACCCTTGCCCCCTCACACCTTGCCCCATGCTGCCTTCCCCCACCCAGCCTTGGGCCCCTGATCTCCCTTCCCTGTCTCCTCACCCGTCAGCTTCTGGCCCCCTGCCTGCATCCCTGTCCTTACCCTTTGCTCCTCTTGGGAGCCTCCAGCTTCATGCCAACCTTGGACATGGAGTATTACCCCAACCCAGCCCATCAGCAGCAACACAGGTGGTGGGGGGGTAGGGGGGAGCAGGTAGTCAGGCCCAAAGCCACAGCAGCTGCCTACCCTGCCATCACCTTGTACTCAAAACTAAGACAAAGGGCTTTCTTCCACATGTTAAATGGGAGTGCAAGCGGGCACCTCATACTGGATTCAAATAAATATGGTATATATAGAAATGATGCGTGCTATCTATTAATGACCTTGTAAAACTTGATTGGTATAGCAAATGGATAATAACATGTGCTTAGAAACACTCAGAGCTTTACCAACACACTTGAATCTAGAAAGCCACAGGAATAATTACTGATACGCACAGCACAATACTCGGAAAGCATGTTAACCTAGAGAATGACGGGTTTTGGAAAGAAAAAGCCAGCAAAGAAACCAGTGGTCCAACAAAATAATATGCTTTAAAAACCAACAAAAGCTTGACTAAACCCTTGGGTTTTCTTTTATTCAGTGCTGCTAACTACTTTCATACCTCTTTGTAATGCAAAAAAGGAATTTTTTTTTTCTGTAGAAGAAAAAGTGCCTGTGATATACAAAGATCTTCCACATGAATTTCCACTCCTTAATTTTATAATATCCTATAAACAAATACCCAGGTTTGTCTTGTACTTCTTTGCACTGGCTAGAAGGTGATAGCTGTGTCCAAAGGTCTGTGCATCTCAATAGCAAACAGGACTGGATTGGCATAAAACTTTATAGTAATAAGGGTGTGAAGCACAGTTCTTTCTAGGCTTGCAGTCTCATTGACACGATCATGGTTACAAAAGGGGAAGCTCCTATTATATGCCCCAGGAAAAAAAATCAAAAGTAAATAAAATATTGCTACAACTAAAAATGGTCCCCAAACCTAACACAGTCATTATTAGAACAGTTATGTAAGAAGGAGATTAGGGCTAGGACCCTTTAGCTATACCTATATCATCTCTGGATCTCAGTGGCTTTCTAAGTAAACATTATTTTGTGATTCCCTAAATAGTTCTTTCCCCTGTCTGCTGTTTGGCTGCTTTAGCAAAACTGCTCACCTGAGCTAGTGTTTGAAGCTTCTGACACTTTAATATCAGTGGCTGAATCAGCCGGTGCTATTGTTTTGTATTGTGGATATCTTTAGGAAACACAGTCAGTATCATCCTTCCTTTTGTTTCATAGGTGTCCTGTCTCCCTCTTGGCTAGGGACAGACATTACACACAAACCGGTTTAAGTGATTAGAAACTGGTTTAAACCTGTAACAGAAGAGATATTCAGTGCATATAAACCAGTTTGAAAATGGCTGAAACTGGTTTGAGATAAACCCGGTTGAATGTAGTATATCAGACTTAGCTGATTTGGCTCAAACAGGTTTATGCAATGTCTCTCCCAGACCCCTTGCTAGTTTAAGCAAAATCAAACTCTCCCAGCATTCCAACGTGCTCTCTGGGATGGGAGGGGCTGTCTGGTCCAAGGGGCTGGCCCCTCCCCTCTGCTCCCTGGCTGCAGCTGCAGCAGAGACTTGCAGGCATAGCAACATCTGCCTGGTTTCCTCCTGCTTTCCCCTTGCTTTTCCCATTGCCTCCCCACTCCCTGCTAAGCAGGGATTCCCCCCGTCCCCTCTGCTTTACACAGACACGAAGCATTAGCTAGCAGACCACATGCTGGCTATGGTCCATGCTGTGGCAGACAGCAAGTCTCAGCTTAGGGTGTTTTGGAGCTAATCAAAGCTCAGCTGGTAATGCCCCTCCATTCCTTCTTTGTTTAAGAAGAGTTTGAACTAATGAGAGAGGCTGTTTGTTTCCTGATGGGGGTAATAAATGCTGATAACAGGGGTGATAAATGCTCTGTTATCAAGGAGCAGGGGAACCCCTCCCTAATCCTGTGGGGGGGGGGGGGCCTGGCCACACACCTCCTCA
>NW_017728995.1:22732712-22733613 GCF_001723915.1 Gavialis gangeticus | reverse complement strand
ATCTGTGCAGTTACAAAGTGATTCAGCCTAGCCAGGTTAGACTAACTTGCATAGGTTGAATCAATTCAGGCTCAGGCTTTTTGAATGTCTGTCTCTAGCCCATAGGGCTGACCCTTTGGGATGATTATGATGTGCTATTTGACGGTTCAGGTAATAGAGATAATACCCAGCCACTTTTTGTTTCAGAGACCCTCACTTACTTTCAGTGGTGGTAACTATTTGACAGTTCTTTCAGGCATTTATTCTGTTTTGAAGAAATGGGCTCTGAGATGTGAGGCAAAGTCCTTCCTTGTTCCCTCCCTGAGGGTCTCCTTGATGGCCTCACAGAGCTGAAACGGGTGCATGGATGCCTAAGAGAATGCTGTGGGCTGGCCAAAATGTTTTGGGTTTTGGGCTGCTGTGGTTATGCTGATAGTCATACCTGACCCAGCTAGCTTAAAGCTAATTCAGGTACATGTACACAAGGTGAAGTTGCTGCAGTGTAGATTTAAAGGGAAATGTTCTAACTTGATGTGATCACCAGATTGGTTTGCCACAACATTCTCAGTTCTTTGCCCCAAAATATCTACTGCATATGGCCATAGTGGGTGCATCCAGATCTGCATGGACATTTGGTTCCCCAGGCACAAGTAGCAGCAGTGCACTTTGCACCACTGCTACTAGTCCCTGGGGAATGCCCGTGCCATGCGCTCTTTGACACACAGCAAGCTGCTGAGGTGGGTTAGGGGAGGCTGCCCAGCAGCATTACCTGGGGTCCTGAGGGCCTCCCGGGGCTGCAGCCACAGCAATTCTTCTGTGTGGAGCCTGGATGGCAGTAGAGCACAGCTGCAGGCAACCTGGCTCCACTTTTCAGCAGCAGATGCTGGCTGAGTGTGCGTTGCTTCATTCCCCCCCCCCCCCC
>NW_017728995.1:22726965-22727712 GCF_001723915.1 Gavialis gangeticus | reverse complement strand
CCCAGTGGCTATCTAGGTATAAAAAAAAAACCTGCAAGAAGAAAACCCAGCAAAGTGCACACTTAGGCAGTGCACCCTTGCAGCACAGAGAACACTAGATTGTGTGCTGCTACAAATGCCCCCAACGTGTCTGCGGCTTGGTAGGTCCTGAAAGCCCTTAGATTTTTGGAATGAATGTTACTGTATTATTGAGGGGTAAGCAAAGTAAGTTTTCCACTGACCAAATTTGCTTCAACTTCCACAGAGTCTTGTAAGTGCAGGTTGTTAGGATCTGAGACCATAGGGTTAATGCGTTCAGAAAGACAGCCATTCATTTTGTCCCTTTCTCTTGGATAATGGAATCTCATTTTTTAAACTTTTATTAAATGTATGCTAACTTGTCTAGTACTGTCATTACTTCCTTTCTCAAAGGATGATCAGTGTCATGTGCATTTCCCCAGTTGTTTACTATTCAGTGGCTTTGAGAATTTCAACTACCACAACATCTGGCCTTTTATATTGCATTTCACACTTATATAACAAATTGTGATTCTGTATGTTTCAGACACTGCAGTCACAAGCAGTGATCAAGCCCAGGATCTTCTATATCAGAAGTATAACGCTTTGTAGCTGAGTCAAGAATAAATTATTTCAATACTGAATATGTATTGGGCTGTTGTATTTGCCGAGACGGGGATGGGGACGGGGGCTGAAAACCTTGTTACACCTTATGCTGTGAGCCACATAAATATTGACAGGTGTTAGTGC
>NW_017728995.1:22721688-22721965 GCF_001723915.1 Gavialis gangeticus | reverse complement strand
ACGGGGGCTGAAAGCCTTGTTACACCTTATGCTGTGAGCCACATAAATATTGACAGGTGTTAGTGCCAGGTTGGAGTCTGGGGCAATCACACCCTTCATCTGATGGTTCCCCACCTGCACAGCTGTGAGTTGCCACTAGAGGGTTGGTGAGCAGGGGCAGGACTGGGTGCTGTAGCTGTGAGTTGCCACTAGAGGGGCTGGTGAGGCAGGACAGGCTTCTATCCCTGCTCCACAGGGGGGATGTGAGAGATCCTGGGATACTGGAAGACTTCAACTT
>NW_017728995.1:22701324-22716688 GCF_001723915.1 Gavialis gangeticus | reverse complement strand
GTAGTGGTAACAGATCCAATTAAGTGGGGACTCAATGGTGGTATATCCAGACTAACAGAGCAATAATAGTTTACAATTATAATTTAAGACACAATAGGTGAACACATTAATGGAGCAGGAGGTGGGGAATGAGGATCAGAAACAATCCTGTTTTGGAGTGATTGTAACTTTCAGCTGCATAATGAGTGCTTGAAACTAATTTCGGTGTTTATGTGCAGGCAATCCAGGGGTTAAGAGCTTCAGGACCCGCCCAAAATTACCATGTAACAAGGCCCTGAGACTGAGACAGAGGACCTTGTTACACTCATTTTGGGTGGCTCCTGGACCTCTTAACCCCTGAATTGTCCACATGTTAACACTCAAAATTAATGACAAGAACTCATTGTATAGCTCAAAGTTACACCACTCCAGGGCAGATTTACTTCTGACCAGTGTTACCCAATTTATGTAAACAACCCCTTCCCTTCTGCTGGTCTGGATTGGGCTCACTTCCCCCCAACACCCCAAATCCCTGCTCCCTCCTCCCTCTTCCTCCTGCCCTGCTTACTTGTAGCTGCCCATGCTACTATCTGTCCCCAGGGATCAGGCAGGTAAAGATGAACCTGCCTGCCTGGCCACCACCACTGCTGCTGCTCTCGGGCTGGGGGGGGAGCAGCCAGGCAGGCAGGTTAACCCTTCCCTGCCTGCTCCCCTGAGACAGACAGCATGGGCAGCCACAAGTAAGCAGTGGGTGGGGGAGGGGAATCCTAAGGCATGGGGGGCAACTGGGAGAGCTGTAGGGGGGACGCTCAGAATGGGAGGTGGGTAGTTCTTACCTTTCAGTCCTCCAGGCCCCTGGTGGCCTGAACATATAAACTACTCCAAACTTGAGCTAGCACTAACACTGATCAATATTTTGGGGGTTCACAGTATAAAGTGTAACAAGGCTCTGAGATTGACACTATCATAATCCAGTGTATTAGATTTTTTTTTTTTTTTTTTTTAGGAAATTGGCCTTTTACTTTCAGGATAACATTTATGTGATCTAAGCTTCAAATTTAAAAAATGGCTGCCTTGAGGAAAATGGTCAGTGCTATCTATACTTTAAAGGTACGCTGTCAATTTGACTTTTACTCTGTCTAATAAAAGAATTCATGTTACAATATAGGTGCCCCATACGCTCTGCATTTAAAAAAATGCATAACCTTTTTTACAATTGTTTTCCTGCTCCTTGGTGATAGTTATTTTTAAATACTTTATATGGGGACCCCTGGAGCAAGAAAACTAGACAGTTTAGACCCACCTATCCTAACTCTGCTTTGTGTACATGTCTACTTGTTCTTTCCTGGTGTATCTATTTTGTCAGCTTTTGAGTTGCTCCCTTTGGCACTAGTTAAATCTCTTGCCCAGCCTAAGTAAACACCCATGAGTGAGGTTGATGTTGTCAAGCTAATACCCGATGATCAAAAAATAGTGAAACTAACTAGACACAAAATAGTTAAATACATCGGCAAACACATCAGCAAAACAGAGCACCCAACTCAAATCCAGTTATCTCACAACATAGGTACAATGCATTCTGAAGAATACGTGATTTTCAGGTTGAGGAGTTTCCTTTAAAATGTGGCCACTGAGCACTGTTTCATGTTGATTTTCTGTCAGAAAAGCATTTAATTACTTTATTTCTTTACAGGAGGATCAATTAATAGGACTCTATAGTAACAGTTGCTTACTGGTTTAGGCTTATATGATCTGTTACTGAGCCATCTGAATGAAGCTGTGGTAAGAAACTCTGAGGTTTATATAATTACAGTTCCAGGCAGGGCATTACTCAGTTATTTGACTTTACTAATGCCCTTCATGTTCTCAAATTAGTGTTATTGGAGTGTGTGCTGTTCTAGGAGAAAGTTGAAATAAAGACGATTCTAAGAATTTTTTTCTAATGGTTCTTATTGCCTTGTTTAACTCAACTGTTATGTTCTTTCTTGGGTGTGTAGAGTAGGTTTGGCTCATTTTTCTTGACTCCAGAAGTGTTAACAGTTGCCTCTCCTTTTTATTGGACTCAATGCTCCACTAACCAAGCTTTCTTAGGGAAATCTTGCTGTCTGCTAGCTGTTTCTGGTCTAAAACGTCTATTCTGTAGCCTTGGAAACTCTATTTTTTTTTTAAATCATGGATCCACCCATAGACACTAGTCTTCAGCAACAGCTAAGGTTTGAACTTTAGCTAAGCAAGGAAGAAAAGATGTGTCAGCTGAAGATTAGATGCTATGCTCTGGAAAAATCTTTTTTTCTTCATTCTGCCTCTAAAAACCAAGGTGCATATTATATTCCAGGGTATGTTGTATGTGAGAAAATACAGCATTTCAGAAAATACCATCTTCTTGTATCAGCTGAGTCTTTCATGCATGGCCTTCTCTGTATAATGTAATATCTTAAAACATTAACAAATATCACAACGATATAATCTAATGTCACCATGACTCCTGATTTAGATGTATTAGATCAACTTTACAACCACTGCAAGAGAGATGTCCATTGTCATCAAATTACCATCCTAAATTAGACCTGCCCTAAATGTTCTGTGCAGATTTAGATATAATGGTAGATATTTTGGAAATCAGGACACTATATATAAACTTTAATTATGGAGGAATCTGAAAGCAATTCCGAACTTCCATACCAGTGATAAGTAGGAGTCACTAAAGTGCTTTATTTTCCATGCACTGAGGCAAACAGGTAAAGAAAGAAGATGAAACCCTTTAAAATGAAAACCTAGAAAAGGAGAGAAACCTTTAAGTGCATGCTAAGACAATACAAATGGAAAATTGACCCAGGTGTTTCAAAACGAATACAATTTCCATGTGCAGATATACTCCCTAAAGTAACAGAAGAGAAACTTTTTCCCCTATTTTTAGTACAACTTTCCATTCCTCAAGCTTCTACCATGTGTATAGTATCGGGATGCTGAAAAGAAGAAGCCAGAATTACATCCTGTGTTTTGACTGTGGTCATCTTAGCATCTAAGTTCAAAAGTAGTAGCATAAATTTGTGGCTGAAAAGAAAAGTGCCATGTTATTCCAGCACAAGTTCAACTACTAGAAAGAGAAGTTTTGAGAATAAGCGGTGGTTATAACAGGTAACCTGCTACCTTGAGGACCTGGTATAAACACTAGGCTGAAACAAATCTTGTCATTCATGTTGGGTGTGTCTACATGAGATGCTGACTGTGCAGTAGCCGAATAATACTGCACAGTAGCACTGCGCAGTATTATTCAGCTACTGTGCAGTAGCATCACTTAAAAAGTGTTCCCTGTTGCTACTGCACAGTAACTGCAGTTACTGCACATTTATTTAGTACTTGATTATACAAGTTCTAAATAAATGCACAGTAACCAGCGCACAGTAGCGTCTTGTGTAGATGTGCATAGTGTCTACACAAAAAGAAAGAAAGAAACAAAAATAATAGAGAAAATGCATGCAGTGGACTGGGGTTAATTAGAAACAGATAAACAGCTTGGGTGCAGCATTCTGACAGACAAGCTGAAGAAGAGCAAAGGCAACAAAAATAGCATGGGAGATGGGAAGGATCATACAGAAACTTGTGTAACATTTAAGCTGTTGGCCATTTTTAAAATGGATCACTCAGGCAAAAGGAGTTGGCTTTGGCAAATTAAGGTGACTGTTTGCACTAGTCCTTGAAGACTGGGACTTTTGTTCCTTTAAAGAATAATCTGTCTCCATCTCCTCTTCTTCTTCCTCTCTCTCTCTTTTTGGGGGAAATGGAGTTTGGTTTCAATATACAATAAAATATTTGAAACTTTTCATTCAAATATTGCTTTCTCTGGTTTCAAATTATACCATAT
This sequence comes from Gavialis gangeticus, assembly GCF_001723915.1. Lineage (NCBI taxonomy): Eukaryota > Metazoa > Chordata > Crocodylia > Gavialidae > Gavialis > Gavialis gangeticus. The sequence goes on along the minus strand of NW_017728995.1, from coordinate 22,712,844 downwards.
GTGCATTTCCACAACCTATTGCAGCCCAGGACCTCACTTCATTTTGCTAATGTTAACCTTAGGTTGTAACTTGGACTATACACCTGTGGTGGACAGTGAATCTGGGTAAAAATTCTTCTTTTGCACGGCCAGGTCTTGAGTGCCTGCATGCATGACAATTTACTCAGCCCTGCAAAATGTCTAGATGAGGATGAGCATCAGACCTCCAGTGCTGTTGCAATGATTGTATACTGAAATCGTGAAGATTTCAGTGTAGCTGAGTGAAGTGGGTTTGGGACTGGACTGGGCAACTAGGCCCTTATTCCTGCCACTGACCTGCTGTGGGGTTGTGAGCAATTCAGTTCACCTCTCTGTGCCAGTTATGTTTCCTGCCTCTGGTCTGAATTTACATCGTAAGCTTGTGCTGTGACCTGCTTTTACCACATTTACTAGCACAAAATGGCTTCAGACTCATTAGGTTGTGTAGATGCTATTGTGATACAAGTGAAGTGCACATAGCATGACGTATTATAGCAAAGGTACAGCTAGCACTTCTGCCTTTCAAGCTGGCTTTGAAGAGGACCTTAGGATTGAAAGACCTTCACTGTAAGTTAAGGCAACCCCTGCAGTCTCTCACCATGCTTTATTTTCTTTTCTTTTTTTTTTTTATCATTCCTCTTCTTTTCTCTCCACAACTTTCCATTGTTTTCTTCCATTTTTAGCTTCATTTTGCTGCTTAGAATTGAAGTGTATTTATTTCCCCAAGACTTATGGTCTTAATACCATGAGCAACACTTTATAAACAGAATATAAGATTTCTGTTCTAAGTTTAAACAGTTGTTTAAAATAGCTTCTATTTTTAGAAAACAGATGCCAGTGCTAATGGAAAATAACAATGCTTCATTTCCACCCCAAATTGAACCTTTTTGCATTTCTATATTAAAAAAAAATTCTTGTATCCAATAGCTTCATAGAGAGACATTTTACTTTTCTGTGTAGTTATCTATCCCTGAGCAAATTATTATTGAATGCTTTATAAAAGCAAAATTAATTAACAGTTTGTATAGTTCTCTTGGCTCCTGGAGCACCAGTAATGACTTCACTTTTTTTTTTTTAATAGAACAGTGTCTATTACATACATATTAGACAAGCCTGGACAAAATTTCTTTGCACTTATTACTATTATCACTGCCCACGATTATGTTCTTTAGTGACTGCAGAGAAGCTGGATGTTCAGACTCTAATCATCAGAATCAGAATATGGTTGTCTCTTTGCAAAAGAGCTTATGATTTCAGCCTATCTCCATTAATTATCAAAGAACCAACAAAATGAATGATAATCACATTTTGGGGGTTAATAAAAACAATGGGGGACACTCCCAGTTCCCAGCGTGGTGCAAAGCTGCCCAGGCAGCCCCACACTGCAGCTTCTGGCTGCCATTTACAGGAGGGTTGGGCTGGGAGGAGGTAGGGGAAGGGAGCCTCCCTCCTGCATGGACTTGTCCTATCCACCTCTGAGACCCCAGGCAGCAAGCTGTGTGGGGGGGCTCCCTTGCCCCCTACCCCAGCCTCTTGACAGCTGCAGGCAGAAGCTGCAGCATGGGGTTGCCTGTCCAGCCTTTTGCTGCACCAGGAACTAGTCAGGAAAGGGAGCCCCCTCTGCAATGAGAGTCTCTCCTCCCACCCCCCCAGCTTGCTGGCTGGGGTCTCAAGGTGTGGGGGGGCAAGTCTGCAAGTCTTCCCCCCAACTTCAGTTTCCCGTACAGCAAAAAGCTGGTCAGACAGCCCTGTGCTGCAGCTCCTGGCATTGAATAGCAAATGTCTGATTGATTCCCACTCTAATTTACAGCACTTTAAGTAAAGTGAGAAAGTGCTTCCACCAGGGGCTTTTTGAACATCTGTACTTAGTGTAAATTCCCCAAGAACTCCAGGCATATCATGGTAACTTCCCCAGCACTGCTGCTCCAGGCGCCTTAGTGCCTATTCACACAGTCTTGAGCCAAGTAGCAAACATCCAATTACCTAGTACTTTTGAATACCTATTCATCTTTCCCGAGATCTTATCTAGGATCTCAGCTCCCAACCCGGCTTATACAGACAGAGCTGCCAAATTTTGACCAACACCATGTTTCACCCCACCACTATTTGACTATATAAGTTACAGCTTGTAGTCATGGAGCTGCCGGAAATCTTTAGTCACAGGCCAAGAGAGTTCAGTTATCAGATACCAGGAGTTTGCTTCTCTCTTACAGATGCAGCAGCTTCTCTGTCGGTTCTTTAGGGAGGTTCGTTACTCTCCTCTGACTTTGATACAACTGAGAAAAATCCATCAAACTGGAACTGTTCCAAAAATTTAACCAACCCCAAAAGCAAGGGAGAGATGGATGTTATGAGTTGGTGGTAAGATTAGGGGACCACAAATGTTCATCCAGTGGTTCTGCAGAGCTGGGTTGTAGCAGTGGCTCTGTTGACTGACCTCCTTGGTACCTGCCACCCACTGAGCCTCACTCTTTCTATAGAGCCCAGTGATCTTGACCCAATGTGCTGCTTGATTTCCTACTTCTACACCTTCATTTTCCCTGCCACAGTGCTGCTGGTCTGGTTATACAACTCTTGCCGGGGGTGAGGCATATAATTTAGTTTGCATATGCATAAATGAAGAATAATGATTCTACTTTTCTAAATCACTATGAGAGTTACAGATGAAAAGCTCTATATAAGAACTAGATGGTAGTAACATTTGTGAAGTACACACTAGTGTGATGAAGGCTATGTAAATATGTAGTTAGGTATTAAAGAACACAAAGACAAGGCAAATTGAATTTTAAGTCCCTTTGACTTCAGTAGGAACTCTGATGAAGGTTGGTAGGGTAATTTACTCTGTGTAAATTATCCTATACTGTATTGAGTGGGAAACTGTATTTCATTATCTGTGTTTGGTGGGGAAAAAACAGGCACAGGGAGAATGGCAAAAGCTTTCTCTGTGTTAAAATTATCCCCCCTCATTTCCTCCTTTACTGTTCTGTATTAAATTGTTTCTAAAATGAATCTTACATAGCTGAATACAGGTAAGCTTGGACTCCTGCAACCAGCTAGAAACTAAATCTAATGTATACACTTGTCCAATAATTCAGTCTTCCTTGTTGCTCAAAATTTAACAATAGAAGGAGAGGATTCTACACGTTCCTTGAACCTTTTTTGTTTTTAATGCAAATAATAGCAAGAACCTTTCATATTAGCTTCGATGTTGTCCTGATAATGAGGTCTGCTATGCAATGTAATCCTCCGCAGAAATTATATGAAGGAACTAATTTGTATTAAAAAATGAATTTCACTTGCCTGTTTTTGAGATTTGGGTTTCATTTGGCTTCATTTGGAAGAGTAGCAATTCCATTTTTAAAATGTAGTGTTATTATTAATATTTAAACTTATTATTTAAAGAGTGTAGGGCATCTGTGTGCATGAAATTCAAATAAAACCACAAGTCTGGGACAATTACTCATTCTAATTTTTAATTTTTGAAGTATGACCTTCATCAGACATCAAGGGGCAGATCTTTGGATCCCACTGAACTTAATGGAAGGAGAAGACTGATCCACAGCAACTAGACAATATGGCTCCTAAGTTCTAAACAGGACAGGAAGCTTAAGGTTATGTGATTGTGGGTGTACAACCAAATTAAACATCAGTTAAGCTAGGTTTTGAACTTCCAGCATATCAGTGACTAAGTGATAACTGTCATTGTGTAAACTTAGGCAGGCAAGGGTCTTTGAGTAGAAGTGATATTTTTTATTAGACCAACTGAGTAGTTGTGGGGGGCAAAAGTTCATAGCAAGCTTTTGGGCACAATCACCCTTCTTCAGGAAAAGGAAGTCACTGCTGTTCTTCCTATGCCTGAAGAAGGGTGATTGCGCCTAAAAGTTTGCTAAGAACTTTTTTCCAACTACTCAGTTGGTCTAGTAAAAGATATCACTTATACTCAAAGAACTTTGTCTACCTATGTCCTTAGACCAACATGGCTACAAGCAAAAACCCAGCATTGTATAAACATTTACATTTACCACAAGGTAGTGTGCCCCACTTTCACTAAGGGGATACTTTGCCTTTTTTTCACCAGATAGGTGCATACACACAGGCAAAATACGCTATGAACCCAATGCTGGAGTTCTCACTCAATGACTTGAGTAAAGTGTGGTGTCTTGCATTTTTAATTCACGGGTAAGTTCCCTTTGTTGTCAATACATTATACTGTTATTTGGCTACCGTGCGTTTGATTTTGTCCTGTTGTGAGAGGTGCACTTAAAATTATTCTTCATTTCTATGCTGTTCTGAGGAAAGGTGGTGAGTGTCTTTCATACTCTCTGAGGCACCTGGAAGAGTGGTAGTGTAAGGAGCTGTGTTTATCTTTCTGTATCTTAACTTTATAGGTGGGTATAGAAACGGCATACAGCTGTAAATCTCTCAATACCGCTTACTGATTCTTCTTTATCCTTTGTCTCTTTCTGTCTTGAGAAGTTCACAGTTACCTCTCTCTAAACTTCTTAGAGACAGAGGTTCTTCCCAGGGCAAGAGTCACATTGTTGAAACAAATCAATGTCCTCCTCATGGGCTCAGACTTTCCTATTACCTCATATATTCAAGGTTGCCCTGACACTCCTATAGCTCCCTTGGAATTTTTGGATACTATTCTATTAGAGTATTGCTATTTTAATGGGTGCTTTGAAAGAGAAATAACTTCTACAATCACAGCATGGTGCCTGCTACTTTGGTATCAGACCGACGGTGACTTTTACCCATTTCAGAGTTGACACATTATTATAAAAGATTTCTTTCTAATTCCCATACCAGCTATGTTACCCTAGTGTTAATGTTAGTATTGCCAAGAATCAGTAGAGGTGGGATTTGTTTTCTTTGTCTTCTGGTTTCTATGCCATTAAAGTACGGTTCATGTTTTCATGCCATTCTAGGATTGAGGAGAAATTTCTTCTGTATAAAGCATATTTGAGATTTTCAGCTTGATCAGTCACCTCCTGAAGAGAGGGCTGTACTGTCTGCTTTTGAAAATACTGGGGTTTTGAATAGTATTGTCATTTGTTTGGTCTTTTTGTTTGTCAGATTAAATAGCCCGTCTCTGTCTCTTGTAGCCCACAACAGCTGACCCTAAAAAAATAGACCTCATCATTAGACTTAGGTGTTGAATCTCAGATAGGTAAGAAGTTTGGCTTATGCTATTTCTGCCCTGGAAGTGGTAAGTTCAAGTCAGGGCTGACTTATATGAGCATTGGTATTATAGAGAAGCTTGTGCAAACCTCTATATCTGTTTTGTCAACTCATAACTTTCTCCAAAAAGCTCCCCAGAAAATTTCCCCTTCCCAGAGATTACAGTCCCTCCCAGTAACCCAAATTTTTAACTGGTTAATGGAGCTGTCTAAATTTTTTTTTAAACCAAAAGTTTTTTTTGGAATCAACATTAAGGATTTGTCAGTGAACCAGCAACTATTCCACATTTAAAATGCACCAGACGATCCAAGCAAGGACTTCCCTTCAACTGGCCTGCTGCTTTGGCCTCCTTGCTTTTCTCTTGTATCATGCTGCTAGTTTTCCCTTCTCTAATGATTCAGGGACAAGCTCTTCTCCTTGCTTTTAAGGTTCTTCATCATTCAGTCTTGTGAAGAAGAAGACACGGCTGATTTCTTAACCTCTTGTCATCCCTGCCTTCACACAGCTAGTGACACTGGGTTTGATTGGCAGACTGTGAAGCCCCCATTTCCCCGGCACTTTTGCTTTATCCTGTGCTTCTGCTGTTGCTTACACCTGGGGAGGATTTGCAATCACTATTCATAAACCATCCTCACTTTCAGCTCTCCTAAAAACCCAACTGTAACAGGGAACCTATGGCTCCTGGTCCTGAGAGAGAGAAAATGAGGCAAACTGTGCTCAGGCAGTCAGGAGGAGTGCTAGCTATAAAGTGATAAGCAGCCAGAGCCCTTTAAATGAGAGGTGTCTATTGCTGTACTAGGCTGGTAGCACAGCAATAGTACAATAGGAGAGTAACCTGGGGAAGCAGCAGGAGAACTAGAGCAGTTCTAGTTCTGCTGCTATAGGCCATTCTGAAGGATGCTGAGCTGAGTATGTTAGATGGTACCTGCAGACTGCCCAGAGAGTTACAAGACTGGAAGGAGGAAGGGCTCTGGGGGCATATAAGCCCAGGCCAGAACCAGAACAAACAGTCTGGCCCTGGAGACTGAACGGAAAGTCTCCTCTCTGGAGGGAGATGCCTGCTGACGATAGATTGAGTGAGATCCTGCTATGCTTACTGAGCCACATGTAAGAAGCTGAGGCCTGGCAGGCGTTTGGAACTTCTATGGTTAATGATTGCATTAGAAAGCCGGAAGGCTTAGGACAGTGGTCTCCAACCTTTTAAAGTAGGAGATCAACTTTGGCATTTAAAAGCTACCCAATATCTACCGTGTGCCACCACCCCCTCCCTCCCTCCTCCCCCCCTGCCCAGCAGGTAATTCTGTGGGGAGGGAAAGGTGGGGTGAGGCAGAGGGAGAAAAAATTATTTGGGGGCATGCCTCCCCAGAAGGTAAGTCCCACTTGGCTGGGGCCCCACTTACCCCTGCTCCTGTGTCTGCAGCACTGTCCCTCACCACAGGGGCCTCAATCTAGCCCTCACCCCTTCCCTCCCCACAGACTGACCTTCAGGGCTGGGGTGCACGTGTGCATGCACACAGGCACTCAGCCCCCCATACCAGCCTTGGATCGATTCCAAGAAGCTCTGAGATCTACTGCAAGAGGCTCCAAGATCTACTGGTAGATTGAGATCCACTGGTTGGTGACCACTGGCTTAGGGGATTAAGTTACAGCCAGTGCATTTAGGTTTTTGGTTTAAGTTAGATCAGTGGTTTGGTAGGACTAGGAAGGGATCTACCCCTGCATCTAAGTATTTGGTGATCTGGTCATAGAAGGCCACTAGGTTGGTCTGACAGGACGTGCCTCTAATGAACTCGTGTTGGTTGCCCCTAAGCATAATCTCCCCTGCTGGCCCTCGTGAACATGTGCCAGAATAATTCTGTTGTTGGGGCCTCGACCTTCCCATCTTCCACCCCAACTGCTCTTGCTGGTCCACCCCTCTCTCAGCTTTGGGACCCCTGGCCCTGTTCCTGCCCCTCATAAGATATGGATCCTCGACCCTTGTTTTGCTTCTCCCAGAATTCTATTATTCTCTTGCCGCTATCAAGCCCCTGATCTCTGGCAAGACTCGAGACAGCCACGTGCCCCTTAGGTACCACTGGCTAGATATCAGGAGACGCTACTTCACGGTCAGGGCAGCTAGGATCTGGAACCAACTTCCAAGAGAAGTGGTGCTGGCTTCTACCCTGGGGGTCTTTAAGAGGAGGCTAGATGAACACCTTGCTGGGGTCGTTTGATCCGACTACTCTTTCTTGCCATGTCAGGGGGTCGGACTCGTTGATCTGCTCAGGTCCCTTTCGACAAGGTACCTAAGTGATGATGACTGGAACACACCTGTGAGGCATGGTCATGGCTGTAGGGAAGGTTCAGAGGCCATGATTAACTTATTAGGCAATGGGTGCCTTTGGGGCATGTGTAGGTGAAGAGTGTCCCTTCTGGTGGGAAAGAGTGATTGGGAACAGTGGGGTCCAAGAGGGTTCCATGGGGAAAGAGTACAAGTTATGGCATGCTCTAACACCCTTGGGCAGTCTTTCTTTCAAAAAAATTGATAATAAGATCAAGATGTGGCAGGAGAGAGCAACAGAGGGTACCTTAGTGTATTGCAGGAGTAGAATTGCCATGAAGGGGGTGTGATGGCCACCCCTGAGCAACAGTCCTGTTACAATACCGTTACCATGTTCCTTTGCAGTCCCTTCTGTCTGACAATGCTAAGACAGCAACTGAGATCCCCAACTACGTATTTGTTGGCCAATTATACTTGCCTCTCCTCGTCTGTCAACTTACTGCCCATTTGTCTATTCTTTTTTCTTTTCTAAGTCATGTAAACTTCTAAAAACCTAGACCTCAAATACATCTTATTGGAAAATAGAGGGCTATCTATTAGGGCTGTGCAGAATTTTGCCAACAGTTTTGTTTTGACTCTGTTTTGACCCATTTCAAGGTCAAAATGGCAAAATCAAAATGGAACAGATATGGTTGAAACAGCCTCAAAATAAAACAAGGCAAGTCAAAATATTTTGCTGTTTCAACGTTGTTTCTATGTTTTGCCCATAGGCTATAAAGGAGAAGGTTGAAACAGCCTATAATTTTGTCATTCTGGCCAGATTTAGACAAAACTTGCAGAAATGGTAGCCCCTTATGAGGGCATGAAGCCTGCCAAGTTTCAAGAAGATAGCTGCAGGGGGTTCAGAGAACCTGCACCCCAAAGTCTTGAGAGCAAAACTTACGTCATGTGTATGTGTTAAGCCATAGCAGAGTCAAAACTTCAGGGACGGTAGCCCCTGAGGAGGCACCAAAGCCTGCCAAGTTTCAAGGAGATAGGTGCAAGGTTTGGGAGAAACTACACCTCAAGCTGTGGACAAGCAAAACTCATGACATGAGTGACACTGTGTGTGTGCGTTAAGGCACAGCAGGGTGAAAACTGCAGGCCTCCTAGCACCTGCTGAGGCCACAAAGCCCACCAGCTGTCAAGGAGATAGGTGCAGGTGTTCTGGGGCTGTGCACCTCTAGTTGCTGACAGGCAAAAATCATGTCATGGGTGTTTGTGCAACTGTGTCTGTCTTAGGGCGGGGGGAGAACTATGGCAGGCCTAGCTGCTAGGCCCTGCTGCAGCCACAAAGCATTCCAGCTGTTAAGGAGATGGGTGCAAGGGGCTCTGGGGCCCTACACCCCTAGCTGCTGACAGGCAAAACTCGTGACTTGGGTGCTTGTGCAACTGCTGCCTCTCATTAGGTAGGACTGAAGATCCCCCAACACTTGCCACCACAGACCAGGGGGTAATAATTGACCACAATATGAACATGAGCTGGCAGTGTGATGCTATAGCCAGCAGGGCCAACACTATACTGGCATGCATCAATTGATGCCTGTCCAGCAAAACCATTGCAAAGAAGAGATTCTCCTGCTCTACTTGGCATTGATGAGACCACAGCTGGAGTACCGCGTCCAGTTCTTAGCAATGCACTTTAACAAAGAAATGGTAAAGCTTGAGAGAGTCCAGAGAAGGGCTACCCATATGGTCAGAGACTTGCACGGCAAGCCACACAAGGAAAGGCTGAAGGACCTGGGACTCTTCAACCTGAAAAAGAGAAGGCTGAGAGGGGACTTGGTAGCAGCTTACAGCTACATCAAAAGTGTACATCTAGGGCTCAGTGAACAACTGTTCACCAGGGCACCCCTGGGGAAAACTAGGAGTAATGGTCACAGTCTGGACACCCTAGTGGTGAAGTAGTTTTTCCTAATTTTGAACCTGAAACCAGCCTGAAAGACAGACACAGTTGCACAAGCACCCATGTCACGAGTTTTGCCTGCCTGCAGCCAGAGGTGCAGGGCCTCAGAACCCAGAACCCCGCTGCACCTATCTCTTTGACAGCTGGCAGGCTTTGTGACCTCAGCAGTGGCTAGCAGCCCTGCAGTTTTCACCCTGCTGCGCCTTAACACACACAGTGTCACCTATGTCACGAGTTTTGCTCGTCCGCAGCTTGAGGTGCAGTTTCCCCAAACCCCTGCACCTATCTCCTTGAAACTTAGCAAGATTTGTGGCCTTACTAGGGGCTACCATCCCTGCAGTTTGGACTCCGCTGTGGCTTAACACACACACGTGACATGAGTTTTGCTCTCAAGATTTTGGGGTGCAGGTTCTCTGAACTCCCTCCATCTATCTTCTTGAAACTTGGCAAGCATCATGCCCTCAGAAGTGGCTACCATTCCTGCAAGTTTCATCCAAATCAGGCCAGAAATGACAGTTATAGGCTGTTTTGATCTTCCCCATTACATCCTATGGCCAAAACATTGAAATGGCAAAACGTTTTGATGGAACGGAGTGGAACAACCGTTTCAACTCAAAACAAAAGTTGAAATGAAACAGTTCTGTCGTAATGTTGAAAAGCTGGTCAAAATGGAACACTTCTGTTTCGCACAGCCCTACTACCTATTGCTGAACTTAAAAATAGAAAAATGCTGGTGTTCATCTAAATAGTCTAAGGCAAATAGTTGGTATTTTTTTGTTTATTTTGAATGGTTATTTTACTATTTTTGTTTTTTACCACCCAACTTTGAGTAAAAAAGAGCATTCCATCTAAATTTCAATTTTGCTGATTTTTCAATTGGGATTTGTGAGGTGTGTGTGTGTGCGTGGATATTAATTGCTAGCCAACTAGAAACCCAACCCTTCTTAGTAGTATCTTACTAGTAATGATAATGATGGATGGAAAAAAAGAGTAATTTTGCAAATCATTGGATGTTTTTATGTAAACATTCTACATCTGTACCTACATAAATCCCTCTCCAGCAGGTAAGCAAAGTGACAGATGCATCACTCTTCAGAAGAAGCTTAGACGGCTCTGTAAATTGAAGTTTCTCTCTGTACGAAAGACTTTTTTTCTTATTTAAGACTCAGAGAGGTTGTTTATTGCTGTGCTGTAGCATTGTGTGTCTGTTCTCTCCTTGGTAAAGTACATAAAGGACTCCCTGTACTCTGATTCTCCGGTCAGACCCTTTCATCTTTTGCCTCCTCCCAGTCTCTCCCCCCAAAAGTCCTTACCATACAACTAAGAGTAACTTAGAGGGAATAGAAGCTTCACCTTTCTTTGAAAGGCAAAGATGATAGATAGCAGGCAGGAGGGGATGGATGGAAGCTTGCTTTGATGTCATGAACTCTGCCATCAGCAGATGTGACAAGTGAGGAGGGGAGAGTCAGACATAGCAAGAGATCAAATGCTTGGCTTGCACAGCCTCCCACTGCACATGCAAACAAACTATAAACCGATGGTAAAATGCTACCTGAAGGAAAAGCTAAGCCAATAATAGAAAGATATTGCCCATAATGAAAGGGAAGCTGAAGGACACAGCAGCAGCTCACTTTATACATATACTTAACACTGCTGGAAATATGCATTAGAACTAATTGATTTTAAACCTACCTTTACTGTGTACACAGTAAAACAGGGAGATTTCAGGTTTGCAGAACGTGTCATCCTTTGCCAGAGATTTAACACCATCTCTCCATAATTGAGACCAGACATTGGAACCCCTCTAAAAATAGATATTTTCAGCAAATTCTGCTCCCCTGGGTTATGTGTAGAAGTTTGCTACTCCTGGTCTACAATCATGCAGCATACTTTAAGCCACACGATTGTAGATTGGAAACTGTATATGTAGACATTTTCTGGTTCTAGAAACAATGCCAGGAACCTGGTGTAAGTAAGTTGAGGTGTGGGGGGGCCTAGCAGGTCTATAGGAGGGGGTGGGTTTGGCAGGATTGGGGAGGGCTGGTGGGCCTTGGGTCAGGGTAGAGGGCTTGGTGAGTCTGCAGGGGGGTATTGTCCATCCATGGGTGGGGAGCCC
>NW_017728995.1:22689338-22701297 GCF_001723915.1 Gavialis gangeticus | reverse complement strand
GGGTTTGGCAGGATTGGGGAGGGCTGGTGGGTCTTGGGTCAGGGTAGAGGGCTTGGTGAGTCTGCAGGGGGGTATTGTCCATCCATGGGTGGGGAGCCCAATCAAGGTTGAGCGTAGGGGTAGAAGAGTTCAGCCCTGGGGCTGAGGTGAATAGCTGAGGTTTCCCAGGCCCTGGGCTTTGCTCCAGATGTGTCTAGATGTTCAGTAGATCAGGCTAAACTGCTCCCGATCTAAGTTCACCTCCCAGGTAAATTAATCTGGATTGAGCCCACCATTTTTTTCTGTGCCTAATTTAACCTCCCTGAACATCTGCACATATTAGACTTAGCTCAATCTAATCCCAGTTAGGTTTATCTAACTGTAAGGTCTGCACATACCCCTAGGGTACAGCACTGTTGCTTATATGGCACTCCTTTGCATACAGCAAATTCAGTTTTCCAACTGTCTGTAAGCAAAGGCTGTCTTTACTATTTGTGTAAAGCCCCAGGCTCATAAGGCCAAATCTTTGTTGAGGACGCTAGGAACTACTACAGTGCAAATAATGACAAATGTATCCAGGGTATGACATGAAGCTTAAAAAGTTGCAGTTCCTGCCCAAAAAAACAACAAAATAAATTAATACTAGAAGTCTCTGAATGACTAGCTATTTGTTGATCATAGCAGTGTCTGTTTTTTTGGTTTGTTTTATTTATTTTTGGTTTTTTCATTTGTGAATTAGTTTCTTCCTTTAGGAAGAGGTGAGAGACCTTCACATAACAGGCATTAGTCGTGCCCTTTAGTGCACTGCTGGAAGATGTTCGTGTTACGGTGATGTAGACCTGATAAATATCAATTTAGACTAAAATTGCCTGAATTGTTTGTTGGTTGCAAGTAGTACTAATCCTAATAATGAAAAACTTAAGTAGCAGCACAGAGGGGATAAAAAAAAATCTGATTCAACAGGATTGACATTTTTTACAGGAATGTTTTGATTTCCTCAGCTTTCAGCAGAAGTCAAGCAGGTAGGAAGACTAGAGCAGATAGAGAAGGCTTGTCTGCTGCTTTGGGATCCCATACCTGGTTACTGGGAAGCAGGGGATTCCAGGGAGCTGAAAAGTTCTCCCAGTATGGGGTGACAAGCCTGGGAGACAGAGAAATCATTGTGCTAGCCTATTGCCTGCACTGCCAATCTTTCCAGGGACCAGCTGCCCAGCTGACACATGGGGGCTTGGCCTGCAAGTCCTAAATCTTGCCAGATATTCCATTTTGAGGTTTCCAAAACAGACTTTTCCAAAACTCTGTCCTTACGGAAAAGTTCCCTTCCTGATTCAAGATGGAAAATGTTGGGAATAAGGACATTCCCAGAGGATGGAAATTCCTGTTTCTACTCAGATTTTTTTTTTCTCATGCATCTGAACTGCTTTTGCAAAAATGAACATAATTTCAGATTTAGATGGATTTCAAACTCATGTATAGAAATGAAATTTGTTTTCCAGAACACCAGATAGTATAAAATTTTGCTTCCATGCATGTACTAAAAGAGTGAGATTCAGCTGCACGCAGAGGGACCTCACAGGGGTTATGTATCATTTCAGCCTCCCTCTAGCCCTATTTCAAGGGGTGAATTAAGAATAAAGTAGCATGCAGTGCTGATCTTCTATATCTTGCCCAGCTCTGGCTAATAAGCTAGAGTGCTGATAACAAATGGTAGGGGTGGAAGGAAGCGGACATAGAGCAGAAGCAAAAAGCTTATGTAGCTAGTTGCTTTGATAGATAATGGACATCATTTCAATGGGAATTATACATGAGGAGTTGCAGCAGAATTTGTAATGGAGATCCACTGTGCAGAATAAGTATTTGAAGTTACAGCTACTAATCCAAAACTGATTTCAGTGCTGCTTGAAATTCAATAATGTTAATGTTGACTGTAATATATGGGAACATTAGGAAATGGAAAATTTGCACTATATTTCTGTTCTAACAGCACCAGGAATGAATGAGTCTGAAAGTATGAGTGTAAATGCCTTGGCTAACTAGTCTTCATGATGTATGTGAAAAGCACTTTATGTCAGGAGCAGAAGTTACAAATGTGTAATCATGATATGCTGACAAACTGAAATGCCACCATGACACCATTATAGATAGTTTCCTTTTAAAACAGGCGTTATACTTTTCTGTAAACCTGATGATAGTTTGCTAATATTAAGATGACTGTTAGGAATTGAAGGGCAAATATGAATCTGATGAGATTCAATAAGGACAAGTGCAAGGTCCTGCACTTGGGACAGAACAATCCTATGCACTGGTTCAGGCTGGGGGCCAATTGGCTAGGCAGCAGCTCTGCAGAAAAGGACCTGGGGGTGGGGTGGGTCCAGTGGACAAACTGAATGTGAGCCAGCAGCGTGCCCTTGCAAAAAAGACTAATGACATACTGAGCTTCATTAGTAGTAGGAGGGAAGTGAATATTCCCTTCTATTCACCAGTGGTGAGGCCACATCTGGAGTACTGTGTCCAGTTTTGCAGAAAGGATGTAGACAAATTGGAGAACAACCAGTGGAAGTCAACAAAAATGGTTCAGGGGCTGGGGCACATGACGTATGAGGAGATTTTGAGGGAACGGTGCTTATTGCATCTGCAAAAGAGAAGGATGAGAGGTAGGGACCTGCCAAATTCAAGTCAGAAGTGTGGTGCGCAGCAGATCCTTTAATCTTGCAGGTTCCCCCATGCACTCCTCCACCGCTGATTGGTGCAGGGGCTACGCTTACAGCTCACTCCTGATCAGTGGGGAGGCAAAAACCAGTTTTATACATGGTGCTGTTTTTGCCTCCCACTGCTGATTGCCTGAGGACCCGAAGCAGTCCCCATGCTTGCAGCTGTTGGCATGGAGGCAAAAACCACACCATGTTTAAAACTGGTTTTTTTGCCAGTCAGGAGGGAGCAATGAGACCCCTCTGCCAATCAATGGCAGGAGGAGGGGCACATGGGGGAGCATAAAAGATTAAAGGAGCTGCCATGCACCCCACTTCAATAGGCTCAAGTTGTAACAAGGGAAGTTTAGGTTAGAGATGAGGAAAAACTTTCTCATTAGGAGGGTAGTAAAGCACTGGAGTATGTTACCTAGAGAGGTGGTGGAAACTCCATCCTTGGAGGTTTTTAAGACTCGGCTAGACAAAGCCTTAGCTGGAATGATATAGCTGGGGGCTGGTCCTGCTGTGAGCAGGGTGTTGTACTAGGTGACCTTCTGAGGTGCCTTCCAACCCTGATTTCTCTATGAATCTATGGTTATTTTACTCATACAAATATATTTCAGTTTTGAAAACAACTCATTCTGGAAAGAAGGTACACAGCTTTTTGTGCTTTTCTAGCTCATGCTCCTGAAACAGATTGTAGGAGATATCCCCATGGCTAAACTTTCAGAATTTTGTATCTGCTCCAGTGTGTTTCGCTAGTAAATTTGTAAAGGGCTGGTCTAACGCTGTACTTCAGATTGGCTGCTAATCTCAAGTCAGAGCCCTCGATCAATTTCAAAGTGGCTTTCAGGATTACTTTCACCAGGTTTGATGTTGCAATAAATTTGATCACTTTTGAAAAATCTTGAAAAATCTGAGTTTATTTCATGATCCCTTTTCATTCTTTTCTTTTTTTTTTCTTTTGATAAAGTAATTACCTTTTCCTTTTCCCCGATCCTTCTCTTTCCTGACACCTGACTGGTTTTGTTTTGTGAGTGAGTAGAAGTTCTGTGTTGGGATGATGGAAATTTTTTTTTCTTTGATTTTCTCTCTCTCCTATTTTTGGTCATTTTGTTCTGTATTTCTCCCTTCTTCCTCCCTCTCTCTCGCATCTTGGAAAATCCTGGAAAAATGATCAACAAATCCATTATTGATAGGCTAACAGAAGGCGGTATTCTGGAGGACAGACAACATGGCTTTGTTGCAGACAGGTCATGCCTGAACAACCTCCTTTCCTTCTACCATCAGTAACTTGACACCTGGATAAGGGAAATGAGGTTGATATCATATACTAGGACTTCAAAATGGCCTTTGCCTTCCATGATGTCCTCATGGTAAAATTGGGAAAATGTGACCTTTACTACTTTATGGTCCGGTGGCTAGGTAACTGGCTCCAAGGTAGGACCCAGAGAGTATTACCAGACATGGCGGAGTTGAAATGACAGAAGGTGACCAGTGGTGTCCTCAGACCAGTGCTTTTCAACATGTTCATCAATGATTTAGATTCGGCTGTTAAAAGTGTATGGGCAAAGTTTGTGGACAACACTAAATTATGGGGGAGTTTGGTCACATTCGAGAACAGACTGGGGATACAGGCTGACCTGGATAGGCTTGTGAGGTGGGCAGATCATAACCTGATGATGTTTAACATGGACAAAGTGCTCCATCTGGGGAGGAATAATCCACAACACACAGGCTTGGCAGTGCTGCACTTGCCAGCACCACAACTGAAAGAGATCTGGGTGTTGTGATAGACCACAGAATGAACATGAACTACCAAAGTTTTTGATGTATGAATCAAACACTAGCATACATCTACCAGTGCATCTCAAGCAAGACTAAGGAGGTCATCTTCCTGCTCTACTTGGCCTTGGTGAGATTGTAGCTGGAGTACTGCATCCAGTTCTAGGCGCTGTACTTCAGGAAGGATGTGCTGAAGCTTGAGTGAGTCCAAAGGAGGACCACGTGCATGATTAGAGTCTGGAGAGCAGGTCATACAAGGAAAGGCTGAAAGACTTGGGGCTGTTCAGCCTGGAGAAGAGAAGACTCAGAGGGGGCTTGGTAGCAGCCTATAAGTATATAAGTATACCTCAGGGGAAGACAAGAAACAATAGACACAAACTTATCAAAGATCTCTTCAGATTGGACATAAGGAAAAACTTCTGTATGATTTGAGTGCCTAAGGTCTGGAACAGGCTCCCCCCAGAGGTGATACAGTCAAAAAAATATCTTGATGTGCACCTTGCTGGGGTCAGATGACCCCAGCAGCCTTTCCTGCCCAAGTGCAGGAGGGGCTGGACCCGATGATGTCGTGAGATCCCTCCCAGCCCCTAACATCTGTGAATCTTTTCTCTTTCTGTCATCCTTATTGCTCACTTGCTAGTTGCCATTTTTGATTTACCCTTTCAGTTCTTTTCCTTGGTCTAATTTAATGCTTTTTATCTCTTTTTCTGACATGGGCTAATGTCACACCTAGTTAGTCCCTTTCATGTATGATACTTAGAACAGGCTCCGTACTCCTTACTTCCCACTTTCTTTGTAGCATTGCATTCGAGTTACTCCCTGGACTTCCTTGTTCTATCTAGCTACGTCACTGTTTTTCCCAGTGCTTCCAGCATTAGTTGTTAGGGCTGAACATGGAGCTGAGTTGGCAAATTATGTGCAGAGATGAAAAATCCATATCGACAAATGAAGGCTTTACTGGTACCTAAATTCTTGTGTTAACAAGAATAAGTGGGACCAAAATCGAGGCAGTGGACTTTTGTTTGCAGCTTTTAGGAACAACTTTCTAGTGCAAAGGCAGATCAGATGGGTTATTATGGTGCTGTATGCCTGGCATGTATTACGGTTCATTACTTTGAAGGGGAAAACGCATATTGGTTCAGATATGTTGAGTCTGCTCTAATTCCATGACATTCATTTGTTCCGCAGTAGAAGAGCTCTAATGTTGGAAACAGGCACACATCCAAAAGGGTGCAGTGGTGCAGAAATAGCCCCTTTCAGTCTACCACACCATGGGAGCAGCAGCTAGGGGCTTTAAAAAGTCCCCAAATCAAGTGCCCTCCTTTTCCCTCCATACTCAGCAACACATTCCCTCCTCTCCCTTGCCTTCCCTGACGCACCACCGCTGCTGTCTCAGGTTGACCTGGGGGTGGGGAGCTCCAAAGCTACTCATGCCTCCTCCAGCTGGGACAGCAGCAGCAGCAGACAGGTCTCTTCTTTCTGCACAGTCCCCTTGGTGTTCCCTGTCACCTGGGAGGAGGAAGAGCTGCTGCCACTGCTATCTCTGGCTGATTCTGGCTCCATGTGCAGCCTGGATGGAGCAGGAGAGGAGCAGCTCTGGAGTCCCTGTCCCCAGGTCAGCTGGGGACAGCAGCGGTAGCTGGTGGGAATGGAAGTTGGGGGGGAGACAATGTGCCACTGAGCACAAAGGGTTTCTTTAGTCTGTCAGCTTCTTGGAACAGGAACTTCACTTCTCTGTTCAGAAAAAGTTGAGGAGACAGTGGATAATATTGGAAGCAAAAAAGAACAACATAGTTAGGTTTCAAATCCCAAACTCATTTAATTTAGGTTGATTTGTCACATCTATTGTTGATATTGCTTAAATGAAGCGAGCAGACTCTCCCTCTCTCCCCCCCCCCCTTTAAAATCACCTACTAGTTTCCCTCTGTTCTGAAGGAGTGGAGAAAACTTTAGCTGTGAGTGGGTTCAGACAAAGCCTTTTATTTTTAACTACCCATTTAAATGTTTCCGTGTTCTGGTATCCAGGGTGTAGACATAATAAGTTCGGAAATTGCATGTTGGCTATCCAGCAGCTTAAGTTCACAGGGTGAGGGAGGCAAGATGAATCTGTCCTTATCTAAATATAAGTTAAAAAAAGCAGATGGGAGAGGATCTCTCCTCCTATAAAGACATGAACCAAACTGATAAAATCATTTTGAAGCTGTTTCCACCATCATTTCTCAGCTAAAATATTACATTTTTTAATATCCATACCCCAGTGTGCTTGCAACGATAGTGCCAAGATTAGATCAAGCATTGCCTTTGTCAGTTTTCCATGCATACTTGCTGAGTTGCATAAAAACTGCATTTAAAGGGGGAAAATCTTTGCAAAGCTCTTGACTAGTATGTAACTTACTGGGCTTAGAGCTTTATAAAGTGCCACAGAAGTACCAGTGGTGCCTGGGGTTCCTAGCCCTAAGCCAGGAGAAGGGTTAGCAGACCCCAGGCATTTTCATAAATGCTTATTTTTTATGTCTCCCCTCTGTCAAAACTTACCAGCAACTCCTGCTTTTCCACTTTAGATAACTCAGGAAATTGTTTTCTTCTCTGGTACACATTGGCAGCTGATTGTTGCATAACTTGGATTTACACATGAAAAGCAGTATTGCCACCATCTTTATCACCATCATTTACAGAGTAATCTGGAAAACTGGTGACAGAGTAGAGCTGAAGTGCCAACCGAAGCCAGTGGCCAAAACTTAAATGACCCTGAACTAAATCTTTTAGTGCCACATCCCTCCCCAGTGAACCTGTCATAAATTACCAGGATGATTGTATTCCACAATGATGATGGTCATATAAATATATTGATAGATGCCTTCCAGCTAGGAGAGGGTCATGGTTGGCTACCCCCATTTCCCTTCCCACGGCTGGTCTTGTATAGGGAAGTAGCGTATTCTCTATTTGTCTGTGGCCCTCCCACTGACCATGCAATCTATGCCTTCAGATCACATTACGTTAGCATGCAGCATCCTGCTCTGCCCCTCTTCTGAGCATTCTTGGATTTTATAAGCCTGATGAAGTGTCCTGCAACCCCTCTGAATGCTGTGGTATTTTAAAAGCAAAGTAGCTAACCCGCTGGAAGATTTATTGTGTGCTGTTGCAGCGTAGAGGCCTGCATTTGAGGAGGTGATCCAACAAAGGAGGGCATGTAATGCTGCTCCTCACATGCTCCCAGAAACTCTAGCTCAGAGTTTTGCAGTAGAAAAGGGAGAGAGTATGTGGTGTAAAAGATTTTAGGCTCATGTGTTTCCAAAGATATTGATGTATCCTCAAGGCCTTTTCTCAGAATTCAACCAATCTTCTGAACAGGTATCTTTTAGAATCATAGAAAATGAGGGTTGGAAGGGAAGGCAGCTCAACCTCCTGCTCAAAGTAAGACCATCCCCAGCTAAATCATTCCAGCCAGGTCTTAAAAACCTCCAAGAATGGTGATTCTACCACCTATCTAGGTAACCCATTCCAGTGCTTCACCACCCTCCTTGTGAGAGAGTTTTTCCTAATATTCAACCTAAACTTCCCTTGCTGCAACATGAGGCTGTTGCTCCTCGTTCTGTCATCTGCCACCTGAGAACAGTTTAGCTTTATCCTCTTTGTAACCCCCCTTCAGGTAGTTAAAGGCTGCTATCAAATCCCCCTTCGGTCTTCTCGTCTGCAGACTGAATAAGCCTCAGCTGCTCCTCACAAGTGATGTGCCCCAGACTTTCGGGCAAAGAAATAGCTGTGCCTCATTCTGCCATGCCCAGATCCTAAAAACATATACGAGTTATTGGTGCATTTCCTGCGAGTACAAGCAGATGAGGATTTTGACTTCTGGTTTATGTGCATAGTTAGTGTTGAATGTACCAGAAAGAGCAGGAACTTATCAAACACTGGAAATGGCCGGAGCATCAGTCTATAACAGACAGTGCTGAAACAGTAACTGCCTTTCAGCTCAATGAGGCGTTTTCCATTGCCTTTAAAGAGGGCTGGGTCTTGAACGAAGCTTCGGCGTATCCAGGCATTTTACCTTGTACTCATCAGTGCAGTATACGAGTACCTATGAAATGTCTATTTCTGTGATATAGTCAACAAAAGGCAACCCGTGACCCATCTCTGTACTTGAAATCTACTATTTGGCAACTCTTACCTATAAAATGCCAGCAATCTGCAACAGATTTTGGGAGCTCTTGTCACCAAATCTGAACAGGTGATAAGCCCAGCGCGTTGCATTAAAAACAACCCCCCCCCACAGATATGTAAATCCATTCTTTGTATAAAAGGCCATAAGGTATCCACTTGAACATGGCGTTTTGAGAGCAAACTGTGACCTGAAAGAAATGGAAGTGAAGTACTCCAAAAATTTCAGAGGGTTTCTGTTGCTAAGGAAACCTTTTAACTCAATGTTATGGGAATGGCTGCATTTATATACAGTCTTTCTCTTAGCTGCCAGATCTTCCTAAAGAGGAACAGAAGCCATTTTAAAGGGTTTTGGTGGTTGTTTTTTTTAAACAGAGCCCCATGTTTTTTCTTTAAAGCAAACAACAGATAAGATTCAAAGCTGCCTTAAGCATAGCATTGTGGAAAACAGTGTTAACAGATGAAGGTAAGGCAATTTGGGACTGAGTGTACAAAGGAAGTACTCCAACTATGAAATGATAAAATTAGCACCCCTGTCGCCAGATACTTGAAATATTAGGACTACTAAGCCAAGGTCATAACCTCTGTTCCCATTGTGGCATTGACCTATGTGAGGACAACACAGAGGCCTTTCCTGTGCCGTGTAAGACCACCCGGGTGTAATGCAGGCTAACAAATGAGCTCCGTGTTCCCCTCTAGCACGGAGAAGCATTTCAGAAGAAAGTGAACTTTCATTGGTGCCATGTTGAGTCGACCCAAAACAATCGTTTTCAGACTAAAATGGGAAACTGAAGAAAAGTATTATGAATCGAACAGAGCATTTAAGTTTTAGATTTTACCACTTGTCTCATATACATACTCAGAGAAGGAGGTCATATCTTCCAATCTGTCTTCTTGCATGATGCTCTCGTTCTTGCCTCATAAACTTTTATATCTTGTGAGAGGGCAAGAGCACTTAAACATATTATCATTTTGCCCACTATTAGAATATCCATGTCTGGCAGAAAAAGCAGAGCTTCATTCTAAAGGTATCTCAACACGATACAACCCCTCAGTACTCTAATAGATTGGAAACTAATTGGGAATTTTAAGAAAAAGCAATGCCCATTCAAATTTAAAATTAAGCCGAGCTGGTCGAGATAACAGTCCTGCTCAAAATTGTTAGATTTCAAATAACTACAAACAAAACCTTTTTTTACATTTCTTTTAAAACATGGCACCTTCACTAGTGTGCGATCTCCTCGCACTCCACCCTTACATTTTGCATGATGTTGTGATATTGTTATTATCTTGGCCAACAAATTGTGTGTTAAAGGTCTGTTCAGAGTTAAACAAATGGGGAGCATAAAAACCAATCATGATGAATGTATATGGAGCAGTTGTTGGGCTATGAATGTGAAAATCAAATTGTATTCTCTCTATTTATATATAGTAAGGATTTTTAAGGAGACAGAACAATAACAAATCATGGTAAAGCAGTTTTATTGTGCATCTATGAATGGAAAGATAATGTTTTGAAATATTCATGGAAAAAATGAACTCAGCATGTTACTCGTCTTGACTGGAGCTTGGGTAGGTGGCAATCAGACTACAAATGTGAAAGACCTTGCCTTTGCTTCTCAGTGAATCCTTGACCTGTCACTTTAGGGTCTAATCCCTTCCCAGATAATTTAGACGTATGTGGCAGGTCCCTCATACACTTTCTCCCCTCTTCTCTCTTCTGTGATAAACGAAAGGTCTTCTTGAGCTGTACAAATTGGATTTTTTTCTCCTTTTTTCTATGCACTCTCCCATCATTTATTTCTAGTTATAGTAGGAAGGCTTTATGGAAAGGTTAATACTTGCTGTGATTGGGGTTATACTCCTAGTAAGTCCAGTATCCTATCGTTTATTCTGTGGCCTTGGCTTACTTGAAAATGCCTCGTCTCTGCTCTCAGTGTGACTCAACTATGGGAGCTGAATTCTGCAGGAGGACTGCCCCTATCCTTCCGAATTATAAATGGAGATGGACTACAGGAACAGTCCAGTCATTTCCTTTGGAAGGCTTTCAAGATCCAAAGCTCAGAATGACTTAATTAGTCAGACTCTCCAGGGCTGGCAATAGTCCAAAACCAAGAATCATTGTGGCAATAAGCAATTGCCACATAGATTCATAGATGTTTGGGTTGGAAGGGATCTCAGCAGATCATCGAGTCCAACCCCCTGCCCTGGGCAGGAAAGAGTGCTGGGGTCAGATGACCCCAGCCAGGTGCATGTCTAGCGTCTTCTTAAAGACCCCCAAGGTAGGGGAGAGCACCACCTCCCTTGGAAGCCCATTCCAGATTCTGGTAACCCTTACCATAAAGAACTTCTTCCTGATGTCATGAGGCAACCCAAGATGATTCTTGGTTTTGGACTATTGCTTTGGACTGGCTTGGTTGTGGTACTGTAGAGAAGGACTTGGAGATTATGGTGGACCATAAGCTGAATATGAGCCAACAGTGTGCTCTTCTTGAAAAAAACCGAAACAAAAAAACCCAGCAGCATCCTGGGTTGTATTTACAGGAATGTCACTTGTAAATCAAGGAAAGTGATTCTTTCACTCTATTCAGGACTGGCGAGGCCTCACCTGGAGGACTATGTCCAGTTTGGGGCCCCACACTTCAAGGAAGGTGTGGACAGTTTGGAAAGAATGCAGCACAGTACAGCAAAAATGATTAGGGGCCTGGGGGGCAAGACTTATGAGGAAGGGTTGAAAGAACCAGGGTTATTTAGCCTGGAGTATAAAAGACAGGGTTGGGGGCAGGGGGGAAGGTTTGGTAAGAGTCTTTAAATACCTGAAGGGTAATTATAGAGAGGACAGAGATGGGTGTTTCTTTGTGGCTGTAGGGTATGGGACCAGGAAAAACAGCATTAAAATGGAGCGTGGGAAATTTAGGTTGGAAATTAGGAGGAACTTTTTGACTATGAGTGTTCAGGGAGTGGAACCGGCTGCCTAGAGAAGCTGTAGTTTCTCCATGCTTGGAAACCTTCAAAAGCAGGTTAGACAGACACTTGGCTGGGTTGGTTTAGTCAGGGATGATCCTGCCTTGAGCAGGGGGGCTGAACTAGATGATCTTGTGAGGTTCTTTCTAGCCTTACTTTCCTTTGATCCTATGCTTTTTTTCCAGCTAAGTAATGCTCCCAGGCTACAGAAATTACTGTGTTAAACTTACAAGCAAGCTTAGATCCTATGTTTTTTTTCCAGCTATCATTTCAAAACAAAGTGAAGAGGAGCTCAAGTCCACGGACTGGGCTGGTGCACTCCACAGCGTTGTATTGTATTTTGTTCGGTATTGTAAGCTTATTTCAAAGCACAATGCCCAGCTGGC
>NW_017728995.1:22657122-22684338 GCF_001723915.1 Gavialis gangeticus | reverse complement strand
GGCGCACTCCACAGCGTTGTATTGTATTTTGTTCGGTATTGTAAGCTTATTTCAAAGCACAATGCCCAGCTGGCTTTGTTGCAAGCCAAGGATACTCTGCCTCATTAAGTTTCCTGCAAATTTTAAATACATGCATTTTCATTTATTTAAACTGCCTACGTAACACCCTGGGATTCTTGCATTAACATCTGTCATGTCCAGTGCTATTAATATGTATTGCTAATAGCCTAGATCAAACAATCAATGCTACTAAGTCAAAATCATCCAGAGATCCAAATTCACTGTGGCTGCAACAGAAGTGGGAGGTAGAAATGGTGAGGAGATTAATGAGATGGCTTATTTAGTAGCCTAGAACTACAATGATTTTCCTCAGACTATCATCTATCATCTCTGTCGCCTTGGGCAAAGAAGATGCTATACGCTTGCTGGTAAGTTTAGCACATGTCTATGTTCTGTAATCTCTGTAGCCTGGGATCATTACTTATTTCATTAATTTATGGTGTCTAAAAGTAAAAATAAAAAATTTAACTTTATTTTTGGCAGTGGAGTGTCCCGCTGTGGCACTCAAATGTCAGCTACCAAGTTGTGCTGTCGCTTTGTTCATCATTACATCGGACTTGGCAAGAACAAAGGATTCAGCATTTTCTCCCAGTTCTCATTTATTATTCTATAACTTTCTGACTAGCTTCAAAATCTGTTACTCTCTGTTGAATCTTTCCTCCAAGAGGAAGAATATCACCTGCTCTTTGCTGACCACTATCTACCTTATTCTCACTTCCTGGTTTTGTTTTGTTTTTAATCCCATGCCAGTTTAAAATGTGCAAAGCAGGGTTTATATTAACCATTAATATTCAGTCTGAGATACTCTAGTAACCTTAACCCCATCTTTGCAAATGGAAAGCAGGCTGCAGGACTGTTCCTAGCTGAGGCTGATTTTTCCTGGAGAGAGCCTAATGCAGTTGTCTGTTTTGCATCTCAGTTCTGTGTATTCAGGTAGTGCAATTTGAGAAATGTGAAAAAGTAAATAGAATAAAGGAGAGCAGTATGGTCTAGTGCATAAGGCATTAGGCTGGCAATCAGGAGACCTATATCTAATCCTAGCTATATCAGTAATCTGCTATGGGAGCAGGCAATTACGAGGCTCCATGCATTTATGGTACTGCAGCAGTCTAGTCTTGAACCCCTTGTCTGATTTTGACTTAGTTTTTATTAAAGAAGAATTCCCTTGGATTCTAGTAGAGCACTGAGTCAAGGCTAAAGGAGTTTATCCCTTAGTTATTACAATTTTAGACTTTTTATTAAAATACTGCATCAAACCCATAGACCTTTATTAAACCAAAATGAATCTTTGTTTTTGAGAGGCCTTAAATTAATTCTTCTGCCCAAAGAACATATATATACTAGTCAAATAAAGTTCTGATGTTATTTTATATGCTGGGACCTATGATTTGTCCAGATGGGAAAAGTAAATGTAGTTTTATAAATGAATATAACAAAATGATCATGTTTTTCGCAAGACATGACTGGGCTTAGACTTGCATTGAGAGAGGCCTCTTGGACAGGGCAACAGGTTAAAAAATACAGATATAAAACATTTCACTCCATCTAATGAGTTAATTTCACTTTTACTGCCTGTGCTTTACAGGGCTTTTGGCCAACAATGAGGATAGAATATTTCTTTCAGAGTGTATTTTCTTCAGGTTCCTAATAATGATAGATTGTTTTCCTATCTACTGTCTTTCCTTGTTTGTGTAGCTTTAATAACACACACACACACACACACACACACACTCTCTCTCTCTCTCTCTCTCTCTCTCTCTCTCTCTCTCTCTCTCTCTCTCTCTCTCTCTCTCTCTCTCTCTCTCTCTCTCTCTCTCTCTCTCTCTCTCTCTCTCTCTCTCTCTCTCTCTCTCTCTCTCTCTCTCTCTCTCTCTCTCTCTCTCTCTCTCTCTCTCTCTCTCTCTCTCTCTCTCTCTCTCTCTCTCTCTCTCTCTCTCTCTCTCTCTCTCTCTCTCTCTCTCTCTCTCTCTCTCTCTCTCTCTCTCTCTCTCTCTCTCTCTCTCTCTCTCTCTCTCTCTCTCTCTCTCTCTCTCTCTCTCTCTCTCTGTGATCTATTTTGCTTCCTCTAGGCATTCACATAAAGGTGTTATAGGATCTAATGTGCAATCCACACAGTTGCACCTCCTGCCATGCCATGTGTACATGGTAGGAGGCATGATTGCAGGATTCAGCATCAGATCGTATCACACCTCATTTCTGGTGTTCGGGGAGCCCAGGATCATGACCCCAGGCTCCCCCTGCAGAGACTCCAGCTGTGCTAATGGGAAGCACATCAGCTGATGAGACTCCCATCTGCAGCAGTGCCCCACAGGCTGCCACAGATGGGAGCCCTGTTATCTGATGAGACTCCCATCCTCGGCAGAAGATTTGTCCATCTGCAGCAGCCCATGGGGCGCTGAGTGGATCGGAGTCCCGACAGCTGACAGGGCTCACAGCTGTGGGGGATAGCTATGATACATGTGCAAATTAAAGCTGGATAGAAACCAGCTATAAGGTTAGTACATATTTCTATTTCTAAGTTTATAGTTGGATGGACCTTTTAATGGTGCGATAGTTAGTTAATTTCCCTGTGTAGCTGGTCTAAATTAACTGTGCAATTAAGGAGGTAATTGTGTAATATATGTAACATATAGAGGGGGCCTTCATGTACAACAGGATGAAAATGAGGAGCAATTGGATTACTAAATGAATGTTCCAGAGAGGAATGCAAAAAATGGTTTGGAAAACATTAAAACAGTTCTCTTGTCTATTTCTAAGGACAAAACTGAGTCTTTGAAAGACATTTCAAATATTGGGATCTATAAGGAAGGCAGGGATAGATTTTAGTGCCATGCTCAAGGAAAAAGCAGCACAATTTTTTATGTCTTTGCTGAAGAGTGCTAAGAAGAGTATAGGCCAAGGACAAGGGGACCCCTGTGGCTGAGGCTGGTTGAGGGTCAACTCTAAATATCACTCCCAAATTACCTTGCCCAAGATGTTCTTATATGCTATAACAATACAATTATGTTTTTTGCTGCCTGAAATGATCAGTTTGGCAAGTAGCCTACAAAAAACCCCACCTTTCACCACTTCAGGAGATGGGCTACAATATTTGAGCCACGCATGATGTCACTGGCTTCAACAGCAGGACTTTTAATGACGCGTGTTTAAAAGCACTCCAGTGTACTTGTAAAATGACTTCTCTGTATCATAAAGAATCACATGACAAGGTGGCATGTTATACAGCTGGCATTGGCTCTGGCCTGGGATGACCTGATTTATTTGCACTCTCAGGTAATGCAGCCATCTTAAATTCATGCTGATTTAACCCTCCTGGTGTGAAATAAATCAGCATGCATGTGTGTAGGTGCATACACAGTAATCATTTGTAAAATATGAAAGAATGCAGTAGGCTGTGAGAGGTCCTAACTCTCTAATGGGGAATTCAGCTCAAACTGATAGAATCTTTGAAAGAGGTAAATGGATTGTGTGTAATTTCATGAGAATAACAGTGTGCAGAAAATTAACTTATTTGTTCAAGAAAAAGTTTTCCATCAAGTGTCTCTTCTGGAATTTAATTCCATATGATACTAGTATTACTTTCCCCAGGCATATTGTATTTCCTTTAATCCCAAGCCTCTTGCAAATGAGGTAGTATTATCCTTATTTTACAGACAGGCAAGCAAGGCTGTTGCAAGTGGCTAGTTGGGAAATCAGGGTAGGTTGGTGATTGTTAAACAGCACCGTTCTCCTGATTCCCATTACTCTATTCTTAGTGTTAGACATACTTCTGTCGTCTTTAACAACTCCGTGGTTTGATACAGAAGAAGGAAAGTTGCTTCTAGAGAGGTGCTACGTTATAAAAAAGTAATAGCCACACTAAAAAAGAGAATACATGCATTCAGCCCCTATAACACACACTTAGTACTTTGTGTTGTTAATAGGTATGTGGTACATTATTGATGATCTTGGGTGTAATCTAAAATCTCATTTGTTGCTGATTAATTTCTCAATGTACTGCTGCTTATGCTTTACAGTATTTCTCCAGATGTTCTCTTTAATATGAAACAGAAACGTTTGCATTATCTTTGCACATTATATATACATATCAGGCTTGATTTTCCCATGCGCATTACAGCTCTTTTCCCTGGGTGTAGTTTCACGTAAGTCAGTGGAATTATTTCCAAATTAGAACTGTAAGATAGGAGAACCAGGCACTTTATCTCTATTGCTGTTAAAATACAGTGCATTAGTGTCTCTTTAACCCGTGCCATTTCCCAAATTGAAGGCAGTAAATGGGAACATCTTACTATTGCAAATATGGAGGTTATCTCTGATTATTAAGCTTTTGTGGCTGATGAGCCATAAGTCACATTGTGAAAAATATATTGCCTGGAAATCATGCCACTGAATATTTAATCTTACTGGCAATAGGCTGCAAAAATGGACTGAATCCTTAATCAAGTATATTATGAAATGCACTTTTAATCCTAATATATTACATATTAGGGACAAGGACGTATTACAGTAAATACTGGCAGGTTATCTGCCTGGATTACCTGCCAGAAACAAATAACTGGTTCTTCAGCACAATCAAATACACAACAACTGAGCTGATCTGTTTGACTTCCCATCCTACCCCTATGCTGCCTCTCCCCTGAAAAAATGACTGCATAGGAGAAATTTTATCTCATCACAACATGCAGGTGTAGACAATGACTAGAATAATCATTCAAAGTTTAATTATTTTTTCAACCTGTTGTGTGTTGCTTGCTTTTACACTGCAGCTTGGCTGCAGCACCTCTGTGCTGAGTCTAAGACTGTAGCCAAGAAGCATGCCCTACACACCCACTCCTGGTCCATGTTTGCTAAGTCCTGGAAATGAACAATGGACCTCTCGGAGGGCGGGTGTCCAGGGCATGTTTATTGGTGCACACTCCCAATGGCTCAAAGGTGACTACTTTGCCTCACCTCTGGAATGGGGCACACACAAGGTAGAAGCAAATGGGCAGGCTATACTTTGCAGTAGTACTTGTAGGCTGAACATGGAGGGCAGTGTAGATAAGCCTAAATACCAGGTTCTCCTTCCCACCTTTTCCTAGTTAATTGTACTTTTGGAGATGGAAAGCTGAAGCTTAGTTTACAACTCTGAGTGGCATCATTATTCAAGTCCTCCAGACACCTTGCCAAAATCCTCCAGGAAAGAAAAACTTGTGGACCTGACATCTCTAATATAGAAAACAAAAAGTTTACCTTTTAAAATATGGAGTCTTTACAATTCACAGAAAAACAAAATGCTGATTAAAAAAACCAGGCAACCTATCATTCCACCGACCTTCTTGGTAGATTTATATTCATAGATTTTTAGGCTAGAGGGATGATTATCATCTTTTGTCTGACCTCCTGCATCAGAGAAGTCATAGAATTTCATCCAGTAATTCCTGCACCGATACCCAGCCCATCATTCCTGGTCGAACTGAAGCATATCTTTTAAAAAATCTTTCTAGAGTCTGTGGGTTGTTAACAACTGTACTTAGCTTGATGTCTTTCAGCGCTTTCTTTGCTATTTGCAAATTACAAGGCAATTCTAATGGAGGGAGGAATATTCTAACTGAAGTTCATAGAGTTACATGTTCACACCAGTGGGCAACCTGAATTAGTTCCACAGTTTCATATCTTTGCCTCTTCTCCCTCAAATACCCTCTCCTGGAGTTGTGTTAGATGGGCAGGTGTCATACTGGCCACATCTACATGAGTCGCTAACTGTGCAGTTGTTACTGTGCAGTCATTTAGTACTTACCCAGGTATGAAATGACTGTGCAGTAACCAAGGTTACTGTGAAGTCGCGTCCCCACACGGCTTCCTGGTGATGCTGGCTGTGCAGTAGCTCATTACTACTATGCAGTAGCTCGTTACTACCATGCAGTAGCATTGTATCACAGCTCATTCTTGGCGACGCTACTGCGCAATAAACTAATGCGCTACTGCGCAATAAACATCTTGTGTAGATGTGGCCTCTAATCCCTATTTTGTATATTTAATTGCATCTTTCTGGGAAGTTCTGCTACATTAATACTACATGAATACAATCATTTTTAAAGGTTCATGATGAAAGAATTAGTAAAATGGACATTACAGAGTCCTTTTTAGATAGATGAATTTAAACAAATTTTTTTTTTTTTTTTTGGTAAATATTTCTGATTTCTAAATTTAGTTCAAAATCCATTCATAAAAACATTACCGAAAGGGACATTTGAAAATGGGGTTTTATGTGCTATTTACTAAAGGTGCTGGAAAACTGGTGGACTTTTGTGGTGGTGACAGCTGCTTGCAGAGAAGGTTAGTGGGCCTTAATGATCTCCCACACTTGCTGTGAGCAGTTCAAAAGCACTGGTGCATCAGAAGATGTCAGTCAAGTGTTTCTTTAAAAGTGTATTTGGGGCTTGCTTTTTCTCCCATTGAGCTCAATGAAAACATTTCTTTTGACTGAACAGGAGCTGGATCAGACCTTGATATACAAACCAGGAAAGCATTACTGCTTAGTGATTTCAAGCCCCTCTGCTCCCCCCCACCCTTGATTTGCTGAGTTAGATCACAGCTGTAAATATCCCGGTACTAAAATCTACTCTCTTGGGGCATAACCCAGCCCTGATTGAAGTATTGGATGGGAGTTGAATCTTAGTCTGCTTAATGACGGTGGTAGTTTTGAAATACTTATTTCTCACATGTACAGCCTTCAGCAACACGGTGCTTTTGCAGGGAGATCTAGGTGTACTATTCCTTTCGTGTGTGTTTCTCACTAGGCTGCATTATGCCACGTGGTTTGATATAACCTTACATAACCCTGTGCAATGGAGAAATATAAAGCAGTCGGACTCTTCTGTTGAGGCCAAAAAGACCTGTAGGCATCTGCAACAGATGTTAACACCCTTGATTTTCTGGCCTTATTTTCACCACGGAATTATGTGAAACCTGCTTTGCTCTCTGCTGTCATTGAGACTGGCTGAGTGAGCTGGCTCTTCAAACAGAAGGTGGATGCAGGCAAATAGGATATTCAGACAAGTTGTTCTGCACGTAATTCAGGAGCCCTGTTATGAATGGCTATCCATTTGCTTAAATTTCCTAACAGCATTCAAAAGTAAAAAGGTAAATGGGGACATTGTGTTGTCTGGTGTGAACAGTGCAAAGGATTCCAGTGTGAGGCGGTGCTGGGGTCTAACTTTGACTCTCCCTGAAATTCGAGAGTCACTCGCTAAGTGACCTTTGAGGCCATTGCTTGACCTTGTTGTGTCTCTGGCAGCTGCCCTCTCCAACAGTGGGCAGCACCTCACTGAAAGCATAGATGCTAGGGCTTTGGGTGCTGATACAATTCGGAGGAGATTCGGCCCGAATCTGAATCAAACCAACATACCAGTTAAAAGGTCTGAATCAATTCAAAACTCTCCAAATTGATTCGGAAAAGATTCGGAGAGCTTCGGTGATTCGGACAGTCCCCGCTCGCTTCCACAGGGAGCTGGACCCGGACTCCATGCTGCTAAGTAGTGGGGTAAGTTGGGTGAAGCGCACACTCTGGAGGGTAGGGAATGATTGCAGGCAGAGCTGGACAGGTTAGAAAACTGGGCAGTAGACAATAGGATGCAGTACCACAAGAACAAGTGCAAAGTGCTGCACCTAGGGCGCAAAAAAATCCAGCACACCTACTGGCTGGGAAGTGACCCTCTCAGCAGCACAGCAGCAGAAAGGGATCTCAGAGTCCTAGTGGACTCCAAGATGAACATGAGTCATTAGTGTGATGAAATCATCAGCAAAGCTCACCACACTTTATTATGCATCAGCAGATGCATGACAAATAGATGCAAGGAGGTGATACTTCCCCTCTATGCGGCGTTGGTCAGACCGCAGCTGGAGTACTGCATCCAGTTTTGGGTGCTGTACTTCAAGAAGGATGTTGATAGACTTGAGAGGGCCCAGAGGAGGGCCACTCGTATGGTTAGGGGCTTACAGGACAAGCCTTATGAGGAGAGACTGAGGGACCTGGACCTCTTCAGCCTCCACAAGAGAAGGCTGAGAGGTGATCTTATTACCGCCTACAAATTCATTAGGGGGATGAAGCAAGGGGTTGGAGATGCTCTCACCAGGGCACCTTTTGGGGTAACAAGGAACAATGGTTACAGACTGACAGAGAGCAGATTTAGGCTAGATATCAGGAAAAAATTCTTCATGGTAAGGGTGGCCAAAATTTGGAATGGGCTTCCAAGGGAGGTGGTGCTCTCCCCTGTCTTGGGGGTCTTCAAGAGAAGGCTGCATAGGCATCTGGCTGAGGTCATCTGACCCAGCACTCTTTTCTGTCCAGGCAGGGGGTTGGACTCGATGATCTATTTAGGTCCCTTCGGACCCTAACATCTATGAATCTATGAGTGGGGAAAGCAGGTGGGGCAGCCATTGAGAGCAGGCAGGGGATGGGGCTGATTTGGAGATTTACCCAATTCAGCAGTGGCCGAATCTCTGAATTGAATTTGGGTGAATTGATCTGGGACACTGATTCAAATCACGGAATTGAATCACTGTCTCCCGAATTGGCCGAATCTGAAGTGAATACTAGCTGCTTTGCACAGGGCTAATAGATGCTACCTCTCAGTTAAATGCTCCCCAGTAAACAAACTAGCATATATCGTTTTGATCAATACTCCAAATTTACCATAAAAAAAAAATCCAAAACTTTAGGACAGTCATGCCCTCAGAAAAAGAAACTACTGCTTTAAATACAACAGCATACACTTGTGTAGGGAGTGGAAGATTTTCTTTCTTGAAAAAACATACAGTAAAAGCTCCAGTAACTGGCACCTTACAAGCCGGCATGCTCTGTTAACCAGCATGCCGGCTTGTAAGGTAAAGTGAAACAGGAAGTGCTCACTGTGGCACTTCCGGTTTCTCTGAGCCCCCACGGCCCGGGGCAAAGCAGCCTGCACTGCTAAGCCCCACAGCCGGGGGCATAACAGGCTGTGCAGAGACCGCCTCCAGTCCCACAGGGCCCACAGAGCCCGCAGCAGTGTTGGAGATGCTGCAGGAAGGGCGGCAACGCCCCGGATGCGGCCGGAGAAGCGGCAGCCTGAACAGGCAAGGACGCCTGTTTGGGCTGCTCAGTTAACTGGCCTATTTTGTTATCCGACATCCCCCATTCCTGGGGGATGCTGGATAACAGAGCTTTTACTGTATTTATAAAGACTGTGCCTTGAGCTGGCATAAACCTGAGCAACTCCATTAAAAATAATAGAGCTATGCTGCTTTACATCAGTTGAGGGGCAGGCCGAGAACTGCCCTTTAAAAAATGATTGTCAAGATCACTGAAATGGCAGAGATGCCATACCATTTGCATGCAGCGACTGTATTGTAATGCTGTAAAACACATTTAAAAAAAAATGTCTAAAAAAAAATCAATACACTGAAATGCTGTTGCAAGAGCCTGGATTTGACCTTTCATAAAATCTTGAAGTATTGCCAGTCACCATACAGAGAGGTAATTAGCCAAGTTGGTCTGAAGTCTGACGGAAGGGAGGGTAGAGATGCATCTTTGATTTAGTTGGTCTGTAAGGTTCATCTCTACCCTGCCTCATATAGAAAACATCATTTTTTAAAGTCTGCTTTTCAGAGGGATCTTAAATTAACAGTTTTACCTCAAATCCTACAATACTTCCCTATGCATTCATGGCAATAGCAGTGTTCATCTAGTTTATAGGCTCGTATCTATTGTGGGTTTCTGACAAGAACCTAGAAAGAAAGGGCAATGGTAAAATAAGGCACTCTAAATTGAAATAGTTTATGTTAAGTTAAGCATAGATTAGTGGATAGCTATTGGCTGATCATTAACCAGGTGTTCCTGCAGGCGAATCCCATATCCTTATCTGCCCTGAAAGATGCATGTTATTGAAGGAGCATTTATCTAAATGAAATGTAGTTGCTGTCACATCATGCAGAGAACCACTATTCTGTCTCTTGTGTCCTTTTGCAAGGGGCATACATCATACAGCCCATGGTTTTTGTTTGTTCTTACTCAAACAACAGCTGTTTTTCAGTGTCTGCAAATTTATATCAAAATCCTGCAGACTCCTGAAGATCTCAATCTGCCTTGTAGCAGAGCTGTTTAGAAAATGGAATTTTCTCCCCTGAGAAACTGTGACAGTTTGAAATCAGTCTTCTGTCCCAATCAGAATGGGAAGTCTAAATGCTGAAAAAGTTCACGGAGTAATAATTAACACAGATTCGAAAGTTTTGACTTGGTGATGTCAGAACAAAAAAGTTGACAAAATCTAACTTTGCTACTTTGAAGGTATACTTTTCATTTCAAATTAATATTTTGAAACAATGTCTTTTGTTTCAAGTGTCCCACCTGGAAAATCAAAGTCTTAGAACCTGCTACTTCTCTCTGTAGAATATTTTGGTTTTGTTGAAATCATGTTTTTCAGTGAAAATGCTTTTCCTATGGGGAAAGAAAAAAAAAAAAAATCAATCTGCTCTAATCAGAAGGAGGACAGCAGTATTTGGGATCTTCAGCCACAATTCAGAAAGATACTCAAGCATATGCATATGTCTGAGATCATGAATAGGTCTGTTGGGTTTGAGGTCTATTGTCCTAGAACTTTGATTCATACCCAGTCGCTCTATGCCATTGGGGATTGACGGAAATTGTGCATGCATACTGCATCCTCTAAAACCTATTTTTTTTAGCTAAGAAATAAGCAGATTAAGATTTTCATGAGACTAAAATGATTCACTGTATTTTTTCCTCAAGAGGACAGATATATTTTGTAGGGGTGTGCGGAATGGGCCCTATTTGATTTCAACTTGGATTCAGCCCAAATCAGAGACAGTGATTTGATTTGTTGATTCGGATCACTGTCCCTGATTTGATTTGGCCGAATCAGAATCTGAAGATTCGATGCCGATTCGGTGAATCAGTGATTCAGACATAAACAGAGCTTTAAATGCTTTTTCTACATACCTCGAGGTACCAGGCATGGCTCATGAATGTTGTGATGCCAGAGCAGGTGGAAAGTACTACAGAAGTGCAGGGCAGCCCCCTACGTGCTTGGTGGTGTACCCAGAAGTAGACCGGAAGTACTTCTGGCCCACTTCTGGCTCCCCCGGGGAACATGTGTGGGGGGCCCCCCAAAGCTTCCCAGCTTGGCTGTCAGCCATGGGGGGACCCTGGGTGCTCCCCAGACCCAGGAGGCACCAGTCGCTGAGCCGAGGGAGCACAGGAGGCCCCTTGTGTTCTCCCCAGTGGACATGGAAGTGAACTGGAAATGCTTTTGGTCCACTTCCAGGCCTGCTGCCCAGCGTGCTGGGGAGCCCCCCATGCTTCTTTGGGGTGTTCCATCTGCCCCAGCATCACAGCATTCACAAGCCACCTGATACCTTGAGGTATGTAGAAAAAACATTTAAAGCTGTGTCTATGTCCAAATCGCTGAATCTTTCCAGATCTCTCCAAATTGATTTGGAGGGTTCTGATTCAATTTGGAGAGATTAAAGGGTTTCCTGATTTGATTCAGAAATTTGGCCTCCGAATTGGGCCAAATCTCTGCCAAATCAAATCAGCGACTGAAGCTACACACGGCTCTAATATTTTGTCCATTTTTTGTTACAACTTTTGTAATAGGAATAAGAATGTTTTATAAGGAGAGAATACTAAATATTCCCAGATAACTCATTTTTGTGTGACAAAGTGCATAATGAAACTAGATGGGGTACACATTTATGACATTTCTATGACACACCTAATATTATGATCTGAGGCTTTTCTTCAAGACTTCTATCCCCTTTCTGTTTCTGTTAATTTAAACAAATAACTAAAGGAAGCATCTCCTTTGAGGAAAATCTTCTTTGAAGAACCTATAGGTCATGAATTCCTTTCAAGGAAAAATGCAAACTGGTTTTGTATTTTTCTGTCTATTTTTTAAAATTTCAGCACCTTGAATAGACAAGAGATTTATTGTATTTATATATATGATAATAACAAAAGATGCATGCAATCAAGAAATACCCTGTAACAACTTCTGTTTCACAAAGTAAGTAGTAGTAATTTTCCAGGACTCCTTGACCTTTCTGAGGAGGTCAGACTTGTTATAGAAAAGGACCTCACATTTATAAAAATTGACAATGATTTGTATTTATCCCACAAATGTTTAACAAGTGATTACTCCTTTCCAGGTCAAATACCTTGAACATGTAATATTAAAATAATATAAATTTCCTAGTTTAGTTTAATTGGTATCAGTATTGTTTCTGTATTTTCTTAACATTAAAGTGAATTTCTTTTTTCACTGGGGAATCCTGTCCCAATTGATGCTAAAGGGAGCACACTGTGCTTGATTTTAAGGTAGAGTCCTTATATCTCATTTATTTTACTTTCATGTTAAGACTGAATAGAGGATCATGAAAATGGTGGACCAGACTTTGAGGTTCTTACCTTCAACACTCTCCCCAAGTGTAGAAGAAACTCCTAGAACCTGCCTCCACAATTCACTACTCTTCTAAGAGGATCTAATTCTTTTTAAAATCCTTGAAGGAAAATTTTGCATGTGCAGGTGCAGTGGATCTAGGCAGTACATAAGAACTCAAGGTAGGAGGTGCCCACCTTGCTTTGAATACCTGTTCACGTGCTGTCTTAGCATGTGCACCTGGTGGTGGGTGAGGTGAGGGTTTGTGTGGCCACTGAGAGGGACCTTGATCACCCTGGAGAAGGCCCCTAAACTCATCTGCCATGATTTTGAATGTATTTTCAGTGGAGGGGTCTTCTTTGTAGGTCCCTTGGAGTCCGTCATTCCTCCTGGCATATGTTCGTGGGGCTCCACCTCCCTAACACCCCTTCCTTACCTCCGGCGAGCCACCTGATTTTTAATGCGGCCACCCTCCAGTCACGGTGACTCTTACCCATTGCACATTCCCCGCTAATGTGTCTTCTCCCCGCAAGGAACTACGAGTCTGTTGGATCTTTTCCTCTTCTGCGGGTCACTCTTGCTTCCTTTTGGATGTCTACCACTTCTTGTGAGTGGTCCTTGATGTTTGGCTGCTGCCTGGACCCCACAGTACAGAGTTGTCAACCTAATAAGAACTATAAAGTCAAAACCCAAAGACAACTGAGGAGTAGGCACAGGTTAGTATGAAATGAAAGGGGAGACCCACACAGGAAAGAAAGAAAAGAAAATGCAGGTATGGGAGAATAACTAAAGATCGGGCTGGACTGCCTCATTAAACTGGCTCTACTCTAGAGCTTGTACCTATCTGCATCCCCCAATGCTGTACTGCTCTCTGTCTTGCTTGACAGCTTCCTTTATTTCTGCCTTGAGGCTAGTTATTCTTTCAGACCTGGTCCGTGCATGCCTAGGGTGTGGAGTACTCTCCAGTCCCAACTTCTTCTCTCTGTTCTTCCAAGAACGGGGTTCCTCCTCACATGCTGGTGTTGCCTGTGTCTGGTGTGGGGTTCTTCAGCAGCCATTGCTGCCCAGGCTTCCCTGACCACTCAGTGTTTCTCTCGTGGTGCCGGCACTGACCACTGCTGGTGGGGAGAGCATCCACAGCCTCTGCTGCCTCTCCCACTCTCCCTGGCTCCAGCTGGTGCTAGCTTTTATCCTCGCTGGCCGGTGATTGTCCGTGATGTCACCCGCTGGCCCCAGCTGTATATAGGCACGGCTGACAAACCTCATGGGTTTCTCTTGCTGGTGTCCCTCCTCAGGATTCCAGAGCCCTGAAGTGGGTAAGTAATCTTTATTTTCGAGGTTTCCTCCCTGGGGTTGCATGCTCCCCCCCGCACTTATGCCCTTGGGACAGGTGGTTATTGTTGTTTTAAAGGAGTCACCTAGCTTTCAAATTTATCAAGTATGACATAAGTCTTGTGGTTTATTTCAGTTCTCTATAGATGTGGAATTAAATATTTCTTTTACAGAAGGATCTTGCAAGGATTATGGTGGTTTTATTACAAGATTAGATGACTATATGGAGCTGTACCTTAAATATACCTGCTTGCACAAACAAACAGTACAGTCAAGTAGTGTAAAAAAAGTGATCCACTAAAGAGTCAGGAGAACATGACACTAATGCTCTGGGAAGACCATTGGCTGTCTTTTGGTTTCCAAAATGAGTGTTTAGTGGTTAACTGCATATAAAACCCTAAATGGGTTGCTACCACATTATCTGAGATCTTCCTTCTGAACCTGTGAAGTCTATCAAATGTTTAGCCCTTCTACTACTTTAACTGGAGCTGTCTAGGTAAGAAAAAGGAGGGAATTGTTTAAAGGCAAGTTTTGTAAGAATACTTGGACTTTGGAATGGCTTCCAACCCTTTCTAAAGATTTGCAGGAATTATTAACTGTTGCCCATGCTACAAGGCCTGTCCTCTTCCCCCAACAATTTTGGGTTAAGATGTAAAGCAAGGGGACAGCCTTTGGGATGCTGAAGGTCATTTTCAGTTGGCCACTTACTTTCTGACTTTGTGGCAAGGCTGCTGGCACTTTAAAATAATTTATGATGCTGTCTCCGAAAAGTGCGTGGGACAAGCCTTGTCATAGTCGTTCTCTTCTATTGAGTACTGAGTGACAAGTAGAAAGGTGGAACCTCTACAGAGGGTTCCTTGATAGGTAGCTAGATGAGGTATCCCTCTGGGTTTCTTTTTGAAAAAACTTCTTGTGCATTTCATTTGGCTTAATGGGCTCCTGCACATGTGCGCAACACCTGCTCTGACATTTGCTAATTAGCACTCGTCGGAGCAGACTCAATTAAATGAGTTGATTAATTGAGTCTGCTGGAATGTGCTAATGAGCATGCTCCAGCATTATATGTATTCAGCATGCCCATGCTTCAAAATGGTGGTGGGAGGACTTTTAAAAAAAAAAGCTTGTCAAGTGAGCTTTAGCTAAAGAGCCCCTGGTGCCATTTTGAAGTGCGGGATGCTGAATACACAACACGCTGTCGGCACTTTAATTAGAGCGATCCCCAAGAGCCACGCTAATTAAAGCGTACACCCCTTCCCCCACCCAAATCCTGGAGCACATGTAAAGATGCCCAATGTGACATATGCCTGATGTCTCTGGATGCAAATCCTATAATGTGCTCTTCATTACAATTCTTCCTGTTTAAAGAATCCCCTGATAAAAGCTTTCTTCGTACTAGCTTTTCATGTCACCGATGTCTGTTGCATGGAGCATTTCTCTCTTCATGTTGGAAGGTTTCCTTTTTTCCAGTACAGTCATAGTGGAAATGGTACCCCAGAGCAGAAGTTAGTATTTGCATTTGTTTTGGATAAAAGGCCCATCTAATCAGAGTGGATACCATGTAAATAATAATAAATAGAGCTGGCTTCATACCACCATGTGAGTCACAACCCACTAAGCAATCCACTATGGTGTCACAATCCACTAAGCAGCAAAACTTTGGAAAGGGGTACAGCTCAGGAGAAATCAAACTTTGAAAAGTTACGTAATTGTGAAGAGAGGGAAAAAAATCTCTCTTGTCCTGCCATAAAAACAATACAAGACTTCCTTTGCTGTAGTTCAGGAAAGAAGAAGTATTTAACAGAAACCAAGGAAAGGAAACATTTTTTGGAATATACACTATAAATGTTTCATGCTTCTAGATTAAAATATGATTGATTTCTTAATATTTCACTTGCCATGATGTGTGACCGACATTACCAGATTCACATCAGGTCTCTCAGAGTACTTTATTCCAAGAGCACTTATCAGCAATTGCAGTCTATAAAATGTATTAAGTACGTCTGTTAAATACGCTGACAGTTAATAAGTTCTCAGCTGGTTTAGGAACTAGCCGTATTTGCTACTGTTCAGAGATGAGTACTATGGTAAATTTTATCATAGAACAAAACCCCACAGTTTATTCTAATTCCCGAAGACATTAGTTCTTAAGTTTGCTTAGTTTAATTTTGTCTTTAAAATCGAGTTTTATAAGTCCTGCTTACCTACATGTTTTACTGTGGTAGAATTTGGAACCCCGCAGCTAGAGAGGCCAAGGAAGGTGTCAATCTCTTACCAGCCAGTCGTGGCCCTGGAGTTATAGGAGACTGTGGAGCGCAGAAGAATGCTGTGCTTCCATTGCCTCGGCACACAGAAGCTGTTTAGTGCCATAACACATGCACAGCTTTTCCTTCTTCTCTGTGGGCACAAAAACCAAAGATGTAGGCATCATTCTAATTAAACTTTCCTAGAGAATACTTCTATGCCAAAAATGTTAATTGTAATAGTTCGGTTGTAACCTTAGGCACAGCCCTGAGCAAAAGGTGGCAGCAGAATATTCTACTGTTCCAGGAATAACATCAGGAAACATTGTGATGGATGTCTGAAGCTCACTTCCCCCATGGCTGGCTCCTTGCTCCCTTGAAAAATAAAATGAAGCTTTTAAGATTGCTTAGTTTTCTAGCCCCTAATTCATCAAGTTGTCTGCTCTTTACATGAAGGCAAAGATCTACTCCTTCATCTCACTCTTTAATAATAGTGCACCCACCATTTAATCCAAAAAAGGGAACTTTAGAACTTTAAACACCTGCTCAGAGTTGCATTTCCTTTTGTATCCAAAGGTGTCCCAAAAGGTACATCAACATTACTTATTAGAGATGACCTCATGTCTACTCTTAGACCTGGACTCACCAGCCATGTACGCTGAAAAGCTCAAAGTTTAACTCTGGGCAACTCGGCCCCAGAAGTGCTGAGGTTAAACCTCACACCAGCCTGCCACACCTTGTTATGTTTGGAACTGGTGGACAATAGGCCACAATCAGAGTAATCCTACAACTTCTTTTTTCCAGCCTTTCTGCAGCCCACTTTCCATCTGTACTGCCTTCAGTTAGAACAAAGCACAGGAAATACAAGTCAGTCACAAGCTTAATTCCTTGGAGAGCTCTGCTTGAGAAGCAAATTTGATGCGAGGAGTGCAGGGTAAGATGGAGATGGTGAGTTGCTGTCATGCATATCAAGCTGGGTAACAATGACCTTAGGAGTGATCCTAAATTTCAGAGTAAATATATCTTGAGACCACTCAACCCATACCTCAGGCCTTGTCTGTAGTACCATTCTTTTTCTTTTATTTTCTATCATTGTTACCACAGACTCTTTTTTTTAACAATGACAGTGTGATTGTTGGCATCTTGGTCAACACACCAAGAGCTGAATTGAGGACCACTGGAGCTAAGTGCAAATCTGTTACAGTGTGTGCCAAATAATCTTGGGTCTTCAACTTGAGACAAAATAGCTTCTTATCTTCTCTAAACCAGACACATTCAGCCATACATTTCAGTAGCTCTTTTGTAGACAAGGCGGCACCTGTCACTGACTAGTTTATTGCTATGCTGCCTACACCTGGATACATTTTTACTGGCCCCTTACTCAAAACTGATTCAAACAGACATCTGCAGACTTGAGCAGTCCTGTGTATGGGAGAAATCTCATCTTGTACAAAATCAAACACAACATTTTTCTTTTAAATAAAAGATGATGCTGGGACTTTGGTTAGTATCTTACGGTATTTTTAACGAATAGCTATAGATGTGAGAGAGCAGAAGACAAATTGTATAACTTAACTGCTAAATGATGGGTCTTTAATTAGTCCTATATGTGGTGCTGGTAGTTTTGCCTAGGGCCAAACCCCAAGATCCTTGTACATTCATTTGTTGTTGCACCTTTGAAATGACTGGCGTAAAAGAGCTATTTCAAGCTTTCACCCGCTACTCATATTTGGCACCATCCAGTGTCAGAACCAGACATTGTGAGCTGCTCATTTTGAGGCATTTCTGAATCTGGTGAGGGGTGGGATTGAGAAACAGCCCTGGAATTCCAATGAGAGATTGTTCTAGACACAAGTAGAGTTTCAGAGACTTTGGATAAGTATTCAATGTAAACCTCTAAAGTATTTAGGTTATTTAAGCCTTCCATCCAACCATATTCAAGACTGTCTATTGCTAATTTTTAATGTCATCTGTCATCTTTTCCCCTTCATTTACCTGCAGCTTTAGGCCCAACTCTCTCATGACCTTTTTCTCTTGATTCCAAAGTATGTTCTTCCGGCTTCTGCATTTACTACTTCTCTCTGATCTAACTCCTGTAAGCCTACCCTGTTGCCTTTGTTCCCATATTTTCTTAGCGTCTCTTTCTGTTGTCCACTGCTTCTCATACTTGGATCAGTCTGGTCATAAAGCAGGTAGGTATAGTGCAAAACAATTTAACTCACCTCTGGCTGTTAACTGAAGTGACTCTAGAGCAGAGTCTACTCATTACTCATCATCCAAAGGTTAAGGTCTTCTGAAAATAATTATATGGAATTGCAACCTGGGAGACATGCATTTTATTTAGAAATCTGAAATCTTCTGACACTTAATGATACACTTGCGCATTTAATTATATTGTTCATCCCTGTATCTTGTTTTCCAAATCAATT
Organism: Gavialis gangeticus; assembly: GCF_001723915.1. NCBI lineage: Eukaryota > Metazoa > Chordata > Crocodylia > Gavialidae > Gavialis > Gavialis gangeticus. The sequence goes on along the minus strand of NW_017728995.1, from coordinate 22,665,861 downwards.
TTTCTTTCTTCCAATTGCAAGCCATTCATTTTGTTCTCATTTGTCCGTCTACCTAGGATTCCTCACTTCAGAAACCTACTGTATTTAAAAAACGCCACCAGTATTCTAACGTTGCCTGTTGCCTTGGTAATCCTGTTGCATGGGTACTTGCTGATTATCTGTGTTTGAGACTTGCATTGTTCATGCTGCACCGCCTCTGCTATGTTTAATCTGAGATAATGGCAGCCTGAAAAATGTCTTTTGTTCCCAGCTTTGCCATTTTGTTCAGAAGAGTTTTGAGGTCAGTGACTTCTACAATAAATTGTGAACTTCTTTGCAGGTTGTTATTACTTTTGACTCCACTTCTGCCAAGCTAACAGTATCCAGGCAGCCAATCACAAGGACACATTGCTGAACTCCAGTAATGTTAGAACTTTGCAATTGAGAAAAGTGAGGTGGACCTGTACTGCATGTACTGTGTCAATAGGAGAGGGATAGTTCTAGTTATGAGACGGCTGTCTCGAGCAGATTTTTTTTAGGCACTATTCATGCTATAAATGTCTGGTGTTGTCATGCTGGGTCAAGGGCAGCCAGGTCTGGGGATCATCCAGTGTTAGAAGAAGCAACCAAGGTCTAAGGGGAGCATGCATACTTCAACTACAGGGGATCCAGGAAGCCAGAAGCTAGAAGATCCATCTGGGGAACTGAGTTATAGAGCCAGAGAGTTGGGCAGAGAATGGGGCCAGAAGGCTTGCCACGTTGGGTGTCTGGGAGATCAAACCAGAGTCAGGTTAGGGAGCCAGAGAATCAGGCCAAACTCGGAGTCCATGGGCAAGCTGGGTCAGGTAGCCAGAGACTCTGTTGGTAGAGGCACAAGCCAAAGGTAAGGCATCCTGGGTACAAGGTTGAGCCTTGTTGGCCAGATGCTCTCTCTTCTGGATCAGGGTTTTTTTGTTTTTTTTTCTGGGAAGGGTTAAAGGGTTATATGACCTTGGCTGGCCACTCCAGCTGCAGGGGGTAGGCAGGTGGCTAGGCCCCGATAGTGAGTTCTGACCACCTGTGTCTCCCCTAATGCTCAGCTGAGGAGGTGGCAGGCTAGGATGAGTGGCTGTGTTGGGCAGGCTGAGGCCCCAGGTTCATGGCCTCGCAGGTATCTTGTGAAACTGTCTTACCCCTCCACTTCCCCCCACCACCCTGTGACATTTACTTAAGTGTATAACTTTCAGTTTAATGTAGCTACATAAATCTTGAAGATATATGTATATAAAAATGCAGGAATAATCACTTCTCCCTACCTTTCCTTTTTAACTTGTAGTACAGTCCCAATTCTGCTACTGAAGTTGAGAGCCCCTTTCAATTTGAAGGCTGACAAAGTGCTGTGCCTCAGGACAGGGAAGGCTGTGTCCTAATTTTGGGGACAGTTGAGCAAGGAGCTCCTGGGATACAACCTCTGGAAAGGAAAGAAGAGCGTGTGCGCAAGTGTGTGTGGAAAACCTTTCCTTAAGGCTGATACATCTACAACTGTGTTTTATAGAATCAAACCATGAGGCTGAACATGTCCAAATTGTCTTAGTCAATATTTTCACCATGCCCTCCAATTTTGCTTTCCTAACAGTACTCTTCCTTCCACCCCCAAAATTTTTGGGGCCTCTTGATCATGTAATGTCCATGAGCTCAACTAATTATACTGAGCACGTGCAACTGGAATTGTCAGTTTTCATGTGACTTGAAGACATACTAGTCATTGAATCTCACCTATACTTGACCAGTTCAAATCTGGCCTTTTAGATAAAACTGAGGTAAAAAAGCACATGCTTCTTAGAGGTGTTTGTCACGGAGCAGGGCGCAGGAGCGGCCATAATCCCCTTAGCGCCCCCTACCGTGCCAAGTTAACTGTTTAGCACCCTCTGTCTCGCCCGCCACGTCTTGGTTTTATATATATTTTGGTATGGGAGGCTGCCTTCTGTCTGCTTGGACACGGTGCTCTTGTACTGGCCCCTACTTTGTACAATGATCAGGTGCACCCCGCCTTATGGGCTACGTGTGCCTCCCCTGTAGCACACCCCAAGCCTCGCAGTTATTCCGACGTTCTCGTGTCTCTGATATACGCGCCCTCGCCGGGGTCTCAGCCCCGCACTTGCCCTACTCTGGGCTCTGTCCTGCATGCCCTGCACTGTCGGGTTCTATCCCACGCTCCCCAACCTCTCGGGCTTGTACCCGCACGCTTACCCTAGCACACCTAATGTACTCACCCCTTGCCTGGGGCCCTGTTGCTCACCACACAAGCCCTGTCTCGCCCCTTTGGGGTTCGGCTAGTGTAATCACCCTCTTCAGGCTCCCGACCGCATGCTCTGGCCCGGCTTTGGGACTCTACCTGCGTGCTTGCCCTACTCCGGCCTCTTACACTCGCTCTGGCCCCCCCTTATGGGGCTTCCCCCTAGACTCGCCTCGTCTGGAGCATCCTAATAGGCGTTCCCCCGCTTTCAGGGCTTATGCCTCATCCTCTCTGGGCTCCTCAGTAAACTCGCCCTTCTCTGGGGCCTCCTCAGTAGGTAGCTCACCCTCTCCGGGGCTTCTCAATATGTAGCTCGCCCTCCTTCTGGGGCTTCTCATGTAGAGGCAGTGCCCCATTGGGCCTGTCTCCCCTGCGCTTCTCACGCCCTCAACCTCTCTGGGGCTTGTCCCAATCCACGCTTCTCGCACCCTCGCCTTCTCTGGGGCTTGTCCCAATCCGCGCTTCTCACGCCGGGGCTCAGGTGGCCCGTAGCCATGTCTGGCCCCTTGACCCTTCTCAGGGTTCCTCGCCCTACTGGGCCGAGTACCGCCCTCACAGGCTGGGGTCTCAACCCCCACGCACCGCGCCACACCAGCGCCAAACAGCTGTGCCTCCCAGGCACTGCTCTGTGCCCGTACAGGGCACCCAGGAACCCCTAGACTACTGGGGAGCTCCCATGAGGCCACCTCACACCCCTATAGCCTCACCCAGTCCTCCGGTATTTACACAATGAACTAAACAGAACCATAAGCACACCGGCTGTAACTCAATAACAAGCTTCCTTGCTCAAACATAGGGTTAAGCGTACTTGCCTCTCTATCAATAGCCTCCCCGTCAGGGTTCTTTCCACCCTTACCACGTTGTAGCTGCTTGGGTGGTCAAACTGCAACCATCGGCCCTGCTCAGCTCTACTGCTGAACTCCTGCACATCAAGCTACCAGAAGAGAACTGCCCCCTAGGCATCCACCTGGGCTGTTTATAAAGGCCTGGCTTGCCCCCTGGCAGTCAGCTGACCCAATCAGTTGCCCTAGCAACCCTCACCTGGGCTGCCCTGAAGCTTGGCAGCTAAGCCCACACCACTATTACTAGTAGCAGGCACCCCAGTGTCCTGCTACACATCTCCCCCTCCCGGGGTTGAGCCTCCTTAGGAGCAGGGCGCGGGAGTGCCCCACGACAGTGTTATTTTAATTTTTTTTTTTTTTTTAGTGAACTGTGATCTGAGTACAGAAGGGAATTCCAAAGCTTTCTCAAGCTATTTTTTACGCATGTGCATGATTTTTGGGAGGGGATTAATGGATGGAGAAAGTAAGGAGAAATAGGGGAGGGAAGGTCTTGTGCTAAGGGGAGAAAGGGTTATGATTGAGTGGATAATAGGAAGAAAGAGACAGAAAGGGTGAGGAACCTGCTCAGGGGAAGGGATGGGGAATAATATGATTGAATTATGGAAGTGTAATATTGAAATGGTGAGTAGATAATAGTGGAGGAATCTATAAATCCCACAGTTTCCTCCTGTATGTAAGGATTTGTAAAAAAAACAGAACTGTCCCTCTAGAGAGATGTTTATGCTCCTCTTACCATCCTCACAAGAGCCAGAAGCTGAGGATACCATGCCTCTTTGTTTGGGGAGCTAAGAATTGGCATCATGCTTCTAGAATAAAGACCATGTCTGATTTTCCTGGCAGCAGTGATATATACAAAACATTTCCAAGAATGACTATAATTTTGATTCCCTTATAACAAAACTTACAGGAAAGGAGAGAGCTCTTGAGAATTACACAAAATATTTATACCACTAGTAGAGTCCCACCTGCTACCTGCAGTTGCTAATTCCAGTTGTGTAGCTGACTACTGGCTTTATGGAAGCGATAGGAGAGCAGGTTCCTTCATCAATAATTAGTGTATCATACGTAGGTTAAACTAACCCCCATGTTGGGGTTGAGAGGTAATCTCTGTGCAGAGCGGTCTGGTAATCCTATGCTACAGAGTTTCTGCTGGTCACTTGTAAGGGCTCTGAAGGATTTTTTCTCCCCTTTATGTTTGTTTTCTAAGCTTCTGAGATACCCCCCCACACACACACTTTCTTCTGAAGCCTGGGGAAGACTGGGCTACAGATATAGAAGGCTATATCCTGTACAGGCATGATTGTGGAGATAAAAGGGGTGGGGGTGTATCTCTCTATGTCAAGAACTGCTACACGCCCCTGCACATTGACATTGACACCCAGGAAGGATGACAGGAGTCTCTCTGGGTTAAAATACGTGGGGAGTGTGGCACAGGGGACATTATGGTAGGAATCTACTACAGACCTCCTAACCAGAAACAATTGCTGGACCAGGAATTCACCAGGGAACTGGCTGAGGCGGCACGGTCTCAGTGAATGGTTGTCATGGGAGACTAACTACCCAGACATCTCATGGGAGGAGCACTTGGCCAAATCCAATCAGTTGCAAAGCTTCCTCACATGCATGGATAAGCTCTACCTGACCCAAGAAGTCTATGGGCCAATGAGAGGTAAAGCATTGCTGGACCTAGTACTGGTCAGAAGGGGATGATTTAGTCAGTGACCTAAGAATCAATGGAAAGCTAGGTGACAGTGCTTTCAAGCTGATCACCTTTACTATCTATCGCAAAGCTGGTAAGTCAGTCAGCAATACAGAAGTCCTTGTCTTCAGGAAAGCTGACTTTGACAAGCTCAGGAGGCTCATTGTTGAGGCCCTAAGGGACCACAACTCGACAGGAAGAGGAGTGGTTGCTCTTCAAGGGAGCGATCCTGACAGCACAAGGGATGGCCATCCCATGTTGAAGGAAGGGTAGCAAAAGAGCGCAGCAACCCCCTTGGCTCAGCAGGAAACTTAAAAACCTCCTACGCTTCAAAAGAGAGACTTATAAAGAGTGGAAGGCTAGAAGTACCACCAAGGAGGAGTACTCAGCACTGGTCTGTACCTGCAGGGAGCGGATCAGGAAAGCCAAGGCTGCAACCGAGCTCCATCTGGCCACACTTTTCAAGGATAACAAAAAGTCCTTTTTCAGATTATGTAGGGAGTTAGAAAAGAAACAAGGGTAACATTGGACCCCTGCTGAACCAAACAGGACAGCTGATAACCGACACTCAGGAAAAGGCCATTCTGCTCAATGGGTACTTTGTGTCAGTCTTTCATCAGTCCAATGGGACTGCCCTGCCTAGCAAGACACGGGACAGCCAGGGTGAGGGCATATTTATACACAGCATTGGTGTACAAGGAGTTGGCAGGTGTTATAGCTCAACCATTGTCAAAAATATTCAAAAATTCGTGGCGCTCAGGTGAAGTACCTGAAGACTGGAAGAAGGCCAATGTGGTACCCATCTCCAAGAAAGGGCGGAAAGTTGATCCTGGGAATTACAGGCCAATCAGCTTGACCTCAGTCCCTGGTAAGATATTAGATAAAATTATCAAGGTGACTCTTCTAGATAAGATGGCTGAAGGCAACATCCTGAGGGACAGCTAGCAAGGGTTTGTCGTGGGTATGTCTTGCCTGACCAATCTCATCTCCTTCTATGACCTGGTGACATATCACCTGGACAAGGGAGAAGAGATTGATGTCATATATCTGGACTTTAAAAAAAGCCTTTGAGCTGGTGTCCCATGACCTTCTCATGGAAAAATTGGCCAACTGTGGCCTCAGCTTCACCACAGTCCAATAGCTGGGTAATTGGCTCCGAGGTCAGACCCAGAGAGTAGTGGTAGATAGTAGCAAATAATCATGGTGCTCCATGACCAGTGCTCCCCCTCCCCTCCCCCCAGTGCTCTGTCCTTGGACCGGTTCTCTTTAACACCTTTATCAACGATGTGGATATTGATGTCAGAAGCACACTGGCTAAGTTCACTGATGACACTAAACTTTGGGACATAGTGTCCACACCAGAGGACAGGCTAATGATCCAGGCTGACCTGGATAAACTTAGTAAGTGGGCAGATACAAACCTAATGATGTTCAGTATCAACAAATGTAAGGTACTCCACCTTATGTTTGTAAGGTTTTTTTGAGAGAAAAAACCCGCAGCATGCTTATAGTGCTCAGCAGTGCTACGCTTGCTAGCACCACGGCTGAAAGAGGCTTGGGGGTCATAATTGACCACAAGATGGACATGAGCCACCAGTTAGATGTCACAGCTGGCAAGCAAGCAATACATTGGCTTGCATCCATAGATGCTTCTCAAGTAAATCTCAGGATGTTATCCTCCCGCTGTACACAGCCTTGGTGAGGCCACAGCTTGAGTACTGCATCCAATTTTGGGCTCCACAATTCAAGAAGAATATGGAGAAGCTTGAGAGAGTCCAGAGGAGAGCCACACATGATCAGAGGGCAGGAGAATAGGCCTTATGATGAGAGGTTGAGAGTCATGGGACTCTTCAGCCTGGAGAAGCACAGGCTCAGGGAGTACCTGGTGTCTGCTTATGAGTATATAAGGGGGATGCATCAGGATCTGTGAGAACTTCTGTTCACCAGAGCACCCCAAGGAAAAACAAGGACCAATAGTCATAAACTCCTCCAAGACCACTTTAGGCTGGCCATAAGGAAAAATTTCTTTACTGTCCAAGCCCCCAAGACCTGGAATATACTCCTTCCAGAAGTGGTGCAGGCCCCTACTCTGGACTCATTCAAGAAGTGTTTGGATGCTTATCTTGCTGGGATTCTTTGACCCCCAGCTGACTTCCTGCCCCTGGGGCAGGGGGCTGGACTTGATGATCTTCAAGGTCCCTTCCAGCCCTAACATCTATGAAATCTATGATGTGGGCCATGCTGATGGGAGTGTTGACTGGATGTACTGTCAATGCTTAGAAATCTTTCAGGAATCTGGCCAGAAAGTCTTGTTTGTTCTTTTTGGTCAACCAGTTTGGACACAGGAAGTGATTTTTCCACTAGGCTGGACTGGCAAAGACTGTGATGGCTTTTGCTTTTCCTCTGTAGCATAGGGCACAGTCTTTCTAGCATCTCCTGAATTTATGTTACATCTCTGCTATTGCATGGTCATAGCATTGGCAGGGCGCTGGGCTTCCCTGTTTTCCACCTGTGGCATGTGTGTAGGGCATTGTTGGTTTTGTAATAGGCTTGTGGTGTGAGGAAGTAGAGGACATGATTTTAGCACTCTGGATAAACTGTTGCCTTCAATACAATGTAAATGTTTAAAGTGACTTTAGAGGCTCATTCCAGTCTTAACTCCTACAAGAAATGTTCCTTTTTATTTAAAAAAGAAATCTAAGGTAGAGTGGTCGGACCCACTCCAAATGGCACATATCATAATCCCAGCTTTGCCAAGCTGCTCCAACTAATCCCTCCGTCATTCAGCATAGTTGCATCAAGCACAATGAGTGCAGCTGGTGTGCTTGCAGATAATTTGTATTTGCTGTTGCCAGCTCCATGGGTGCAGAGTTGACGTGGTGTGACTGCGTACCTTAACTCTTTATTTCCAGCTTTTGAGTTTTGCTGAACTCTGTGTTCTGGAAGGCTGTTTGATACCACCAGACAGCCATAACACTCTGTTAAGTGAGTTTTTGTCTTGCAATACAGATAGGCTGAATAATACATAGAATGAGTTATGTCCAAACAAGACAGGCAGTGAGCCCAAATGAAAGATCATGGCAGACGGAAAACCCCAGGTATCTACTCTATGGTCACACAGAAGTAACTAAATGCCTTAAAGCATAAAAGAGTTTTGTTACCAGTGTTGCTGTTGGACACAACAGCTAAAAGGGCGCAACTGAGGAAAGATCATGCACAATATGATATTCTGAAATGGACCTGGATCCCCAGAAGGACCTTCCCAGAGGGGCTGATCTAGACTGGCCAACATGGTAATGCCCGAATCGCCTGCTCACACAAAGTAGAAGTTCAAAAACAAACATGATCAAATTGGGGCTACATTATGACATGTGACATATGTGAGTGAAGTGAAGCGCAGACTATGGAGCACCTGATTATTTGCTGACTCCTTGGTGAGACCTATATGAAGGGGGACCTTACTGCAGCGTCAGAGAGAGCCATTGCTTGTGCATGATTCTGGAAAAAACATCTAGTTTATGACAGGGACATGAGAAGAAGAAAGACTTTTTGCAAGTGCTGATTAGCTGATAATAACTATGACGTAGTGCAGGGGAAAAGGCAGTCTTTTACATAGCTAGGACTTATGATTATTTTTGAATACTAACCAATATTTGTTTTAAATCTTGTCTTTCTGTCATTAATCTTGCTAGCAAAATAATTCACTTGAACATTTGTTGAAAGTGAACATAAATGAAGCTCAAGTTCATCTAAAAAAATAATGGTAGGTTTTCAGTGCTATTGGATAATTGTACTTATTGTCTCACTGTTTGTTTGCTCCTTTGTGCTCCCCTATCAGTCTTACCCATTTGTTTTTTGACTTGTACATAGTTCATAAAGATTGTAAGATCTCTGTCTTTTTTCTCTTTTCTTTTTTTTTTTGGGGGGGGGGGGGGGGGGGGGGG
>NW_017728995.1:22655897-22657033 GCF_001723915.1 Gavialis gangeticus | reverse complement strand
TTGCATAATGGTTAGCTCGGTATTGTCCTAATACATGTCTACAACTTCTAGATGCTTTGGTAATATTAATAATAAAATTAGCCTAGTATCATTTAGAGACTATTTAGGTTCAGAAATTGAAAAAAGTTGTGACTAAGGCCCCTGGCACATGTCTAGTTAAAGGCACAGTGCGATCTGGTCTCTGATCCCAACCATCTGACTGGAGCTGACATTCATCCAATTGTTGGCCTTCGTCCCCAACCTGCTGCATAGTGGGCACATGTACATGTGTGCTTTAATGCGCAGTAGCCTATTTTACTGTGCATTAAAGCATGACATAAAAGAACATACTGTTATGCTAATGAGCAGTAAAATAGGCTACTGCTCATTAAGCATCACTTAAAATGTGCACACATTCATTACTGCCCGTTAAGGCAGCCCTATATGTATTTGTTTAGTACCTCATATTGGAGGTAGCAAATTTAATGCACATTAGGAAAAGCACCTTAATGTACATGTGGATGTGCCCAATATGTGCAAACCAGCCATAAAAATGTTCTACATACAATGTACACATGTGCTTATAATGTAGAACATTTTTATGGCTAGTTTCCCACTTTATGATGCCTTACATTGGTATCAGGTAGCACATGTAGCACCCTTGCCATTTATGCTATGATTAACACACTAATTGTGGCAGAAAGGTAATGTGTAAAGGGAGCCTTAATTCCAAACCTTGGCAGCTTTCCCATGATTGATGAAGGCCCATACTTGAATATACCAAATATCTGCTAGAAGTTCTTTTCTAAGAACTATAGAAGAAAACCTGGGCAGAGATTCAGTTTGTACAGGGAACAGAGATATTAAATGCACATTAACATTAATTATACATTAATGTGGTCTTCATATCTAGTGATCTTTGCAGAAGAGAAAAAGTAGGCTAATTATCACCTAGTGCATATCTTTATTGCCTCAGGACTGCTCTTGGCAGTGCCTTACAGTGAAGCACTCCATGCTCACTTTGTGTGCCGTTCCCTAAGATGAATTGAATGGAGTGGCCTTAACATGGCACAGAGCATATGCTGGAATGCTCACTGGAGAGCAACTTTATTTGTGTGTGTCATGTGGTGTGCTAATATGGTGGCATTTAAATTATT
>NW_017728995.1:22639664-22650897 GCF_001723915.1 Gavialis gangeticus | reverse complement strand
TAAGCTAATTATCACCTAGTGCATATCTTTATTGCCTCAGGACTGCTCTTGGCAGTGCCTTACAGTGAAGCACTCCATGCTCACTTTGTGTGCCGTTCCCTAAGATGAATTGAATGGAGTGGCCTTAACATGGCACAGAGCATATGCTGGAATGCTCACTGGAGAGCAACTTTATTTGTGTGTGTCATGTGGTGTGCTAATATGGTGGCATTTAAATTATTTTGTGGAATAGTGCAGTGATTCTCAACCTTTTTAAACTCAAGACACCTTTTGTGAGACTCAAGGCACCCCTTAGAAAATGCCACTCTTAGTTTTCACCTGCTTTTTGACTGTCAATACAGTAATAGAGCATATCTATTCCAAAGAACTCAGAAATCCCGTAGAGGGTCAGACTGTTGTTAACACTATGGACTCTAATTTGGAATCTCTGGGTTTATCTTGTGAATCATGTTTTTACACCCAACCCTGCTAAAATTGCATGGTACCCCACAGCAACTTTGAAATGATATCAAGGAACCCCAAGGTGCCACACACCTGGAATAGTGTTTATGGAGGTACTGTGTGTTGCCCCCCACCCCAGGCAATTACACAATTATGCGCCCATGCAGTTTTGTGCATAAAAGGCATGACCACACAAAATTGCATAATTTTGCATAGTTTAATCCTGCATAATTTAATCTCCATCTCTGTGAGGCTCCCAGCACTCCAGCTGGGAGTCCGTGTAGAGGCAGTGAGAGTGGTGGTGCGTGACTTGATAGCTGGTAAGTGGGGAGGGGAGCTCCTGCCAGCTGGGGGAGGGGGATGGTCATTGGGTTTGTGGATGGGCATGGGGGTGTGTGGGTGGGTGTGGGGTTTGTGGATAGGTGTGGGCCACATGTCGTTGTGCTGGGTTGGCCTGCTTCATGCTTCTACGTGGTGTTTCCATTAATCCAACAGGAAGCTGCATGTGGAGGCACAGATCTGGCCAATGGTGTGTGACTCTGTGCCTCCATGTGCAGCTTCTTGCTTCTTGCTGGAGTGCTGGAAGCCCCACATGAAGGCATGGAGCCCACTCAACCCAGCTTCATGGTGCACAGCTCCCGCTCCACACACCATCAGGCTAAGCTGGGCGGGCTCTGTGCCTCCATGTGGGGCTTCCAGCACTTCAGCAGGAAGCTGCATGTGGAGTTATAAAGCCTGCCCAGCATGAAGGCACATGATTCCATGCCTCCACACGTGGCTTTCTGCTGGAGTACTGGAAGTCCCATGTGGGGGCATGGAGCTGGCCTGGCCTGATGGCATGCAGCTCCTATCTGCAGTACTGTGAGCACCACATGCTGGCATGGAGCCAGCCTGGTTTGGTCTGAAGGTGTGTGCTGGCAGGCTGCACTGGGCTGGGCTGGCTCCATGCCACCATGTGCAGTCCCCAGGACTCAGCCAGAGCTGCGTGCCACTGGGGCTCTGCCTGCTGCAGCCATGAACACCCTGGGGGCCCACCACCTGCTGCTACTGCTGAGCCGGTGGCAGCGGGGGCTGTGCACCATGGATAGGGGGAAACATATGGTGGGGGGACCCACACCCACCCACGACCCCCCCACACACCTGGGGGGCCCACACCCACCCACAAACCCCCCACACTAGCCCACAAGCCCCACACACACTCTCACAACCCTCACACCCCTTCACAACCCCCCACAAACCCCCACACCTTCTCAAGCTTCCCCAAATCTCCCCCACACCCACCTCCAACTATACAAAGCATGTGCATATATTTATTAAAAAAAAGGTTCAAATAGCATTTTATTTAGTTTAATTTGTAAAAATAAATAAAAAGTATTTAATTTTGCATAATTTTGAATTTTTTGCTCATAATTCCATGGGGTGTAAGCCTGATGGTCATAAGGTTTTAGGACACAAACTTCATATCTTTTTTTTTCTTGTTCCTGGGAATGGCACTTGTATTTTGACTGGCTTCCTTTTGGAAGCATAAACTATGATAAATGGCTGAAATTATTCAAGAAATTGATTTTCACTTTTTGATAAAAGTTAACTACCTGGACTGTTACTGGTCTTAATTAATGGGAATTCTGGAACCAAATTCATTAATACTTTAAACATCTGATCCTTACCTTGTATAAAAACACAAACTAACAGTTGTTTGGCATTATTTTTCTATTTCCTGTTTCACAGGTATATTTTTTTAATCAAAGTGTATACTGTTATTCTTTAATATCCACAATGTTAAGACTGCTGTTCTTACACCCATCTTTCTTCTAAACAAACTCAGGAAGGAGGTCATAATTGTGTCATTTCCCTGCAGACACACCCAACCTGAATACTGCTGTTTGCTTTAAAAAAAAAAAAAAAAAAAAAAAGCTTATAAAGTCATCAACATGCAAAGAAAAAAAGTAGATGCTTCCCTAGATGTTTCAGCTTATTCCAACAGATCACCGGAAATAACCCTGCCTCTCAGCTGAGGACAGCTATGAAAGCCAAAATGACCGAAAACAAAGATCTGGGATAGTGGGGTGGAAAAGATTCAAAGATTACTGTACCAGCCACGTGGAGGAAAATCCTTTTCAAAGTAAAAAAGTTGAAGAGAAATATTTCATAGTTAATATTTTGAGAGCAGTAGGTTTTAAGGAAGCGAACTGCAAAACTGATGATTTTTTCAAACAATCTTTTAGCAGACACAATTCTGATTCTCTAATTCTTTCTCATGAGTATTTTACTTCTCATTGGAACATCGTCATATATGAATGGTCCCAGGATTTAACTTAAACTGTCCTATGCTGTGAGGGAAAATGCTACCTACTGTGGAGACAGAGCCATAAACATAGTTTTGAGTCCTGGTATAGTATAGCCCACTTCAGCATAGCAGCTGCTTATGCTAAGCACCTGCTTCAGCCCTTTTTATTTCACCCCCAAAGCTGTTCTTTTGCTATAAGGGAATGTTAACAACACCTGTTCACTATTTCATAATAAACTTTTCCTAAACGCCCAGTTACTGTAAGAGATGCTCCAGCCTGTCATCGCCATATCAGATGTGGGCGGCAGCAACACCTGCACACTCTTAAAAAACCCAGTGTACTTTTGTTTCGTTTATGTAAGTATTGCACTATCATAAAGAAGTGTCTGACAAAGTTTGCAGCTCTATTATCTTAAAGATATGGTCTCTTTAGTAGGAAGAGTTTGGTGTACTTAAAAATAAACAAACAAACAAATAAATAAATAAATAAGACGAAACCAAGGAAATATCCCCACCAAAATCTGCATTGGTAGAAGCTACCTTATAATTAGGCACAGCATAATGGAAGTGGATGTCATTCAGTTGCTTATCATGTTTATAAATGGACAATTCTAGAATAACCTAATGACTTTCAGATTTGACTGTGCTTAAATGTGCATTTTTACATTTATGGTTGCAGGAGAGACCCAGCCAAGCCCCATGCTCACCAGGGCAATGACAGCTGGTGCGCTCCCTAGGTGGCGGATGCTTGCAGAAAAGTGGTGAGCCCCTGAGCCAATGGCATCCACTGCACCACTGTCCCCTGGGCCAGACAGGCATTCAGCCACAGTGGGCTCTCCCCAGGTTCAAGTCCCAGGCCGGGATGAGAGCTGGAGCCCTGGTTCCAAGTGGACATGGGCTCCACCCTTACAAGAGGGCAGGCAGCTGGTACAGGAAGCAGCTCCTAGGGCCCAGTAGTCACAGGTGCAGGGGCTGATGAGCCCCTCTGGGACCCACATGGGAGTCAGCAGGGGTCCAGGTTGGCCCAGACCAACCCAGAACTCCCTACTTAAGGTGGCATCAACCACAGAAGAGAAGGAACACGAGCATAGGCACTGGTCCATGAAACATCCCTCCACCGTAGCCAAAGACCTGGGATCATGGACCAGGATGGCTTCACACAGCTCTAACTGATACTGAGTTGGACTTTTCAGTTGACATGGGTTTGCATGCACTTTAACAAACCTTACATGTATTCCAATATTCAAATTCAATCCACCTACTTCTATTTCCTATGAATGAAATGGACATAAAATGGAAAGAAGTGCCTAAAAACTTACCGGCTAAAATACCTTTCAACCTGCCTGTTCAAGCTGCACATTTGTTATGTCTTTGAAATTTAGGACTAAATTTATCCTTGGTTCAAATGCTTTCAGAGACCATGGTGATGACCCAGTATAAATACTAGGAAATAATGAATTAATATGACTTTTGACCACAGGTGTGGTCAGGGTTTTCATAGTTTCTAGGGTCGGAAGGGACCTGAGTAGATCATCTAGTCCGACCCCCTGCCATGGGGTGAAGTAGTACTGGTGACATCAGGCTCCATCCATTTGGATTATCAGTGAGTAGTAGGATACCATTGATGAGAGTATACTACTATTCCTAAATATCCTGTTGTGATAGAGACCACAGGCTTTGATTCTTAGAAACAAGGGCTCTTGGGGTTTTATTGTTCCCAAACAGTAGACATTAACACATGCCCCATTCAGGCATAGCACTAGCTAGGTCTATCAGCTGAATATGACACCAGCATAAAGTATGGCTCCTAGCTCAGTGCACAGTATTCAGGGTTGCCAGGTCTTTTTTATACATTGTTCAGAACAAGTTATATTTATACTATCTACAGCAGACTTTTCACCAAACACCCAAACATCTTGAGGTGACTTCATGCACATCTGGTCTCACCATATAGGGGAACTTGTTTATCAGGTTACTCCAATCTTTGTGTTGCTGTCCTTTACCCATTTTATCCATTGCTTTCCATCCGTTGGCCTTCTGAGGTGTCTAGAAGCTTCTACCGCTAACTTTCCCAGCCCTCTCACTTTGGCCATATGTGGTCTACTTTCCGGTCACCAAGATCTATTGTTCAACCTGTTACTGAGGCCTAGTGTGGTTCATGTACTAACAGGTATGATTTCTGTATTCGCTGGTCAATGTTTGCACCAGTCCATGCTCCAGCAAGGCCTACATAGTGGTTAGGAAACAAAAAGTATATGTTTTTCTACACCCTAGAACCACTTGATGTCCCATCAAGAAATCTTACAGTAAACCTTCGATCCTTGGATACTATTGAGGTAATTTGAGGACAAAAATGGAAAATTGATTGTAATAAGATATGACAGACGTGTACATTTTCCAACTATGGGAACCAAGTTCCTGGGGAGAATTATTTTACAAGACTTCAGAATCTGTGGCCTGGAAAAATAAAACTTGCTTCCAGTCTGAAACTGGAACTTAAAGGAAAGCCTGTTTTAATGTTCTCCATTGATTTATAGAAAATATTTAACCCGCTCTAGCAACTCGCCTTTCATTTTTTTCTTCCTGTCTTCCTGTCTAAATTAGGCACATGAAGCACGTTCAGGAAGAAAAATTTCATATTAGGTTTCATCAGTTGGGTATGTTAGTTCCAGTGATCTGACCGATAAACTTAAGTTCTACTCCCAACAATGCTGGTAATTTGTTTTATCAGCATTTCTTCTGTATTTGTTTTATTTCTTTTTCCTATTTAGCTTTAGTCCCTTTATAAGTCTCAGACTGTGAGACACTGAGGTCCTGTGACTGTTTAATTCTTGTGGCATCCTTTTTCATGGCACTCCAGGGAAGTATGGCTTTTTTTCTTCTTCTTTTTTTTTTGGTTACAGTTCTATTTTTTCTGCTGAGGGACAATGCAATCCATTTCACTCTAGCATCCATCTGCTGTGGAGCATACCGTCCCTGACACTGGGGTAAGTTTATGAGTAGAGCGCTGAGAGCAATTAGCATTTGAATTAAAGCTACCTGTGGATAACAACAGGTGATTACCCTATTTAACAGCTGCTAAGTGGTGTTATTTGCCAGCTATAGGCCACAGACTGGGTGAATTGTGTGCATACAAATGGGAGTTACTTCGCATACAAATGGAACAACATTAATTAATATTTTTGAATTGCATTTCTGATAAGTGGGCATTCATGCTAAAGATGCAGGCACTGGCAAAGTGGTGATGTTGTGGGATTATGGAGGGGAGGATGACATACTAAGGGTAAAAGTTTTTTAATGCATCTTTGCCATCCAGCACTTGGACCTAAAAGTGAAATAAGCTTGACATTTTACAACAATTCAGTGAAAAGGGAAGTGGGAAAATACTAAGAAAACAAAGCACTTAGAGTTATTTTCATTCAATCTCAGCTCTGTGTCTAACAAAGCAGGCTTATCAATTATGATCCCTTTAAAAGAATTATGTTTTTCCCAGTGTAGCTTGCCTAGCTGTCTCCTCACATCTGTCAAAAAAAAAAAAAGCTAGTAGACTGTCTTGCTCTCTGTTGTACACAGGGTTTTTCTGACTTTATTTTAGTGCACAGACATTCAATTTCCTTTTGAATCCATGCAGGATCAGTTCACAGGCTCTGTACTGTTGCTCCTCCTGAACCTCTTATTTCATCTGGTTGTGCCAATTTTTTATGCACCACTTTGCTTAAAATTGTCCCTGCAAACCTCTTATCTGGGGCATGAATTTTCCATTTTCTGTTTGATAAACAGAGCACCAGAGAAACTATTCTCTAATATAAGTAGTAGTTTCCTTCCTCAACTGTTTATTCACATGCTTTAAAGAGGTATTCAGTGCCGGTGTGAGCACGTGGATTCCTGAGCTTGCTACAGACAAAATCCTCACAAATGATAGCTAGTTAAAACGTATTTGTTTTCTGGGAATAATACACCCACACTTATGGGATTCCTAGGATACAGTGTGAGGCTTGGCCAAAAGAGACTAGTGCATCATGGGATATGTAGGTCCATCAGCAAACACGCACCATGAGGGAATCCATGGGAGCTACAAGCCCTTGCTGTGGGATGCCAAGAGAGAGCATACAGGTGCAGACAGAAGTGACTATTTTTGTCTGATCTGGCCTCAGAAAGTGGCTTACAGCCGTGGCCAAACAAAAGTACACAGCTGTAGGCTGCTATAAAAGGGCCCAATCCTATGAAAATCTGAACCCTCATTGTATTGAGGGTTCAGGCGAACATGCTTCAAAACAGAGCACCTTCAGTAACTTCTGTCTGCAGAGCTCCCAGCCTGGAAGTGTGTTCAGAATGGGAGGAGGGAAAGGGAGCGGAGGGAGTTTGGTTTGGGGTGGTGCTGGAGGGTGGGATGGGTAGATTGGAGCCTCCCTGCCTCAGGGGCTGAAATCCCCCCAGCTCAAACTCTCTCCACTCCCTTTTCCCCCTCCCATTCTGAAAATAGCATCCTGCCTGGGAGGGAGCATGGCATTGCTACAGAGATAAGACTGCAGGCTGGCAGCAAGCAGCTGGAATTCCCAACTCCTGGGCCCAACAGTGAAGTTCTGTTTGGTCCAGGGAATCACTGCAACTCATAACATTTCCTGCAAAGTGCTATGGATTGCTATGGGGAGCTGCTCTTCTGTCTGCACCCAAGGTGTTTCAGATAAATAAGTGTCTGTTTGGTTCCTTCGGAGAGAGTAGTTTCTCTTTCCTTATTAGAGGTTTACTGATTTTGGATCTTCAACAAATTATTACAATATAAACCACACTGCCACCATGTCTGAAAAAGAAAAGCAACAACGAAACCTCCCTAAAATGTCAATAAGCACATGATAGTAGCCTCTGCATCTCATACTGCAGACAAATGTGATCAATTTTATTTATTTGGCATCTTTGAGGGGAAGAATGAAGATGAGGTCATTGATCTTCGATGAGATTATTTCACGTGGTCCAAATCTCCAAGCACCTGCTTCTTTTTATCTTTGTTTCTCATTTAATTTTTAAGGTAACTGACTAGTGTGTGTGTACAGTATTTCTCATTCAATTAAAAAACAACTTGAAATACAGGTAGATCAGTGTCTTATTGTTGGCTGTAGCAACTTTAGAGTTTAATATTTCATGAATCAACTCGTGAGTGCAACTCATCAACCGTGAGTTGAAATGAGAGTTTGATATATGCAAACTAGACAGAATATAGATAGCGCCTTTGAAGAGTGTATCTATAGAAGCCACATGTGAACTGCACATATGCCTTTTATGCTTGATTGTCAAGTTTACACTTTACCCGTTTGTTACAGTACAGTATACCCGACATTTACTGTTGATATTTCAATTTCTTTCATTGGTTGTATTTTCAAATCAAGTCCTGATTCATCATAAACAAAATGTAGAAAATGCAAACACACACTAACATAATTAATATATGAAAGAAATATGGCATTTGTAGCACTGTATTAGTGCTGCAGCTCATTTTTGTATTATTGTGGCATGAAAGCCTAATAAATAAAGCATGAATAGGAACTTGCCTCATTTAATTAAGCAACTACATTGTACCACCAGAGCTATTGATAGAATAGCCATTTAACAATCTCATAATGAACATTCAATTGTCACAGCTTTGGCAGGTTTAATGTGGTCGTTTAATGCAGTATTATTTTTCCTTATCATTGTTCCTGAGCAATATTTAATACCAGCCACATTTATGCTTAAATGTATCTAACATTAAAGAAGGAATAATAGAAAAGTAACGGGTTTTTTCTTATATAAAATGAAAAACAGTGATTATGTAAAAAAAAAAAAAACTTAGTAAAAAGTAATAAGCCATCCAATTGTGTGGGTTGTTTTTTCATTCTGTTTTTTTTTTTACACAGTGCAGTTACATAGGAATTTCTGCATTAACTAAACTAAGGATGAATAACTCATGGCACATATATCACACTAAATCATGTACATAACTTTTTAGAGTAGGGCCACACTGAAGCACTATTTGGATATCCATGGATTACAGTGTAAGTGATACGTGTGATATATGCAAATCTATTGGTCCAAACCTTTCTCCATCCTAGTACAACTCATAGGAAGAAGGAAGTCAGAGGTTTTTCTGATATTAGGCACCAGTTAATATTCATCTGTTTTGTTACACACTGGGTGCATCTACATGTGCACTTTACTGCAGAGTTGACTAATTAGCTCTGTAGTAAAGTGTCATAGTCTACACTTGCGCCAGTATTAGGGTACAGTAAACTAATCAACTCTGCTATAGGATGCTGGTGAGGACAGTACTGTCTTACAGTAAAGTAAATAACTGCAGTTAAGCACTCATTTAAACAGAGACTGCGGGTGGAAATTGCACCCGGTCAGCCCAGGCAGCATGGAGCCAAACCCTTGCCTGCCACCTGGCCACGTGGTTCTGCATGTTTGGCACTCTCATGCCCCAACTAGCACCTCTGCTGCCCAAAGCTACCACTCAGAGCCTGGGGCTGACCCCCGAGCCTACTGCCAACCCAGGCCTGCTCCACCCCGGCTCAAAGTGCTGCTCTTCCAGGTGCACATGTAGATGCTGTGCCCAAGAGCTGTTGACTCCAGTGCAAACTGCATCCAAGTTTATTGCTTCACTTTAATTGAATGTGTAGATGCACCCACTGTATCTCAGTCTCAGGCATAGATAAGAGGAAATATGGAGGAACCAAACCTTTGGGCACTCAGAGGAATTTTTCACTGGAATAAATCAGTTTGGTACTGAATAGAACCACAAAGTGATTGTGCTGAAATGATTTAGACATAAACTGGGATGCTTGCAAGTGGGAGTTTTAAAGCATTGTAAATATAATGGACAGACACATTGTGTTTTACTGTTTCCCCTGAGTGTATAATTCCATGTGGGTTGTCCATGTCAAAGGGACTGCAAATCCTAGCTGCTGAATATGTATAGCTAAAAAAATGTCTATAGGACTCTCTTATAATGGTGTGTGCACACCTTGTGTGTCAGGGGCAGCAAGAAAATATTTTAAAGAAGGTTTTAAGAATTGAATGATGCTTGAATTACTATCTGTTGTCTTTTATACCAGCTACAATTGCATCACTTCCAGATTTGCTGCTTCATCTGTTTTTGCACTGTCACTCTCTTTTTGTGGGTGTATAGTCCAATAGGAAATATTCTTATTCTCAGACAGTTTAGCATGCCAAACATATTTACTATTCTTTGTTACGCTTGCTATTAACTTATAGTGAGTATCCCTTTTATGTCAGGTGCCATCCCACCTGGGTGCTATAGAATGTATTTAAAGAGCGCAAATTGTGCGGTACCATGTGTCATATGTCCTTTTTGCAGTTCCTCATGAGATGAAGCAATTTAATGTCTTTACCACCTGAACCATAGTCACTTCATGCTTTTTTTCTTGCTGCTTATTGCTCAAACACTGTTTATAGTACTCTCCAAAGTCTGCTTACTGTAGGCTTGCTTCTAAGTGCATTGGGCCCTGTTCAGCAAAGCACTTAAGTGTATGCTTTACTTTAAAGCCTTCAGTAAGATTACTAGAGCAGATTAAGAACATTTAAGTGCTTTCCAATGTGCTCCTCACCTTGGAGGATTGAGCCCAGTAGGTCCCTATTAAGGAAGTATTGGAGTACTAGTATAAAACCTTTAAATTAAAAGAAGCTCTTTGCTAGACCTCGGTTTTCCAGGTAACTAGGTTTTTTGGTGATCATAGGATCACTGGGACAATAGATTTGAGCAATGAGTGTAACAAGCCCCATTAACTTTAAAACTGTAGAATTGGATTCTCAGGGCTTAGATTCCTTCAACTGCAATGGTTTTCTTCCATGTTCTTAGCATTCTAACTGATATAATTTCAGCTGATGATGAATTTAACTATACATGCACATCAATGGGACAGTTCAGCTTTGTAATACATAACATATATTAAAGGAACACAACTTCTCTTTAACAGTTGGAGAGGGGACTTCAGGATGAGTGGTTGCTCCTCAAGGGAGCAATCCTGGATGTGCAAGCGATGTCCATCCTGTCTCAGAGGAAAGGCAGCAAAAGGGCACAGCAGCCCCCTTGGCTTTCCAGGGAACTGGTGGACCTCCTGTGTCTTAAAAGGAAGACCTATAAAGGATGAAGGACTGGAATCACCACCAAGGAGGAATACTCTGCTTTAGTCCGGACTTGTAGAGAGCAAATCAGGAAAGCCAAGGCTGCAATGGAACTCCAGCTAGCTACAAATATCAAGGAAAATAGTCCTTTTTTAGATATGTGGGGAGCCAGAGGAAAAGCAAAGGCAACATTGGACCCCTGCTAAACCAGATGGGCAACTGACAACTGACGCCCAGGAAAAAGCGAACTTGCTAAATGGGTACTTCGTGTCAGTTTTTCATCAGCCCCATGGGACGGCCCTGCCCACTATGGGTCAAGGAGGCCTGGGCGCCCTCCATTGAAGCTGACCTCGTGAAGGAACACCTCAACAGGCTGGATACCTTCAA
>NW_017728995.1:22639280-22639536 GCF_001723915.1 Gavialis gangeticus | reverse complement strand
CCATCAGCCTGACCTCTATCTTGGGGAAGGTCTTGGAAAAGATTATCAAGGAGGCCATCTTTAACAGACTAGCTGAAGGCAATACCTGAGGGATACCCAGCATGGGTTTGTTGCTTGACCAATCTCATTTCCGTTTATAACCAGGTGACATATCACCTGGACAAGGGGGAAGAGATCGACGTCGTATACATTGACTTTAAAAAAGCCTTTGATCTGGTATCCCACAATCACCTCTTGGCTAAACTGGCTAACTGCA
>NW_017728995.1:22635713-22639125 GCF_001723915.1 Gavialis gangeticus | reverse complement strand
CAAACTCTGGGGTGAAGCATCCACACCTGAGGACAGGAGGGTGATCCAGGCAGATCTGGACAGACTCATTAAATGGACGGATGAGAACCTGATGGTGTTCAACACCGAAAAATGCAAGGTTCGCCACCTTGGGAGGAAAAACCTGGACCATGCTTATAGGCTTGGTTATGCTACACTGGTTAGCACTACAGATGAAAAGGACTTGGGCATCATGGTTGACCACAAGATGAAGATGAGCTTTCAGTGTGATGCTGCAGCTAGTAAAGCGAGCAAAACACTGGCTTGCATCCATAGATGCTTCTCAAGCAAATCCTGGGACGTCATTCTCCCTTTGTACTCGGCCTTGGTGAGGCCGCAGCTGGAGTACTGCATCCAGTTTTGGGCTCTGCAATTCAAAAAGGATGTGGAAAAGCTTGAGAGGGTGCAGAGAAGAGCCACACGCATGATCAGAAGTCAGGAAAACAGACCTTATGATGAGAGGCTGAGAGCAATGGGGCTATTCAGCCTGGAAAAGTGCAGACTCAGGGGTGATCTGATGGTTTATCAGGGGTGCTCATCAGGATCTGGGGGAACGATTGTTTACCAGAGCGCCCCAAAGGATGACAAGATCGAACGGTCACAAACTCCACTGTGACCGGTTCAGGGTGGACATAAAGAACTTCTTCACTGTCCAGGCCCCCAAGGTTTGGAACAGACTGCCACCTGAGGCGGTTCAAGCACCCACTTTGAACGCCTTCAAAACACATTTGGATGCTTATCTTGCTGGGATCTTATAATCTCTGCTGACTTCTTGCCCCTGGGTTAGGGGGCTGGACTCAATCCTCCGGGTCCCTTACAGCCCAAATGTCTATGAATTCTATGTCTATGAAATCTATGAAGTTTTGGTATGATTGTATAATTAATTACCTTTCGACTTGTCTGAATTCATCGTGATGTTTGTATACATTATAAGTATGTGTTATTATAATAGTGCATGGAGGAGTGTTGTGGTTTCTGCAAGGGAGAAAGAGAAGGTTCTTTTCTACACAGACTTCTAATTCTTGAACTCCTTGGAGTTTACAGTGTTTTGATAAAATCTAATCCAACTGTGCAGAAGGTGCTTGGCATTCACTGTTAAAACCTCCCAGCCATCTTAAACCTGGAGATTCTGTGGTTCACTGACTACCTGAATGAATTATTTTCAACTAATTTGGCTCATCTTCAGAGGAACAGATGGCTCCATCTTTACTGCAAAAACAATAACTAAGAAAAAAAATCCATGAATCTCCCTGGAAACTCTTCACATCTAAGAGAGATCTTGATGACCGTCTTAACATTTCCCACTCAATTGTCTCAAGAAAGGAGTATGTTTAACAAGGAAATAACATGTATAATTTACTAAGCAAAGTATCATATACATGGAGCAGTTGGCTGGGTAACAGAACTGTTATGCATGAGGTTTCTAATAGGACTTCCCCTAGAGTATAGCAGCTGGAAAGAGTGAAATTATGAAAATGTGATGTGGAGAAATTTGGAGGAAACCAAAGCTTAAAGAAAAAATAAACAAGTGAAGGAGCATAACACAGGGAATGCATAAAATAGGGACAAAGCTTTAAAAACCCACAAATGTTGTGTGTGTGTGGGGGAGGAGGGGCAGTCATGCAACAAAAAAGGTCTTATGCTTTGATCCCTAAAGCTCAAATTTCATTTAAGCCAGAACTGGTCAAAAATATTTTCATCAAAGTGGCTTCTTATGGGAAATGGATTTTGCATTTGGCATGTTTCAGCAACATCTGCTATAATCTATTGTTTTCCTTTTTCTTGCAGTATAGTATGGGCATAGGCAGGATATAGGAAGTTTGGTTAATTTCTAATATTTTAGCAAAGAGGAGTAGATCAATTGAGCTGACAAGTTATTTTCTCATTTAGACAATAAAATAGAAGCAGTTGGGTATTTACGACCAATGAATATTGGAAGCAAAATAATAAATAGACATGAAATTATTTATATATATATATTGGTTCACTAATCATGCCTGGTTTTTTATCACACAGGTGATATATGAAATTAAACAAAATGATAACCTGAGCTTTAGTATTGGTTCTTATGGAAGCTAGTTAGATAGGGTGTATCAGGGCACTGGTAGTGCCTGCCACTTTAAGAACTAGGCTGGGGAGGGGCAGGTGCCTGATTAGGGTGGCCATTTTAAGGTCCAGCTCCCTGAGCTGAGGGTAGCTCATGATCAGCCAGCAGAGGAGAAACCTCTCTGCTGAGTTCTGCTAGGAACACCTTGGAGGTAAGAGTGAGGCTTGGGGGATGACTCGGAGGCCTCACTGATCCTGAGAATGACCTAAAACTGCACCCTGTCAGGGCAGGATGGCCTGGTGGGGCTGCTGGTGGCATGGTAGTCCCCATGTAAATGCCAGAAATGATCACCTCCCCGGTGTACGATGGGTCAGAGCACCTTTACCTCAGCCCCCACCTTTGGGTGGGTTATAGAATGCAGGGAAGGCCAGGTAAGCTTC
Organism: Gavialis gangeticus; assembly: GCF_001723915.1. Lineage (NCBI taxonomy): Eukaryota > Metazoa > Chordata > Crocodylia > Gavialidae > Gavialis > Gavialis gangeticus. Next base: position 22,636,620 of record NW_017728995.1, on the reverse strand, counting down.
CTGAAGTGCCTAAGCCTGCTGGGGTGAGTGACCCTGCAGGACAGGCATGCTTTGTGAAACACCTGAGCTGGAAATGGAAGACTCCGACCTCTGTGAGCAGGCAAGCAGTATGGACATGTCCTGAGGGATCTTTGACTGGGCCATGCTGGGGCCAGGACCCAAAGGGGAGGTCAAAAGGCCAAGGTGGCCCACCATGAGGGATGGGCAGAGCAGAGAGTCCCAGGATCCTGACTGGCCTGTGATGGGGCCAGGGCCTGAAGGGGAGCTGAAGGTCCCAGAGAGGGGACCACAGCTAAAGGGGTGAAGGGTACAGCTGAGTTTAGCTGCCTGGGATGCCATCTGCAAGGCTTGGGCCATAGTGTTAGGAGTGGAATGGAGCTACGGATATTTCCTTTAACATCAGGGTTCAAAATGGGCAGCCTCCCACCTAATTAACATCATAATATTATTACATCAAGGTGTAGCAGATGAGTAAGGTGGGTGGCTGGCCCATAAACTGGAGGCGGGCCAGTGTTTGCACCAGGCATGAAAGTTTCCTCCTGTCACATAGGGAAATATATAGAAAATTTACTTCCTCCAGGATGGTTTTTAAATGACATGCCTCCATGTCACTGAATTCATAAATGCTGTGCCCCCAGAGGCTCAGGGGGCACGGTGATCACCCACAGGCGGCGGTGGTGTTGGCGACGGGGGTGTGTGGTGGCGAGTGGGGAGTTCCCACAGGCAGCCATGGTGATGTCAGTGGAGTGGGGTGGGGGGGTGGCAAGCAGCAACTGGCAGTTGGCAACCACCTGCAGACACCACTGGCAGCATTAGTGGCAGATCGGGGACCGCCTCCAGACACCACTGCTGGTGTCAGTAGCAGGGGGGAGGTGGGGGGATGAACGGCGACCACCCGCAAGCATTG
>NW_017728995.1:22627348-22630713 GCF_001723915.1 Gavialis gangeticus | reverse complement strand
GCCTCCAGACGCCACTGCTGGTGTCAGTAGCAGGGGGGAGGTGGGGGGATGAACAGCGACCACCCGCAAGCATTGCTGGCAATATTGGAAGCACTTTTTGCAGGGGGTGCACCACCAAACTCAGGGGGTGCATGTGCACCCGCGTGCACCCCCTATGTATTGCCATAGATTGAATTCCAACAATCCGTACTTCCCATTGAATCCCATTGTTTTCAATATGAATTCCTTTTTCCAATTAAGGACTGTGTAAGGTCCTCAGTTTTAGGTACACAGTTGAGGACTATAAATTATCATGAAAATGTAGCTCCTCGAATATTATCCTACCTACACATCTTCTGTAAAATTTTTCATCTCCTTCATGAGGAGCTTTTGTTGCCGTTTTGGGGGCACTCTATAACAGAGCAGGCCATAAACACAGAAATTGAATTGATTACATGCCAGTAGATGGTCTAAAAATTGGTAACTGTTAATAGTTACACCACAGACGTCTTTGTTGTGTGGCAGTTCATATTGCATGGCATGCAGAAATGGAGCTTTGAACAGTAAACAGTGCTGTCACAAAGCTGGGATCTGTTGGCTTGAGTTGAACGGCTCAATTCAGGCCTGGGCGACGTAGGTGACCACATGTATGTGAGTAGGAATCCTGAAGAAACTATTGCAAGAAGCTAGAGGCTTTCTTTTTTTTCATTAAGGTAGACCAGGAAGCAAAAGAGAGTTGGGGCTGGAAAGAGAACTCTGCAGGAAGGGAAAAAATCTGGTCCAGGAAGAGCCAAGACCTGCTGGGCTTGAGCAGAGGCAATCAATAACAGGAACCTGGGAACAAACCCATAGTAACTGCTGGAGCCAGGTGGAAAGGTGGCTCATGAATTGAGTCAGGCAAAAAGCTAGGGATTAATAGATAGTTATTATCCAACCTGGTGATAGAGTACAGGTTGGAGATATAGATGGACTCACCTGAATAAGAAGAATAAAGTTGGGTCATAAATGTAAATAAAACCTTTACAATAATTTGATGTTGAAAAGGTTATAGTTATTCTACTAAATTCTAGCTTAAACATTCCTTTCTATTGACCACATTTCAATGAAAAATCAGATAACGCAAAGTTTAAAAGACTGTGTTGCCAGATCAACAGATTCTATGTTTAAGTATATTAGTTAGAAGAATTATGTGTTGTATCAATTCATTCTTGGTGACTTCTTAACTAAACAACTTTATTAGGCCTGTCTATAAGGGTTTTTCAATAATTTAAGAATCTGTTTTTTTACACAAGTTGTTTAACACCAGTATATCCTTATACTTAATGAACAGGGTTTTTATTAAAAGCCATTTCAGACTATAATAAAAGTGATGATATAGAATAAAACTTCATAGTTTTCCTTTTTTGGTATTCAGGGGTTGGAAGCTGTTAGGTTTATTATTCTCTATGTTTTACTTTCTGTCATTTTTCTTTCTCTGCTTTTAAATGAGTTATAACTTTAAAACGTTTTGTTGACTATCAAAATCATTAAGTAGAGAAATCTCACCAACTGCAAACTTTTGATGCTAGTGTTACCTGCTCTGTCATTCTTGGAGAGTGTTCAACCTCAAATTTAGGATTTCTCAGTGGGAGAATAAGACGGGTCTTTGGTGAAAAGAGTCACTTTGTCACAGCTTGACAGCACTTTATTATATACCGTTAAGCCCTGGGCTTTGATGTTGTGTTTATTTACTTTAAAATTCAAAACAAGTTACAGTAAGTACTGCAGGGTCAGCTCTGTTATGAAAGCTCATTTTTGTGCCTTTTACATTCTCTCTGCTAACTGAACATTAAAAAGAAAGTAAGAAAAAACCTACCCAAATGTAGAAAAATTAATGATTTAGCTTCTGTAAAATGATGGCAAATTGGAATCTGAAGCTGCTTAGTGAAGAGCACTGGGAAACAGCACAGATTCGGGAAGTCAAACAGAATAGTGAAATGGGGCCTGAGGTCATGTTGTATATGACAAGTTGCCAGAGCACTGTGAAAGGGATCACTCATGCTGTGATCAGCCTCCATATTTTGCCTGTGTTCAGAGATTCTTGTATTGCCTGTATTTTGCCTGTATTCTGAGATCATTCTTCTACTGTGAAGATAAAACCCGTAATAGCCACCGGAATTCAGATGGGTCAGTTGTGAAGATACAAGTCTTCCCTACCTTTTCTTTGTACCACTGTTCAAGGACAGTGTAAGCCAGGGGTGGGCAATTTTTTCAGCCAAAGGGCCACATAGGCTGTTTTGGCAAGTTGTCATGGGCTCAGTCAGTGAACCTCTCCCTCGCTTGCAACAACTCACAAAAACTCCCTATGTGGAATGGGGTCTTGGACAGCAGTGTTCAGGAGCAGGAAACACAGGTGCAGGCCGTGCACACAGGGCAGGCAGACAGGGGGCAGATAGTAGCTGTGCCCCACCCTGGCTCTGTGCTGTCACTGACCTATGATCCTGGCCATGGCCCCAGCCTTGGATGCAGCTCCTCACCTACCCATGAACCCTGCCTGCACAGTACCCCAGAGCTGCATCCAGAGCTGGGGTTGGGATCTTGGGGCAGTGACAGCATGGGACTGGGGCAGAGCTGGAAGCTGCCACCAGGCCTTGCTGGGGAGCCACAGCACCCATGAAGGGGAGTGAGGGTTGTGAGTCCTGCAGAGGAAGCTCAGGAGGCCCAGGAGGGGAGGCAGGGGCAGGGGCAGGGGCAGGGGACTGTAACATGTTACTGCTGAGCCTGCTAAGTGTGGGGAACTTAGCCTCTCTCCCCCACCCAACGCTTCCCCTGTTCTAAGGTATGCAGTCCACAGGCAGGGGAGGGAGTGGGGTGGACCCTGCAGGTACTCCATGCCCCACCATGTACTTGGAAGTAGCAGCCAGGGCCAGGGCTGGGGGAGGAAAGCAGTGTTAGGGCACCCTCATCCTGTGCTAGCCCATAGCTTCTGATAGAATATCTATGAAGTGGTGACAGCCCCCAGCTTTGCCACCTCAGCATGGGGGAGAGCAGAGTGGTTCAAAGTGGTTCTGGGTGGGGGAGATCTCTTACCCTCCATCAATGCTGACCTTGTGAAGGAACACCTTGAGAGGCTGGATACCTTCAAGTCAGCTGGCCCTGACAATCTACACCCCAGGGCACTCAAGCAGCTGGAAAGCATCATAGCCCAGCCTCTGGCATGGATCTTTGAGAGCTCCTGGCACTCTGGTGAAGTGCCTGAAGACTGGAAGAAGGCCAATGTGGTGCCTATCTTCAGGAAAGGGAGGAAAGTGGATCCGGCAAACTATAGGCCCATCAGCCTGACTTCTTTCCTGGGGAAGATCTTAGAAAAGTTTATTAAAGAGGCCATCCTTAATGGACTGGCTGAG
>NW_017728995.1:22623876-22626880 GCF_001723915.1 Gavialis gangeticus | reverse complement strand
TCAGGAGTAAATTGGATGCTTATCTTGCTGGGATCCTATGACCCCAGCTGACTTCCTGCCCTTTGGGCGGGGGGGGCTGGACTCGATGATCTTCTGAGGTCCCTTCCAGCCCTAATGTCTATGAAATCTATGAAAATTAGGATGCTAGATTGCAGAAAGGTGGATTTCATCCAATTCAAGAAGTCATGGTGTCATGGGAGCATATATTGAAGGACAAAGGCACTCAGAAGGGCTGGGTGCTTCTCAAGACCATATGTGATGTGTAGGGGAGACACAGGTGGGCATGTGGACCCTCCTGAGATTGGCCACCACCAGCTTCTGTCACTGCCAATGTGTCCAACAGCAGCTGTGGGTGGTCCCTGCTCATGGCATGTTGCTCACCACCCCCTTTCCTCCTCAGCAACCACTGCAGGTGGTGGCTGCGGGCAGTCCCCGCTTGCCACTCACTGCTATGGTGCCCTCCCAGTCATGGGTGGCACCATTCATTCATGCTAAAGAGGACAGTATTGGAAGCCCAACAAGAAGACACGATGGAAGCTCAAGAAGAATGGCAAAAGACCAGTGCAGCTGCACAAGGAGCTTCTAGAATGCCTCAAGTGCAAAAAGAAAGAATACAGGCAATGGAAGAATGGGCTGGTCACCAGGTAATAGCAAGAATGTGCAGGGACAAAATCAGGAAGGCAAAGATAAAAACAAGTTGCACCTGGCAAAGGAGGTTAAGGACAATAACAAGAGGTTCTGTAAGTATGTCAGTCAGAAAAGAAGGACCAAGGAAGCTGTGGGTCCTGTATTAATCCAGGGAAAACTCCTGACAGAAGATGCAAAGAAGGTGCATATGCTCAACAGCTACTTTGCCTCAGTCTTCACAAAATAAATTAAGCTGCAGCCAGACAGCTAATGAAAATTATCTGGATAAGGAAGGGGGCAAGCTGACGGATGACATAACAGAAGTGTGTCAGAGAGCTTTTGATAGGTCTGAATGAATTCAAGTCAGCAGGGCTGAATGAACTTCATCCCAGGGTCCTGAAGGAACTGGCAGAGGATATCTTAGAGACTTTGGCAATGATCTTCATGAAGTCATGGGAGATGGGCCAGGTATGTACGTATGGGCCAGATACCAGAGGACTGGACAAGGGCCACCATAGTGTCCTTCTTACACTTTTTTTTAAAGGTAAAAAGGAGGACACAGGGAACTACAGGCCAGTTAGTTTCACCTCAATAATTGCGAAGTTACTGGAACATATGCTAAGGAAGAATTTGTAAGCATCTGGAGAAGGAAAGACTGAACATAAGCTGCTAGCATGGATTTATGAAAAACAAATTGTCAAATAAATTCAATCTTCTTCTTTGACAAAGTAACTACCTGGGTGGATGAAGGGAAGGCTGTGGATATAGTACAGTATAACTGGATTCAGCAAAGCTTTAGACAAGATCCCATATGGCCTTCTCAAACAAACTGGAGAAATGTGGGCTGGACAAAACTACTAGGGCTGTGTGAAGCTTTGGTCCCTGATTCGATTTGGCAGAGATTCAGCCCAATTCGGCCACAACTCTGAATCCAAATCAAATCAAGAGACCCTTTAATTTCTCCAAACCGAATCAGAACCTTCCAGATTGATTCAGAGAGATTTGGTAATTCGGACATAGACACAGCTTTAAATGTCTTTTATACACACCTCAAGTTATCAGGTGACTCATGAAAGCTGCTATGCTGGGGCAGATGGAGCATCCCACAGGAGCGTGGGGAGCTCCCCATTGCACTCAGCAGCAGACCCAGAAGTGGACCAGAAGCACTTCTGGTCCACTTCTGTGTCCACTGGAAAGCATGCAGGGTCCCCCCATCTGTGCCCCCCAGCTCGATGACTTGTGCCTCCTTAATCTGGGGGGGGTGGGAGGACCCCCAACACACTCCCCAGTGGGCCCAGAAGTGGACTGGAACTACTTCCAGTCCACTTCTGGGTTTGCTGCTGAGCATGTGGGGGGATCCCCATGATCCTGTGGGACACTCCATCTTCCCCACCATCACAGTATTCATGAGCCACACCTGGTACCTCGAGGTATGTAGAAAAAACATTTAAAGCTGTGTCTATGGCCGAATCGCTGATTCTCCAAATCAGCATTGAATCTTCAGATTCAGATTTGGCTGAATCGAATCGGGGACAGTGATCTGAAGCAACAAATTGAATCACTGTCCCCCGATTTGGGCCAAATCTGAACTGAATATGGCCCATTTTGCACACCCCTAAAAACTACTATAAGGTGGATAGATAACTGATAAAACCGCTGCAAGCAAAGGGTAATTATTAATGGGTCCATGTCAGAATGGCAGGAGGCTTTGAATGGAATCCACAGGCGTCTGTCCTGAGCCTTGTGCTGTTCAAACTGTTTATTAATGATTTGTATGCTGGAATTGAAAGCTTCTTGAGCAAGTGTACAGAAGATACAAAGCTGGGAAGGACTGTGAACACTTTGGAGGATGTGAGTGCAATTCACAAGGATCTAGACAGACTGGAAAGTTGGGCTAGAGCTAACAAGGGAAGTTCAATGTGGACAAATGCAAGGTGCATTTCCTCCGTCAGGAGGAATAATCAAAAATGTAAATACAAAATTGGGGGGCACCTGGATGAGTGGAAGCACCATGGGAAAGGATTTGGGAGTTGTGGTAGATCACATAAAATGCGTGGCACCTGGCTGGATGGCATCACCGTGGAAAAGGATTTGGGAATCTTGGCAGATCACAGACTCGCTATGAGTCTGAAGTGTTATGCAGCTGCACAAAAGGTGAATGTACTTTTGGGATGCATCAGTAGAAGCATTAGGTTCTAGAGACAGGTGGTGACAGTCTCTCTCTACTTGGCATTGGTTGAGCCTCATCTGGAATACTGTGTTCATGGGTGACTGGTGCCTCCAGAGTCTGTGGGGGGGACCAGCGGCTGATCACCAACTGGGGGGGTGCATCCCCCAGCAGCCAATCGCAGTGCCAGTGGCAAAACTCAGGACCCCA
>NW_017728995.1:22601144-22618876 GCF_001723915.1 Gavialis gangeticus | reverse complement strand
TCCCCAGCAGCCAATCGCAGTGCCAGTGGCAAAACTCAGGACCCCACTCCCCAGCCAGTAAGGGCCAATCTCAGGGAGGGGCACGTACCTACCTGTACCCCCTCTACACATTGCCCATGACTGTGTTCAGTTCTGGGCTCCATGTTTTAAAAGGATGTGGAGAAGTCAGCGAGGGTCCAGAGGCAGACCACAAAAGGTAATAAAGGGCTTGGAAAGCAAGTTGTATGAGGAGAGGCTGAAGGAGCTAGACATGTTTAGCTTGTAGAAAAGTTATTTAAGAGGGAACATGATATCAGTTTTCAAATACTTGAAGAACAGCTGCCAGAAAGAGGGAAAACACCCTTTTCTCTCTCACTGCAGAAAGGAGGATGTGGGCCAATGGCTTTTAGTTGCAGCAAAGTTAGTTTTGATTGGATATCAGGAAAAACTTCTCCATTTAATCCACTCAGTCTCCTCTTCTCTAAACCAAATAAGCCCAGTTCCCTCAGTCTTTCCTCATATGTCATGTCTCCCAGCCCCCTCACCATTTTTGTTGCCCTCTACCAGACTCCCTCCAATTTGTCCACATCCTTTCTGTAGTGGGGGGCCCAAAACTGATCACAGTACTTCAGGTGTGGCCTCACCAGTGCTGACTAGAGGGGAATAATCACTTCCTTTGATCTGCTGGCAACATTCGTACCAATGCAGCCCAGTATGCTATTAGCTTTCCTGGCAACAAGAGCACATAGTCAGCTTATTGTCCTCTGTAACCCCCAGGTCCTTTTCTGCAGAGCTGCTGCCCAGCCAGTCAGCCCCCGGCCTGTACTCGTGCATGGGATTCTTTCATCCCATGCACCAACTTTGCACTTGTCCTTGTGGAACCTCATGAGATTTCTTTTAGCCCATTCCTCCAATTTGTCTAGGTCACTCTGAATCTGAGCCCTACCCTCCAGCCCTACCCTACTACTCCCCTGAGCTTGGTGTCATCTGTAAGCTTGCTGAGGGTGTGCTCCATGCCATCTTCCAGGTCGTTGATGAAGACGTTGTACAAAAACGGCACCAGGACCAACCTCTGGGGCATTCCACTTGATACTGGCTGCCATCTAAACGTTGAGCCATTGATCACTACCCTCTGAACCCAATGCTTTAGCCAGTTTTCTATCCACCGTACAGTCCATTCAGCCTATACTCCCTTAGCTTGCCTGTGAGAATGTTGTGGGAGATGGTATCAAAAGCCTTGCTAAAATCAAGGTGTACCACATCCACTGGTCTCCCCCCATCCACAGAGCCAGTCATCTCATCATAGAAGGCAATCAGATTGGTCAGGCATGACTTGCCCTTGGTGAATCCATCGTGACTATCCCTAATCACCTTTTTCTCCTCCAGGTGCTTCGAGATGGATTCCTTGAGGAACATCTCCATGAATATTCCAGGGACAGAAGTGAGGTGGATTGGTCTGTAGTATTCCTGGATCCTCCTTTTCCCCTTTCTTAAATATGGGCACTATGTTTGCCCTTTTTCAGTCATCTTGGACCTCTCCTGATTGCTGTGGGTTTTCAAAGATGATGGCCCAGGGCTCTGCAATCTCATCAGCCAACTCCCTCAGCACTCTTGGGTGCATCCCATCCAGCCCCATGGATTTGTATATGTCCAACTTTTCTAAATAGTCCCTAACCTGGTCTTTCACCACTATTGGCTGCTCACCTCCTCCCCAAACTGCACTATCTGGTGCAGTAGTCTGGGACCTGACCTTGCCTGTGAAGACTGAGGCAAAAAAGACTAAGGCACTGAGTACTTCAGCCTTTTCTGCATCCTCTGTCACAAGGTTGCCTCCCCCATTCAGTAATGAACCCACCCTTTCTCTGATTCTCCTCTTGCTACTAACATGCTTGTAGAAACCCTTCTTATTACCTGTCATGTCCCTTGCTGCACCTCCAATTATGCTTTGGCCTTCCTGACTTCAGCCCTGCATGGCCAAGCAATGTTCTTATACTCCTCCCTATATATTTGTCCAAGTTTCCACTTCCTATAAGCTTCCTTTTTGTGACTTAGTTTACTGAAGAGTTCCCTGCTAAGACAAGCTTGTCTTCTGCCATATTTGCAAGTCTTCCTGTGCATCACTCTCAGTAAGGCTTCTTTCAAGTATGGCCAGCTCTCCCGGATTCTTCTTTCCCTCAGTTGCCCAAGTTGCCATCTACTACTACCTTCCCCACCAATTCATCCCTGTTTGTGAGCAGCAAGTTAAGAAGAGCACAACCCCTAATTGGCTGCTCTAGCACTTACACCAGGAAGTTGGCCCCAACGCTGTCCAAAAACTTCCTGGATTGCCTGCTCACTGCTTTATTGCCCTCTCAGCAGATGTTAAGGTGACTGAAGTCCCCCATGAGAGCCAGGGCTTGTGATAGGAAACTTCCACTAGCTGTTTGAAGAAAGCCTCATCCACCACGTCCTCCTGGTTTGCTGGTCTATAGCAGACCCTCACCACAACATCACTGTGGTTGCTCTTCCCTTTAACCTTAACCCAGAGATTTTCAACAGGCCTATCTCCAGTTTCATACTGGAGTCTGAGCAATCACATGGCTCTTTTACATAAAGTGCAACTCCTGCTCCATTTCTCCCCTGCCTGTCCTTCTTGAACAGTTTATATCCACCCATGACAGTGCTCCAGTCATGTGAGCTTCCACCACATCTCTGTTATTTTAAATACATCATAGTTCTGTGACAGTGCAAGGCCTTCTAATTCTTCCTGCTTATTTCCCAGGCTCTGTGCATTCATGTACAGGCACCTGAGGTAACTAATTGATTGCCCTGATTGCTCAGGAAGAATGAAAACACCTCCCTTGTTGTTCCCTCCTACTTGCTTTTCCTCTAGGTCTTCCACTTCCCTATTTACCTCCATACTCTGGGCTTTTCTGACTCTCCCCCACCCCGCCACCCCCTGCCCTTTTCTGCTATGTGTGTCATTATGTTGCTAAGTTTCTCTCAGGCACTGGGTGTTGGGTGCAGCCAAGGCTGGAGACTTTGACTGTGGTGTGCCAGTGCTCTTGCTGGGACTAAAGCCAAAAGGAAGTACTAAAGCATGGTGCCATAGCAACATCACCCTATGGCACCATGTTGATGCACCCTTGGTGGTCTAAGATGAGAGACATCATTTTGTTCTTTGTTTGAGCACCAGAGGCACATGCCTATTTGATTTGGAAAGTGAGTCTCATAATCAGAACCAAGGCCCTGGGGATATCTGTCCTCTCATCCCTGCCCAGATACTGCCCTAGTGGTTCATCTAGATTCTCTTTCCCAAGCCCATGCAGTCAATGATACTTTGCTTATGAATAAAGTTCTGTGTTAACATACTGCAATGCAGATCCTCAGTCTGTGATCTTAGTAACTTGCTTAATGTTTCTATGCGTTAGTTTACTGAGCAATGAAAGGGATAGATGATGACATACTTACTGGCTTTATGGGGATGCTTTGAAGATTAGTTGATTGCTGTGTATAACATATTTTTGGTTGTGTGCACGTAGGGTACTACATAAAATCAAATTGTAATATTTTAGTCATATAACTAGCGTTCTGCAAACTCCTAATTTAAAACCTGAACCAAACAAACCAGAGTGTGTGTATAGGATGGGGGACACCTTGTGACCATGTTGCGACCACCAAAGAGGATATGGATAGTGAGTTTTTGGTCATTACTTTACCTGGGCTGATATTTAACAGCCCATCCTATGCATGGGAAAGTCCATATTTCATTACTGGTCTGAGTCGATTTTTATAGTGTCTGCCTCCTTAGCTTTTAAATTTGCTTTCTGTTATGTGCTACTGTATAGAGTAGACTAGGTTCTAATGGAACCATTCCAGATCTACACCAACATTATTGAGGTCAGAATAGGTCCCACTTTTATTTTGATATTAAACTAGCTTCTGCCATTTTCATATTATGTTTAAAAAATATTATCTCCAGTCAGAAATTATTGGAAAGATTAACAATGACATTCAAGTCAAGTGCTTTGCTAGCTGACACAGAGCTGGGAGGTTGTGTGGACCGGGAGATAAACATTTGGCTTATGAGTTGGAGCTAAGTTTTATTCCCACACTTTCTGATGACCTATTGTGTGACCTCTGGCAAATCACACTCTCTGCCTGTTTTCCTTCCCACACATTTTCTGTTTCATCTGTTTTAAATAGTAATTAATCTCCATAGAGTGGAGACTCTCTTCATATGCATTTGTACAGGTCTAGAATACTGCAATCCCACTGAACGTCTCTAAGTGCTATTGTAATATAGCAATGCTAAGTAGTTCTCTAAAGCCACATCTACACCGGAAACTTACTGAGGCTTCCTTGAACATGCCACATTACTCTACAGTGGTTGCCTCCCAAACTGCAAGCTGTGGGCAGGGGTGTTACTATAGGGTGGGATTAACTGGCATTATGGCTCAGCAGTACTCACCAGCCCACCTAAGGTGCTGCACAAACATAAGTACTAGGACTGTGCAAAACAGCACCCTTTCGTTTCAACTTCCATTTTGCCATTTCGAAGGGACAGTGTTTCATTTTGCTGTTTCAAAGCACTGTTCCATTTCATTTCATCAAAACTGTTTCTTTGTTTCAACGCCGTTTCAGTGCGTTTCACCATTTCACCCGTAGGCTATAATAGGGAATCATGAAAATGCCTATAATTTTGTCATTTCTGTCCTGATTTCAATGAAACAAGCAGAGATGGTAGCCCCTGCTGAGGCCACAAAGCCTATCAGGTTTCAAGGAGATAGGTGCAGGGGCTTTTGGGAAACTGCACCTCAAACTGTTCAGAGCAAAACTCGTGTCACTTGTAAGTGTGAAGGCAGAGAGAAAGCTCAGTTCAAATAGTATTATTTATGCTGTTTTTCTGTCCCTCCCCCAGAGCACTGGGATTGGAAGGGACTGTAGGGAAGGATCACAGTCACTGGCCAGCTACACATGTCAATATCAGAGCAGCCCTTCCCCCCTCTTCCCCCTTTTTTCCTCTCCCTCGTTTCTGTCTAGCTGCAAGCAAGGCCGGCTTTGAAACGTTTCAAGCACCCTTGTTTCATTTCAAAGCTGTTTTGAAGCCTTTAGTTTCATTTCTATTTCACTGTTTCGAGCTCGAAACTCATTGAAACAGTTTGAAAACGAAACACCCATTGAAATTTCGCACAGCCCTAGCATCCATGTGAAGCAGTATGATGTGCTGGAGGGCACTGCTGCCTCCCGTAGTAGGTGTACCATATAGCTAAGTCCTCAAAACCACATAGCCACACTTACTGCAAAGCAAAAACAAGAGAAGATTAAAGACCGTAGCCAATGGGGAAGTTTAGAGTGCAACATGGTGTATAAACAGAGAAGGTAGTTTCCCTCCTCCTGTTACCTACCAGAGCAACACCATAAAATTTCTTTTAATTTAGTTTGGTGTTGTGAAAATTAAAGCTTAATTGAAATGCTGATATTAAAAACATCTTGAAAAAAGAAAGAAACCAAGAAAAAATAAAAAGGCTTAATTATGGTCTGACAAATACTTCTTTCTCGTTATGCAGCCTTGGAGCTGGTGAATGTCCTCTCTCACTTGAGTGCAATTTTATTCCAATCATAAACCTAAGTGACTAAAACAACCTAGGATCATAGCAGCTTATAAATTAATAAAGCCAATTGTAAGAACTATGTTAGGCAGCTCATGGATTACGGTATGGAAGGGAGATAAACACTAGGTTTTATTTGTTTCCTCACCTCCCTAAAGACTTGTTTTCTCATACCAGGCAGGAAAACATTTTGTGAGGGTAGGAAACAAGTAGCAGATTGAACTGCTTAAGCAGCTTGCACAGAAATTATGGTTTTTGAGATGGAAAGGTTTGTTGTTTCACTTGGTTTCTCACACCACCACACTGCATTTTGACAGGCCCAAATCAGGAGGGGCAAGTTCATACAGCTCCATTGAGCTACACCTGATACCTGGGTAGTCTTCAGAAATATGCCCAGTGATGGGGCCATATATTTTTCTCTTGGAGACTCTCCCCTTCTGTATAATACACCTCTGCATTCCTTTGACTGTTAACCACTTGACTTCTGTATTTCCATTCATCATGTCTTATGTCAAATAGACTTCTTGTAATGTTGAATATGGCAGCATAGCAGCGGCAGTGGAAAATGAACGGGTTAAAAATCACTCTTCTCTTTAGGGCTTTTAACCTCTTTAAACTGAGCTTGTGCAAGTCATTGAGCAATTTGCTTCCTCCAGCAACTCAACCAAGTACTCTTAAAAAAAAAAAAAAAAAAAAAAAGAAAAGAAAAGAAAAGGATCAATTGTTGAGTTATAGCTCAAGCAGAAATTATGAGCTTGATATAAAAATTACTTGCTAAGGTTTTATGGGTTTTGTTATGCAGGATGTAGGACTAGGTGATCATAACAACTCTTTCTGGCATTAAAATCTGTCAGATGCCAGTGGAACTTGTTCTAGGACAAGGATAAACTTTGCTTGTTAGAGGTTCAGGTTCCATTTGGCTCTGGCAAAATATGAATGCAGTGCTACTTCCTGCGTTTGCTTTTTTATCTAGTTTCTTTAATCATTTTATGGACTATGTAAGGGATTGTTTTACTTTGGCCTCCCCTGCCCTAAAAAAAATTCATTTTTGCAAGCAGAGGATGAAGAGAGTTATGGCATACATAAAAAATAGGGGAGAGAGAAAAAACTGTTGGAAGTCAGGACAGAATAAAGTGAAATGCATTGCATGTAAGCTATTTTAGGTTTGGATCATTGTCCTTCAGGAGCTATAGCCTCTGAGGACATGGAGGCCTTCATAATACAGTCCCATCCATGAGCAGGTGCACTTACAAGATTAGAGTTGCCCATCTATAATGCAAATGAAGGCTTTTTTATGTCACAAAGAACTAACAGTGTCACCCCCCCCCACTTTTTTTTTAAGCCCATGTAAGTTTATTCAGAAATGCCATTGTACAAGTTACCCTGCCAGGGGCTCAGGCTATTTATGCCTTTGACTTCATACTCTTTACTGACTTAAAACAAGAAAAAAAAATCCATGATGACTACTGTATCAGACTATAGACTCTACTTACATCTTTAAGGAGGCAGACAGGTAGGGAGAAATTACACCCTGGACTATTTTTACAAAATTAGATTTCTCTTCCTCTTAAACAAGAGTTTCTTTTAAAGAGTCCATTTTACACTTAAAGGACACATCTACACGTTGCCATATGGTGCATTACAGTGACATAGAAATCATATGGGTCTACATGTGATAGTCAGCTACGTTGCCATCGCAGCATATTGCCTTGGTATAGCGCTCTGCTACGGTGATGTAGCAGCAAAAATCTAGCCATGCACAGCGCAGTAACCACCTGTGCTGCACTGTGCTTTTGTCCTTCCAAAAGCAAGGACTAAAGCATGGCACCATAGCAATGTCACTGTATGGCTAGAGTACCACATTTTTTCACATATAACACACTGTCAAATATAATATGCACCTTGTTTTTGAAAGGCATTATGAAGAATTTTTTCCCCAGAGTTATGCCTGCATAGAACAGGGAAAGGGCCTCATCTTCAGCTGACTCACCCTTCCTTTCCTGCTTAATTGAAACTGTAGCTGCTACTAAAAACTGGTCTCTATGGGTGCACTACGATCTTGAAAACAACTACAGAGCTTTGAAATATGAGAAGAGACTAGAAGCCCTAGCAGACAACAAAATTTCCCTAAGAAAAGTTAGTTTGATTAGTGGAATGACCATTAAAAAGGAGAGATGATTTAATTGAAGAACAGTGGGCCATTAACGGGCCACTGAATCTCAGCTGCCTGAGCAGCAGTACTAGAGCTGCTGCTTTGAGGAACACCAATCAAAGGTACTTCTATCTACAGCAGAAAATCAGCTTCACTTAATACATGCACCCTAATCTGGGGGTGCTGATTTTGGGGAAAAGGCATGTGCTGTATGAGAGAATGTGCAGTAATTAATTAGAAGGAAACATGGTTCATCTTCTAAGGAATGACTTGTTAATTGAAAGGTAAACCTAACACAACTAGTGTTAGCTTTCATGAAACTGTTCTATCATGTTAACCTAGTGTCATACTCGGGCCATTAGTCACATAAGAGCAAAAAGTGCTAGAAGTGGACTGGAAAATGGACAAACTGCATTCTTGAATTCTACCTTCCTGCTATTACACTCTTCTGGTTTCTCCTTGTAGTAAAACCAGAGTTTTATCCAGATTGATTTCCCTAAGAACTGTCACAGCCCACCTTTCCTATTGATTTGCTCCTCCTGTATTCTATAGAGATCCTACTTAATCAATCCTAACTCTCAATTGCAACTATATGTATTCATATGCATAGATTTAATGCTATTCCTCACCCATTGGCTGTCATGTCATCTTCAGGGATCCTAGTTTTCTCTGATTAAAAATCGCAAATTCTCTGATAAATATTGTGGATTATCTGATTTAAAAACCCAAAATCTGTGATTAAAATGAGACACCGCTAAAAAATAGATGGTTATAGATACAGATAGATAGATAGATAGATAGATATCTATATAGAGATATAGAAGTTAGGGCTGTGCAAAGCTTCGGTCCCTGATTTGGTTCAGCAGAGATTCGGCCTGATTTGGTGGCTGCATCTCTGAATCCGAATCAAATCAAAGGACCCTTTAATCTCTCCAAATCGATTCTGAACCCTCCAAATTGATTCAGAAAGATTCAGACATACTCGGCGATTCAGATGTAGATACAGCTTTAAATGTTTTTTCTACATACTTCTAGGTAGCAGGGACTCTGAACACTGCAGTGCTGTAGCATATGGAGTGTCCCACAGAAGTGTGGGGGTCTCCCCAGCATGCTTGGCAGCAGACCTGGAAGTGGACCAGAAGCACTTCTGGTCCACTGGGGAGCACGCAGGGGGGCATAGTGGGGAGCCCATCATCCTCCCTAGCAGACCCAGAAGCGGACCAGAAGTAGTTCCGGTCCGCTTCCGGGCTCACTGCCGAGCACGCTGGGGAGCCCCCTGTGCTCCTGTGGGACGCTTCATGCGCCCCAGCACCACAGCGATCATGAGCTGCACTGGTACCTCAAAGTATGTAGAAAAAACTTTTACAGCTGTGCCTGTGTCCAAACCGCTGATTCGCCGAATCGACATCGAATCTTCAGATTTGGATTTGGCTAAATCAAATCACGGACAGTGATCCGCACCGTCACTGTCCCCTATTTGGGCCAAATCCAAATCGAATAGGGCCCATTTCACACAGCCCTAATAGATAATTCTTTATATAGAGATATAGACATACATATATAAAATCAGTTGAACACGATTTTTTATTGACATACTTACAATTTTAAAGCCATTTGAAAGTCTACCAGTGACTTAATTACTATAATAAAATAAATTCTAAATACCTATAAACTTTGGCATTTGATTTTGCATTTCTATCATGGAAAATCAGAGCTCCCCCTGCCCCCTTTGCTCACCAGGACATGGGTCTAGCTGCAGCTGGCCCTCTTTGTAGCACTGAGCAGCCCTAATATGCCAGTGCCCTGCCCAAGCCATCACCCCTCACTTCCCACCCACAGCCCCCCTGGCCCTGCCAGTGCCCCTCAATCCTCACCCAGAGCCATGCTGGAAGCGGGCCCCATCTGCCCCCCTTCCTGTCCCCCGCAGCTGAACCTGAGCCCCAGCTGCTGCCCACGGGAGGTGTTGGCTGCTGTGGCAGAGTGGAGCGCAGAGCCTGGCTCTCCTTCCCCCATGGGTGGCACAGCCGGAGCAGAGCCCAGGGTCGGGGTGGATAAAAGCTGCCGTCTGTGGGTTCAGGCTCCCCACCCCCCTGGGACCTCCACAGTCCAGCAGGTGGCACTCAGCATGGCAGGGCAGAGTGGGACTGGGCAGGGAAACTCTTTGCAGCTGCAAGTCCTGTGCCACCCTGGTGAGCTGCCCCCTGCCTGCCCAGCAGCAGTGAGCGGCACAACTCTGTGCTGCCACCCCCACTGCTTCCGGGTGGACAGAGGGCACTTTTCCAGGGTGGCATGGGGCTTGCAGTGGCAAGGACCTTCCCTGTCCAGCCATCTTTGCCCTGCCATGTTGAGTCCCTTCCACTGGACTGTGGAGGCACCAGAAGGAAGGCAACAGGGCTGGGAGCCTGACCCTGCAGTGGGCAGCCCACATCCACCCCAGGCTGTGCACAAATCTGGGGGGCACATGCCCCCCCTACCTTCCCCCAGGAGCGTGCACAGCAGTGAAGAGCCCCCTACTCCCCAGATGAGCCACCTGCTGCCCCATCCGCTCCTTGCTGCGGCCCTGCGGCCACACATTCTGACCCCGGTCCCCAAGTCCCATGTACCATCTGGGCTGGGCAGCAGCCCCAGCCCCAGCCTCCACCCTGCTCAACTCCCTCCCCCGCTCTCTATTGGGGCCTGAATCCCTCCTCCCCGTCTTCACCAGACTTACTTGCGGAAGCTGCTCTCCAGGCTTCCTCGCAGCCATGTGCATGTGTGGGCGTGCACATGCCCATGGAGCCCCCCAGCCCCTTGCAGGCTAGAACTCTGCCAGCCTGCAGAGGGCTCTTTGCAAAAGTGGAATATCTGTGTCTTTCTCTGTTAAAATGAAAAAAACCCATGTTTTTATCAGTTGAAAGGGAAAATACACAGTTTAAAAAAAATTTCCACAGGAAACAGAAAACTTGGATCCCTTGCACTCTAACGCTATATTATGATCTATTCTGGTGGACTTCAGCATAGGGTCAGGGAATTCGAATATTTTGGGATAGAGACTTCGACTTATCTGGTTGTGACAGTGGACACCAATTTGTATGAAGATTAGATGCTGCTTAGGGTTTCCATGATGAATTGTAAGAGTCTGTTGCGTACCAACAAAAAGAAAAAAGCTGTGTTTCAGAAAGGGCCCATTCTGTGCTGAGTAGCATGGTGTTACCTGTGATTGATGTCATCAGGACAGTTCCTGGTGTATAGAACTATTTAGTGTGAAGATGGGTACCGCAGTCTGGTCCCCTCACTCTCACTTGCAGCCTTCTGGTATATTATACATAGTCTCTGTCAGAGGAGACCTTTTCATAACCTGGTTTGTTTAAGAATCATTTTCCCACGGGAATAAACAGAGAGGCTATGGTTCCATCTCCCCCACACTGTGGGCGCCTTCATTTCTTTGGCATGCAGAGCTGCTTGCCAAGATTCAGCCCACAGCAAATTTTTATGATTGAGTTATAAATCCTTGAAAATATGAGTTTATAATGAAAACGCCAACACAACATTAAAAATAGTGGCAGTGGTAGGCACTGCTGTAATGACATTCTTCATTTTTGCTTAATTCTTAGTGAACATCAGCTCCACTCCCTGCAGCACTAAGGATAAAAGACATCCTGCCTGCCTGACTCCTGGAATACCACGCACACAAGGGTACACAGTGTGCACTGCCCTGTTGGATTGACTCAGTGCCTACACTCACCCTGATCCACAGTATTGCTACAGCGTTCTAGGAGCATTTTTTTAATGTCAAAAGATGGCAATTTCTTCTTGAGTTACTACTTGTTTACTTCCTGCGGAGAAGGATTCCTGTGGGTTAGGGAAGGGATGTTTCTTTAAATCTGGTTGGCAGGATCTGTAGAATTTTTGCCTTCTTCTTGCAGTGAGGAGTGTGAGTTTTCTGGTCGTTGGGGATATTGCAGGGGTCTGGTCACGAATGACTTCTTGGTCTCTCTGCTGGCACATATGTTAGTGTCCTCAGGATAGAAATGTGTCTTCAGGTGAAACTGAAAGGCTTGCAATGTACAGGAGGTCAGATTGAGTACACTGATCCTATGTGGATTTACATAGGGATTGCCATGTGCTAGGTCACATCATAGGTCCATCTAGCCCAGCAACTTCCAGCATTCAGAGTTTTAGGAAATTCTGATTCGGAGACTGCCCTTGCCCCCACCATGTTCTCTATGTTTTAAGGACTTTTCTTCCATGAATTTGTCCAAGCCCCTTTTGAACCAAGTTAAACGATCATTCTTCACAGCATTTTGTGGCAATGAGATCCACAAGTTTATTACATACTGGGTGCATTTACACATGCACTTTCCTGCTGGGTTGACTAACTAGCTCTGCAGTAAAGCATCATAGTCTACAAGTGCACCCATACTAGGGTGCAGTAAATTACTCAACTCCAATGTAGGATAGTACTGTCTGGGACTATCTTACAGTGGAGTAATTACATCCACCAAAATGCATGTGGATACTGTGACCAGGGCTGGCTGGGGCATGAGGGTGCTGGGGTGGGGGCTGCCTGTCTGCACTGTAGCACACCCATGCCCCAGCCAGCTCCTCCGCTGCCCGATGCCTCCACCTGGAGCCCAGGGCTGACCCTCCATGTTCACTGCCAGGCTGTGGCTGCTCTGCCCCAGCTCAAATTCCTATGGTCCCTGCCATACGTGAAGATGCTGCACCTGGGAAGCAGCTGGCTCTAGCACAAACTGTGCTGGAGTTTATTCAGGCTCCTTAATAATACAGCCTAATCCTTTTATTTCATTTTCCGTAGTTCTAGTATTTTGAGAGAGCGAGAGAATAATAACTCTGTATTTACTTTCTTTTTGCCATTTGGTATTTTGTAAAGTTTTTGTGAAACTATAAAATTGCTAAACTACACATCTTACTCTCTCAGTTTACCTCCGTTTTCCCCTGGTCCCTTTCTTTTACTCTACATTCTCTCTGTGAATAATTTATTTGATTGATGGTGGGGTGGAATGCAGGAACCTATCAGTTATGATTGTTAAGCAGCAGTCAAACATATTCCAAACACCAGCACTGGATTTGAATTGCACTTGTCATTAATCGTTAATGCGCATTAGATCAATATGTCCATCAAGGGAAACTTAGCTACAATTAGTCATTCTTGACTGGAAATGATTATAATAATAACTGTTGCTTTATCTGAAGGGATATCTGGCATCACGACCCAAGAAGGAGATAGGAAGCAAAGACAGATTATTCTAGTAAAGTAGAGCAATACTGTTTTAGTAAAAAGTTACTTGTTGCTTCCTTTATTTGTTAGTGATTAAAGCCAGTCATGGATCTGTGCGACTCAATGGGTGACACCAGGAAAAAGATGTAGTCCTGTTGTGTGCACACATGCATGTATATGAATATAAAATATCTTTGTGACTACAGGACTCATTGGATGTTATGTAAGGACCCCTTGACCACATAGCATGTAGTCATTCCTCCCCCACCCACCCCCAGTTGTACTAGGGTAGATGGGTGCTTTAGATGACCCCACTGACTACCAGCAACTTCTGGCAGATCCCTCTTCTTTGTGTGCTGCTATTTATGTCTCCTGCATCTTTCCTGAATGAATATATGTTGCATTGAATGTTGAATGGAAAAACTGGAAGACAGCATACAAAAATGGGAAGTCAGGCTGGCCATCTTCACATTGATGCTCCAGGGAAATGTGGAGAGAGAGGAGAACTCTGGGGGAAATCTGGGGAGGATTTGGGGAGCATGAAGAGGAAATGTAATTGAATCTGGAAGCAAGCAATATCAGGACTTATCAAATAGCCAGTATTTTTGGTTTACCCACCAAAAATGGAGCTTTGGGTTGACTATATTTAAAAACGAATCCCAAATTCAGCAAATAGCTGTCCAGCATCCAGCAAACAATTGTGATGAAGCTAAAATGATTATTTTTTCTTATATTTTTCATTGTGGGATGAGTTACCATATCCAAATCAGGTGGCAGAAGTGTAGAGGGTCACTAGAAGGAAATAGCGGGGACTGACAAGACGGCCCAAAATAAAAGAAAGGGTGGGGGGGAAGTCTAAAGAGGGCAAAGAGCTGCATGTTGTACTTCTCTAGCAACACACACCACAGCACTCTCAAGTCTGAAGGAAATGGAGGAACATCTTTACAGTATATTCGGTTGCTTTGAGCCTCGTCTATGCTATTTCCCCAGCATTAGGAGACCATTTTAAATAACAGTTTCTAGCTCCATTGCTATGACAACCAATGTAGATAGAGTAAAACTTCAAGATGGTTTTTTTTTGTTTTGTTTTTTTTTAAAGCCTGAAAAAGACAGTGACTAGGGAGGCAGCAGATAGTCTTGAGGATGCTCTGCGTTGGAGGAAAGCAGGACGCTGCTCCAGTCTTTAAGAACACTAGCAGGCCCGCAGCCAGCTGCGGATGCGTGCAGCCAGCTAAGGGGATACGCACGTTCTGCATTTAGTGAGCTCTTGTCTGCTTATGTTTGATATCAGGATGGCTGCGGCAGACAGAGAAATACTCTCATTGGTTTTACCTTTGTTCATGCTTTCTTTCTTCTCCCCTTCAGTCTAAAATACCTATTCCTCAGTGCATGCGTGATTCATCACTGGGTTACTTTGTTTCTGTAGCCAATTTCAGTAGAATTACCTGAATTACCAATACCTCAATAATGAGCTGATTCTGATGATTAATTCCATGTTTTGTCTTTATCTGCAGAGAAACATGCTACTAGTTGTTCCACAAAGCGCCTAGGCTATAAATGGAAACATTAGTGAGACTTGTATCCCTTGTACCATGCAAGAGGCAAGGCATTGTGGGCATTTCTGTTAATATTGCTGTTTCTACATTTTAAATAATGGGCTCTTTTTCCTTTTGTCAGATGCTTGATTAATAATAGGAAGAGAAAAACCAATTTCCTGCTTCCTCTGTGAAAAGACTGTTCCTCCTTGGCATCATCATTAGGGGACCAAGAGGAGAGAAGGGAAGACCAGTAGCCTACCAGCAGAGTGAGGACCCAGAAACAGTATGGGCGTGAGGTAGGCAAGCACGACTTCCCTTTGTAATTTCTAAACCTACCGAATAGAACAGGTGCCAAATCCAGTGATGACAAAGCAGAACTAAGATCCCTGCATGATCCTGCTTAAACATTTTTTTAAGATCATTAGGAAAAGCTTGAATTTCTCTTTTGCTTTGGTGCTACAGACCTCTGTTTTTGGAGCAAAAAGGTATGACTTCTGTTTCCCAGGTGGCCATTATCATAAAATCATAGGGAAGTAGGGCTGGAAGAGATCTCTAGAGGTCATCTAGTCCAACCCCGTGCCTGAAACAGGATCATTCCTATCTAAACCATCCCATGCAAACCATAATCTTCACTCTACACAAGATTACCATCAACCCTGACACAACACAGACCTAAAACCCTAGGTGTTAGGATGCAGTAGCATAATTAGAGGTGAGAGAGGGGGACATCAGCCCCAGGTGCCAGTGTAGGAGGGGTGCCAAAATCATCCTCCATGCCCACAGGGTCTGTGCCCCAGCAGCAAGAGCGGCCCCAGGGTATTGCTGTTGCAGCAGCAGCCGGTGCACAGACTCCTGTGCTTCCCCTTGTCCCTGCTCTAGGAACCGCATCCTCTCGCCCCTGCTCTCTCTTAGCATTTGTCCAGAACTCAAACCCTGCTGGTTATGCCACTGCAGGTGGGTAAGCCAAATCTTTAGAAATTTAAGAAGGGAGGGTGACATCATTATTGGTCCCATGGGATTACAAATCCCTGCATCCCCGTGGATGATGCTCTCTGTATTAACTATCTGCCTGTCTACATGCACAATGATCTCTTTTACATGCAACTCGTGTAACAGCGAGGTCTCACTGACTGCTAGCCTGTCAGCTTCAACTGTGTGCAATCAGCTGCATGTAGAAAACCAGAGCAAAATAAATGGAAGAACCGAAGTCTCTGCAAGCAATCTGGAATACTTAAACAAAGCCCTTGAAAGAATTGTCATTTGGGATCTGAAAAAGTGATGAGTTGTTGTTCAACTTGGTGCATACATGCCACTCTTCTGTTATTACCCTAATTAGCTGCTTTAGTCAAATAGTCATCTTAAGTGAAACCACATTTTTTAATGATGCAGAGCATTGTGCAAATGACTATAGCTGTCATGACTCTCAAAATCATCCTGTGACACTCTTGTGTTCAATCATACAGCATCAGCTTGGTAAGTAACTCTTAGGATGGATAAAGGTTGTGGAAAGACTTCCTTAAGACTTGTCATAAGGACATGTGAAATGTGCAGTTGCATTTAGTGCCTGGTCCATTGCCCATCAAGGTTGACAAATAGGCTGCTGTTTACATTGGTGAGCACTAGGTCAAGTCTGCAATGCAGTCTTCTGTTGCTGAAATGCATCAATAAAATATGCCTTGCATTGGTGGGGCAGGGAGACTAATGGCAGAAACAATGATGCAGGAGACCTGTAGAGGGGAGTGGGAGGTAATTCATAGAGCTAAATGATGGAGAACCAGGAGGAGGATTAAAGAATTGTGTGCCCTCCAAGTTAATTCACTCATCTCTGCTAAAAATATGTAGGTAATAACATTTAGCATGGTGAAAGCACTGCATACAAACATAGTCCTGGGAGGTAGGCAAATATGGTCCCCAATTTCAGTCCTGGGAAAGCTGGTGCACCGGGCTTATCTGTGTGGGGAAGTCAGAGAGAAAGTGCTGTGAGATGGCAAGTGTGAGACTATAGAGCTATTTTGTATTGGCTCTTTATGTGAATAGAATAGCTCTCCCACCCCAGCAAGCACAGAACATAACACGCTGTTTTCTATGTTGTACCAGTATAATGAAGCTAAAATGTGGACCAGGGAAGTTAGGGGATGTCCCCCAAATCGCATACCATTTGAGTGACCATCTCTCTGTTCCATGATTTGGAACTGAAGTGGCACAAAAATATAAATGGTAACAACCTTAAATAATGACATGTTGCTGCAACTGAGATTAAAAGCTAGAAATTCCTGGTGTCCAATCCACTGGCTTGAATATTAATGCACATATGATCAAATAAGCAGAACCAATAGACATTCTGAGCAAGATCCACAATATTTTGTACTTTGCTGCAGCAATGCTAGCAGCCAACGGAGGGGCCTCCCGGAGCTATAGTGAATTTGGTGGCATTACACAGACTCGGACATATATTAAGCAGAGCCCTGTTTACTTGTGCTGCATAAGAATCACAGGGGGAACAAAAATCAATGTTTTCCAAATGGAAAAGAACGGAACTGTTAGGGAAAGAAATAGTATTTTCAAGTTTCTCTGAAAGGTAACACAAACAATGCAGAAGGGTAAAAAGAAAAACCTTTCTAGCAAAAAAGCACTTGCCAAGGTCCTCTTCCAAATTTACCTTGCTTTGGAGGGTTTAAAGCACTGTAGACCCTTAGTATTATTTTAAGAGAGTTTTGTGCATGTGAGAGTAGGTAGGCTTTGGAATTGATTTGTTTTGAATTGTAAGATACACAAAGCATCTTATATCTTGACAGGAACAGAAGACACTTAGGTTTTATAGAGGGGCACCGAGATCACACTCAGAGTGCATGATACAGTGGTGTAATGAAACGGAGATCAATGTTAAAATGAATGTAGCACCACTGAGGAGTACACACAGATCAATACTCTTGTAAGCCGTAGAGTATAATCCTGCTCTATAGGTCTTGTTAGATAGTACAGTCAATTCTACAAAGACACATTTTTCTACACTTCCCCAAATGCAACTTTGACTTATCTGTCCCAAAGACTATATTACATTGTACTTCTTCTGGCATGTAAAAGCTAAAGCTCTGTCTTCCCATCTGTAAAATGAAGGACAGGGCACCTAACATGCCAGCCATAATGGCAAATTCTCTCTCTAGGGCATGTAAGAATTTGGAGGACACAGATTGAAAGTTGGAGACAGCCGGAGTTTCACGACACCTGTGGACGTGCTACCTCCATACTTC
>NW_017728995.1:22591582-22596144 GCF_001723915.1 Gavialis gangeticus | reverse complement strand
CCCTTTCCAAACACAACCACTCTGAATGAAATTGGACATCCAAATTTTGCAGCCTTTTATCACTCAGTGCTCAGGGCATGTGTAGACAAAACAGGGGCCCTAAATTGAAGCGGTGGGTTTTAAAAAATAGTGCTTCAATTTAGGGCTGATTAAACCCCCATGCCGTGCACACACCCTCTCCGGTGTGGAGGCGAGGACGAGGTGCTGGCGGGTGGAGCGGTCCCTGGGCTGCAGGGGGAGGGGGGGAGTTGATGCTTCCTTCTGCGGCAGCAGCGGCCCCCTCAGGTGGCACCCGCCTGCAAGCACCCGGCTCAGGCAGTCCCAGGGGGCACCGCAGCTATGGAGGGAAGCACCAGGCCCCTGCACAGCTCAGGCAGGCAGGCTCTAGGGGGGGAAAAATAAAGATCAGGCTCGTTACTTTTCTTGGGCAAAGCCTGCTTTTCCGGGCTACTGCCAGGCTGCCTGCAGGGCTTCCTGCAGAGCCGCGGAGCTGCATGAAGCCTGGTGCTTTGCTCCACAGCTGTAGGGGCAGCAAACTAAAACTCCTCAAAGGAGTTATTTAAGGTGCACTATGCCGCCGAATTTCCTACAGCAGCTGGAATTAATGTGCAATACACCGCCAAGGCATGCAAACACCAACACCATTAAAGCGATGCAAAAGCATTTAGCCACTTTAAAGTGTTGTGCGCACACGCCTCTCATTTCGTCTACACACGGACTCAGAACTAGCTTTGGGGTATCTACCACTCCAGCTCTGATTTGTAGAGTTGATGGGTGGCATTTTCAAAATGTGTCAAGTTTATGTCACTTTCTGATGGATAGATGCCCTTGAAAAAAGAACCATGTTGCTCTACTTTTATTCCCTAAAGATCTCAGGTTATGCCCATTAATCCTTATGTCCCATCAGGACGGTTCACCGGGCCCTATGAAATCTGCAGACAGAATCCCTGGTAGGAATTGATGACAGCAAACTGCTGCTAAGGACTTGAGCAAGCCAGAACAAATTGCTTCCTGTGAGGGAACAGGCAAGGCAGATGCTCTTGGCATTGCCTGTTCTCCTGGTGAGCAAATTAACAGTGGGGATGTGCACATTAAAGCAGCCCTAATCTGCCTTAATTTGGACCTCTGGTGATGGCACTGACCTCTGCAGACTGAAAGTTATAGCAAGATCACCAGGCAGTACTCACGAGTTTATATGTGGCCTGTGAATGTAGAGATTAATCGCTTCATGATCAGTAAGAGCCAACAGAAGCCACGGGTCAGTGGTAATATGTGTCTGTTGCTGCCACTCATCATAATTTTAGATAACCATTTAGGCCTCAGTTCTCCTATCTTAAGTATTGGGGGTTTCCCCCTCCAGATGGGGGTTGTGCCTTGCCCCCAGAAGACTCTCACACACTTCTTTTGTCCTGCTTTCTAGATAATTGGGGAATTTCCCTGTAACTTGCTACCATTCTCCAACATCTACCACATTTCTTTCTGGTATGTTAAAATTATTCTAAATAAGAAGGTCGAACTCCTGGGCTGGAGGAGATGTGGATACTGCAAATGCAGTGAGCTCTACCTCTACCATTTACAGAGGGTCAGGTGTTTTTTGTACTTTGGGTCATGTTATATTAACCACCTGTTCCAGCACTTGCAATTGCCATTTCTTTGATTTCTGAACAGAAAGGCCCATTCATTCATGACTGCTATGGTAATAATTGTCTGCTCACTGATTTAAAACTGCAGTTGCAATAATGCTGCATGGGTGATGAGTAATGGGACATTTCAGGTTGGTCCGACACTTTAGAGCTGCTTCTGTTGCTGAGGAGAGCCACATAGGATTAAGCCTCTATAGCAGTTCAGTCTCTGTTCTTTTGTTCCTCAGGATATGGGTATCTCTAGGACATGCCATTGAGTGGTGGAAATGACATTCCCCCTTTTCAATATTTCTTTCCATCTAACTTTCCTCATTGCATGCACATTTTTCTCCATACACTTCAGTGGGCCTGTCCTTGGATTCTTTCTCTGGGCCCACGGTGCTCTAAGGCCAGTTCATCTCAACATTTCTTTTCAGCAGGAAATATTTTACTAGTAAGAAGCAGCAAATAGAAATTCCATTAATAAATACTGGATTACAAAGTTCGTTCAGGGAACAGCGATACAAGGCTCCAGGGCTATCTTCTAACAGGCTGGAAAGCCCATCAGCATTATGTTCAATTCCATCTCCCCCAGGATAGTTCAGTTGTCTTATTGAGCTACTGCATGTCTTTCAATCAAGATTCAAATATATTTTTAAAAGAGTTATCAGCAGAGATTCAAAAACGTCCCTTTGCAAGCTGTTCCAGTGCATATGAGAAAATCAGTTATTCGATGCGCATGTTCAGTAAAGAGCATGAAAGTGTAATTGCTCTGCATGAAAATGCCCTTGCTGATTTTGCACAAACTGTAATCCACTCTGCTCTGCCCTACATCTGACTCAGGTCCTGAATCCCTGAAGATTTTTACAGAGGCTTTGCTAATAGTCCAGGAGAACAAAAGTGCTAGCACCGTTATTTCATGTCCTTATAATTTTTGCTGTGAAGCCTGATATCATGTCTTGTGTATGTTGAGGTTTCATTTCAAATCAAAGATAGGCCCAAGGTGCAAAAGCTTAGATATACAATAGATATCTCTTATTAAAGTAGTATGGCAGTGCCTTACAATATTTTAGCACTTTTAGTTTCACATCCCCCAATGGGGTATAGAAATGTTGTTATCTGTATTTTAAAGGTACGGGAAACCAACGTATAGGGATTTTTGTCTGTGCAATTTGAGACACAAGAAGTCTTTGGCAGAGCCGGGCTTGAAGCCAGGTTTCCCAGTGGACCATCCTGCCTTTCTCTTCAGATCTGGAATTGAATTTTGAGGAGCTGAACCTAAAGAAGCATGTAGGCATGGAGTTATTGTTCAGACCCTTTGTAGGCAAGTTTGTAGATTTAGATTCCAGATGCCCTTTAAAGTTGGAGACAGATTCTGGGTGTTGGTACTAACACCTGGGAAGTGGGCATGAAAGGATTGAAATCAACTGCAAGCTGTTAATAATTGGATACCAAATGTTGCCTAATTTTTACATCTAATCAGTAACCAATTGCAGATCATATCCTAAACATATGCTATAATCAAATGGTTAGAAGCGACTGCTAGTCCAAACCCCTGCACAAATGTAGCTGTCCTCTTCCTAAACCTCCAAAGAAGGAAATGTCACGACTATCCTAAGCAGCTCGTTCCATTGTCCTGCTGATCAAGCAGGAAGATTTTTTTCTGAGGATTAATCAAAATCTGCTTTGCTACAATTTAAATCCCTAGCCTCCTGTCCTGCCCTCTGTGGCAAGGGAAAAACAGTTGTGCTTTATCATTTTATTGGCAGCCTTTCAAATATTCGAACCTCACCCAATTGTTAAGTGTGTGCACCTACATTTGAGTCTGAGTTTATCGCGTCTGAATTCCTAGTCTGTCTGGGAGATACTGAAGTGAAGGGGCAGCGTGATTCTCTTAATTAAGCTTCTTCTGAGTGTTACTGCTGCATATAGTATCCCTTTAAGACCTCGTTCTCCAATTCATGCCAAGACGCCCACCTCTTCCTAGGGCCCTCCCAACTTCACAGTCATCACTAGGCCTCGGCTGTGTTCTCTCAACTAAATCTGTACTAGCACTTCACTATGGTAACTCTTGCTTCCACTGACACTCACCCGTGCTTATCCTTTTTCTGCTCTTCTTCCAAGGCCACGGTTAAACCTGTCTACTGCAATCTGGCTAGCTGGCTGGTGAAAGGAAAGAAAGGGAATTGAACTGTCACAATCACAAAAAGCACCATAAGGAGATGGCTTTCCCAGTAGGACTCTAGGTTCAAAGCTGCAGTGTTACCCGAATGGATCAAACCCAAATGTCTTCCAGAATTAATTTTTTACCCCAATGCAGAATCACAAATACTATTGGGGGGGGGGGTCATTTCTCTTTAGGATTAACTCCAAATCTGTGCTGATAATGTGGTAATAGAGATGCAATAGCCTTTTTCTTTTCCTGTAGAAAGAAGCCTTGCAAAAATAATACAGAGACAAAGCAAAGCACAAACTGCTTAGTGTATTAGACTAATCTGTCAGTCCTGGCCGGACGCCTGTGAAATTTATTGCAAGTTAGATAGCATTTCTCTCCATATACTGTTTTGATTGAAAGGGTGATTTATCAAGGCTCAGCATCTCATCGAAGGCTGCACTTTGGTCTGGAGGGTAATGAGTTGTAGCCACATCTCATTCTCCTTCCTCACATGACCGTAAGAGATTGCATGGCAAGGTGAAGCTTTGCAGTCTTTGACATCGGATGCAGAGACAGCTCTGCTGCCTGCTCGGGGTGGGACCCTTCACAATAGCTTCAGAATCAGCCAATTTGACCCTCTCAGCAGGCAGAGAAATATATTAATCAGGAGCTCTCAGATAGCTGCAGAAAGACAATGGAAATAAGGGTAGTAGGGGGCAGAGGGAAAAAGAGAGATGAGGGGGAGGGAATATGACAAGAAAGTAAAAAAAAAAAAAAAAAAAAGG
>NW_017728995.1:22588894-22591480 GCF_001723915.1 Gavialis gangeticus | reverse complement strand
TATAAAAAAAAAAAAAAAAAAAAAAAGGAGGACTTAATATTATTCTCAAAAACAGGAGAAACTGAAAAGATAGATTATTGTTATTCTTGCTCTTATCCATGCCATCAGCTTCATTATGTGGCACAAAGCTGCCTGACATTTTGCTGGCTGACTACAATAGCACAGCCACATATTTTGTCTGTCTCTCATCAAAATGCATTGCAAATTAATATCTTCTTATTGAGAGTGTGTCTGTTTTGTTTTTGAGGTCTTTTTTTTTAAACTGTCCTGGTATTTGTTTCAATCACAAGACTATCCATCATCTTGCCTTAATTTAAGAAGGCATAACGAGCAGTATTTCTGTATGGTGTAAAGACTGAGTTGGAACAAATGCCACTATTTATCAACTGTAATGCAGTTTTATAAAGGTCTTATGTGAGCAAAGAATAAAAATTCAATGATAGTCTCACAATAAATACCCTAAATCCTTTATTGCCTATTTATGGTGTAATCTCTCTACAGTTGTACAATATATGGCTGTTTAGAAAAGGCTTCAGAATGTAGTTATATGGTTTATTTACCAGGAGATGGCAATGGTGATCTACTACAGCATTAACCTATATACACAGGACCCATATAATTTTTTTGCTATATATCAAACCCCCATATGAATGGATCTGAAGTATTCCAACACAGGTTTTTTTTTCCATTCCTCATTCCTGAGTTGTTACTGCTAATCATTGTAAGACTTTTTTTGTGATTGAAACTGCTGTCACTACAGTTTCTGGACGTGTCTAAATAAAATCATTCTCAATATTCTGGAAGCCAGAATATTACTTAAAAACAAAGAAATAATACTACTGAATTAAATATGCCATGTGTCAGAAAAATCAGATTGTCTTTGAAAGCTGATGTCTAAAAGAATGTGCTCAGGCTGCCTGCGTCAAATCCCAACTTGACTGGTTAATGAATGGAGAGTAAATTGGGAGAGAACCTATTAAAAGTTGTGCTATCTGACTTGTAGCCTTATAGTCCAGACATGGTAACCATATTATAGCACCTAAAATGGTTGTGGCTTGCAGTATAGTCTGAGTTGTTACATTAACTACCTTTTGGAACAGTTAAGTTAGGAGGAGATGCCGGGCATGGTAAGGGCTGCAGTAGTGATCCCTAAATAATCATTGCAGTGTAGTTCTGTGTGCTCTGATTCATATAAAGGACGGCAGGACTGTTTTTAATTTTTACAGGACAACTTCTAAATATTGTCTAAAACATTAAGGGCCAGATTGTGAACTTCTGTCACTTGTGAATGGAGATTTGCATGAGTAGAATTATTGATTCCCATGGGACAGTTAATGCGAGTCACTGCTTATGAGGGATTTAGGTATTGAAAATGTGGCCCTAAATTAATTTGCTTAAACCATGTTCAGATACCTTTGCTTTCTGAAAACATCAGAACAATCCAATTAGTCTCTCCATATGTTCAAAGAAAGCTCATGCATGTGAACACTTGCACAAAGCAAATGATAGCTCCTAATCCGACAAAGACTTCAGCATATACTTAACTTTATTCGCTGCGTGGGGCATCACTTAAACCAGTAGCATGACTCACTACATAAAATGGAGCCTATGAATAGATCTTTGAAAGCTAGTGTTACTCTTAAAGCTAATGTTACCCTAAAGTTACTCCTGTGATTATTTGTACTAGAACAAGGGCAGGCAATTATTTTGAGCAGAGGGCCGCTTACCCAATTTTGGAAGGCTGTCAAGGGCCGCATGGGTAGCCCCACCCCTTGACAGGTGCCTTGCCCCCTGGTCACCATCTTGGGACCAATATCCCAATGTCTTGGGACCACTGTCCCAGGGTGAGCACCGGTGGGGCCCAAAGCAGGCCACAGGCTGGCAGGGGACCGTAGAGCTGGGTTGGGCTGCACCAGCAGGGAGGGAGGAGCTGGCCCAGCTCCATAGAGCCCCTGTGGGCTGGGACCCTGCACTCCTGCCACCCTGCTCTGGGCCCCACTGTCACTGGCCCCAGGACACTGGTGTGGGCCCTGTGCTCCTGCTGGATCCCCACCCTCATACTCCCAGTGCCCCCCAGCCCCGTGGTACAGGTTGAGGGCAGCAAACAGCCCTGAACCCCTGCTTACTGGCAAGGAAGAAGCTGGTTCTGAGCATGGGGAAAAGTGGCCCCTCACCCACCCCATGGCTGGCGCTCCCTACTGCAAGCACTCACAGCCCATGCAGGGCTGTTTGGAGCAGGCATAGCCAGCCCCATGTGGGCTGCAAGTGGCTACAGCATGGGGTGCTGGCCATGGGACGAGTGAGGGGCCACTTTTCCCTGTGCTCAGCACCAGCTTGTAACCCAGCCTGGGCTCCAAGCTGGCCCCACGCTCACCCATCAGCAGCAGCAGCAGCAGCGGGTCCTGCTGCTGTGAAAGCCTGCCAGGCTTCCCTTGGGTTCTACTGCCCCTGGTTCCTGTCATTTTTGACAGGAACCAAAAGATCAACATTAATTTTCTAAAATTTCTTAGGGGCCCTGCGGGCCAGATAGAATGGCCTTGTGGGCTGGATTCGGCCTGTGGGCCATATTTTTCCCACCCCTGTACT
>NW_017728995.1:22575274-22583894 GCF_001723915.1 Gavialis gangeticus | reverse complement strand
CAAGCTGGCCCCACGCTCACCCATCATCATCAGCAGCAGCAGCGGGTCCTGCTGCTGTGAAAGCCTGCCAGGCTTCCCTTGGGTTCTACTGCCCCTGGTTCCTGTCATTTTTGACAGGAACCAAAAGATCAACATTAATTTTCTAAAATTTCTTAGGGGCCCTGCGGGCCAGATAGAATGGCCTTGTGGGCTGGATTCGGCCTGTGGGCCATATTTTTCCCACCCCTGTACTAGAAGTACCTGAATGTTCATCAGGAAACCAGGCCATCATGTCATCACCGCTCAAAGAGCAAATAATAAGTACACCTAAGGAAGCTATTTATGATCAAGTTACAGAATTAAAAAAAATACACAACGAGATTGGGTAACTTCATAGATACATTTCAAATAAAATAATCAGTGTCTCCTTGTGGATTTTCCACAAGAGCTTATTTCACTAGAATACAGCAGCTTGTGAGTTGGGATATAACATCTATATGTACCTCATGTGGTCATACCTGGCCTTTAAATCAGTTGGCTCATCTGCTAGTAGCTATGTAGTCATGGTAGCATGAAGTTCAATGCAAACTAACCACCTAAGGAATTAATTTTACTTTTTGGCAAGTTTTGCAGCACACAATGAGATATTTTGAGCTTTAAGAACAAATGAGAAGATTGCAAGGGGCATGTGCAGTTTGTTTCATTTCCTTAAAGAGGACGTGGCTCCCAACAGCTTGGAAATAACGCCTTATTGTATTTAGTTCTAAAGAGTTATCCTCCATTAATACTATTAATTTATCTAAGGTACTTATGTCTCCTATTACCACAGTGTCTGAGCACTCAATTCTAACACAATCTATAGTAGGACAGCGCTATCATCCCCATTTGGTAGACAAAGAACTGAGGAACAGGGTTTTGGCTGAGGTTCTACAGGATGTCTGTGGGAGAATAAATTGAATCTAGGTCTCCCATTCAATGCCCTTACTATGAAATCAACTTTCCCTTCTCACATTCTGTATTGAAAGTCACTCACAGACCACTAGCACCAGAAAGAAGCTACAAAATTAAAGTTTCATCCATTATTCACAATAATATTGAGCCCCTTTCAGTTCTAAAGCCTTAATTCTGTAATGGATTCTATAAGGGAGTAACAGGGTCTGCCTGTTTTGGAGCTTGTTGCAAGGTGTATTCCCTAAAGGAATGCCTCCACCTAGTCACCTAGAATGGAGAACTGTTTCACAAGAGTAATTATACTGCATGTGTCCATGTGCGTTCCGAATTGGGACCTTGGAATATGTTGCTGAGGCAGGTCATTTTTAGTCTTTGGAAGATGGGGTATCTGAAGAATAGAGAGATAATAGGGATAGCCCAAGACTATCCACAAAATTAGTGGCAGAGAGCAGTTGAACTTAGGTCTCAGGAAACCCTCAGCCTTGTTCTGAAGTGCTAGACATTTTCTCTCCTTGATGTAAAGAAGTGTGTGATATTCTCCCATATGTCAGTACAATGTAAATATGAATAATTATCAAAGTGACCTATATACAGAGGAAAGACAGAGAATTAAGACTAGGCTCATAGGTTAGCAACTCACATTGGACAAAGTTAAACACTGAATTATAAAGTTGTAATAAAGATTCAAAGAGAACTAAGGGCATCCTCAGCCCACTCTTTGGTAGTACAATACATAAAAAATAGATTTTGTAGGAGTATAATAAAGATTGTATAGGAGTATAATAAAAACCAGACACAAGTCTGAAAAATTCATTAGTTCCTGCCATTACTAAAATAAGCTGTGTCTAAGAAAAATACTTTGCAATGGCAATGCAAAGATACTAAAAAAAAAAAGTGTTAACACTACTGCTGCAAAGTGAAATAATTTCTGTATATTCAAATACATCATGGCAAACAATTTTTTTTATTATAACCACATCAAATTTTCTGTCCCCAAAACATTATTTTATTTTACAGGATTCCCATAAATTATGAAATCAGAAGCATGCTATCTAGCTTTACTACAATTGACATGAGATAAACTGTAGCCTAATACTATTTTTCTCTGTAATGCCAACTTGACTGGGCTTGTAAACAACTCATGTTTTCTTACTCCTAGCATTTGATAATGATGAATAGATTGATCTGTATGAAATTTTTTTTAAAAGAACTTTGAAATAATTTAAGATCAAAGTTGGACGTGCCACACTTTATATTTGTTCCAAATTGTTGAAAAGAGCCTTCAAGACTTGAATTTATTTTTTATGGATACTTTCTTACAACATAAGTGTTTATGACGTGAAAGATGACCCAACCTGATTGTACTACAAACAGTTGATAAAGAACAGTTTTTATATTCAACAATGTATAAAGGTTATGTTAAATCAAAAAATGTTATTGGGTGTAAGAGTATTGGGGTTCTCAGACTTATTGCTGCAGTAGAACCAGCAGTCCCCTCTCCATCAGGCCATAGAGTCAGTGGGTTTGTCCTAGAAAATGGATGTGGTGAGTTTTTCATACAGTGATATTATTTATTTAGTGTCAGAAAGAGTTTGAAGAGGTGGTAACATAACCACCAGTATTAGGATGTCTATTTTTTTTGACAGTTGTGTTTGGTTGCAGCTGTTGCCTGGTAAGAATGTATCTCAACTGTTCTGTGGCCAGTCAAAGCAGTTTATTAAATAGAATCATAAAAAATTAAAGGGACCTCAAAGTCATCTAGTCCAACCCCCTGATCAAAGCAGGAACATTCCCAATTATACAATTCCAGCCATGGCTTGATCTACCCAGGTCTTAAATAACTCCAAGGATGGAGTTTCCACAACCTCTCTGTTCTAGTGCTTTACTACCATTCTAGTGAGAGAGTTTTTCCTAATCTCTAAACTAAACTTCCCTTGCTGCAACTTGAGGCTATTGCTCCTTGTTCTGTTATCTGCCATCATTGAGAACAGTTTAACTCAGGGGTGGCCAATTGCTGTGTCTGGAGGGCCACTTAGCGAGTTTTGGTGAGTTGTCAAGGGCTGCTAGGGTAGTCCCATCCCTTGACAGATGGCCCACCCCCTGGTCACCATCTTGGGACCAGAAGTCCTGCTCCTAAATCCTGCCCTTTGCCACCAGAAGTCCCTCCCCTTGTCCCGGAAGTACTCCTTTTGGAAGCAGACGTTGCCATCTTGAAACCAGAAAAAAACCATACTTAAAAAATCAAAAATCTTCTATAACTTATTTTAATTTTATTTTAAAAAAATATTTTTCCTGATTTGTGTGTTTGTGTAGTGTATCTAGAGGAGATTGCATAATAGTTCAAAATACAGCCTACACTTGTATATTGTATGAGGGGGTAAGGAGAAGTAAGGTGGGGTGTGTGTGGTTGGGGCTTGGGTGGGTGTGTGTGTCTAGGATGTGGGTATGGTAAGTGGGTTGTGTGGCAGAGGATGGGGGTGGATATGGAGTGGTGTGGGATATGTGGTTGGGGTGAGGGTGTGTGTGTGGGTATGGTGGGGGATGAGGGTGTGGAAGTGTGTGGGGTTATAGTGCGAGGGTAGGAGTATGTATTGGGGCTGTGGGAGGGTGTGGGTATATGTTGAGGGCATGGTGGTGTGTGCGTGTGCGCACGTGCAGAGGGGGATCCTTGGAGTCCCTGGAGTGTGCGAGTCCCTGGAGCTGCATGTGGTGGCAGCAAGTGGGGCCAGCCCCAACCACACTCAGCATGTATCTCCTGCCCAAATCCCTGGCTGCAGGTGGCGACAGCATGCAGAGCCAGCCCCACCCAACCCAATAGCACTCCCACTCGAGTCTTTTCTTTAAATATTAATTGTCTTTAGTAAGGGGATGTACCTCATAGAGAGGTGAGGACCTAAAGACCCTGGCACTGAGGGATCTTTTGAGAACTGATTGGGCAAAAAGAATTGATAGATGTGTGTTTTTTCTTTATTTTGTAGGTGGATTACTGAAGGAATGGAAGAGCCACATGGCTTAATCTCAGTTTGGTTAGCCTGGGAGGCCTCGGGGCAATTGAAGTCAACCTGGTATGGGATGCAAGCTTTATTGATTTGCGGGTAAGTGCTGACTACCTCTGGACCTTCCCAGGCTTTGGTGGAACTCCACCGGCAGCTGGTTGTGCCTTCAAGCTCCTTCCCTCTCCAGGACCAGCAAACCTGGCTCAGCCCACCGTTACAGGTTTTTTCTGGCAACCAGAATTGGATGAGCATTGCAAAACATATTCCCAAGCATTAAGTAGAATAAAAGCTATTAATATATTTTGATAGAAGTCACAGGCCCTTTAGTTACTATTACTGTGTTAAGTTCATTTCATATTAACATTTGTACCAGCAATTTTTAATACCTAAGAATGTTCATGGAAAGCAAAAGTTGCATATGTAAACACAGCCATCTTAATCCATGTCCTTATACTACAGGCAGTCCTCGGACTTCGGACACAATTGGTTCCTGAAAACTGCGTCTTAAGTCGAAACATTGTAACTTGGAACCCATTTTCGCATAGGAAACAATGTTATAAATGGGGGATTGGTTCCTGAACCCAACACCCTATTTTCACTAAAAATAACCCAGAATTTTGTACTCCATCAGTTATAGATGAGTAATATAGCTACATTAATGTATTTATATTGGAAATAGCAATCATATTTGTTTGGAAGGACTTCTTTGAGGTGACTGCTGGACTTTTTGGGGGCTTTTGGTTGGACTTTTTTGGAGGGTTCTTGGCTGGAGTCTTCTCAGGAGTCTTGGCTGCAGGTTTTTCTGGAGTCTTGTTTGCTTTCTTAAAGCAAGTCTCCAAGGAAGTTTGGACAGACGTTCTCCAGGGAGATGGGCAATGCAGTTTACTTGTTCTCTGGTGTGGCACGGTGTCAGATCATGGGTTGTAAAGCCAAAACTGATGTCGGAAAGTTAAAAAAGGTGTCGATTTATAAATGTTGTAACTCAAAATGTTGTAAGTCAAGGACTGCCTGTACTTTTGTTTTTGTTGTTGTTTTTGTAACAGGTATCAACTTTGACTAGGAAGTAGAAACAATACATAGTGATTTACATGGCTAGTCCGATAACACAAATAATTAATGGAGAATGATAAATAGTAATGAGTATGATTGAAACAATGGGGCCGCAAAAAAATCTATGGTCTGAAATATGTTTGTGCAACTTAAAATAATCAGTAAATGAATAAACTCTCGTGTTTGCACAGCTTTGAATAATAAATTATTTTAATTCAAAGGAACAACTGAAAAATCAAAGACTGGATGGAATTTTCAAAAGTTTTATGTTGCTACTATCATCTGCACATATATATACTGCCATTGAAATCAGGAGTATGCACCATGGGTGTATGATACTATGATACATTTGACAAGATGTGACAAATAATGTATGTGCTGTGTGCGCATTACCAGAGATCTTCCACTGATTTCAGTGAGGGTTTTTGAACAGCCCACCTTCACTGGTAATTTGTAGACAGAAACATGTCTGAACTAATTCTGTAAATTAATTGCTTTGAATATTTTACCCAGCTCTCCAGCTGGACAATAACATTCCCCCTTTCATTTTATATTTTATTTCATTTCCATTGACCTTGTTCACGCTTCATGATACCATTGTGACTGAGATGTACATCTTTGGTTAATTGGATGCTAATGCTTCTAGAGATTCAGCTCAGTAAGGCAGACTTGGTACAGTTATTGGAAAAAAATACAAATGGAAAGAGAGAGAACCCCATTGGGTTCAAACATTGTCAGATCACTTCACCATCACCAGTATAATTAGTGCTGCTATTAATGAGTTTTCTTACATACTGCATTTCACTTCTGGATATCTACAGATTTTACTTGAAATAAGAATGTCCTTATTTCAGTCTTACAGAGAAAAGACTTTTGTTTATTAAAGTATGTAGAATTAATAACTTAAATATATGAAAGATTATAGTTTTAAAAAGGTTTTGTTCTTATAAATTTTAATATTGGGATTTAAAAAAATGCTTTGCATTGCCAAGTCTATACTTTTGGAACTGTAGGATGGTTTATTCAAATGCCCATTATAATTTCCAATTTATGATCAAATTCTCACCATAACTTTGAGAATCTCATCCAAAACCATTGAAAAAAACAGTCTGTAGAAATCCTGAAATTTTTTCCACTCATCAAGTACGGAATTAAATGGAACAGGCCTCATGGCACACAACTCAGCAAATATTCATAAGTAAGATTACTTTACTAAACAACATTAACATGTCCTATCTTAAGTCATTATAATTTTGCAAGTCAAAACTGCTAAGATTCTTAAATCTTAAGATTATTTAGAGGATAGTTAAAATGTTGACTAGTTTTATTTAAAAAAAAAAAAAAGAGATGTCTCTAAGTATCGATTCTCTT
Source organism: Gavialis gangeticus (assembly GCF_001723915.1). Lineage (NCBI taxonomy): Eukaryota > Metazoa > Chordata > Crocodylia > Gavialidae > Gavialis > Gavialis gangeticus. The sequence continues at coordinate 22,577,547 of NW_017728995.1, read as the reverse complement.
TCCAGCTCATGAGATGAGGCAAATGTATAAATTTTCATGTTGCTCTTTACAAAGCACCTCTATCCCATATAAGAAAGGTCAGCACTTTTGAAACCAATTAAGCCTTTCTTCAGGGTCTTTTCTTTTTGTAGATGCAAATCTGTTGATGTTATAAACATGAAAAATCACCTTTTAGTGTAACTGTGTATTAATAGTACTGTTACATCTTCATGAAACACCATCTTAATTAACATTGCTATGTTGCCATTTAATTGATGCTAGGAATTACTCAGTTCAATTGGTGGGAGACTTTTTTCTCCAGCCTTGCAACTTCTGTGGTGATCTATACCCATGCAAAGGCCAAAAAATAATATTGTCGGCATGAGTAGATGTTTCTGACTTGTTAACATTTCACATTAGAGCTAACCAGAGGACAGTTCTGTTTCTGTGGTAAATTTTAAGCTATTGAAATGTTGTTTTCATTCTGGCTTTTGATATCAAACAACATTGAATGGTTTTATAAAGACAAAAATGCTTTGGAAGATTGGTTTTTGCATCCCCTATTCTGTAGGCTGGTAGTTTGGATACTGGCCTGAGATATGGGTAACCCAGGTACAGGTCCTTTCTGTGCTTGATTGTCATCCAAGATCACCACAGATCAGACAGAACAAAGGCTTTAGAATGCCTTATCTCAGATAAGTGCTCTTACCACCCACCTCTAGATGACTCCACCTTGTCCTCTTGTTGACCCAAAAAAATATTTCCAGTGAAAGTTTTGCAGAACTTTCCATACGTCACAGCTTTAAGTCCAGAGATCATTTCAGCGAGAAGGCTTCATGCAGGTCTGTCTTAGTGACTTTTGTGTAGGTATGTCCATGAGAACTGAAAGGTAATAGAGAGCGCAGACAGAAGTGCAGCTGCCAGCTGTAACTTGGAACAATTTTTGCAAAGCGTTCTCAGCTACAGGGTTACCCCAAACCAAAGAGGAGTATACCTCCATCACTCAAGTCTGTAGGGGGGCTGTTAGGAAAGCTAAGGCAGATACAGAACTAGGGCTAGCATCAAGGATCAAGGACAACAAAAAGTCTTTTTTTTAAATACATAGGGAGTATGAAGAAGGCATTGGGTAATGTGGGGCCCCTGCAACATATGCTAGGCAATCTGATGGTTGCACCAGGGGGAAAAAGCAGACCTTTTTAACGATTTCTTTGCCTCCAAGTTTTTGTGCAGGGACTGGGACTCCCCCACCGAGATTTGAGACGGACTCAGGAGAGACTCTGCCAGGCCTAGGGTCAGGGTGGACTGAGTTAGGGAACTGCTGGAGGGGCTGGATGTGTTCAAATCAGCAGGTCCAGATGCTCTCCACCCCAGGGTGTTGAGGAAATTGGCAGGGGTTATCACGGGGCCCCTGGCACGGCTTTATGAACACTCATGGTGCTCTGGCCAGGTGACAGACAACTGGAAGAGGGCCAATGTGATCCCCATCTTCAAAAAAGGGAGGAGGGAGGACCCAGGCAACTATAGGCCCGTTAGTCTTATATTGATCCCAGGGAAGCTCTTTGAGAAGATTATCAAGGAGCACATCTGTGAAGGGCCGGCAGCAGGAATGATGCTCAGGGGCAACCAGCATGGTTTCATTAGGGGCAGGTCCTGTCAGACCAACCTAATTGCCTTCTACAATCAGGTCACAAAATCATTGGATGCAGGTGTGACAGTAGATGTAGCCTTTCTGGACCTCAGGAAGGCCTTTGACACTGTTTCCCAACCCATTCTCATTAAAAAGCTAGGCAACTATGGCATTGATGCCTTCACAGTCAGATGGATAGCAAATTGGCTGAGGGGCCGCACTCAGAGTGGTGGTGAACGGGTCATATTTGACCTGGAGGGACGTGAGAAGTGGAGTCCCCCGGGGCTTGGTTCTTGGGCTCGCACTGTTCAATTGCTTTATTAGCGACTTGGATGAGGGGTGAAAGGCAACTTGTTTAAATTCATGGATGACACCAAGATTTGGGGTGAGGTGGGCACACTAGAAGGGAGGGACAGGATACAGCTGGACCTGGACAGGTTACAGGGGTGAGCAAATGAGAATAGGATGGGATTCAATACTGACAAGTGCAGGGTACTGCACTTGGGCTGTAAGAACCAGCAGCATATCTATAGGCTGGGGAATTCCCTTCTCAAAAGCACAGTGGCACAAAGAGATCTTAGAGTCATTATCGATTCCAAAATGAACATGGGCTGCCAATGTGAGGATGTTGTCAGTAAGGCTAACCGCACCTTGTCATGCATCCACA
>NW_017728995.1:22574858-22575177 GCF_001723915.1 Gavialis gangeticus | reverse complement strand
CTTCAGGAGGGATGTGGACAGCATGGAGAGGGTCCAAAGGAGGGCCACTCGCATGATGCAGCGACAGCAAGGCAGACCCTATAAGGAAAGGCTACGGGACCTTAACCTGTTCAGCCTTCACAAGAGAAGGCTGAGAGGGGACCTGGTGGCTGTCTATAAACTTACTAGGGGGGACTAGCGGGGAATGGAAGAGACCTTGTTCCCCCCAAGTACCTCCCGGAGTAACAAGGAATAACAGCCATAAGTTGTTAGGGAGTAGGTTCAGACTAGACATTAGAAGGCACTACTTCTCAGTCAGGGTGGCTAGGATCTGGAACCA
>NW_017728995.1:22568897-22569858 GCF_001723915.1 Gavialis gangeticus | reverse complement strand
GTGTTCAAATCAGCAGGTCCAGATGCTCTCCACCCCAGGGTGTTGAGGAAATTGGCAGGGGTTATCACGGGGCCCCTGGCACGGCTTTATGAACACTCATGGTGCTCTGGCCAGGTGACAGACAACTGGAAGAGGGCCAATGTGATCCCCATCTTCAAAAAAGGGAGGAGGGAGGACCCAGGCAACTATAGGCCCGTTAGTCTTATATTGATCCCAGGGAAGCTCTTTGAGAAGATTATCAAGGAGCACATCTGTGAAGGGCCGGCAGCAGGAATGATGCTCAGGGGCAACCAGCATGGTTTCATTAGGGGCAGGTCCTGTCAGACCAACCTAATTGCCTTCTACAATCAGGTCACAAAATCATTGGATGCAGGTGTGACAGTAGATGTAGCCTTTCTGGACCTCAGGAAGGCCTTTGACACTGTTTCCCAACCCATTCTCATTAAAAAGCTAGGCAACTATGGCATTGATGCCTTCACAGTCAGATGGATAGCAAATTGGCTGAGGGGCCGCACTCAGAGTGGTGGTGAACGGGTCATATTTGACCTGGAGGGACGTGAGAAGTGGAGTCCCCCGGGGCTTGGTTCTTGGGCTCGCACTGTTCAATTGCTTTATTAGCGACTTGGATGAGGGGTGAAAGGCAACTTGTTTAAATTCATGGATGACACCAAGATTTGGGGTGAGGTGGGCACACTAGAAGGGAGGGACAGGATACAGCTGGACCTGGACAGGTTACAGGGGTGAGCAAATGAGAATAGGATGGGATTCAATACTGACAAGTGCAGGGTACTGCACTTGGGCTGTAAGAACCAGCAGCATATCTATAGGCTGGGGAATTCCCTTCTCAAAAGCACAGTGGCACAAAGAGATCTTAGAGTCATTATCGATTCCAAAATGAACATGGGCTGCCAATGTGAGGATGTTGTCAGTAAGGCTAACCGCACCTTGTCATGCATCCACA
>NW_017728995.1:22567742-22568375 GCF_001723915.1 Gavialis gangeticus | reverse complement strand
CCTCCCGGAGTAACAAGGAATAACAGCCATAAGTTGTTAGGGAGTAGGTTCAGACTAGACATTAGAAGGCACTACTTCTCAGTCAGGGTGGCTAGGATCTGGAACCAACTTTCAAGGGATGTAGTGCGGGCTCCTACCTTGGGGGTGTTTAAGAGGAGGCTTGACGATTACCTAGCTGGGGTCATGTGAGCCCAGTTTTCTCTCCTGCCTAAGGCAGGGGGTTGGACTAGAAGATCTGAAAGGTCCCTTCTGACCCTACATCTATGAATCTATGAAACACAAGTTCACAGTTGGTTCCCAGAAGCCAGGTTCCCATAGCAATGTCCAGGGCTTTCTGCCAGTGCTTGCTGCTTTCAGAATGGAGGGGGGAAAGGCAGTAGAGGGAGCTCATTCTCGGGGGCTCCACAGCAGGTGCTGAAGGGTGGGATGGATGAATTGGAGCCTTCCGCACTTCAAGAAGGCTGCAGTACACTTGGACCACCCTCCAGGGAGGGCTGAAAACCCCCCAGACTGAGCTCCCTCTTCTCCCTTTCCCCCTTCCCATTCTGAAAATAGTGACAGGCTGGGAGCTCAGCAGACACAAGTTAGAAAAGACACTACATTTTGTAACATCTTTATCTGATACCTCATGAA
>NW_017728995.1:22560652-22562316 GCF_001723915.1 Gavialis gangeticus | reverse complement strand
AGGGGTGAGCAAATGAGAATAGGATGGGATTCAATACTAACAAGTGCAGGGTGCTGCACTTGGGCAGTAAGAACCAGCAGCATACCTATAGGCTGGGGAACTCTCTTCTCAAAAGCACAGTGGCAGAAAGAGATCTTAGAGTCATTATCGATTCCAAGATGAACATAGGCTGCCAATGCGAGGACATTATCAGTAGGGCTAACCGCACCTTGTTGTGCATCCACAGATGCATCACAAGCAGGGCCAAGGAGGTGGTCCTCCCCCTCTATGTGACACTGGTCAGGCCACAGCTGGAGTACTGTGTTCAGTTCTGGGTGCCGCACTTCAGGAGGGATGTGGACAGCATGGAGAGGGTCCAAAGGAGGGCCACTCGCATGATGCAGCGACAGCAAGGCAGACCCTATAAGGAAAGGCTACGGGACCTTAACCTGTTCAGCCTTCACAAGAGAAGGCTGAGAGGGGACCTGGTGGCTGTCTATAAACTTACTAGGGGGGACTAGCGGGGAATGGAAGAGACCTTGTTCCCCCCAAGTACCTCCCGGAGTAACAAGGAATAACAGCCATAAGTTGTTAGGGAGTAGGTTCAGACTAGACATTAGAAGGCACTACTTCTCAGTCAGGGTGGCTAGGATCTGGAACCAACTTTCAAGGGATGTAGTGCGGGCTCCTACCTTGGGGGTGTTTAAGAGGAGGCTTGACGATTACCTAGCTGGGGTCATGTGAGCCCAGTTTTCTCTCCTGCCTAAGGCAGGGGGTTGGACTAGAAGATCTGAAAGGTCCCTTCTGACCCTACATCTATGAATCTATGAAACACAAGTTCACAGTTGGTTCCCAGAAGCCAGGTTCCCATAGCAATGTCCAGGGCTTTCTGCCAGTGCTTGCTGCTTTCAGAATGGAGGGGGGAAAGGCAGTAGAGGGAGCTCATTCTCGGGGGCTCCACAGCAGGTGCTGAAGGGTGGGATGGATGAATTGGAGCCTTCCGCACTTCAAGAAGGCTGCAGTACACTTGGACCACCCTCCAGGGAGGGCTGAAAACCCCCCAGACTGAGCTCCCTCTTCTCCCTTTCCCCCTTCCCATTCTGAAAATAGTGACAGGCTGGGAGCTCAGCAGACACAAGTTAGAAAAGACACTACATTTTGTAACATCTTTATCTGATACCTCATGAAATGAGAGGTCCGATCTTCACCCAGCTGGCCATTTTTTAAGCTGTTTGCAGCCATGCAGCTATAATCTGTGTTGTTTTTTTGTGGTCAGATCAGGTGAAAATTGCTACTTCTGTCTGCACCCAGAGAGTCTAGCTTCTTGTGCTTGCATTTATACTGATCTGAGTCAGGAGGCAGACATGTAAGGTGGGTTTAAAATGGATGGAAGTGAAAGGAGACTTGGGCCAAGGCCCTCTCCAGTTTACATAAATAACAGGAACTCAAAAAATAACCTTTTTTCCCCGCTCCTCAAATAAACGTTGGATCAGGATTAGCAGAACTGAGGAGCCAGCTGCTCAGACTACATAACACAACAATGTCAGGAAGCAGAGAAGATTCCACTCAGCCATTAGTTACTTGCTGTTAAAAAGCATCCAGTCTCCTGTCATTGCCATGTTGTGAGCATCCTGCACCCAGAACTTTGTGCTAAGGAACCAAGAGGCTAGGAAAGGCAAGTTACT
>NW_017728995.1:22552352-22555652 GCF_001723915.1 Gavialis gangeticus | reverse complement strand
AGCCATTACTACTCTCATTACCAGGCTCTCCTGAGTGTACATGAACTTTCCCAGTTTATGGAAACTGGCAGTGAATATTTTACACCACAAGTGTGGAAAGCATATTTCTGTTTTATCATATGTTCATTGAGGCTAATTTCTTTTTGACAGGGTCATTATTTACATTACTTTCCCTATAATCTCTCCCCCTTCCTCCCCCCATGCAAATACAATATAAGGCTCCAAAACTTAAGTTTCCCAATGCTGAAAATCAGATTTTTATACAAACTGATAAAAGTTCTTAGCTTGATTTATCTCTCTAAACCAAAATAGTCTGGTAGTTTGCCTTGAAGTTAAAAGAAAAAAACATACTCTGTCAAATCCTATATATTCCTTTTTATGTTTTTTGTCATTTCCCCTCTATTAACTCTGTCCTAAGGTTGGAAAGAAGACTGCACTCTAGTTTCTATTTACATACTGTACTTTAGCTTCGACTTTTTGGTTGCAGCCTGTTAAATTTATTGACTCTAAGTCCCTTGAGCTATTGAAAAGTATATGGCTTACATTGTATATCTTTTGAAAGATGCTACTGGTAGCCTATTTTAATGTGTTTACTTTCTCCGGATACAGTTTGTCTTACATATTCATCACTTTTTCATAGCAAGGAGCAATTTCTTCATTGTAGCTATTGTTGGGAATTCTTACTGCATACATTAAGGTTTAGGTTTTTCAATGCTGCCTAAGGGAATTGAATGTCATATTAAATAATTAATGGCTATGGGGCATCCAAACCCCCATAAGCAAATGGCATTAGAAAATATGACCCTGAAAGAGAGAGAAAAATAATTTGCGGTAGCATGAAAGACATCAAGTTGGTGCTACACGTTATACTTAAGACTACAGCTAGCCAAAAAGGAAGATTCCTGGTGTGGGAGAATTAATTTGTTTTCCCTTTTTTAATTTTTTAAACTTTCCTCCAAACATGATTTAGGAACACTGGTACTTGGTATTTAAAAAAATGAAATCTGAAGCTTCTGTTCATAATGTTAAACCTGATAAAATGTCATTGTCACTGAGCAGTTGCCTGGAATCCCAGCATCTGTAGCTCTAATTAGAAAGATTGTTTCCAGGCTGCCACATCATGTCTACCCCAAGTTAGGGCCAGGCTTCCGGTTGACCCGCCTTTCCTTGTCTACATCACAGTGTGTAACCCATACCAAAGCTATCCACAGTGTTTTTTATTTCCTGAGCCAGGTCACAAGTTGTATCCCTAGGGTCCCTAGCCCTGTGCCCTTCTAAGAACTGGTCTATGGACCACTTATCCCTAAGTGAGAAAGCTCCAGTGTCCAGAAGTAGTTATTGCTGTAGAATAGCATTTCCAGGGCAGAACCATCACAGAGTGATGGGATCACAGAATTTCTGCATGTAGACCTTTCTGGACATTTGGGAGCACTCAAATGATGGACTGTAGACAGGCATATGGTACCCTTCACAAAGGATGGCGCACAAGGTGTTGAAAGAGCTGTTATGATACAGCAAATATAGCTGCATGCTCCTGTAGTGGAAAACTAAAGTAGAAGAATGAATTTCTGAACAGAGAACATGACAACTAGAGGGCTGAGGTAGGAAGTGGTCCAGGTTGTGTTTGTGTGTGTGGGCTGTGGGTAGTGTTAAGCCTGGTGTGGCTGTCCTTACTGTGGTCCTGGGTCCTTCTACTTCAACCACTTTTTGTGTGCAGAGGATACTGTTACTGCCACTCAGTGATATTTGAACCATTGTTGCAGCTGCACTGGATGCTTTTGAGTGAGTGATTTGACAGAAAAAGACAGTAGGCACCCATGCTAGCTGAAGGGACAGTCTGAGCTGTCTGTAGACGGAGCTGGAAACATAACCAAATATCTTCCTACTACACTTTTTCTACTATCTTGGGCTAATGGGGTGTTGATTCATGGATTTTGTGTACTCTTTTCTCTTTTATAGTTCTTCAATAAAATCTTTTTTGCAAGGCCTCAGTTTCCCTTTTATTAGAATTGGGCAGTAAAAACATACGGTTAATGGTTTAACAGGCAAAGAACTTAATTAAATGGAAAACACAAATAAATTAACAAAGCGTTTCAAGCAGAAATAACAATACGAATAAAAGCAAAACATGAGGTACAAGCTGAAGCTGATGGAATTAGAACAAGGACAGAGTGGGCTTTACTTTTCAAATACCCCAATCTCAAACAGTCTCCACGAAGGACGAAAAGTCCCATATGCCCCTGATCTGATTGCCAAGAATATGCTGTGTAGAACACTGCACTATAAAATGTATGCATTTTCAGTGCAAAACTAATGTGTAAAAAAGTCTGGTTTTAGTCATTTCATATGCAAATATATTTCTCTAATGTTTCTCTGAGATTGACATATAATACAGAGAACTTGTTTCAGAATTTGGGTGTCACTTGAGGATTTGAATAGACTGTACAAAAGGAAATTTCCAGAGGCTGAAAGTATGCATGAATTGTATTTTACTGCAGTGTGCCACTGATGGGTTAGGACTAAGGCAGGAAATCTGTTGCCTTTTGCAATATTTATTTTCTGGGTTTGCAAGGTTCAGACTCTAAGACACAAGGGAGAGATCAGGCCCCAGGAAAGGTACTGAGAGCTTTCTGGATGCCAGATAATGGTTTTTCAGGTTGACTTATTTACTTTAGGCTTATTCTAGGAGAGATTGGCGATTCCTTTCTTTTCTCTCTTAAAGTAGAACTAAAAATGGATGAATGTGGTTTGGGAAGGACATATCAATCTCAGATGGGCCTCCTCAGTCATCCGTAGACTCACTGCTGGCTTCCCTATTTACTGGAAGACGGTCTTTGTAATGAGGGACTGTCACGGCTGCTGTCAACCTGGCAAACTTCAAAAGCAAAACTTCTCTCTCCTTTTCTCTTTCTTTGTTGAAAAGATGATAATTGCTTTAGTTGTCCTGTAAATCAATTATTTTCTTCAGCTACCACTTATAATGGAAATTGCCAAGGAGCAATTTATTTGCGTTTAAAGATTGATGTGGCCCTCCTGCAGGTTCACTGATTATTTAAAATGTATCCAGGTTTGTGCGCATGAGAGATTTTACCCATATTCAGGATACTTTTAAACTTGAAGTCTAAGATACCCATCATTATCATAGCCAGAGTTGCCCCTCCTCCCTATAAAGATTGGTTAATGTGTTCCTATAACCCCAGTGTAAGTAGGAAGGTATTAAGTAGACCTGTGCAAAGTGGCTAGTATTTGCTTTGGATTTGGGGGACAGTGATTTGATTCAGTGATTCGAATCACTGTCCC
>NW_017728995.1:22551762-22552212 GCF_001723915.1 Gavialis gangeticus | reverse complement strand
GTAAGCAGGCACACGTGTGGGTGGCACACGTGCACCCTGCTCCCCTCGCTCCTGCTCCCCAACTGCCGGTGGGATTTCAAACCCTGTTGGGTGGGGGGGGGATCTCTGCTGCCCTATGCTGCCCTGCACCACATGGGGGGGCTCTGCATGAGCCCCCTGAAGCCCAGAGGCCATTGCAGATGCAGTGAGTCCTGGGGTTTTTCTCATTTTTTTTCCCCTAAAGGGCTGGAGCTGGGGCAGGCGGGGCAGCCGTTGGGGGGGGGTGTCAGAGGGCTCATGCAGAGACCCCCACACAGTGTGAGGCACTGGGGGTCACCCTCCCACCTGGCAACACTCGGTGAGTGGAGCTTTTTTTTAAAGCACCGGGAGCTGGAGCAGGCAGGGCAGCCATGGGGGGGCGGGGGATAGGGAAGCAGGCAGGGGATGGGGCCTGGCAGGGGTCCCCCCCAT
>NW_017728995.1:22546561-22546762 GCF_001723915.1 Gavialis gangeticus | reverse complement strand
CCCCAATTCACCCGGCACTGCTAGATGTGGGGGGAATCCCATCTGCCCCCCCTGCCCTATGCTGCATGGGGAGCTGTGCATGAGCCTCCTGAGTCCTCCCCTGCCCTCGCCCTGCATACAGATCTGAGGGGCACATGCCGCACCCCCCCATGCTTGCCCAGGAGCGCACACAGAGGCTGCAGCCACCCTCCCCCGTCCTGG
>NW_017728995.1:22524363-22546140 GCF_001723915.1 Gavialis gangeticus | reverse complement strand
GGGATGGGGCCTGGCAGGGGTCCCCCCCATGGTCCCTCCCTCCCCTTCAGCCCCCCCTCCCTTGCCCCCTACTTACCAGCTCCAAGGCTGGCTGCAGCTTCCTGCTGCAGTGGGCTGGGACTGTCCAAAGCATTGAAGCTCTCTGAATCTTTTCCAAAAATGTGGAGAGCTTAGAATCAATTTGGACCTTTTAATTGGTCCCAATTCCATTCAGATTCAGAGATTCAGCCACCGAATTGGGCCGAATCTCCTGCGAATTGAATCGGCACCCAAAGCTTCGCACAGCCCTAGTATTAAGGTCCCCATTTTATATAGTGGAACTGAGACAGAGCCCTTAAAGGGCAGATTTTTCTAAGGTATTTTGGGGCTAGGTACAAAAAGAGACCCAAGCACCTAAAGAGGGCAGAATTTAGGTGTCAAAGTTCAGTCCTTAATCCCGTGCAAATTTTCACTAGTAAGGTTTCCTAAATTCCTGACATTTTGCTTCTGCATTTGCAGGGGCATCTGAGCCTGGTCAGCGCTGAGCAGCTCTGAGTCTAAGCTCCATCAAGATTCACAGCTAGGCAATCCTCTGCTTATCTGCCCTTAGAGATTTGATTCAGTAGGTGTGTTCAGAGCATGGTTAATGCACACCTATGGATGGATCTCCATACAAAACAAGGCAGCAGCAGCTGTTCCTTTCTTTGAAAAACAAAGGAGAGAGTAGTGTGAAAGTAATGGTCCCTTTTATATGGCAGCCTATTAATTAGATCCGTCACCCAAGAAGTGGTGATACCTGTGTTTAATTCCCACCTCTGGTTGTGCATGTCTGCCACCATCATAGGCTAACACAGTCTATTTTGGAGTGGGGAGAAGACGTACTCAAACTCTTGTTGGAGCTGTTCCATTTTGTGTAAAAGAAAAAAAAAAAAATTACAAATTCATCCACTACAAGGGAGGAGGCAATAATTAACTATTTTTTCTGAGAAAATCTAGGCACAATGTTTAAACAAGTGTCTCAGAAGTGGCCAACAAATGCCTCCCACTTCTAACTTCCTAGTCCTGTTAAGCCCCAGGCTTCAGTGGAGATCATTGGGATACATGTATGCTCCATATATGGATGCCAGGGGCTGACTCGGGCCAAATGAGCTGACAACCACTGTGGATGTTTATTGTTTCAGATAAATATCTTTGAAGCACATTGTTGTCAGTAGCAGAGGAAGCATTCATGAAATATGTCTGGAAATAAGGTACATGCGGTATGTGCGAATGTGGGTGAGGTCTTGGTTTACGGCATGCATGTCTAGTAAATATAATTATTTAGCTCAGTATCTTTATGGCTCCCTTCACAATAATTAGCTCGAGTGAAGCTGTATTTAGTTTACATAAAGTTTCAGTTTGCTGCAAAGCAAATCACTGAAATAAATCAATAATTCACCACCTAACAAACACTGAGAGCCCCATTGTGTTTGAGAATTTCCAAATGCAGCGTGACTACTTGCTCCGCTTCTCCAAGAGCGTTGTGACAGTTCGAGATACCAGATATTTTCATGCAAGAGACACAAGGCATGGAAAACCAAACAAATAACGACACCAAATGAAGCTCTGATTAGGAGGCTATGACATGATTCTTTGAAAATCTTAAGTGTCTGGCACGTTTTATATTTTAACTGATTCGAACAAGTTACACTGATTAGGTTTTGGTGGTGAGGGAAGCGCACTTTATTAAAGAGGGAACGTGTCAGGGCTTGGTGCCAGTCAGCTTCAACTACATCTGTAACAAACACATCAGCCACTCTCACTCTAAGAGAAGCAAGAGACAACATGTTTCATATTTTCCACTTTCCTTCTCTATTCTCCTACCAGTTCAGGAGAGGCAAGTGCTAATTCTCCCTCGGTGCCAACAGTAAATTACATCATAGTTCCATAGATTTAGGGTCGGAAGGGACCTAGTAGATCTTCTAGCCCGACCCCCCGCCAGGGCGGGAGAACAGCAAAACCCCAAAACAAGAAACGGGACTCAAATGAGTCCAGCCAGGTAGGCATCCAGCCACACCATCATCATCATCATCACAACAATAATAATAATATGCCCATTGTCTTTCTCACGTGAGGAAATCATAGGCCTAAAAGTATCTTCTGATTTCTTAGTAGGATGACAAATTAATGAATGGTAGGGAGGGGTGAATTGGGTGTTCCTATTTGTCTCTCCTCCTACTGTAAGGAAAAGATGATGTTCAGTGAGTTTGGAAAGTGACCATTTTTGGCAGGAAGGAAAGGAAATACCCTTCCCACATATGAATAACTAGTCTGTGGAATGCATTGCCATAATACACCACTGGCACCATGAGCTTAGCAAGACTGAGTATTTATCGGACAATGAAAATGTCCATTGTTGCACTGGAGAGGATTTAAAAATAAAGAAAATCCGAAGGTTAGGCAATGAAGACACAGAGAGATTTTAGGCCAGACTTTGCCCGATGGGTATGAAAAAGGAACCTTGCCTATGTATTAGATTATTACATAATTATTTAGTGCTGGTTTTCTTGCACCTTCCTTTGAAGCACCTGATTCTGACTAGTGTCAGGAACAGGATACTAGACTAAATGGATCACTATTCTCATCTGGTACAGAGCTTCTTTTGTAAAATGCATATAATAATCTAATACACACAAGCGCTGCGATTGCTAATAATGCCTGTAAAATTCTCTCACATTATGTAATGAAAGCTGCTACCTACCAGATTTCTAGAGTGCTATGTTATGTTCATACTTAACTCACATATTACAGTCCGGTAGTCAAAATGTGCTTTCTCTTTGTTTCGTGACAAACAGGTTAACAAAAATGCATGCATTTGCCTGTAGGCATGGCCACAAAAGGGAATGAATGAATACCACATAGGTTAAGTGACGTTTGTTCAGTTTTGTGTTAAAAGTTAACATACAGAAGAATTAGAATCTTTATTAAGTTTCACTGTGGGATGTAACCAACTAGAAGAAGCCGGGACTTGGTAACCAGCGTTGTACCTTTCTGAGGTTAAAATCACACTTTGTTTCTGTACAGCAGGAGATGTTCAGGTTGCATTAAATAATAAGGCCATCATGTTCTGCATTTGAGAGGCAGCGCCTATTGTGTTTGGTTTGGAATGAATACGGTTTCAAACCTTTTGTGCTCATCATTGTGCAGTGCACCATTATCTCAGCTGAAGACTCCAGGTATTGGCAGAACACACAGCAGAATTATGTATCGCTGTCTTGGCATTCTCTTGTACCATAAATAGACAGAGATGAATTAAAACACACCAGGAGAAAAAAAAATGGTCTTTCATAGAGGATCCATCAGAGAATCTGAGAAGCTTGTTTCAATAATCCATAAGACGAAGTGGAATGAATTTTGCAGGTTTGAGGCTGCTTTGATAACAAGTAATTATATATTGCTTATTTTGAGTAGGATGGGGGGGTATTTTTTATTTTTGCTATCTAGAGATGTTGCAGACCACACATTCCCACTGATGTTAATATCTCTGAAAGCCAGGCTCAGGGCTTTTCTATGCAAGAGAGCTTTACTAGAAATTCTTCATTGGTTAGGATTGTGCTGGCAAAAGTCCCATTGTAGAGACCATTATGTCAGGATACTTGCCTGGAATGAGAAGGACTGAGATTCAAGGCTCTGCTCCCAATTGAGAAGAACTTCTACATCCCAGAGAACGTCTGCCTCCTAATCACTGGGTTACTGGCTCTCTTGCTTTCAGATTGAACATTTTATTTGAGCTGCCTTAGTAGCTACAGATTCTACAGGAAGACTTGGTATTGCTTGGTGGGGAAAAAAAACTGCTGCAGATTCTACACGTGACTATAGATTGATTTATACTCAAGCCTTCTGTCAACAACATCAACATGCTGTGTGCGCATGGAGCTAAATGGGCAAACACACTGCCCGGTTACAGAAAATAGCCCAAGCATGAATTAATTAGCTAATGTTTTAAAAACACTTTGAAATTAGAACATATCTTATTCATGCTAAGTGTACTAGAGCCCAGGCTTCCTGCCATAAGAAAGAGAGAGGGATACACAAAGACCTCCTCCTTGCCAGGGGCGTTTGGATTATTGAACTGAAAAAAGCATAATGTGCATCAAAGACATTGCTACCTGAAGATCCCGGGCAGGTGCTTTCTTCAAAGTGAGCAAAAGGAAACTTTATGCAAGAGCCTTTGATAATATGAATCAGCCTGTTTTACTGACTTCAGTAGGCCCAAGATTTATACCAGCTGAAAGTTAGACACACAAGGCATCTTTACACATTCTCTGGTTGGCGGGGGGGGCATTTTAATTAGAGTGGGTCTCGACAGCCAATTAATTAAAGCACCTCCATCTTCATTGTGAAGCATGGGGACACTGACTACATGTGCCACGGAGGCTGCTGGAGCATGCTGTTAGCATACTCCAGCAGACTCAATTAATGAAACAAGAAGGCATGTATGGGGTATAGGGTGCCTTCAGAGTTCAGTGACAGCTGAGCAGGGGTTTTTACAAATAACAGTTTGGGGTTTGGTTACCTAAAGTCATTTTCAGGATCTGGCTCATGGCCCTTCTTCATCTCCCTAGTTTATGCCTGGGATATTTTTTTAGGTGCTTCTCTCCTGAGAAGGCCAGCAGGCCATATGCTTTCTGCTGGGTTAACTGGCAAAGTAACAAGGGCCATCTACCAAGCAAATACAGTAGTGTAAGCTTTGTTAGTCCTGGATAAAGCTCTGCTGGAGGTACAGAAGGATAGATGGAAAAAGTAAAAAACAGAGACTCTAGAATAGACAATACAGGCAGTGCTGTTTCGCTTAGTGGTATTTCGCTATAACGCTCATTTAAAATTGATACCCGATTTCATTTAGCGCTCAGCGAGTTTCGTTATAACATCCATGGTCTCCATCTTGTGTTGTCAGATACTTTCAGTTTCGCTTAACGCTTGGTTTGCTTAATGCTTGGTTTTTCAGGAACCAATTAAGAGTGCTAAGTGGGGGTTGCCTGTAGTTTACTGTCTATTCTAGAGAGAGCAGCATGGGGGCTGGGTTATAGGCCCAATAGAGCTCTACAGCTGGAACACCAAGAGCCTATATACATTCTCCAAAGCCTTAAAATGGCTGAGCAGTATGGAGAGGAGACGGCCTTTTATAGGCAAGCTTGTAACCAGCTTTCCACTTTAAATTTAGCAGGGGGAGGTGAGTCCCACTCTTAATATCCTCAATAAAAGACCCTCTAGTCTTCATGTTTGAGTGTCCCATGTGCATAGGAGAACTAGTGATAAATTGGAGATTCTGTTTCAGGGAAATGAGGTCCAGAAAAATCACATGTACCTCATAACTAGCAAATGTTTTTTGTTTTCACAAAGCTCCAAATTTGCCTGCTTGAAAGAGATCATGTTTAGATCAATCAAGAACTGTCTGGGAGATTTAGGCCAGGGACGGCCATTACACTTTTACCTGTATGAGCGATCAGAAATTGGGCTATACCCAAAACAGAACAGAAGTTCGGTATTGATTTACAAATGGTGGAACCTGGTCTAAGATTTGCACCACCCTCACCAAAGGATGAACGCGTGCTCTGTTCACTACCGATCTGAACTACGCCCCTTTTGGAAAACCATGTAACTTAGATCAATTCTACCCCAGGCTTTTTGAATGGTTGTACCTAGTCTTAGTGAACATGACTGTGTCTGAGAAGCTGAGATGGTAGTTGTAGTTAGTCACCTCAGAAACAGAAATGGCAGCAGCTGCTATCAAATCCTGCTGAATATTAAGATATTGGTGTGGTTTGGCAAACTCTGTAAGGTTTGTCAGAGCTGGTACATAGGATTTGTAAGATTCACAAGGAATTGGACTAAGGCTGTAGTTGTGAGGTTATTGACTGAGGTTAAAGTTTATCCGCGTTGGTATAGATATGGTATGTTCAGCTGTTGGTTAGACCAGTGGTTTTCAGCCTGTGGTCTGCAGACCCCTGGGGGTCCACAGACTTTGTTTAAGGAATCTGCAAAAAATTACTATGATCAATCAAATGTATATCCACACAATTCAAAGGAGTTCACACCTCCATTCAAAATATTTTTAGGAGTCCACAAATGAAAAAAGGTTGAAAACCACAGGGTTGGATGAACTTTAGAAACTTCCAAAGGGTGTGGAAGGCATGCACATTGTTTTGGACTCAGCTAGAATAATGACTCTTTCTTAATCTAAGAAAGACCCACAAATACAGACCTCAGAACCTTCCTGCCCTTTCTTACCCCTACATATGCTTTTACTTGTAGACTTTTGAGGAGCCTTTTGAGGAGCCATACAACTACCCTGATGTACTATTTAATGCAATTCAAATGAAGGGGCCTAAGACTTGATGGCCTAGGAGGCCTCTTACAGGCCTGTACTCATCTAAACTCTAATCTGTATAGCAAAGACTATAAGGACTCGTCCATATTTGATCCCACCCTCTCTTCAGCATACAAACCCCTAATCTTCCACACCAATCCTTAAATTTATGAATAGAATAAATATGTGGAAAGTGATTGTCCAACTGCCTTTGTCTGTCATTGGAAGACTTGAACAAGCCAAAACCTTTGAGGCACACATAGGCTAGGCTCACTTAAGTCAGAGTCCAGGGTATAAATGGCTTGAACGAAAGAAGTTCATTACAGCTTAGAAATGACTACAGTTTAGTTCCACAGGTAGCAAGCGGGAGATGAATACATGTTAATTAACAGGTTTTAATACAGTATATGCTTCTAATTGACTTGGCAGAGAGATCGTTGCCATGATTCATAGGTTCACAAATTTGAAGGCCAGAAGCAACCATTATGATCATCCTGCTCAACCTTCTGTATAACACAGAGCAAGGAACCTTACCCAATAATTACTGCATTTAGTCCCTAATTTCTGTTGACACTATATCATATCTTTTTTTTATTTAAAAAAAAAAAAATATCAAGGCTTGATTTAAAAACTTCAAGTAATAAAAAGTCCACTATGTCTCTGACTCTTAAATTTGCAATTTGCTTCTAGAATTATCTTTATGCTTATTTTCACAAGGCAATTTTTTGCTGACAGTTCTGTCAAAACACCAAGAAAGCTCCAGACAAAACCTTTAGTTTTCCTGGGTGTATATGTTGTAGCACAAGTAGGACAGTCCTTTAAAAATCACTAAGCCCTCTTCACCTTCTCTCCAATCTCCCCCCTCCAAAAAAATAAAAAAGGAAGGAAGGAAAGCGCAGGAAAGCTAGAACATTCTAAATCTGGAGGTAGGTCGTTTGCACATTGTTGATGAACATGGGCAGGAATCTGTTATATTTTTGGAGGAGAAAATATGGCTTTGCAGCCCTGGCCAGACATGGTGAGGCCATCTCTGCCAAGATGAGACAAAAGACCTACAGAATTTTTTTTCTGTTGTAGTTCTCTTGTACCTTACACCCACTTGCACCATTTTTCCTGTTTCGCATTACCAAGCCTCAATTAAGTTTTGTTGGACAAAAGGGACCACATCAAGCAGGTCAGGATGGCTGGGACGCCTGGGCAAAAATAACACAGGGAAGGCATGTTTCTAAATCTTACTGCATCTTGCAGCTATCTTTGGGAAGATGGAGTTTACTCGCCCTGAATTCAATGGCCGTACCTACTATTAAGATCTAGCCTATGATAAGATCCAAACGCCGCCATGCTCTATCATGTTAAGTAGAAACTTCCTCCTTAAATAGTCGCTTTGGTGGGAGTAGTTGCAGACTAAATGTATTACAAAAAGAGCCAGGCTGTGGGCGCATCTACACATGCCACTTACTGTGCATTTGGTACTGAGAAGTCTTTAAGTTTAGGAAGTACTAAATGACTGCACAGTCCTGGCAGTGCACGATTATTTTTAGATGCTATATTGCTGTAGTGACAAGCTATGGTGACGTTGCTTGTCACTACAGTGACATAGCACCAGCATCACTGTTTGTGCCTGCCAATGCTACATCGCCATAATGATGAACTACGTTGCCATAGCTTGTTGCTGCGGCAACATAGCGTTTCATGTAGACACGTCCTGTGAAACCCTAATTCACTTTGGGCCCAGTTCTAAGTCAATGACAAATCTCCCATTGGCATGAAAGGCACTTGGATGTCACCCAATGAATTACATCATGAATAGTCTCATTAAAGTCAATGAGGTTACTTGTGGAGTAAGTTATGAATCAATGGGAATAAAAGTATCATGATTAACGTGGTAGCAATAATACCATAATTTCATTAGTAAAAGGCAATTTTAGTTTGGGCATTTATCTAAGCTAGGGATAAGGTAATGAAATCCATAGGTTCAAGGAGCTTAGAAGAAATTCTTGAGTGTTTTTGAGTAGTCAGAAGTGCAAGAGTTTGTGTTTGGGCTTGTATGTAATCCAGTAACAAGCTGATGTGATTAAATGGTTACTCCATCAGTGAATTGGCCCCTCTCTTTTCTCCATCTGGTAGGTAGGCAGGCTGATTAAATTTATGCCATGTGCTTATTCTCATTGTAGCAAAATGAGTTTTGTTGATATTTCTAGTCACTACAAGGTGGTAACAACCTTGCAAAATACATTGATTCATGTTTTAAAAAATAGGATTTATCAGGAAAAGAACAAAATGTCACCCAGTACACAGTATTTGTACTTAATGGAAATGGCAGTAAGCAAACAAACAAAATTCTTGATTGCAATCCTTAAGGAAAATTAAATTTATAGTTGAGTCTCAGAGTTTGGGAACTACCAGTTGTTTCCTGGAAGTCACTATTCAAAATGAGTTTTGGGAAATCAGGTTAGTATTGACTTGGTCCATAATGCTTGGCTGTTGCTTTTTTTGTTGAAGATTGATTAAATTACTCTGAACAAGCTCAAAGTCTGGGTCCTTATCTGAAGCCATTTGTGAATCTGGCCATAACACGTTCCCTGAAAAAGTTTTTCAGAGAGTAAATAATCTTGGAAGCTGGAAGCATGTTGTTGTTCCCATTATAAAAGGACAAATAAATTGAATTTGTGTCCTTGTCTTAATATACATCTTTTCTTTCTTTATTCCACATCATTTTTCTAGGCTGACGGCCCCCGAGGTTATTTGTTCAGGTTTCTATAAGATGCAATAAATGATAATTTTGGCTGTAGCTTAATGAAAGAAATAGTTGAAGAATAAGTAAATAAAGAGTAACAAATATTGGCAACTCTGCTTTAGAGCTTGGTTTTCACATTTATCTCCCACCTCTCTACCCAAGTTATTCTTCTTATTATTATTTGTATTACATTGGCCCAAACTAAGATCATGGTTCCATGTCAGGCACGTGGTAAGAGAAGGTCCTAGTCCCAAAACACTAATGGAACAACTGACAAAACAGATTTGGCATGGAAAACAGATATATGAAAGAATTTGCCTGGTTCACCTAGATCTATGAGCAGAACCCATTTCTCTTGACTCCCAAACTGATGCCCTATTCAGGGGATCAAGTTGCCCCTTGATTAGCTGAGTTCAAGTAACTCTCAAAAGTCCCAATCTGAATCTGGGTCCCAATCAAGAGTGCCTGACAGTCTAACTCTACAGCAGAAAATATTGGCCTGTACATTTATACACATAAAGTGACTAGGTGATAAAGAGTACATATCTCATCAATTGCATTTATTTATTATGGGGAAGGAAAGGGGTAGAAAACAGAAGGAAGGGGATGAGAAGCACATTGGAAAGTTGGAAAGTTCCAACTGGGTCTCATCCAGTCTTGTTGCTTTGCTTCTGATTCTTGCCTTCGGAAGTCCCTGCTACTCTTGGAGCCTGGTGCTGCCAACAGAGGGCACTTGTACATGTGACACCATTACCAATTACACATGACAAAAAAATCACTTTGTGTGGCTTAATGGCATCATGCTGTGCACATACAAGAGTTTTGGGGCTTTTAAATGAGTTTGCTGGTTGGCAAGATTGGCCACGGGGGGAGGGGGAGCATGTACCGCCCCCCTAAGGTGGCACCAGTTGCCCATGCCTGGGGTGCTGGAAGCCCAGCTGGGCTTCTAGCTGGGTGGGTGCTGCCCCAGCTCAGAGGCACCTAATCCAATACTTCCCCAAGCCCCCCACCCCCCAAGCTTCCAGCACCCTGTGAACTGTCCCCACCATCTTCTCTGGCCACCACCAAACCCAACCACCCTCCTGCTGCCTTTCTGTGCTGCTCCAGGGGCAAGTCAGCCCATTGCCAGGTGGCCTTAACCATCTTGCCAGCCACAGGAGCCTGCTAAAGGCAGAAGTGGTAAGAGGCCCAATTCTTTTTTTTTTTTGGTGGAGCCTGCCTGCCTTTCCCGCAACTGGGGGGTGAGATGCTGGCAGGCCAAGTGGCCCCTGAGCTGCGGGGAGTCCTAGTCCTTCCCTTCATGATGGCGGTACCTCTTGGGGTCAGCTGGGAGGGCTGCGAGCAGTTCAGATGCTGCTCCAGCTTGGAGGAAGCATCCAGCCCAATCCAATTCCTCCCTGAGCCTGCTTGCTGGAAGCCCACCAGATGTTGCCCCCAGGCAGGCTCAGGGAATTGTTGGATTGGGGTAGGTGCTGCCTCTGAGCTGAAGCAGCACCCATCCTGCTAGCAGCCTGTCCAGGTGGCCCCAGTGAGTGCTGCCCACATGAAGGGAAGGACCGGGGCACCCCACAGCTCAGGGATTGCTCGGCCCACCAGCAGCTCACCCCCTGGCTGTGGGCAGGCTCCAGCTCCCCCCCCCAACCCCCTCTAAAAAGGATAGGGCCCCTTGCCATAACGCGACAGAAAAATTGAAATGGTGGGTTTCAATTAAAAACCCACCATTTCAGTTTAGGGGGCATAGAATAAAACACTGAGGACTAAACCCTTGTCACATGTACAAGAGCCCAGAAACTCTGCTCAGTTTCTCGGATCTCCTTTAGCTGGTTTCCCTTCTAGAGACTGGATCTATGCAGGGCTGGGGTTTGAAACGGACACTCATCCTACAGTGCTGTTGCCACTCCTGTCAGTTTTGTGGAAGGTTTTACCTCTTCTTGGGTATAGTTTTGTGTGGGGGAATACCGGTCTGCCTCATCAGCTCATGTGACTTGGGTGGGGTGCCCATGCACAGAGGTTATGATTTGTTTTCTTGTTCTTTTGACCTTTTCTCATACCAGATTAAGAGTTCACCTAGAGACTCATGAGTCTTCAATTAAATAGGAAATTACCTGAGCCCAAGTTAAACATGCGATGAGAGAGACTCAGAAGCAGCACTGTGCATTTGCATCTATGCGTGTGGTCAAGGTGTATAGCTCTAGTGTTTCACATCAGCTCAGAGAGAGGGATGACATGTTCCCTTATGTTCTCAGCTCTCCAGCTGACCTCCTCTAGTTCTTGAGGTTGAACACAGTACCTTCCCAGTCCAAAACTGAGGCAATATGACTGAGTTAATATGGCAAGGAAGGCAAGCCTGTTTCAGGCTTTTTGTTGTTCTGTTTCTTTATTTCTCTTGAGTTTCTGTCTCGAGTAGACAGAAATCCATGTAATGTCTTGCTTAAATTCTAGCTGTTCTAGTACGTTTTTTTAACCATCTAGTTTCTTTGAACTTGCATAAGGAGGAGGAATGTTTTCATGGTGACTGTGCTGATTTGTTCTGTATTAATTTGAATACATTACTGATAGACTGAATTTATTTCCAATCCACAAACAAGGTGGATACAGATAATTCTCTCTCCCTCTCTCTGTTTCTTTGCATGTGTTGGGAAGCATGGGGTTTCAGATAAAGAAAGAATATTTCAGTTTGTTAAGGGCAACAGTTTTAGTTAGCTGCCATGGATTCTGTTGACGCAAAAATCTAGGATATTCACCACTGCATTATTTTTGTATCTGATTAGTACTTAACAGGTCTGCTTGGGTATTTATTGACAGGATCTCCACACCTAAAGGTGCCTATGCAAAACTCTGATTAATTAACTAATTAATTAATGCACCACTGCTTCATCTGCCTGCCTTATCTCCCATCACTTAGTAGCAAGACCAATGGAGCTCACCTAAAAAGTGATATTGTAAGTGAACAGAGCAGTAGGAAGAGATAAAGCATGCAAGCAGATGATTGAGAACAGGCATCTTCAGGTTCCAGCTGAGCAAGGTAAGTAATTGCTTAAATGCTTATCAAGGAGCAGTGCGTGAGATTTAGTTGTACTGAAGTATTTGATCCGGACCACGCAGGCAATCTGTGGCAGAGAGGGCTTTTACATCCACATCTCATGAATTCCAGACCGATACCTTAACCAGTATGATGCTTGCTCTGTTACTCCATAGTGCACTTTGCAATACTGGAGAAAATCCTAACAGATTCAAGAGCTTGCTTTTGAGAACAGCCTATACTGAGAGTGCATTAAAGAAAATATAATTCCATTTGGTTTAGGTGTATGTGCAGTCGCACTGCCAATACCAAGGGGGAAGCTGCATCAGTAAATAACCTCATTTCCTTGCCTTGTGTCCTGTACAATGTGCGGGCCCTGTGAAGTTTTATGGCTACGGTGGTTATATAATCATAAGAATCTCTGACACAGCGGTTGCCTGGTTGCTTTCCCTACTTTAATAGCGCTCTTTTCTTTCTTTAGGTGGTAAGAAAACCTCATTGTTTTCATAGTCCTTTGGCTCCATTTCCTTTTTGCAGGTGCTAACTTAATTAGAATCATGGGGCAGAACTGAGCAAGATATTTTCTGTGGGAAAAGCTCCAAGATAATACTGGATTATTATTTATCGATCTCTCTTTCAACACCTACATTCTGCCAGGATAGGGGAGGGATGTGATGTGGGAGACAAGAATTTACACATGAACGGAGGCCCGCCAAAGCAGCAAACCTTTTCCAGAGATTGGAAAGAGCTGATGAAAAATTTTCTGTCAAAGCTGTTTTTCAGTAGAAAATTGTTGTGTGTGTGAAAATGATATTTTTTTGTGCAAGGTGTTTGCTTTTTATCTTTCTTACGACGTCTCGCCAAAATTTTCCATGGGGCACGGGAGAAATACTCCATTTTCTAAGCAGCCCGACAATAAAGTGATCTTTTTCAAAAGAAATAAAGAAAAAGAGAGGGAGGAGAGTCTTGTTTTAATGAATGCTTTGCCGATGCTCACAAGTAATGGTGTTTTTGTCTCCCATTCCCCATGGCAACCTCTTCTGTTTCTCCGCTCACAAAAATCATGACTCATTTGAGATGTGGTGGGGGGGAGCAGGTAAATGTCCAAACAGGGAACATCCTTTAGTTCTTTTTTTATTTCCCGTCATCATAAGACAGAAGCTTGAGATCCAAGGCACCGATTTTTGCATACAGATGATCAGTGCTCCTTGCATAAGTCGTGCTAATGACTTTGGAGGCTCTACTAGTTCTCTCCCTCCTTTCCTTGTCTCCTTACCCCTTCCTAACTTCACTAGGTCTACTCCAGTGAGGAACAGTTTGTTAGACCCAGCAGGGACCCGCACAGGTTCTCAGGTAATATACTGAACAACTCATGTTTTACTACCTCTGGCGGTGCCCCAATTGTGAGTTGTAACTCTGATGTAACACGTACAGCATAAAACTCCAACATGCACAACATAAATACTGCCAGGACTCCTCTGGATACAAGAAGGATATAAATGATGGCAGTTTAGTTTCTGGTGAAGCTGCGGCCCTTTCCCAAGCAGGAAAAGAAAGCGGGTATATTGCACACGGCAGCGGCAGATGTATACTATGCTGGTGCTCTCCTTTGCCATTTAGTAATTCATTCTGTGACCTTTCTCATAACACCCGATTGTTTTATTTCCCTAGGGTAAAACCTGTGATCATAGCCAGACTTATTCCCTGCTCTCTCTCCTTTTCCTTTTCCTTTTCCTTTTCCTTTTCCTTTTCCTTTTCCTGGGAGGCCCCTCTATCTTACTGTTTGCAAACAACCAGTAGCAGGCTAGTTGTTTTCAACCAATGCTGAACAAAATCTCCATTGCAGGTAATACTTATCACTGATTTAGCTGACGCTCATATACAAATGGATGCATCTGTATGGCTTACCTAAATGCTTGTGAGAAGCAATTAGCAAGCAGCATGAACTGGTTTGAACCAAACTATTCAGAACCTGGACAAATGCTCATGGAAATATTTTTGCAGTGATCAAAGGTTGTAAAACCAGAAGGGATCTTTGAGATCACTTCATTTGACCTCCTACATAATATATGTGACAGAATTTCCTTTATCAAGCCCCATGACCTGTGACTGAACTGCATTGTCTCTTTCTTGGAAGGACACTCAGTTTTGATCTTCAACCCAGTATACTTGCAAGACACTTTATAATGTGATAACCATGAACTTTAGTTGTGATTTATGCTTATACTAATGATGTTCTTGAGGGGAAAACCATGAAGTCAACATCTTTATTTTCTTTCTTATGTCCTATTTATGTGGCTATAGTACATCTTCAGGACACTGCCAAAAAAAAAAAAAAGAGGGCTTTAAAAATCAATGATGAATTTAAAGAAGATTAAGTGACTTTGTTTTATTTTATTTTGATTTGTTAATGCAACGCAACATCCAGTTTATCTGGTAGATTTTTCTGCTTTTTCCGTGTATTAAAAAGAACTCGTGCATCAATTTTACTGCCAGCTTCCTATATAGCACTTTTGTTTGATGACTGAATGCACTATGCTAAAAATCAGGGTGCTCACATTGAACACACACACACACACACACACACACACCCTATACAGTGCTACCTGAGATGAAATTATTATATTTTAAGGCTGAGACTTTGAAAAGCAAGGCATTAAACCTCCTGACACAGGCTTTCCCCAAGCACCTATGTGTGTGGGGAAATGTTTCAAAGGCATGACTGGCAAATAGGTATACTCAGCCCTTACTGACTTTAGTTGACAGTTAAGTACTAATGTGCCACTTGTGCCCTAACTCCCATTAGTGATGGCCCCTTTTTTTTTTTAAATTGAGGCACATCAAACTCCGAAGTCCATTGTGGACACTGGATGAGTTTTTTATGGTACTTTTGCTCCTACCTGGTTTAGGCCTGGATCCTAAAGGTGTTTAAATAGGAGGGGTATGCAAAATGGGCCATATTTGATTCGGATTTGGCCTGAATCGGGGACAGTGATTTGATTAGTTGATTCGGATCACTGTCCCGATTCGATTCGGCTGAATCCCAATCTGAAGATTCGATGAGATGCAGAGAATCCCCAATTTGGCCATAGACACAGCTTTAGATGTTTTTTCTATGTACCTCGAGGTACCAGGCGCAGCTCATGAACGCTGCAATGCTGGGGCGGATGGAGTGTCTGACAGGACTGTGTGTGTGTGTGTGGGGGGGGGGTTCTCTGCGTGCTTGGTGGCAGACCCAAAAGTGGACTGGAAGCGCTTGTGGTCCACTTCTGGGTCTGCTGATGAGCATGCTGGAGACCCCTGTGCATGCCCGTGGGATGCTCCATCCGCCCCAGCATTGATGAGCCACCTGGTACCTTGAGGTATGTAGAAAAAAATTTAAAGCTGAGTCTATGTCTGAATCATCAAATCTTTCTGAATCTCTCCAAAATGATTCAGAGGACTCTGATTTGATTCAGTGAGATTAAAGGGTCTCCTGATTTGATTCAGATTCAGAGATTTGGCCGCCGAATTGGGACGAATCTCCGCCGAATCGAATCAGCAACCGTAGCTTTGCACAGCCCTATTAAACACCTCCTTCCCATTATTACCTTTGGGAATATGATCTGGGAATTACTTTCATCTGAGAAGTCCACATTTAGCTGCCTAATTGTAGATTTTGGCAAATGACAATTCTGAAAATGGTGCTCCAAGGCACTTTTGAGAATCCCACCAATAGTTTTCAACTCAGTCCCCCTTGAAAATCCCAACCTTTCATTTCAGTACTAAAAGTCTCTTATTGTGATTAACAACTTTAAATTGGAATTCAGCATCTAAATGTCTTAGCTTGTATTGTTTTGTTGGAAGTATAAAAAAGAATAACTTGCGAGAATTATGTGGATCTTATCAACATAGTATGTTGTATGCTTGTACTGTAAAGGAAGTCAATAATTCCTTACGTCTCGCCCTATGGTTCAATGAACAGGCCTTTGTAGACTGATTTTGAAAAAAAAAGAATAGGCTTTATTTGACTATTATGGCAAGTGTGGAACTTACTGAATAATGTAGGATGATTGTGTAGACATTTGAAGAGGAGAATAATATATGATTAATGATAACTCCACTCCTTAGCTTCCTCATTTCTCTGTATGCAGGGCTTCTCTTAGTGGAGTGCACTTCAAGTGCTTCTGCCTTTTTAGCAGCAAAAATCTGATCCAAAAATACAGGTCATGAATAATCATTGGATAAAATTTCTGTATCTCAGTTGCTTTTTTTACTCTGTTTTAGAGCCTATACATACACTTCTAAACCATGTAGACTCATTATGAACTGCTGTTTTGGGGGGCAGGAGCTGCCTTAAGTCTTAGCAAAGTGCTAAATGCAATAGAGCACCAATCTTTGATTAGATGTTTACGCACTACTGAAATATACTGTATTTACTCAAATCCAGGGTGAGGTTTTCCCCCTCACCATTCAGCATGGGGGAAAAAGAAACCTCATCTTGGATTTGAGTACAGTCCAGGGCAGGTGGCTGCTGTGATTCAGGCTCAGACTCTGGATCCACCCTGGGGGAGACAACACAATGAGGGCAAGAGTGAGTGGGAGAGGCCATGCAGCAGCAGGGGAGCTGCTCTGGCTCTGGCTTGGGGCTGGGCCAGGGCTGCAGCCAGAGCTTCTGCATAAGGTAAGCAGTGGTGGAGGTGGAGGAGCCAAGTGGCTGGAGGGACAGGCACCAGGGGGAGACAAGTATCAGGAGAGACAGACATTGGGGAAGCAGATCTTAGGGGGCACAAGCACTAGGGGTACAAGTGGCATGGGTACAGGTGGGGGGAGCAAGGGGCAGGGGCAGACTGCCTCCCACCCTCCCCCACTACTGCTTGCACTTGCTCCTCGGCTTCTACATTTCCTGCTGCAGTGAGGGAGAGTAAGGGGCAACAAATTTAAGATGACCCTCCAATAATTAGATTCTATGGATCTAGAATTAGATCCATGGAAATTTATAACAAATTTGTGTCCTGTCCCCCATCCGCTCCACCCACCACTGTGGCAGGCATGGTTTATAATTTTCCATGTATAGAATCTAATTACTGGGGGTCATCTTACATTTGAAGTCATCTTGGATTCAGGTAAAAATGGTAAATAAAAAAAGAAAGTTATATTACTTCCATCATCTCAGATAACTTTTTCCTTTGGAAATTTCTGTTGACCCTTCAGGATTATTTGTTTATGTATTTAGCTAATGTTACTGGGCCACACTGACCCCACAAACTTGTTTGTAATCATATAGAAGTAGCATTAAAGGCAACCTAGTAAGACACCATGCACTTGCATAGGACTAGCTAGGTTATCCCCAACAGATGTTTGTCTCACTTGCTGTTAACCTCCAGAGGTTACCTGCACTAGTGTTCTCACTTGTTCTTAACTCCCTAGGTTACCTGTGCTACTGTTTCACCACCCATATTAGAAAGCTTTGCCTAAATTATATTTGCTACAAACAAAGTTTACTTTTTCTTATTCTCTACTGTGCAGGGCAAACAGATGATTTCTTTATAGAACCATTAACTTATTATAGGATTCATAGGATGTCTTTAGTCTTTTCTTGTCCAGAGCAAACAAACTCAAATCCTTTAGCCCTTTCTAGTCTAGCTTCTGTAACTTTTACCATTCTTGCTGCTTTCCTGTGGACTCTTGCCATTTACTCCTCTGGAATCTCCTCTCTACATGACATATTTAGAGTGATGCCTAAAACTAGACACAATACTTCTGCTGACATCTTCTCGGTAAAGCAAATTGATTACCTCCTATTTTTTTAATGTATGGCACTCCTGTTAATATATCACAGAATAGGACAGACCATTTTTGCAAGAGCATCATATTGTTGACTCCCAGTTAGTTTGTTAAAACATTTCCAAACCATATATCCTTTCCTGGAGCACTACCGCCTAGCCAGTTAGCCCTTTGCATTTGTGTTTAATTTTTCCTCCCTGAGCATAGTCCTTTGCCAGCTGTCCTTACTGAATTTAATTATCTTGGTCTGAGAGTGTCTTTCCAATTTGTCAAGATGATTTTGAATTCTGTCTTGTCCTCCAGAGTGCTTATCTCCCTTCCTAGCCTGTTGTCATGTGAATTTTATAAATGTTCTTTCTATTCCATCATCTAAGTTTTTAATGAAAATATTGAATAAAACCAGTCCCAGGATAGACTCCTGAAAGGTGCACATGAAAGGGCCTCCCAGTTTGACAGCAACCATTGATAGCTACCCTTGATTTTTTTTCCACCTGTTGAGCACCTACATTATGATTTCATCGTAATCAAATTTCCTAGTTTCCTTGTGAGACTGTCATGCAGCCGCACTAAAACTAAGGTATCTTTAGCTCTCCCTTTTTTTCCTAGACCAATCACCCTGTCAACAAATAACATTAAATTGGTTTGATATGATTTGTTCTTGAAAAAGTTCATGTTGACTCGCTTCTTTAATCATCCCATTATCCTCTTGATGCTTCTAAGTTACTTGTATAATAATTTGTTCTAGTATGCTTCCGGGATTAAAGGTAGCTAAGATGATCTCTGAGTCCTGCTTTCCCTGTTTTTAAAAGGTTACGAAGTTTGCTCTACAACAGAACAAAAACAATCACTGCTGGATCAGAGCTAGCCAAATCTGCTTCCTCAAGTACCCTAGGGTGAACTTCTTCAGGCCTACCTATCTAAATATTCTTTATCCTTTCCTTTCCTAGTTCTGTCCAGCACTCCTTTTCCCAAATTTTAATTGCTTTGGTTAAGTATCTAGTCTCAAATATTAATTATTTAAAGGAATAAATAGATGCCCAGAGGCATTGAATATTTTAGCTCCCTTTGCATCCTCAGTTATTTGCCCTCTTTCCCTGTTAAGTAATGGACCTTTATTTTCCTTTGTCATCTTTTTCTCATGCCTTTATAAAACCCTTTTTCTTTTTGTATCTATGAGCCTTGCTAATTGTGATTCATTCTGTGCTTTGGCCTCATATGACCGAAAGTTTTTATTCATATTGTAGCATAATGTTTTTGTTCTTGTTCAGGGCTTTCCACTCTAATGTCCAAATAACGCTTAGAACAGGGAATAAGAACCAATTCCGGAGGAGCCTATTACTGAGTCCAGCACTAAATGTTTGGGGGAATGGGAAAACATCATCATCTCTCAGTGCTTCTGCTTGTCCATCAGAAAAATGGGGCTTATACTGACCTCCCTCACAATGGTTTTCTGAGATTTAATTAGTTTCTTTTTTTTGAAGTGCCCTCAGATGAACTGACCCCTTTTGATTATATCCAGTTGTTATCTTTTTTAAAAAGCATTTACTTGCTTATTCAATGACAGCTGCCTTTACATGGGGGAAGGCGCTATGATGGATACGTGATCGAAGGATTAGCACAAGGCTATATATACATCTTTCAAATCTCAAATTTTGCTCTGCGTTCTACACTCCACTTTTTGCCACAAAAGGGGAAGAAACAGCAGGAGGTCATATGGAAATGCAATCAATTGGACCAGCAGAGGTGATGTCTGTTCTCACACTCCCCTGCCAGCTGCCTGCTAATAGGCTCTTCCATCATGATGTTTGTGACGAGGGGAAAAGAACACAAAGTAGGCATCCTTTCCTTGCAGACCACTATCAGGCATCAAACTGTTACACTTTGCCCCATTAACTCCACCTTAGAGGGGGAAGCAGAGTAAAGCCACAGTAGTGGAGTAAGTCACTGCAATTAGCCAGCTGTGCTGCTTGTTGTAATAATGGGAGGGCTGAAACATTAGTAATGCAGATATCTGCAGAACTGCTGATGGATAATTCCCAGGCACAAAGTAGATGCCTGCGCTCTTTATCCCGTGCCCTGCTTATGTAAGAGGCAAACATTTCCCGCATGTTGAAGCCGGAGTTGTGAATGTCGGCTTTACCTTTTGCAGAAGACAAAGAGCATTTACCATATTCTGGGTAAAGATTAGCTCACAAATGAACAATAACGGCAGGCTCATTTTCAGTTCAAGAAAACAACCAATCATTGTCCCATAAGGGCTTGTATTTAAAATACTTGCAGTCAGTTCATAAACACTAACAAAATTATTGTTTGT
This sequence comes from Gavialis gangeticus, assembly GCF_001723915.1. Taxonomy (NCBI): domain Eukaryota; kingdom Metazoa; phylum Chordata; order Crocodylia; family Gavialidae; genus Gavialis; species Gavialis gangeticus. The sequence continues at coordinate 22,525,973 of NW_017728995.1, read as the reverse complement.
TATGGCTGCTTTGAGCTTTCAGATGGAATGAGATTGAGGAGCCCACAAAATTGTGCAGAAGTATTGACATTGTGACAAATTCTACAAAAAAAAAAGGGAGAAGGATTTATGTTTCTAATTACTACTTTGTTGTTCCATCTTACTGGTTAAAGTTGTTCAGTGATTTGAAGATAATATCCATGAGTTAAATTGAGAAGGGGAAAGGAGAGAGATTTAATGTAGTATGCAAATTGTTTAAATCTGAATAGCTACGTTGCTATTTTTTTCCTCTAGCTGATAATATTAAACACAAATGGGTTGAATAGTTGTAATAACAGATTTTAAGGAAAGAAATCTGTTTGGTTTAAACTGTATAAAACCATACACCAATGAAGGCCAAACGTTTTGGAAGGTGTGCTGCAAATTAAGATCTGTGCTGTCCCCAAATGCCACTCTGATCCCATTCTCCTGCCTGATCTGTTGCTCTGCTTTCTGCCTCATGCCTGACCTGCTGCTCTTCTTTCTGTTCCCTGACTTTATGCCTGCCCATTCCCTGATTTGCCCCATGACACACACAGAGCTACCTCATCCCACTTACAGCATGCCTGCTGCAGGTTGGCCAGCCCTGCCATAAGTAATGGTATACAAGGAACATAATCAATGCTACTGAGCACAGGTATTTTAATACACTGGCCAAACTCTGTGGTTTTGATTTCACAGGACTTCATTTAGAGCTATTGGCCAAATCCTCAGCTGATATCAAGTGGTGTAGTTCCATCAAAGCCATGGAGTGAACATCAATTTATACCATCTGAGAATCAAAGAATTTTCATAATATACTAAAAATCTCTAACCATTTTTCAAGATTATGTTGTAGATTATCTGATATCCCTGCCAAAATAAGACAGTCAATTAACCAAGAGTAATTAAACAAGTCTTGCTCATGAAGAATGACAGCATTTAGGTCAAGATCCTTTCATGGAGATGTGCTGATATATGACACTTGAAGATCTGGACCTTCATCTTCAATAACTGCTGTGTTGCTGATTCTGGTGTACCACCTGCTTCCTACCCTTGCATGTCATTGCAACACTGGTCTTCCAGGGATGGCCCATACATTACTTGTTCACTGTAAAGCTGAGTAACTTGTGTCAAAAAAGTGAAGCATCTCTTTGAGAACTGGAGACACTAGAGAGAGAAAAATGCAAACCCAGGTATTCCCAAATAACAAGTACATTCACTTCCTGAAATTCTGAAATTCATTTAAAAATCATGAGGTTCTGGGGAAATAAAAAAATCCCCAAACATATTTGCCTTCTGGTGACTGAGCCTTTAGGGTTTGCAGCTTCAAGCCTTTTTTTCAAACTATTAGAAATAGGTATCTACTCATTTACTTAAATCTACAGTTCTCCTATATTCACATGACTCTGGCAGGTTGACTTTTAAAAAGCACATACAATATTGCATGTTATCAATGCCATTTTTTATAGTTGTAACACCATAGTGCCTAGGTATTCTGGTCCCAGACCAGGAGTCCATTGCCCTAGGGACCCTTCACAGAACAGAAAGTCTTTTTCCCAAAATTGGCCACACTAGAAAAGTCCTCTATTTGTTAAGCCATTCAGTAAATC
>NW_017728995.1:22506370-22519363 GCF_001723915.1 Gavialis gangeticus | reverse complement strand
AGTCCATTGCCCTGGGGACCCTTCACAGAACAGAAAGTCTTTTTCCCAAAATTGGCCACACTAGAAAAGTCCTCTATTTGTTAAGCCATTCAGTAAATCTCCCACCTGATACAAGGCTGTACATTTTCTAGGGTAATGTTATATTTTCAAGCAAGCTAGCCATTTTTAAATGCCACAGTTAATTAGCAAATACAACAGCTACTTTACAAATGTAAGTGAGAGTGTTTTGGCCGTTTCATAATCGGAAAAGGTGGTGTCTAAGGCATCATTTCTTTCCTTTTCACCCTTTTTCTGTTAATTCGTTTTCTAACCTGGTCTCCATAGCAGCTTTCTTCCCCCAAACTGCCTTCAACAATACCTTTTTTTGGAATGTTTTTAATGGGGGTTTTTTTTCACCTAACTTTCTATTGCCTGCATGATAAAGAACTAAATACCCCTTTAAGGGAACGAATGTCAGAAAGACCTTTTGGGGGTTAGGAGGAAGCAGACAGCGAAGCAGCTGCTGAGTCGCTTCTTGTGCCGGGAGTCTTCAGTAACTCAGTAAGCTTGTCAAAGTGGAGCCTGTTCTCCACTGCTGTAGCACACCTACCTGGTATATCAGCTGAAAGCTTCCTGACAAACCTTTTGGGGGAAGACAAGATAATTAAGAAACTGACTTTAGAATGTGAGTTGTTAACTTGAGCACAGAGCACAGAGGAGCAGGCAACTTGTAAATGTCACAGTCAAACCAGATATTTATTAGTTTAAACTGACATGCTTTAACTTCCCGGGAAGAAGAAAGAAAATATTCCCAGTCGCTTGAGACATTTAAAACTACAGTTGATTGGACACAGAACTGGAAATTGTTCTCTCTGGCTAAATATTCCTGCACTGAGAGGGGAAGCAGGGAAATGACCTGTTTAGTTGAGCCTTCCGCTCCTATCTCAAGGGTGCTAGCTTTATTCCACGTCAATCTTTTTGCGTAATGCTAAAGAGTAAGTAGATAACTCAACTTTCCTACTACTTACAAAAAGGGGGATCAAGTAATTTGTAGGCCAGCCTGGGTTGTAACCAATTTTGACTTCCTGCATGATCTTGGGCAAGTAACTTATTCTCTCTCAACTGAAATCCCCAGCACTAAAATGGGGATTTCATAGATTTCATAGACGTTAGGGCTGGAAGGGACCTCGAAGAGCATCAAGTCCACCCCTGCCCGAAGGACAGGAAGTCAAAGGATCCCAGCTAGGGTCAATGATAATAGTACTTCTCTATCTCACAAAGGAGTTAGAATCTCAGAACATTAGGGTTGGAAGGGACTTCAGGAGGTCATCTAGTCCAACCCCCTGTTCAAAGCAGGACCAGCCCCAATGATATCCCAGCCAAGGCTTTGCCTACCTGGGTTTTAAAAACCTCCAAGGATGGAGAGTCGACATTCTTTCTGGGTAACCTGTTCCGGTGTTTTACTATCTTCCTAGTGAGAGAGTTTTTTCTCATCTCTAATCAAAGCATCCCTTGCTGTAACTTGAGACCATTGCTCCTTTTTTCTGTTTTCTGCCATCACTGAAAACAGTCCAGCTCCATCCTCTGTGGAGCCCTCCTTCAGGTAGTTGAAGACTGCTATTAAATCCCCTCTGTCTTCTCTTCTCCAGACTAAATAAGCCCAGTTCCCTCAGCCTCTTCTCATAAGTCATGTGCCTCAGCCCTCTAATCAATGTTATTGCCCCTACTAATGCTCCAGCTAATGCAACCCATTATGTCTTTAGCCTTCTTTGCAACAAGGGCACACTGCTGGCTCATATTCAGTTTATTGTCCACTGGAACCCCCAGGTCCTTTTCTGCAGAGCTGCTGCTAAACCAGGCACCAAACAAGCATTAGTTCAAGTGCCCCTGCTACCATTTTGAAGCGCAGGGATGCTGATACATGAGATGCTGAGGTGCTTTAGTTAGAGTGGCTCTTGGAGTTGCTCTAATTAAAGTGCCACCCCCACGCCTGGAGCATATGTAAAAGTGCCCTCTGAACCCTAGTGCTACCTTCCAGTGTATCTACTACTTCAACCAGCTTTGTGTTACTTGCAGACTTGCTGAGGGTGCAATCCATCCCATCTTCCATGTCATTGATGAAGATATTGGACACAGTTAGCTCCAGGACTGACCCCTGGAGCCCTCCACTTGATAACAGCTGCCAACTAGACATTGAGTAATTTGAGCCTGACGATCTAGTGAATTTTCTACCCAGTTTACAGTCCATTCATCCAACCCATACTTCCTTAGCTTGCTTGTGAGAATGTTGTGGGAGCTGTTATATGTGCTTACATGAAAGATAGTGTGGTTCTCAGACACTGCAATATTAGGGGTAGCTTACGTACATCATTTAGTGGTTAATAATAATAATAGTGGATAATATAATGGATAATAATGAATAGGTTGTAAGTCGGATCATCAACTGGTATATATTGACTGCTGTAGGAGGTATAGCCAGTGCATTTACTACTCAGACTTCATGACTTAGTTTGAATTTGAACAGTTCACTAAACAGGAAAAAGGGGACTATCTAGACTCTAATTACGGTTCCAAAATAATGGGAATGGTCATTCATATTCTGTTTCTCCCTTTTGTTTGTGATTGTTTCAGAGTTTCAGGACTCTTGTATATTGACAGTTAAGTCCCATGTTTTACTATCTTATATTAGCAATCTGAGAAGATTAAACTATGCTGACACACAGATCTCTCTCACAAAGAGAAAAATCTGTGAATATATAGCAATGCATTTGTGTGGATAACTTTCCCGTGTGGTAGTTAATATAGTCAGGATTATCTGTTGTGAACCAATGCAAGTGAAATGTAAGCAATGTTTCCAGAGCTTTCAAATAAGCTTTTTTTTTCCTTCTGATTTAATGCTTCTGATAAGGTTTATTTTAAGTTTTGTTTTTGGCCAAATACAAAGCTTAAGGATCTGTCTAACGTTGGACTTCATTGAATCTTTATGGATTTCAAGTAAAGGCAAGGGGACTTGAATACATACTTATATTTTTATCATCATTATTTTGGCTAAGTACAGACAGTCAAAAAGCCCAAGGCTGAATTGATTCAGTCTTTGCAGGTTAATCTAAGCTACAGAGACTGAACCAATAAGTAAATGAACACACATTCACTTTTGATTTATGAAATGCAGCCACATGCCTGCAGTGGCTCAAGCTAGAAGCCAGAGAGTGCTAGTCCTCCAAGATTTTCCCCCCTCCCTGCTGGAGTGGAGGAGGTGTGGCCAGGCCCCAGCCTGTGCTCTGCTCTAGGTAGTAGCATTGAATTCATAAAAGCTTGAACAAGAATAGTTTTTTCTCTGAAAAACTACAAACTGAAGAACTATAAACACAGCATGGGCTGTGTGTTCACTTACTCTTCCTGCTTCCCCTGAGCTTTCTGGGATTTGAAGTCCAGAATAAGAGCAGCAGGACTTTGCAGGGTTGCTCATCATTTCCTCTTCCTGCTTCCAGCTGCCTCTGGGATTTGCAGTCAACAATCACAGCTAGCACTAAGTAAGCTAACACAGCAGGTTTTTACTCATGGGAAGGTGAATTTAACCCCTTTCCCTGGCCCCAGACCCCAGCCTGGGTTTGTCTCAGGGGTGGGCAGTGAGCCAGCCTTCACTGGTCCAGCTCTGGAGCAGACAGCCCAGCCCAGGGCTGCAAAACATGCTGGGATGCAGGGGGACTCTGATTTAACTTGAACCAGGAAGAGGTCTGGTACAGAAGTTTCATAAACTGGTTTAACCTAAATCAGTCCATCTGATACTACATTCAACTAGGTTTATCTTAAACCAGTTTCAGCCATTTTGAAACTGGTTTATGTGCACTGAACTTCTGCTCAGTTACAAGTTTAAACCAATTTCTGATCACTTAAACAAGCTTATTTGTAACTCTTATCCCTAGCCTAAAGGGTAAAACAAAATGGTGGTGCAAAATCCAACCAAGATATAAAGAACTTTTCGAGAGTAAAAGTTTTTTCTAACTGCTTTACTAATTTCAGAGTGTGCATCAAGAAGATCAATTTAATCATGGAATTGTTCATAGAACCTAGAGGTGAAAAAGACCTGCAAATCATTTAGTTTCTTTCCTATGAATTACAGAATTATTTCCTACAGCATATTTGGATATTTGCCTGGTCTAATTTTCTGTGGTTTGAGCAGCATGCTCTGATAAACCTCAGCATTAGGGGTTGTAATTTGTAAACGTCTGTCTCTTGTCATTTTAGCCAACATCTTGGAGGTTGTTTTAATACAGTTTGAGCAAAATTTTTCAAATATTTTTAGCTTAATAGATATTCAGATCCTGCCTTGGGAATCTTAAAGTAGGCATGCATGTGAGTGGGAAAAAAAAGTATTAACGTTCTTATTTTGCGCTATAGGTATCCCATGTGTTCTTCTAAAGTCCTTTGTTTGAAAATGGTCTCTCTGCATGAATATGGTGACTTTTATGCTCCATAGAATGAAGTCTTAGTTAGCACTCTTTGTTCTGCACAAGCAGCATATTAATAGCCTGGAGCCATCTCTGTGTGTCAGTTCAGCTGGAGAAATTTCTTGATTTTAGTACTTATATAACATAAATCAAGCTGAAGTAAGAATTCAGTACCTAGAAAAACCTGATCTTATTGAGGCCAGATGAATCTCAAAAGTTATGTAGCTTCAGTTAATGTGGAGAAGCCCTAAGAAACCAGGTTTCTTGTTGAAGCCATTTCTGGAATGAAGAAACGGGCTGGAAATTTTGCAAAGATGTGCTTTATTGACCACCAAAGAGACATCTTGGTCTCCTTTTGTAAAATTATTTATTTCTAAACGGTGCCTAGCAGAATAACGTTTGCATTCTTGCTTTGGGTTTCTGGGTGTCGGCATGATAAATAACCATCTCTATTTTATTATTTTAGTTTCTGATCCTGAATGGAACAAATAGTTAAGAGTAAATGATTGTTGACAAATCTTTTCTGAACACTAGAAAAAAGAGTTGCTTAATGGGACGTGCCACAATTTGGTCTTATGTTTTTCCAAACTGTTCCATCCATCCTTAATCTTAAATTGATTTCATACCTGAAGCTTCAAAGAAGTCCAAAAGGCAACAGGGAGAGGAGGCACAGTATAAACTGTGTATTCTTCAGTAAAACACTTTCTCCCATGTTGAGTGCTGAGAGCTGCACACACAAATATGCTGTGCTGAGAACACCACGAGGCATGAACAGAGCACCACAGGAAAACAACTATTAGCTCAAATAATCTTCCACAAAGAAATGTGTAAGAAATAACTCTGAAAGACTTTTGGTAATTCAGTACCTTCACCTCTGGCCACCAAACTGTTAGATCAGAAAAGAAATGTTCATATCTGTTCTTTAAATTCCATCTTCCCATAAAAACACTGCTATAAAATGTATGCTATGTGGCAATCCAAGGCTGGATTATTGTGCAACTTGACCATTATATGGACAAATGAGAGAAAAAATTGCACAGCAGCTCCATAAATTCCATCTAGCCATGAAATAACTATCACATTTGTATTTGCATTTCCATTATACAGAATAGTCTACCTTCTGAGTTACCCAGGCAATGGTATTGTTTTATTTATTTAAGCTGGGTGTTTTGCATTTTACTGTATGAATGGCTGGTAGGAAAAAAGTAGGATTCAATAATGTGGACATTTCACAGTAAATGAATTGCACTAATACAACAATATAAAAGGTAGTGCTCAGCAGTTTCTCTAGGACAGGTTCTGTTCCAGAACTATGCTTCTAGCCTTTTAAAGACTCACTTATGAAACGATAAAGGTTATATTTTGTTAAATGAAATAATACAAACATCTTATAGGATTTCCACTTTAGGTTTTATTTACTCACTTTTCCCTATGGAAAAGAGTCATCTATTCAATTGGCTGTTCTCTTGCAGACTGTTTTTGCCATTCTGTTTCATACTCTGTACCCAGTATTGCAGCCTCCAAATTGTAAAAATGTTGCTGGGGCTAAAGGCTAGAGAAAGAAAAAAAAGTGCATGGAAATTAAATATAATTTGAAGAAGCCACATGTGAAGGTAGCTGTAAAGGTTTTGCAGAGTCTGCAGATCTCCGTGAAGATTTGCACTACATGTGAAATGCAACATTTGTAGGACCTGCAAAAATTCTTAGCAAGTTCTGAGATTTTTTGTTTTTAAACTGAATGCTAAATTACCGATTGAATGTTAACAGCCAAAGTCAAAACTAGTGTCTGTTCTAATATCAGAACGGTTCATGAGTCATGTATCCAAAGGGAGGAGCTAGAAGTTACTGTGCTCCTATCACTATGTCTGTCTCCTCTGAATGCTGTTCTAGAAATATGCACTGAGCCTTTTAAACACTGAGCTGTTATGTGAAAGCATCTCTTCTGCTTTTCAACTGGCAGAGCAGTGCAGCCTTGCTATCTCTCATAGAATCAAAGATTCGTAGAAAAGTGACCTCCAGAGGTCGTCTGAGGCAGGATCATCTCTATCCAAAACATCCCATACAAATCATAATCTAAACTCTACGTGCTTATACCATCAACCCTGGCCTGACACCATAGCCTGCAACAAGTAAACCAGGGGATCCATGGCAGTCGGTATCCTGCTTTTATGCAATGCTGGCCATATGTTTAATAGATCCTAGATAGTGGGCTGACCTGTAGCAGAAAGGGAGGGGGAAGGGAGCAATCAGCAAAGCCCAGAGCCATGGTAAGTACCCACAGTAGAACATAGGCATAGTTATGCATTAGCATTATGCATCCTCTCTCTCTCTCCCCTAAACAGAGGTAGAATTGAGAATAAGTAATTTAGAGAACAGAGACAGATGGCAAAATGGTTTGATATCACCATTGGCAGCAGAAGACGTATCCTTTCCCACCTTTGTTGAATGACCTAGTGACATATGAAGGTAAAGATTGAGGGGGCCATGGTTAAATTCTCTTAAGGCAGGGTGTCAAATTTACCTTGTGCCCCAGGCCAGATCTAGACCATGAGGCTCCATGTGAGCCAGATTCAGACAAAGGTATGAAGAAGCAATGGTGGCAGCTGTAGCTCTGACCTGGAGCATGTGATGATGGCAGCAGCTCTAGCTCCAACACAGAGCATGTGGCAGTGGCAGTGGCAAAGGAGCTCGGGCCACAGCACAGTGGACGGATGAAGCAGCTGGATTTTGACTGGGGCTGTCACCCTTGCTTGGTCACCAGCTACTGATTGCCATTTCCACTGAGGCCACACCCTCCAGACCAGGCCAATAATCTGGCAGGCCATATAAAGTAGCTCCACAAGTCAGATGCTTGACACCCTGTTTTCAAGTATATAGAGAAGAGAAAAAGGAAGAGATTCAAAGTAGGGGTGTGCAAGACAGGCAGTATTTGATTCAGAGTTGGATTTGGGCCAATTCAGGGGACAGTGATTTAATTCACTGATTCAGATCAGTGTCCCAATTAGATTTGGCCAAATCTGAATCTGAAGATTTGATTGTGATTTGGAGAATCAGTGATTTGGCCACAGACACAGCTTTACATGTTTTTTCTACATACCTACAGGCATGGCTCGTGAATGTTGTCATGCTAGGGCAGATGGAGCATCTCACAGGAGTGTGGTGGGGGGGAGGTCGGGGGCCATGTGCTCAGCGGTGAACCTAGAAGTAGAACCTGGAAGTACTTCTGGTCCACTTCTGGGTCCACTGCTGAGTGCGAGGGGGACCCTCCCCTCACCCCTGCCAGCTTGGCGATCAGCCACAGGGGGACCCTGGGTGCCCCCCCAGACTCAGGAGGCACTAGTCGCCAAGCTGGGGGGCAAAGGGGGTCCCCCGCATGCTCTGTGATGGACCTGGAAGTGCTTCTGATCTACTTCTGGGTCTGCCACCAAGAGCACTGGTAACTCCCCCCTACAATGCTCTCATGGAAAGCTCCATCCACCCCACCACCTCAGCAATTACAAGCCGCCTGGTACCTTGAGGTATGTAGAAAAAACATTTAAAGTTGTGTCTATGTCCGAATTGTCGAATCTCTCCGAATCAAATCAGAGGCTTCCAGTTTGATTCGGAGAGATTAATGGGTCTCCTGATTCACTTCAGATTTGGAGATTTGGCCACTGAATCAGGCTGAATCTCCTCTGAATCAGATCGGCAACCAAAGTTTCACACAGCCCTAATTGAAAGTGCATTGAAAAATAACATGTGGGAGAGAGGGAAGTGCAAAGGGTACTCCAAGGGGACTTGGAGGTAGGGACAATTTTGAAAGATGCTAGAAAAGTTGCAAGTCCCAAGGAGGAAAGAGAGAGATGGAGGTAGGAAAGAAAGAGTGTGAATGGAGACTTAACTAGGTAGAAGATGCTTTGATAAGGAAAAGAAGATAAAATGTCTAGATCAGTATTAAGTAGCACCTGCCCTTAATGTTTTTTTTTAACAGTAGTAATAGAATGTTGCAATTATTGTTTTATGCCATGTCAATCTTGCACATGTTGCACCGTTGCTATTTACATGTTGTAAAATAAAGTTAAAAATAAAAAGCATGAGGCAAAATAAAACTTGAAACAACATTTTGAAATTCTGAAAATGGATTTAATTTAGAAACAAAAGTTTTCTTCATCCAAAGTTGTTTGGGATTTCCATATAATGGGAATTTAAAAATGTCCTCATGATGAGAGATGTTGAAATTTCCCACGGAATGGAAATTCTATGTTGTGACCATCTTTACCTGGAAATGTCTTACTTTTGTGGCAAAGATTGATCTAGAGTGCATGTAGTGTGCATATGTTTTGCTGTATTGGTAACTACTCATCCTGTAGACGTGATCCATATAACTCCTGCTCCACACTTTTGCTCTGTCTCTTGAATGTAGATTATTATCCCTGGTTCATAAAGTTGTCATAAACTACATTTCTACTTTTGAAACTTCCTGCTATTTTTATTTTAGCTCTGATTATCCCACCCTCCATCTCTCATCCATTTTATCACTTTAATTGGCATCCAGCAGGCAATTATGTGTGAGCCAGCAGGCTATGATGCAATATTTATATTGCTCATACTTCATATAAATACAAATGGCAATTCAAGCCTGAATGTTATATTCAGAAGAGAGCATCTATACCCTGAAGAATCTTTTTGCCATTACACTACAGTAAAAGTATTTATGGTCATATAGTTTATACTGATTCTTCAGTTCAAAGAAAGGGCTCATGGACAGATGATAGAACCAGTAATAAATTCAGACTGTACTGTGATAAATTTTTATTGTTGTAGCAGACATAACTTTACACAGGAGAATTCCCTGTACTTAATTTACCAGAGGGAGAAAAAAACTAGTTTTCTTAGAAAATTGGGGAAAACTGTCACAATAGATCACCCAAGGATCTGATTCTGCAGGTGCTTAAACTTAGGAGCTCTGTGGGATTACTTGTACTTGCATAAGTGTTTGCAAAACTGGGGCAGTGATCTCTATACATGTTATCGTGAGAGAGAAAGATATAGGACTCAAAACCCTTGTGCAAACAGGGCGCATCCCCACATGCAGGCATGTGCATTTGCAGCAGCTCAAATAGGAGCAGCACAAATTTGAGCTGGGGATTTTTGGTGTGGGGCAAGTTGTGTCACTTGGGACAAAATAACCCTGTCCAGTTCCTCCCGAATCAGCCAGGGGGAGCTAGAGCCTGGGGCCAGCACATATGGGTCTGGCAGTTGGGGCTGCCACCTGTGACAGTATCTGCCCCCTTGGACTAGCGACCCCAAGGCTGCATGCCTCCCAGACCTGGAAGGGGTGTCCCCGCTCAGCTATCACCCAGAAGATGTGCTCATTCTGGTGGTCCACTTTGAACTGTCCAAGTATGTCCTCTTGGCCCCAAATGGCCAAGAGGTCAGCCACCTCATCTGGCCTCCAGCTAGGTCCCCAGTGCTGGCCCTGGACAGGCTCCTCTGCCCAGGTCTCACCACTTGTCTCATAGCAGAATGCCTGCTGTTCCCTGTTTAAAAATTGCAAATTCTCTGATAAATTATTTTACTAAAATACCCAAAATAGTGTTCTATCACTATTAAAATGGAATTCCACTATATAGAGAGACATCAGTTGGCCAATGTTTTATTGATTGATATATTTACAAGTTTAAAGCAATTTGGAAGCCTACCAGTGCCTCTCTCATCAGAATAAAATAAATTCTAAATATCCAAAGACTTTGGCATTTACTTTGCGCTTTTTTTTTTCATAGAAAAATCAGAGCTACCCCTACCCCCTTTGCTCACCAGGATGTGCAGTGCTGATCAGCACTGATATGACAGTGCCCTGCCTCTGCCCTTGCCCCTCACTCTCAACCCAGAGCCTGCCCCCCCACCCCAGTCCCCTCATTCCTGACCCTTAGGGCCAGGTATGTGGGCAAGGGCTTTGTGGGGGTCACTTTATGGGGGGACTGTGGGTGTGGGGGGGCATGTGGGGGAGGCTTCTCAGGAGGGGTGGGTCCCCTATCCCCCATAGGGCCCAGTCCCCCTGCACAGCTCATGAACTGCCCCCCTGGCAGGGGCCACAGCCCCCCCTGCAGGAGCCAAGCCCCCCCCTCAGGGCTCAGAGTCCCCATGCAGGGGATACAGACCCTCCCCACAGGGCCAAGAGCTCCCCTGCAGGGGCCAAAGTCCCCCTGCAGGGCCCAGAGTCCTCTTGCAGGGGCTACAGCCCCTCCCCATGCAATGGCTACAGTTCCCCTCCTCACAGGGCCCACAGCTCACTGGCAGCAGGAGCAGCCATCGGGGTGCTCGAGGCCTCCTGGCACAGCCCCCCCTCCCCTTGCAGTGCGGGGCAACGCAGCTCAGCCCCAGCTGCCTGGTACCCAGTGCTGCCTCTGCCACATTGCGTCGACCCACATGGCAACATGCACTTTCAGGCAGCTCTGGGCCACTCAAGCTGTCACCCAGGGGCTGGCGGTGCTCACAGGGACTACCTGTCATGCCGGTTCTGTGTGTACGGGCCCCATGTGCTGTCGAGGTGGCCATTTTTTTGTTTCCAGCATGCCTCTTGCCGCATCTCAAACTGCTTTGAGATGCAGTAAGAGGCACGTGCAGGCTCGCCTGGATGCACCCACAGTGGACAAAAAATGTTTTCAATGTAACCCCAAGCTATGAAAAGTTCACCAGGTTGTCACACTGGTAGGAAGTTTTACTAGCTGTTGCAAACTGATGTCCAATTTTGATCAAAGCTCAGGTTGATTTATGTTTTTGCATAGAAATGGCAAAATTCCCTTATTTCCAGATGGCTTCCTATGTAAAACCAGGTAAAAGGTGTTGTTCTGACTGCACGTCTTTTAAGGAGGTTGAAGGTATGGGTTCATTTGAAGTTGAATTTTAAAGCAAAACACAGAATTCAGACCTTTGTGAGAGCAACCTAGCAGAAGAAGGGTTTGTGCCAACCCCAAAAGCATAACCACTGTGTGTTGTGCTATTGTAGTTTGGTGTCCTTGTCTCTTTTCTGTTGTGCAGATAGAGACCTCTTTTGGGCACAACATGATCACTGCACTTCTTCATTGCATCTGGACATAATGCTTTGTGACTCAAAAACCCTTGTGGATTTATCAAACTACAATACTCCCTTCTGAAATGTATACCTGGAAGGGATTGATATGGGATTTGGCTTATAACATTGTATTAATTATTCTCTCTCTCTCTCTCTCTCTTTTACATTTTTAAAAGTATGCCCTGGAGATGCTGCCATATGTAGACTAAGGTTCTGCTGAACTTAGTGAAACAAATTCATCACCACAACTGAATAACACATCTTCAGTCTATGGGCTGGAAAAGTGGTGTTCAATCTCTGGGCCATGGCTTCTTGGCAGTTAAAGTTGCAATTGCTCCATTGCTGCCAAATTTCCAGACTTGTGGGGTGTCCCGTGGGCTGGATGATACCGCCCTGTGCACTGGGTCATGTGAGGTTGCACTGGCCCATGTGCCATGTGCATCACCACTCACCTTGCCCATGGAACCAGGCAGGTGAGGATCACTGAGCTCCAGTTCTCTGGGGGTTATCAGAACACTAGGTTTATACATATCTGTAGCCCCTCCTTTGGCCTAACCTCTAAAAACTCCATTTGTGGCCTTCTGCGTGACCCCATGTAACATCCCATGGCCATCTCCTTTCAAGTCAACAGCTTGCCTTCCAGTAAGATTCCTCAACAGGTCCCCAGGGATTCTCACTTGCCATGTCTTGTTTTTACAGATTATTGCTGGGAGGAAGTTCTTGAATCCTGCCTTTCCTGGTAACTTCTTTCAGCTTCCTTGCCTGGATCTCTATCTCAGGGCTCCGCCTCCCCTACACCCCACTTTTCACCAACCAAAAATTATGATAATTCTTGACCGAGGCTAAACAAAGTCCACCAGCCACGGTTGGGCCTTAGCCCATATCTAATCACAGTCCTGGTTCCGACAGCGTACCGTCCTTATTCAGGCCTTGCGTCAGCCTGATTAGTTCTAATGTTTACCTCGGGGTGCCTTCGTCCCAGGTACTCTCCTTTTCCCCGATGGCTACTTACAGATTCATGCTCCTTTCTTCTTTCTCTCTTTACAGACTCACTGCTGTCCCAGTCTCCACTGGCTTCATCCTGGATCCACGGCCTCAAGAATAGTAAATATCCTGGTTCCTCCAAGTCAGCTTTAGCTGGGCATCCCTCCTCTTGGGGTTGCAACCGCTCACCCCTGCCAGGGAAGTTGTTTGTTTCCAGCTGCTTCGGTCCATCTGGAGGGCTCACTTCCAGTCCTCCTCAAATGTCAGTTGCTGGGGGTTTTATCCCTCTCCAAGGACCGGTTGGAAAACTGGCGTCAGCACACAGCTATAAAGCATGTCCATGCTGGTGCAGACAAATGTATGGTGCATTGTTGCTGCTGTTTTTCCTTTCCCCCTGGCACTGGTGAGGCTTGCCTTCATATGGTGGCATCTCCACCACTGTGCCTTTGATCCTTGGTGGCGTCCTGTGACCTCCACATCCCTCTCTGCTTTAGTGTTGGAACTAGGTTTCAGTCCTTGGCGGTG
>NW_017728995.1:22484517-22501370 GCF_001723915.1 Gavialis gangeticus | reverse complement strand
GACAAATGTGCGGTGCATTGTTGCTGCTGTTTTTCCTTTCCCCCTGGCACTGGTGAGGCTTGCCTTCATATGGTGGCATCTCCACCACTGTGCCTTTGATCCTTGGTGGCGTCCTGTGACCTCCACATCCCTCTCTGCTTTAGTGTTGGAACTAGGTTTCAGTCCTTGGCGGTGTCCCTGCCACACCCCAATAGGTCATTTCCTGTTTGTACGGGACATTCAAGTACCCTTCTACATTTTCTTTTCCAGCAGAACCCCTCGTACAGCCCCTATAGAACACTGTGCAGTGATCACATTTTTCTTATAACACAGCTATGAACATCTGCTAATAAGAGGCTAGATCTTTGTCTGGTATGCATTGGTATAGCTCTATTGCCTTCTGCAAATATATATAAATCTGAGCTCATCTGAGGATCTGACTCTGCATTTGGCAAAATGGAGGTAAGTGGCAGGCTCTTGAAATAAGAAAGCATATATATTCTGCGGTCTCTTTGTCTGAATTAATATATTCTCTGAGTTAATAAATCCAGTGCAGTTCTTCCACTCCAGAGCCCAGTTTAATCACAGTGAGCACCAGCAAGCCATTTATTGTATTTTGTAAATACCATCTGTGCACAACCTACACTATTCAGCAACAATGATGACCATAAGAGAAATCCAGTGCATTATTGCATTGGCACTTGAACTTGTTTGGCCTTCACAAGATAATGAATTTTTTATAAATTGCTTAAAGAATTATTTTATCATTTTACTTAGGCTTAATAGATATCCTAGACTCTCTCAGTATGAATGGAAAATCATTGCTGAAGGAGAGAACACAGTGAGGTCATGCCTTACTTTGATGGGTAGCAGAAATGAAATGAAAATAAAAACACTCACCAGCTTTTAACGGTCCCAATTGTCCTATTTCTCCTTGACTTCTTTGTAACGCTGCAATCTTTTTTCATATTCTATTATAAAAAGCCTTCTTGAAAAGGTGAGGCTTGAATATGGATGGGCTTGTGTCTTCCTTTTCTCTATACTGCCACCTAAATATTTAAATAATATATCTTGGATAGCTTATTTTTAATAAGAAACAGTATTCTGACAATATTGCTTGAGTTAATGGGGCTTTGTTGAATTAGATTGTATATTATGAACTGGACTACTGGGATATTAATGGTCTGGTGAACTCAGTGGTGTTATCTGGAGACTTCAGAAGAATAGATAGTTTCTAGTCTTCTGGCTGAAGGATGACTGTTCAGTGAACATGCTGTGCATTAGTTATATGCATTGGGTTTAGGGGAAGCAAGGAAGGTATTGGGAAGATGTTTTAATACATAAATGATCAGGGATCTCATACAATCTCATAGAAAATTACGGTTGGAAGGGAACTCAGGAGGTCATCTAGGCCAACCACCTGCTCAAAGCAGGACTACCCCCAACCATTAATGGTATTTTTCATGCAGAGACCTGTTTTAAGATTAGTTAAGAAATGCTGGACAAAACTCCAATGACATGTTAAACAATTTTATATTTATATACTTCCACTCAAAACTGGCAAATTTATCTCAGATACATACTCAAAAAAAGCATGGCAGTTCAGATGGTATGGACCGTTTAACGTACTGGGATGCAAAATTGGGCAGGAAATCTCACCGGTGATGTTGCAGTGAGTCTTCGGGTTTTCTACAGGGTCCAAAATACAAAAACTATGTTTATACCACTTGGTTTTGTCATGTTTTGATATCTGGAACATAACAAAACAAGATGTTCAGAGAAGCCAAACATGACAAGCTACAATGACAAACAAATGCAACCACTTCTTGTTTGGGTGGGTTTTTTACTCTAAAGTTCAAAAGATAAGATTCATTTTGGACTAGTTTGAATCGCTCTCTGTCTTGCTGGCTCTCTTGATTTTCATCCCAATTTCCTTGATATCTGGTATTCTTCCCAAAGTCCCTACTCTTGGAATCTTTATATAAAAATCTCATTTTTCATATAGCTATTTAATAGTAAGTTTTTAGTTCTTCTGGTTTCAGAGGAAAGCTTGAAAGTCATGATCATAGTGTGCTGCAAAGCCTGGAAAGCTAGAAGACCAAAGGAAAAAAGAGAAAAAGTTCTATGTTTTTTTAATTATTATTTTAAAGCCATGATGTTCATCTTGGGCCTCAGTTGTGATGTCTGCATGTGCGGCATGGCAGGATGCACAATTGTTTGGATCAGGGATCAGATCCCATGGTGCCCTTAAGTGAACATGTGCTGAGGCAAGGGCCTTAGAGTCATAACATTGCTAACTGCATTTCATCTTCACTGACTGCTCTAGTATTTAAGATTGAAGTGCTCAGTATTACCTGGCTTTATAGTGGCATCAGTCGTTCTGAGTGAAGATGTAAAGCTAAAGAAAAAATAATGTTTAAACCAAATATCCATATCTGTTTTTATTTTGAGAACTCATTTCCGCATGGCTCTGTGAATACCAGAAGTATGGAGTACTGTGCAATAACATAAAACACTATTATATAAAATAATAAAAGGGCATTTCATACATTGGTTCTTAACTTGCATAATATTCATTGTAAGTGTGTACTTTTCCACAACATATAGACATTGTCTCTCTCTTAATAGGAGCAGTCTTTTAGAAATGATGCATTGCATGTAGTACATAAAGTGTAAAAATATTGTTGCTATATTTATATTTATCATTATGAAGGCAGCACAAAACCTGCATTCTCTGTTGATTACAGTTAACCTGAATGGATAGGAATTATAACAAACAATATTTTCCAGCCCATGATGCAGCAGCTGAAAATTAATTGTGTTTAAATGTTCATCAGCCTCCCCAGAAAAACTTGAACCAATTAAATGTAATGAGGGGTCTTAATATGTTACTTTTTATTTTAAGTAAATTATCCTTGCTATGATGGGCTTTTGTAAGTAATGGTGCTTGCTTTTCAGAAAGAAAATGAAAACTTGAATCCCCTGGTCTTACCCTTAATTTTTCTATAAGTCTATAGTTAAAAAGATTAGTTATTACTACTTGTTTGGGGATGAAATTGTGAGCACTATATGATACCATGCACCACTGCAGACAAATTTGAATAGACACTTGTACAGACCCCACAGCTGTAGGATGAATTTTACTTCAAGGTCAGATCTTTGCTGATTTACAGCAGAAATTGTTCCAGTAATTCTAATGGAGCTGCATCTTGTTCTCAGCTGAGAATCTGGCCTTTCATTTTGAGCACAAAGTAGCTACAGTGCTATAATGGTTCTTGGAAACTTGAGGTCTTTTGCAACAAGCATGCATTCCCCGGCACCCTGTTGTATTGATCCTACTGGATAATGACTCTTCTGCTGACAGTAAACTAAATATTGAATACCCCTTTCAGCACTTTGTCTTTTTATTTCTGGGATTTTTTTTTTTCAAGGAAACTCATAAATTATCTCATTATTTGAATAATCAAGGCAATGAATATTTGATTGCTAACATCAAAGATGCAGCCATAATTTCTCAGTTGAAATATGTGCTTAATACTGAAGTATTTATAACACAAAGAACATGATAATTTCCTAGCAAATGCTTTTGTTAAAGGTGGCTTTTCTTCATAATCTTGTTCTTTGAACATAATGTAGCCCTGATGTTACTGCACTGCGCTGACAAGCTGTTGGATAGCTAATGAAATGGATTCCCGGATAACTCCATGAGATAGATAGATAGACCTTAAATCACAGAACAACACCAGATTTAGATATGTGGACTGGGAGTATAAAAAGGCTGAACAAAAATTAAACCCTGAATAGGTACTGACATGGAACCAGACACTTGTATTAGCCCGGAGATTGGATTGTCCTCTTTGACAGAGTGACAGCGAGAGAGAGAAAGAAGGTCACAACATATTGGTTCACCAATGTGGGATATTTACATTGTTACTACCTGTGTTATTCCCATTACACCTGCCCTTTGGCTCCAGACCAAATGCCCAATCCTGACTTCATCATACCACTTCTTCAAGAAGTTCTTTGTCCTTAATCTTACCTGATCTAAATGGAATTGGAGAAAAATCACAATCTTTCTAGTTCAAGCAACTTTTAGGCCGACAAAAGACGTCTACCTAGAAACAGTATTATACAAAGAGACACTGTAACTTTATAAGGCCTGTAAAATTCCCTTTGTTGATAGTTTACCATGTAATACCTCTTTTCCATTGTATTTTATTTGTATGACTCAAGAATACCTTTTGCTCCACAGGAAGGCAGGAGCATGGCTTGCTTGGACTCATATGACTTGATTTATTGGTGCTATGAAAAGAAAAGAGACTTATATGAATGCTGGACATTGGGAAGAAATTTTCTTGCAAATACCAGGGCCCCTGTTACTATGCTGTCTGAGTGTCCTGCATGGTCACCCTCATGGTCAGAACATTTATGAAACTAATGAGTGCTGTTAATGCACGGGCAGGCAAAAAACAACTGATGGGCTGCATCCAGCCCATCAGCCACTTTCATCTGGCACATGGCACCCACCAACAAATTGTACCCGCCCAGTCCTTCTGCCCACAAGGGTGGGAGCAAGGCACCCATGAATACGCACACTGCCCAACATATCCTATTGCATCTCACTCCAGCCCTTGTGGGTGGAAGTGCCCAGCCCAGCCAGCATACAGATTCTGGGTGGGGCTGTTGCCCTTGCTATAGCCGCTGGGGACCTGCTTGGCTTCCCCAGCATCCAGCTCACTCTGGGCAGCAGGTAGAGAAGTGGTGGGGGTGGAGGGAGCTGCAGCTGGGCAGAAGCATGGAGCGTACAGCTGGGACTTGGGGCAATGCGTGGCAGCAGGGGTGGTGGCAGGAGCGTGGAGCTTGGGTAGGCATGGTGTGTGTGAATGAGGGTGGACGATGTGGGGACCCCCTACATACTCCCTCACATGATGTGCAGTCCTCACTGCCGGCAGCAGCAGTAGGCAGGGGCACTGCAGGCACTTGTACCTGGCACAGGCACTGGTGCCCTGTGGTGTGCAGCTGCGGTCAGCCTTGTGTGTGGGGCGGGGAGTGCAGCCTGCTCAGTCTACCTGTATTGTGGAGTCTCCGCATGGCACACCTGGAGCTCCCACACTCGCACAGTGGGAAGCCCCACGCTGGAGCTGGCTGCCTATCCCGCCCCCTGTCGCACAGGTCCTGGGACTCCACAGGGAAGCAGGGGTAGGGCTCCCTCCACTCCCTGTGGAGTCCTGGGGCCTGTGTAGCAGGGGGCAGGGAAGAGAGCCAGCTCCAGCACAGGGCTTCCCCTGGTGCAAGTGTGGGAGCTGCAGGTGTGCCACATGGAGCAGTGGTGATAGAGGCAGGCTGGCCAGGCTGTGCTCCTCATCCCTGCATGCAGCACAGGCCAGAGCCACACACCACCAGGCACCAGTGCCTGCACTGGGCATGAGCACCCACTGTATCCCCACCTGCTGCTGTTGCTGGCAGCAGGGGCTGCATGCCATGTGGGAGAGTATGGAGGGTTCCCACACCTACACCCTCCCTCTCACCCCAAAAACCTCACACACCCACACCCTACCCCCACAACCCCCACTGACATATGCACACACCCCAACATATCCTATGCCTCCCCCACACACAGCCACCCCGTCACCCCCACACTTCACTACACACACATACACACTCACACCCCACCATACCCCCCAACCACACTCCACACCCCCGACACCATATACAAGACTTCATTTTTTGTTATTATGCAATGCTCTCTATATACAGTAGGCAAACAGAAATCATGATTCATATTTTTTGTAATAAAATTAAAATATGTTATAGTAGATGTTTGACTTTTGGTGTATGATTTGGTGTTTTTCTGGTTCCAAGATGGCAACCCGCCCCCCCAAAAGGAATATTTCTGGGCGGTAAGGGGAGGGACTTCCAGTGGCAAAGGTCTGGGGTTAGGGGTTGCGACTTCTGGTCCCAGTATGGTGACCATGGGTGGGGCAACTGTCAAGGAATGGGGCTACCCATGCAGCCCTCAGCAGTTCACCAAATCTCATTAAGTGGCCCTCTAGTCAAAATAATTGCCTGCCCCTGTGTTATACAGGTAGAAAATAGAAACATGGGGAGCCTGAGTGATTTCCATTCAGTTACATTGGACATCTGCGGTAGAGAAAGGACATAAGCTAGTCTCCCTAAAACTACTGCTCTAGCCTTCCTCTCATCCAAGGAGTATAAAAACTGCACATATAAAAACTGAATCAGATCAACATGCAAGGTGGGACTAGAACCATAAAAGTTTCCTTTGCACACAAAATTTGGCAAATACTTCACAATTGTTGGGCCAGATCCTTGAACATATTGTAGTTGCTTTTGCTTTTGACTGTCAAACCTGGGTGACTGGTTAAGGGGTAACTGCCCCAGCATAAAGTGATCCAGATGTGCCAAAAAAAATTGCAGAGGTTGGTATGTCGTATATGTTTCTTGCTGTTGGCCTAGCAGAGAAGGAAATGTTGTGGTCTGGGGGTCATTACACCACTCAGCATTTTTTTAAGAGAATGTGTAGGTAAAGGTATATTCTGAATATCACCAGCTTCAGAGTGATGCATTACATTGGCTTTGAGTATCACTGTGCAGAAAGTAGGATTTTATCTGTTTTTTACAGCATCCATATTCATAGGCATAAAAATCAGAGATATCTATTGAGA
Organism: Gavialis gangeticus; assembly: GCF_001723915.1. Classification (NCBI taxonomy): domain Eukaryota; kingdom Metazoa; phylum Chordata; order Crocodylia; family Gavialidae; genus Gavialis; species Gavialis gangeticus. The sequence goes on along the minus strand of NW_017728995.1, from coordinate 22,494,705 downwards.
TGTATTTACTTAAAACATACCTGTAGGGGACAGCAGTGCTTCATTATTTACTACAGATCTAGAGATGGTCAAAACTGGTTAAAAAAAAAAACAAAGGAGGATTTTTATTTATTTTTTTTTTTACTGCTGTTGGGCTTTTTAATTAAAATAAAATGGCAAATTGTATAGCTGAACAATATGCTTTGATCATAAAAAATTTTTTCAACTAGCAATAGAGTGGGCTGAGGAAAAAAACACAAAAGCATGAGGGGTTTTTGTCCAAAAAAGGAAACTTGCAACTATTTTTTGTTAAAAAAGGTGAAATTCAGGAAACTTCTGTTTATTCTACTCCTGGGTGGATTTGCCTACAGCAACGTCAAGCAAATATAAATATAGGCAAAGGTAGCTAATTGGTCAGCAACATGGTAGGTTTTAGAATTTGCATGCCATATTGAAAGCATGGTGACACATGCACGTGATGATAATGCATATGCCGAATGGCCTCATGATAAGGATGAAGATGAAATCCATGTTGTGTATAATTCACTGTCTTTTACAAACTCTACATTGCATTACTTTTCTCCTTTGCACTAGTATCTACAGTAAATAAAGGACCTGGGTGCAACACTAAATAGATTAAGTAGGAAAGACTTTTCACTCAAAGGGTTCTGTTATTTATTACTGATAAAGCATTTAATTTCATGGGAATATAAAAGCTAGCCATAGTTCATCTGAGGTAAATAATTTGAAATACAGATATTCAGTAGGAAGGAACAGAAGAAATGAGACGGAGACCTAGGAGGATAATGCTTAGAACGTTGTTGTATATTTTAATTGAATTGGTGCCTGTAGGCCACTGTCAGGAACTGGGGCCAGAATGGGCTATGCATAGGTCTCACATGTAATGTCAAGTCAGTCACTGTTCAGAGAAATTAATTTATAACAAGATTCACCATCTGAATATTACAGACAGTGCAGGGAGGGGAGACAATATAACACTGAGGTCTTCATTATTGCAGTAACACATGAATATGAGATTTGGCATAACAAATTGAAAGCAAAAACTATTGCAGGTGCAATGAAGTCACATGATGATCCAGCCATGGTACAAAGATGTCTCATCACAGATACTGTAAAAGTCCTGATGAAATATTTGTTGAGCTCTGGAAACCGTATTACTCAAAGTATATTGAAAATCAACGAAGTAATAAACTAACTAACTTATGAGGAAAAGATAGCCAAAACTGAAAGCTATTTAGTTCTAACTTGGCTAATAGAGAGCTCAGGGTAGGAGTAGCAGCCTATGAGGGCATAAATCCTAAGAATAGAGAAGAGTTATTTAGGTTTGCATAAGGGCCTTTTTACAGCTTAATTTTAGGCATCTCCTAGAACTCTTAACCCCTGGATTGTCCACATCAGTCCTAGTTTTAGGCATACTTTAGGTGGCTTAAAGTTACGCCACTTCAGAGCAGGTTTATCTCTGATCTGTGTTACGTAGCTTGTGTTCCATTAATGTGTGGCCACTCCCCACAGAATAGCTGTCCGAGTTGTAGTCCTCCAGCATCCCAGGATGCACTGTACCTTCTCCCACCTTCCTGTCCTGTATGGGCAAACTTTCCACCCCCTAAATGCTACTGTCCAGGGGATGCTTCTGGCACCAAGCCAACTCCCCCTCCAACCCCTGAGGATGTGACTTTTTACGCCCAGGGGTGCAACCTCATGCAAAGAGCCTGTGGAGCACATACCAGTTAGCTTGGTTACAGGCCATGGATGGGTCCAGGAGTGGGGTTTCAGGGGGTGGAGTCAGAGAAACAAGGTAGAGGGGCCAGATTAGGTCCCCATGGCCTTGGGCTTCCTTCCTTGGGCAGGGGCAACACCTTCCACCCCTGCTTCCTTCCCAAAGCACCTTCCACCCCTGCTTCCACCTCCCAGCCACTCCGTGACCAGCACGTCCCATACCCCAATCCCAAATTCCAATTTATTAAAACATGAGATCTTGTTTAATTTATTTTCTGTTTCTCTTAAATTATTACTATTATTTTACTACTTTTAATTTTATCCTTCAGTGGCTGACTTCCTTCATTCACCCTTCTCCCCCACCCCCATTTCCTTTCCACTTCTCATTTCATTACCCACCCCCGTCCCATTAACTCTCTGCCTCCCAGCTTCCCCCAACCCACCTCTCACACACCCTCATGTAGAGCAGGGATAGAAGTCTGTCCTAATTCATCAGGCCTGTGGTGGCAACTACTAGTCAGGCTTTGACTTGTCAGCCCTCTAGTGGCAAGTCACAGCTGTGCAGGTGGGGGAACCTGAAGGTTTTTAGCCTTAAGGTGTGCCTGCTCCAAACTCAAGCTCCCAGTAACACTAATCAACATTTGAGCAGCTCATAGTGCAATGTGTAATAACAAGGCCCTAAGTAGGAATGATGGGTTGAAACAAGAATAAATAAAAGTATGACTGCAAGGACTAACACATTAAAATGGATGTCCCTACAGATTCAGCAGAACCTGGATTACTGGAGAAGTTGAAAACTGGAGAGGACAAAACTCTATAAAATGTGTTATAATGAATAAGGCAAGGCTAATAACTTTATTATGAGGAATATACACTGGAATTCCAGAGGGAGAAAGTGAACTAGGGGCAGAGTCAGAAAGCTGCTTAGGTGCATAAAATCATTAAGATCAATGAGAGTTGAGGCACCTTAGTAAGTAGGAGGTGCTTTAATACCTTTACCAACCCGACCCTATATCTTTTCCCTCTCTAAATGACCTGTTCTTTATGTTGTTGAAGTACAATGAACCTTCTTCCTTGGGAACATTTAAACCTATCTATGATTTAAGGGCTAAGGAATGTTGACCTTGTTTCTAGTTATACCAACCATGTGGGAAGATGGTTACTCCATTAGGTTACCAGTGTTGATCAAACCCCATTAGCACAACTATGGGAAAAAATCCAATATATCAGTTCCTGCAGTACGTGTCCAGAAATCAACTGTTTTCTGAATGGGTATCTATGGCCAGGTTTCATAACCCAACAGAAAAGTCCCCATTTAACTTTGTAACTAGGTTATTACTGAACATTTAGTTCATGATGCTAATGATTATGCTGTATTTGTCTTTGCCAGAGTCCTCAAAATGATGAACACCTGTCTAATCATTAACATAGAAGAACAAGTTTTCATTATGGAACATAATAACAAAATGATAATTTGTGGTGTTCCTTACCTAGCCTGAAACAGATGGGAATAGAAAAAGAACCACATAACTGACATTGTATCCCAGGATCATTGTCACTTAATAAGCCCGAGACTTAGAGAATGAGATTGTCACATAAATCCCAAAAAGAGACTTTCATAGGAATAACCTGTGATCATTAGGAAAGAGAGATCAGCTTTCGGTTCTAAATCCCTCTTTGTCTATACAAAAGAGAAAATATGTAAGCCCAAACCTTAAGGCACAAGAGTCACTCATGAGTAAAGCTGGTCAGGAAATCAAACTTACATTTCAGTACTCAGAAGTTTTTTCATCCAGAGCAAAAATAAAAAGGCAAAATATAAACATTTTTATAAAATGAAAGTATTGCAATACATTGCGTTGGCAATACTGAAATACAGAATATGCTCCCTAAGGGTGCATTCCCACAAGCATGCACACGTGGTTTGCAGCACCTCAAAACTATCTGAAGCACCACAAACCGCACGTGGTGCACATGCACCCATGTGCCACACTGCTTTTTTGCAGTGTGACCTTTTTTTTTTGACACTGGGAGATCCCGGTGTTATAGGGTTACCAAGTCTGTTTGAATTTATTCTGGGAAGTTTCCAGAATGCCAGCATGCCCACAACACACAGTGCAAACATGCCTGTGTGCTTGCATGCATCAGTTACGGATGATAGTGCGTACTCTTTACATCAGGAAGGCAAATGCACATTACTATTACATTTTAAAAATCCACTGGGCTACTGTATAAATTGACTTCAACATTTAATAAGTATTTTAATGAATGCCCTATCATATATCTCCTGGGTGACTCTTGGCAGTCTCCTGGAGGACTCCAGGGCAGTCCTGGAGAGTTGGCAATCTTATGGTGTCAAAAATACAGCTGCTAAAAAAAAAACAGCACAGTGCACATGGCAGCAGTGTACGCCACCAGAAACTGCAGCCTGGTTGGCCAGAGCCATGTTGTGGCTGCCAGCCAGGCTCCGAGCAGCCAGGTCAGTGCTGCTGCTACCCTAGGAGGCCCCCAGGACCCCAGTAAGGTTTCTGGGTTTCCCCTATACCTTTACCAACACACCAGAGCGCACATGCCAGGGCAAGGCCGGGGACAAATAGCGGCACAAATATGTCCCATGGGAAGTGTGCGCCCCTGCAAGTGTGCACTCATGGGGCATGGCCCAAGGTCTCTGACAGCTGGGATTGACTTTGGTTTCACTAATGCAGTAGTGTGAATCTGACCAGCCTGGTCAGTTTTGTCGCTGCCGTTCAAGGTTAGGCAGTAATGAAACTCAAAAGACTCGTATCTATTTCAGGCATACAGCTTCTGTGTGGCCTGTCCTGAGGCCAGACACCTGGACGCCTGGGCCTGCTTGCTCCTTATGCTTTGGCAGCTGGGCAGCCCAGGGAATCAGGTGGCCTAACAGGCTGGAAGCCCTGGGATCCCCAGGCCAGGGCCGCCTGGCACGGTTCCTTCAAAACCAAGGATGCCAGAAGCCCTATTTTGTTAACTTGCGGCAGTCCATATAAACTATCTCAGAGCCATAAGTGCTGCAAGCCTATCCCCAGGCTTCCAGTTTCTTGGCTTTGTAGCAGGGAGCTTGAAAGCCTTGGCAGCTTGAATCAAGGCTTCTAGGTTTCACATTGCAAAGCTAGAAGTTGGGCTGGATAGGTCCCGGCAGGGCTGTCCTAAAGCTGTAGCATCTGGAAATCTCTTTACTAGTGTACTTCAAGAGCCTGCTGAATGAGCTGTTAGGAAACCAGTCATGTTTCCAGTGCAACCCCGTCTGTGATTTCTTGGAATTTTATTGAAACAGAGATGTTTCCATGAAACAGTTTGATTTTGATGAATCAGTGCTCCCCCTCCCCCCCCAATACTGACTAGCTATAATTGCAACCTAGCTGATGCCTGCTATTGGGGGAAAATTACCACAGCTGTTGTAGTTCTAAAGAACAGATCTCACACCACGACTTGGTTTTAAATTGCCTTCCTCCTCATTTCATTCCAAGTTCACAACTCTGAAAAGAGCACAGCAGGCTATGTGGGAATGAAAGAAACTCTCTGAGGCTTAGTGCCCCTAAAGCCAATATAGGAAGCTCTGAAAGGATCATCTCTCTGTAGCTGAATTCCCCAGAGGCCCAGAGCCAGGATAACTGCTTCTGGGATATTTCCTTTCATGCTGCCAGCCTATGGCCAAAGTTTCATCACACTGTGCTGATGCCTCGCTGTTATATTAGGTCCTTTAGCCTCCAGAGGTCTGAGTAGATCCAGGGGAGTGAACTATGGCCAAAATTACTCAAGATGGGGAGGAGGAAAAGGTGGTTTAAAGCTATTTTAGCATGGCACTGCTTCCTGAGTTTTGTCATGAATGCCTTTCCTATACCCGAGGATCAGAGCCTTGCTTTTAGACTCCCATTGATTTTAGTGAGCTTTGCCTCAGCTCTTATAACATAACTGTATCAACGTTTATGTCAATGAGCAATATTTCTAACTCTAGATACCTTGTTCTCTGTCGAAACCACCTACATGTTCCCTAGTGAAGTACTATAGAGTTTCAATTACTTCTCTTAAATTGCATGTGGATAAGAGAGAGATAGAGAGCAAATAGAGTAGACAGGATTACTTTTGCTGCTGTCATTTAGAAGCAACCCCCAGAAACGAGTGGCTGAGCACAGACCAAATGTGACAAGGACTCTCAAGAGGGCTTTGCAGGAGTTAGGTAGATGGAAATTAAGTCTAATACTGAGGAATAGGAAGTAAGAAAAGTAGCTGAGAAATAACAGTTAATTTTATTCTTAATTTATCTAGAATACAAGGGGGCACCGCCGATGATAATACCTAGGATGGTCAAGGAAAAAAACCAACCACATCTGTAAACAATAGAATTTTACAAACCAAATGTTGCATAATTAAGGGAACAACCATGAGGTCCAGAAAATACAATAGACCGAATTCACAGCTGGAGACCTGACTGCAGCCATATTGCTTTTGCATCAGCTGAGGCTCTGGCAAATTATAGAAACATTTTAACAATAATTTATATTACTAACAGCTGGCAAAGTGGCAACTGGATGGACACATTATACAAACAGTAACTCATCCTCAAGTATGCATAATTATAACGGTTATTATTTAAAAATTGTAATTTATCAACACATTCTGTGCATTGGTATCCTGGATTATGACACTGTCTTCACCAGAACCTTGTTTGATAACCTGTTTCTATTATCCTAAGCTTTTTCAGGGGTTGGGATGAAGTTGGCTTTGGATGACGATGGACTGGAAAGGGAAGAGAGGCAAGGAAAAGAGTTTGCCGTATTAGTTTCAAGTCAAAGCAGAAGGCAGGGTAGAGCTGCACCTTAAAGACTAAGGTCGTGTGTAGACGAAATGAGAGATGTGTGCACGGCACTTTAAAGCAGGCTAAATGCTTTTGCGCAGCTTTAATGGTGTCAGTGTTTGCACACCTTGGTGGCGTATTACGCATTAATTCCACCCGCTGTAGGAAATTTAGCGACGTAATGCACCTTAAATGATTTGGGGCGCAGCAAACTAAAACTCCTTTGAGTTTGGCATGACGTTCGCTGCCCCTACAGTCTGCCTGCATGAGCGGTGTGGGGGCCCGGTGCTTCCCTCCGTGGCTGCGGTGCCTCCCAGGACCTCCTGAGCCGGGTGTCTGTGGGTGGGTGCCACCAGGGCGGGCACTGCTGCCACAGAGGGAAGCACCAGCCCTACCCCCCACAGCCCAGGGACCACTCTGCCCGCCAGCAGCTCGCCCTCCCCTCCCTGCAGGAGAGGCAAGTAAGTCAGCAGGGTGTGACATGGGAGTTTAATCAGCCCTAAATTGGAGCAGTGTTTTTTAAAACCCACCGCTTCAGTTTAGGGCCCCTGTTTCATATACACACTCCCTAACTATATCCGTGATGCATAAGCTTTCATTAGATGTTGTAGAAAGAGATACACAGATCAGTCCTTCCACAGCAACTGACGGGAGCTTGGGCTTATGAAAGTTTATACAACTTTGATTTAGTTAGTCTGTAAGGTGCATCTCTACCCTGCCTTCTGCCTGTGGAGAAGAAACCATGACAGTATTTTGATAGGTGACTGGAAAAATCACTCGCAGCTTTGTTTTCAGAGACAGTCTATGTATTTTAAAATTATCAGGTCAGATTCTTGTCCAGGATCAGTCTGCAGAGCTCCACTGATTTCAGAAGGCTCCAAGCCAATTTAAACTAGTCAACATTTGGCCTTGTCGTTTCCAAAATTTGTGGTGTGGAATACAGGAAATAAGCACGAATAAGTACATTTGGCCAGATACCCCTGGATTGCTTCAACCACCACTGTTTTTTCACTCAAGTGCCAAACGAAAATTGTTTGCAAGATATCAAAGCTTGTTGATGAAAGATGCTGACACTGATGATTAAGTAAATATGATTTCCCTCTACCTGGCAAATCTTCTGATAGGCAAGCTGACAGCCCATCAGCAATACTTACTGTAACTAGTTTGCCTTTTTTCATGCTGGGGATAATTCTGCCCAGGGGATGCTGTTGGGTGATCTCCTTCCCAGTGACAGATGCTTGCATTGGTATTTTCTCATGGATCAGCGTGAAAATAGACACAACATCAATTTATATTCAGTGGAAACATGGTCACATGGCTGTAAGTGGCACAGACTTAGCTCATTTCCCTTGCCATTTTCAGACAGTAATTTTGTGGCCCTGGATATGGTAATGCAGGAATAATTGCTTGTTACATTACTGCTGTAATATACAAACATTGTCTAATTCAGCACTAATGTCTGACAATCCAGCTGTCATCTTTCCAAAATACTTGCTGTCTGACTACCATAGCTTTGCTGCTGCAACAGCTTCAGACTAGAGGAAGTGATTCTGCTCAGGGGCATTTTGACAGGGTGATAGCGGTTGGAGTGACAGATGTTTGCGCTGGAACTGTCTGATGTTTTTAAGGCCTATGAACATGTTTCAGTGAATAACTACTAAATTATTTGGTGTGTCCTGGGTTAACATTTAGGTTTGAAAGCTTTCTCCATAAGATGTATGGCAACAACACACAAAAATAAGAGCAGCATTTCTGTGCCAGAATTTTCAAATCAACTTTAAGACATCAGAAGTTGGGAAGATCTAGCTCAGAGGCTTACATACGTGATCATCCCCAGAGGCCCTGTGATGTATGACAAGACATCAATCATTTTGAGGAAACTTGCCTCACTGTGGAGGCAGATGAGAAACAAAGGGAAAAAGCTGCGACCTGACATCACTCGGATCTCAGATTGGCCTCTTCACTCATCTCCAAACTCACCAATTACTTCCCTAATTATGAGGAAGACACTCTTCCAGTATCGAGGGACTACTGACAATGACGTATGTAATAAAGACATGGAGTGGATGTAGCCGCCATTCTCGGATGTTACGTTTCCTCAGAGCAGTTCTTTGTGGTGGGCAGATAATTTCTGATCTTATAAAGAACTTTACTATTTCAAGTGGTAGCATAGTCTGCATTTACCCAAGTTTGATTTTCAAGCTGATGGTGAAATTAATTTGGCCTGTGGTATAAACACAATTCACTTTTCTGGAAGGGACGTGATGTGATGTCTTGGAGTACAATGCACCCCTGTGTGAAGGAATACTATAAGACCTATGCATAATTTAAGCCTTCAGTAAGTTTAAGTGAAGCATAAGTAGTGCCTTTTCCTTGTGCTGGCCTTCCAGGTAGGGCTACATTACACTGGAGAATAAATTACAAAAAGTTTTTAAAACTGGAATGACTGTCTGGTGGAAGTGTTAAATTCCTCATTCAAACGATAGGTAATGGTCCAAACAGAGGGAAGAAGGATGACATGGATTGAACAATGTTTAATATTCTTTGGTTAGAAAATCTTTTTAACCTGTCACTGCTAAATGAACAAAGTGTGGTAGCTTTGTGTACTCTGGGTTCAGCCATATATTAGTAAATGGAAGTTAGATAAACTATTTGAGCTCTGCAATTACTTAATACTGAAGATGTGTAGGGATTTTTCCTTCTTTTTCTTTAAATTGGAAATTTATCTATTGATTAAATAGGTAAAAAGAGAGGGAAAGCAACATCTCAGGCTGGGGAAGAGACTGGGTAGCAAAAATAGGGAAATTCAGTATGTTGAAGCAAAAATGCAAGTGTTATAGATAGATCTCAATCATGCAAGTTGCTCTTTCACTGAAAGACTAGTGTTGCACCTTTCTGGCAAGAAAAGCCCACATGAGTGGAACAGCTTGCAGGACTGAGAGCTTAGTTACAGAGGCCTTCAATTAACAACCTGTTCCTTTCCAGCCAGGCACTTAAGCACATGTTTAATTTTCGGTATTTGGGTGAGTGAGTGTGTGCTAGATCATTTGATGGTGATCTGTGCATACAGCAGGACTTGGGAATAGTGGCATCTGTTTTGAACAGTCAAAATTTTCCACAGAAAAATTTCTGGTGTTTCACCCCCAGATTTCCATTTCTCAGCCAGGAAAATCAATATGACAGCTCCCCAACTGTTTGCCTCTAAGGCTTTTGTCAATGTAACTTTCTGGCTGGGGGCGGGGGAAGCTACATGGACAAAAGCATTCCAGGCAAGCAGCCAGGGAGGGACAGCTGAGTTGGCATGTGGAGGGAGGCAGGGGTCTGAGGATCTTGGGTCTCTGCCTGCCCAGTTAGGTTAGTTGCTTCTCTGCCAGGTGCGTAGCAGGGGAAACACAGGAAAGCAGAGAGCCACTATACTGGGCCTTTTGTAGCCTGCCTGGGAGATTCGTGTCTATTTCACCTTCTGCCTGGTGGGGGGGAAATGAAATTGATGAGAACTGTCCAAGCGGTGAGGCAGCAAGCTACACGTTCTTAGTTTTTACAATAAGGATTTTTTTCCGGAAATCCTTTCCTGTTAAAAAAGCAACATTGTTTTATTCTTTTTAAAAACAATTCAAGATAAAAAAAATTGAACTGCAATTCCCCCCCCCCCCCCC
>NW_017728995.1:22475327-22484343 GCF_001723915.1 Gavialis gangeticus | reverse complement strand
TGTTTTCACTGCACCTTTCTTTCACAGCTCCCGACAGCCTTGTTGCCAGTCAAGGGTATGCTTGTTTTTATGAAAAATAATCTTTATTTTTTTTAAGCAATGTAACTTCTTAATTGAGTAGTTTTCATTAACATGATGAATCAAATATAAGTTCTAAACCAGTTGTAATAAAGAATATAATATGCCTGTGAATTAAACTGTATTAAAATGAAGATCAAACGTGGACCAAAATTCAGAGGAAATAGTATCTAAACTGTCAGAGATCATAAGTGATATGTTGACCAAGTTCTGCAAGTAATAATATATGTAGTGGGACCCTGATAAAAGCAAGGGATGGGAAATTAAAATATGTATTTCAAAGAGCAACGTCAGTTACAATTCAAGTTGTAAAATTAGAGAACTAGAATCACAGCCTGGTAGTATCTGCAGTATTTGCATGGAGATCCATGGGAAGTTCATCAGTGATGAACCAGAAATCTTTTTCATAGATTCATAGATGTTAGGAGTTGGTAGGAACCTTACAATCATCAGGTCCAGCCCTGCACTTGGGAGGAAAAACTGCTGGGAGCAGATGACCCAGCAAGGTTGGTGTCAAAACACTTTTTCAAGATCACCAGGGTGGCTGACTGTAACACCTCTCCGGGAGTCTGTTCCAGACCCTTGGCACTTGAATTGTAAATATGTTTTTCCTTATGTTCAATCTGAAGCAATCTTCAATCAGTTAGTGCCCATTGTTTCTCGTCTTCCCTGGGATGCCTTGGTGAACAGATGCTCCCCCAGGCCCTGATGTACACCCCATCTATACATATAGGCTGCCACCAGGTCCCCTCCGAGCCTCCAGGCTGAACAGTCCCATGCCTTTTAGCCTCTCCTCATATGACCTGCTCTCCAGACCTCTAATCATGTGCATGGCCCTCCTTTGGACTCTTTCAAGTTTCTCCACATGCTGCCTGAAGTGCGACACCCAGAACTAGACCCAGTGCTCCTGCTGCAGTCTCACCAAGGCCAAGTAGGAGGGAGGATGGCATCTTTAGTTTTACTTGAGATGCATCAGTAGATGCATGCCAGTGTTTGACTTGCTCTGCCAGCTAGCTGGCAAGCGTAGCACTGCTGAGCCTGTAAGTGTGTTGCGGATTATTTCTCCCCAGATGGCTCACTTTACATTTCTCTGTGTTAAATGTTATCAAGTTAAGATCCACCCACCTCACTGTCCAGGTCAGGCTGTATCACCAGCTTGTCCTTAAGCATAATCACACACCCCCATGACTTGGTGTTGTCTGCGAACTTTGCCAGTTCACTTTTAATACTGGAATTCAAATCATTGATGAACATGTTGAAAAGCACTGGTCTGAGTACTGAACGCTGAGGGCTGCCACTGGTCACCTTCCACCATGTTGACTCAGTTCCATCTATCAGTACTCTCTGGATCCTACCTTGGAGCCAGTTACCTAGCCACTGGACCATAAAGTAGTCGAGGCCACATTTTCCCAATTTTACCATAAGAACACCATGGGAGACTAGGTCAAAGGCCTTTTTGAAGTCCAAGTATATGTCATCAACCTCATTTTCTCTATCTAGTTGGCGAGGTACCTGATCATGGAAGGAAATGAGGCTGGTCAGGCATGACCTGCCTGCAATGAAGCCATGTTGGCTGTCCTTTAGAATACTGCCTGCTGTTAGCCTATCAATTATGTATTCTTTGATAATTTTTTCCAGGATTTTACCAGAGATTAAGGTCAAACTGATTGGCTTGTAATTCCCTGGGTCCTCCTTTCTCCCTTTCTTGAAGGCACCGCATTGGCCCCCTTCCAGTTTTCTGGGACCTCTCCCGAGTGCCATGAGTCTTCAAATAGCTTTGCCGTAGGTCACGCGATGATGTTGGCCAATTCTTTGAGCACTCTTGGGTGTAGTTCATTTGGTCCTGCTGACTTGTAGATGTTCAGCATCTCTAGGTGTTCCCCCACAAGATCTTTGCCAGCTATGGGAGGGTGATCACCCCTACCTTGATCACCCTGTATTGTCAAGCAGGTTAACACCCTTAGACTGGTGGAACAACGATGCTAAGTATTTGTTTAGGAGTTTGGTTTTGTCCTGAATGTCAGTTATCAGCTGTCCCAGTTCATTCATCAGGGGCCCTATGTTTCCCTTGTTTTTTTTCCAACTTCCTACATAGATAAAGAAGGACTTTTTGTTGTCCTTGATTCTGGTTGCCAATTTGTATTTGGTTTGTGCCTTTGCTTTCCTAATCTGCTCCCTACAGGTGTGGGCTATTGCTGAGAACTCCTCTTTGCTGGTAATTTCTGACTTCCATCTCTTACAAGCATCTCTTTTTTATTTCAGGAGGTCCATGACTTCCTTATTGAGCCAAGGGAGTCTCCCAGCCCTTTTGCCACCTTTCTTCTGAAAAGGAGTGAATTTATATTGAATTGCTAGGATCGCTTCCTTGAGGAATGACCATTCTTCTTGTACTCCCTTCCCCATTAGAGGTCCTGCAGGGCCTCGCCAACCAATCTCCTAAATTTGTGGAAGTCAGCTTTCCTAAAATCAAGGATTTCCACCCTACTGGCTGATTTCTGTTTTGCAGTGGATGGAGAAAGTGATTATCTCATGGTCACTGTCACCCAGTTTCCCTTCAATCCTTAGGTTTCTCACTAGATCAACCCCTTTGGCCAGAACCAAATCTAGGAGTGCCTGACCCCTGGTCGACTTGTAGACTTCTTGAGTCAGATAGAGCTTTTTGGTACAAGTGAGGAAGCTTTGTAAGTGATCAGATCTTGCTGTGTGCTCATGGCATGAGATGTTTAGATAGTTGAAGTCACCCATGACAACCATGCCCTGACAGCATGCAGCCTCTTCCAGTTCTCTAGAGAATTCCTGGTTGAGCTCTTCCTCTTGGTTTGGAAGTCTGCAGTAAACTCCTACAGTCAAATACCTTTCCCCATGTTCTTCCCATATCTTGACCCAGAGGGTCTCAAGTCACCCATCTTTGCTGCCAAGCTCCACTTCTAGGGAGGTGTATTGTTCCTTCATGTAGAGAGCAGGTCCTCCACCCTTCTTCCCAACACAGTCCCTCCTATGCAAGGTGTAGCCCTCTATACCTGTGGTTCAATCATAGACGGAGTCCCACCACGTCTCTGTAATCCCTATGACATCGTATTGCTTGTTGGTTAGCAGGAGGGCCAGTTCCTCTTGCTTGTTACCCATGGTCCTGGCATTTGTGCGCAGGCCACTATGCCTGCCATTAGAGGCCCTAGGCTTCCTGGTGTGCTGTGGAAAAAAATCTGTCCTTCAGCTAGTGTCAGAATAAGCTTCCTATTGTTCCCTGGTATGCTGGTTCCATGGCTGTGATTTCTTGGGCTTGTACTAGTAGATGTTAGTCTGTCCTCTAGTGATCTCAGTTTAAAGCCCTATCCAAGAGGTCTGCTATTCTAGCTGAGAAAAGCTTCTTCCCATTTGGTATGAGGTGGATGCCATCCCTTCCCAACAGGCTGCAGTCTCTGAAGTGAGTGCTATGGTTGAAGAAGCCAAAGCCCTCACAGTAGCACCAGTGCTGGAGTCTTCTGTTCACTTCTATGCATCTGTCCCTCCTGTACCTGTGACCTGTAACTGAGAAGACTGAGGAGAAAACTATCTGCATCCCCCAACCCCTTGAGCCCATCCCCCAGAGTCCGGTAGCCATTCATGATCTGGCCAGGATTGTTCCTGGCCATGTCATTCATGCCCTCATGGATGAGGAGCATGGGGTAGTGGTCAGAGGGCTGAATGAATTTAGGAATCTTTTCAGCCACATCCCGGATACGAGCCCCTGGGAGGTAGCAGATCTCATGGGTTAGGGGGTTGAGGCTGCAGATTGCTCCTTTAGTCCCCCATAGGAGGGAGTCATCTACTGTGACCACTCTGTGTCTCTTCTTTGGGGTGGTAGCTGTCTGCCTGCCTCCAGAGCCAGTGCTTCTGCTGACAACTCTGCTGGTGCTGTGAAAAGTGTATACCTTTTGCACAGTTCCAGGAGAGTAGTGACTTTGGCACTGTGTGCATTGGGACCTGAGACAACCATCTTCCAAGCAACCTCTGGATGGGACACCAGGTGATTTGATGATGGTTTCCAATCTGTTTTGAGGCAATAACAAGCGCATTCTTTTGTTTGAAAAAACAAATGACTTCATGTTTTCAGACAGAATGAACTTCGGAGCCATGAGGTCAGACAAATTACTGATGTTTTCTATATGTATAAACTGATTTTTTTTTTTTTTAGTTGAACTAAAAACAGGCTTAAGAAGTTAAACTGGTTTCGTTGATGAATCTCTTTTTGCTTATGCCAGTGTACATAAAGCCACAGAAATTAATTGACTTAAACCAATATAAATTCAGTTTGGAAGAGCATGAGTACATGAACAAGAAATCATGAAAAAAGAAAAGTGGGTATTTACAGTGTATCAGATTCGCTGTGGTAACTGCCTTTGTGCATTCTCCTACCCCATGGTAAATGAAAGCTCTTTCAGTGAAGCAAAAACTACTATCTTCCATGCTAGCCTTTGTCTACCTTTAATTGAGTGAATATACCATGGGGTAACCAAAATGTTATAAATTCCTGCCTGCCTTCACCTCACAGTAACTTTTTTGCATGCCCAGAAAGAAGAATCCCACCAGACTATTCTAATCTATTTCCTTGGTCTTTACTGTAAAGGAGACAATGATCTCTCAGGATAGGGGCAGAAGTTACACATAAACTGGTTTAAGTGATCAGAAACTGGTTTAAACCTGTAACAGAACAGAAGTTCAGTGCACATAAACCAGTTTCCAAATGGCTGAAACTGGTTTAAGATAAACCTGTTTGAATGTAGTATCAGACTTAACTGATTTGGGTCAAACCAGTTTATCCCAGACCCCTTTTTGGTTTAAGTTAAATCACAGTCCCCCAACATCCCAGCATGCTTTGTAGCTCTGGTCTGTGCTGGGATGTCTGCTCCAGAGAGCAGGACAGGCCCTGCCCCTCTGCTCCCTAGCTGAAGCAGTGAGGGCCGGCACACTGGCCACGCCCCCAAGGCAAACCCAGGCTGGGGTCTGAGGCCAGGGAGAGGGGTTAAATACCCCTTCCCTCACTCAAATTTACTGCTGACTGCAACTGTGGACTACAAATCCCAGAGGCACCTGGAAGCAGGAAGCGGACATGATGAGCAACCCTGCAGAGTCCTGCTACTGTAATTCTGGACTGCAAATTCCAGAGACCTCAGGGGGCAGCAGGAAGAGGCAGTGAACGCACAGCCTATGTTGGCTACGTGCCAGAGATCTGTGCTCTAGTGCTCCCTGGCTTTTGGCCTGAGCCACTGCAGGCATATGGCTGCATTTCCTGAATCAAAGGTAAATGTTTGTCCAGTTGTTTTTCAGATAAACTTTGCAGCTTACACTAACCTGATTCAGCCTTGGGCTTTATGACTGTCTGTGCTTAGCCCCAGTGGCAGTGAGAGAATTATTTTAACTTGAGAAGATACTCCCAAATGAGATCTCCTGGCTACTTTTCTACTAAGCTGCTTAGTGTAAATTCTACATCTTCTACTTTCCTTTCTTTTTATGTGTCCAGTCATGTGTCCCCTTGCAGAATGAACACTCGTAAGGGAATATGAATAATAGTAGCCTAATAATAATCCTTAATTATTTCCCTACTTAGACAATTAATAAGTAATAAATCTTATCTAATCAAATAGGAATTAAACTCCATGTCCTTAACTCAATTTACTGAGCCTTTACGGAGGCACTTTTTTTCTCTCCTCCTTTCCCTGAAGAGACCCCATTCCTTGAGTTCTGGGAGGTGGAGATTAAGCTGACAGATGGTATCAGTAAAAGAATGATTATGAGTTTATAAAAACCTGATTTTTTTGGCTTAGTGCATTGGTTTTCATGCAAATATGAAAATGGATATTAGCATCCTATTACGAATGCATGAAACTGTGTCCTGATGTGAGCCTTTACACTACAGTAATTTAATGTTCCAGTGAAAACAATAAGAAAGGCTGATTTGAAGGAGATAAAATCAATGATGTACTTATTACTTCAACTGCTTTTCTGTTCAGGTACCATGCATGAATGGACGTCTGGCACTGCCTCTCTTTCAACTCGCCCTTTCAGCTGGCAGGGTGGCTGCAGCTGCTTTGTGGTCTATTGCCCAACCAAAAGGAACGATTTATGTCAATTACCAACCTCCAACACTGCACTGGGATATTGGTCTTTTCCGGGCTAAGACTCTATGTATTTATAAAGTCATTGTAATCATGCTTAGAGATGAAGAAGTACAATGGACCAACAGGGGTAATAAAAGATAGACTTTTTTCTTCCTGGGATCCCGGCCTGAATGCAGTACAAGCCAGCAGAAGTCAAGATTTGGATCCTCAGCTATGATGTAAATTATTCTCAGTGTATTGATTTTAATGGAGCTGCACTGATTTGCATTAGCTGAAGATTTACCTTTTAAGTGGAATGGCTGCTTGGTGGTTTGATGCCAAATGAGACTTGTGGCTTCTGTTTTATTTTCAGAGGAGGAAAAATATAGAGATAAGTCAAGGACTGAGCTAATGTGGGAAAAAATATCCCTTAGCCTACAAGAAGGTTTGAGGAACAATGGTGGGTCTGTAGAGTTGACAGGTAGAACTGGTTGACATTTTCCCTTCAATCTATTTTTGGTGGGGGGGGGCTTTTTTTTTTAAAATGATTTATATTCTGTAGAGATAGCCTTCTTATAGAGAAAAAGCTAATGGAGGGGGAGGAAGAAGCAAATGCCAGAAAAATGAGTATGGATGTCTTATGCTACTTCTGCTGTTGCTGCTGCTTCTCCTTCATCTCCATGTCCTGTTACCATGTTCAAATCTGGGTCTAGAAATGGGCAAGTACTATTGCTTGATATGTAGCCTTAGTGAGGTTCTTGTTGGTGCATGATTCCCCTATACTTGGGCCCAGCAGGTGTTTGTAATCTGAAAGTTTCCTCCACATTTGCACATGGTGTTGGTGTCACTGGAGTATCCCCATATTTGCATATAAACTTCAGTCTTACTGACCCCTGCTTAGAAACAGTTCAAGCTTTTCCATATTGGCCAGTCAAGCTCTGTGCCTGCAGAGAGGTGTTTAGCAGTTTCAATAGTCATCCTGACTCCCTCCTGGGTCTTCTCTAATAGTGATTTTAATATTTTTATTCATGTAGGCTGTTGGTGTTTTATCCAGTGGCTGTGTTGTAGAGAGGAAACTTTTCCATGATTTTTAGTTTATTGGGAGGTGCAATGTGGCTATTTAGTGAATGCCCCTTGTCTTCAATCTGCTGGATGCATTCTGTTTTGCTATTCCTCACCTGATGTCTGATGGAGCAATTCTAGCAACTAAATGAAGTCTATTGACAATCATTGGTTTAAAGTATGGAATAATGCACCTGCAACTTTCATTCAGCACAGCATCTAGCTTCTTTGCATGTGCCAATCTTTCCCAAAGTGGGAATGTATATTCAGCTGCAAAATAACAAACTGCAAGACCAGTAATTCATAATGTTGGGTTTGCCTTCCCAATGTTTAGCTTCTTTAATGTGTTGTTCCAGGAACTAACTTTGCACTTTGTTTAATCTACATGCCCTTTATATGAAAGCACACAGTCTAGTGTCACTCCCCTGTAGATAGGATTTGGGTAATAGGCAATAGTTATTCTATTCCAGATTGGGCTGAATTGCCAACTAGTATTTTGGTTCCAAAGGTACAAGAGACTAATCTGTATCTTACTTAGATTGGCGTGTAGTTCATTTTTGATGTAATAGTCTCATAACCCATTGAGCACTGATGCCAGCATAGCTTCAGCCTGAGCAAAGTTCTTAGCTTGGGCAGTGGTACACACA
Organism: Gavialis gangeticus; assembly: GCF_001723915.1. Taxonomy (NCBI): domain Eukaryota; kingdom Metazoa; phylum Chordata; order Crocodylia; family Gavialidae; genus Gavialis; species Gavialis gangeticus. The sequence goes on along the minus strand of NW_017728995.1, from coordinate 22,476,479 downwards.
TAATCTGCATAAATGAAACTTCTCATGCCTGTGTGAATTGGTTGATCATTGGTATAGATGTTAGCTAGTAGAGGTGCAAATATGCTCCCTTGATATAGGCCATTCTTTTGTTTTCACCATCAGGTCCTCTTCCTGCGTAGACAGAGAATTGTCAGTTTTTCTAGGAAGGATTGCTTTATTCATAGTGCAGTAGTTTGTAATCTGTCATATATTTTCATATGGAGCCACCAGTTCACAGTATCATGAGCTGCTGATAGGTCTGTGAGTACAGCACCAGTAACCATTCCTTTTTCAAAGCCATCTTTGATGTTCTGCATGGTTTAATATTTGACCAATGCATGATTTCCCTGGATGGATGGAAGTCAGCTCACTCAGGGTTTAGGTGTTCTTTGACAACCAGTGACAACCAGTTTGAGATAAGGCATTCAAAAAGTTTCAAAAGATAGCATAGTAAAGCTATAGTGCTGAAGTTCTTTGGATCTGAGGGATATTTCCCTGTTTTTAGAAGTGTTGCAATACATGTGGCTGTGCATATATTTTACAACCGGTATCTCCAGAAGCTTGTCATTGGCCTGAAGTGTTTTATTTGTTTTGTACAAATATCAAGGCCAGTGGCTTTCCTGTCTTTAAGAGTGTTTATTGCAGTTGATAACTCACCCATTGTAAAATGTGTTCCAAAGTGGTGAACCTCCTGATCTTTTCTCTTGATTCGAACCTTGGGTTGTTTATTTGGTGCCCTACCATTTTCAGTGAGGTGATGTGAGACCTGGTTTGCAGTGACACTGTAGTGTTGTTGTTCTGTCCTTTTTCTGTCTCTGGTAATCTTCTGGATGGTTGTCCAGGCTTTTTTGCTATTGTGTGTCATAGCTGTATTCTTGCTGAGGATCTTCTATGACTTCTTTCTTCCACTAATATAGCAAACAGTTCTTCTCCTCCTGCAATGGTTTACTCAGCAAAGGGGCCTGCTTTATACAGTGTGTTATAAGTGTGTTTTATTTTGTGTATCTATCGCCTGATTCTGGTGTTAGTTCTGGTACTTAGTTCATTCTGCAGCCTCCTGGGATGTGTCTTTTTGAGAGGCTACGTAGCTGGGTGAAATATAGGATTTCCTATTCGTGAGACATTTCATTTATGTTCTGCTACAGACTTTCC
>NW_017728995.1:22465429-22470327 GCF_001723915.1 Gavialis gangeticus | reverse complement strand
CTATGTAGCTGGGTGAAATATAGGATTTCCTATTCGTGAGACATTTCATTTATGTTCTGCTACAGACTTTCCATACAAGTCTAAGTCATTTATTCTATATTTATTCGAGTGCCCCCTTCAGGAGAGGGGGCAGTTTTATGCCCTGGGAAGCAGTAAAGCACAGGGCAGTAGCAGTGGCTGGACCAGCAGCAGTTCACATTTTTGTGGTCCCCTAACTTTGGGCTAAGAGTTAGTACCCCACTCACTACTGTCCTTTGGTAAAAGCAAAAGTAAGCAATGAATGAAAGTAATGAATACACCTGCACAAAAAATTACTTTCCTATCTCATAACAATTTTTAAACTGAAAAAAACCCAGTTTGCTAAGCAGCAAAAAGACAAAATCTTTTCAAATTTTCACAAACTAAGGATTCTGAAAAAAAAAAAAAAGTGTTTAAGGTTAATCCAAACATTTATTTTTGATAATTTAAAAAATGTTCAGTTTAATTTTGGCCATTTTAATACAAGATTTTACTATAAGAAGCTGACATTTAAAAAAATAACTGTTTTGAAAAAGAAAATATTTAAATGGATTCTTTTACCATTTTAACACATTTTACTAAGATACATCAGTTGAAAAAATTAGGGACATTGACCTTTTTTTCTAAACAGGCTCAGTTTTGACAAATTCACATTTTGAACAGTAAGACTAGGTACAGACAGTTAAAAAGCCTGAGGCTGAATTGATTCAGTCTTTGTAGGTATTAGTCTAAGCTGTGTAGGTGGAACCAATGAGCAAATGAACAGACACTCGCTTTTGATTCTGGAAATGCAGCCATATGCCTGTAGTGGCCCAGGTCAGAAGCCGGGAGGAGCAGGGGTTAGGGCATACTTCACGGCTGGGCTGCAGCAGGCAGCTTGGATCAAGGCTAGCCTGCCTGTCCAATGGGAGGTTGCAGGGGAAGTGCAAAGCATCCTGGGATACTGGGGGACTGTGAGTTAACTTGAATCTGGAGGGGATCTGGGACAGAAATTCAATAAACTGATATAACCTAAATCAGTTTAGTTTGATACTACATCCATGCAGGTTTATCTTAAACTGTTTCCAGCCACTTTGAAAGCAGTTTATGTGCTCTGAACTTACGCTGTGTTACAGATTTGCTTATAAAGGTTTCTGATTGCTTATACTGGTTTATGTGTAATTTCTGTCCCTGTCTTATAGATTTTGTTGAAAATGTCCTGGTCAACTGTAATAAAATTTATCATCCTCTGTGGACTTTGAGATCTCTAAATAAGTCCCTTATCCCTTGTCTCTAAGAATATCTTTGAAAAGTTTCGTAAGCAAGCAAATGAAGGAATCTGTAGAAATTGCTGCATTCATGTAAAATATATACATACATTTTTGTTACCCTTTTTAGGTCAATGGATTAAAAAATGTATGCCAACTCTGACTTTTTTGTTTTTATCTTGCTAATTTAGAGACTTGCCTATGAAAGTAGGAGCCAGGAATAATAAATAAATGACATTTGAATCACATTCTATTGCCATCTTAATCATTTTGCTAAGAAAATGGCAGTGGATGGACTGCAGGTACTGCATGCAGGTTTTTCTGTATTCAGAGGAATCAAAACCTCTTGTGGGTAATTCATCATGTCTTTAATCCTATTAGCACTAATGGAGAAATGCCAAGCCATTTTCAGCAAATCTTCATTACCTCTCTTTAAATTCATATTGCATCTAGGATTAAAGTGCAATCTTAGTCAAAGAGCAAACACTGTCTGCTCATCGACCAAAAACCCCGGCCCTGTATTGACCTGACATAAAGGGTCTTGGATGTAAAACACAAGGGCAGTAGAATATTAGAATGAAGGTTTTCTTGGGAGACTTCTAAACCTACTTTTGTTTCATTAGTGAGTGGCTCATTAACAAGATTGTAATCAGTATCTGTGCTATCAAGGCAAGTTTCTCAGGAATGGCTTGTACCCATTACAGTAGGAGTTATTCATTAATCTGTGATGTCAGTGTCTATTTTTTGGCTGTTTAATTTATGGGACAACGACATAATAGTCAGTAAGGTAGCTAATTTTTGAGTAGTAGTCTCCTAAAGCTTTTCAAGAGTAGCATAGTGTTTTATAGTAGACAGTGATTTAATTTTATAGTAGACAGTGGCACAGCAAGAAGGCATAGCAAGATCCAATGGTTGAAACTTCCAGACTAGATTTAGAAGTACTTTTTTAAAAAAACAATGCAGGTAGTTAACTATCAGAGCAACTTGTAAAGGGGTGTGGTAGCTTCTCTATTACCTGAAGTCTGTCCTTTCAGTTTCCTTTCTAAAAGATATGCCTTTGATCCACCAGAGGTGAGTACAGTGATGCAGAAGCTGCTTAGTAGAATTCTATGGCCGGTACTATGTTTTTATGTTAGTCCTTATTTTTAAAGCCTATGAACATATAGAATATGGAAAGCAAAGTCTTGACTACTTGCAATGTTGGCAAAGATGAAACCCCTCTCAAATTTGGGTTGAATTTCATAGTTTCATAGTTGGTAGGGTTGGAAGGGACCTGAGCAGATCATCAAGTCTGACCCCCTACCATGGCAGGAAAGAGTACTGGGGTCAAATGACCCCAGCAAGGTGTTCATCTAGCCACCTCTTAAGGACCCCCAGAGTAGGAGCCAGCACCACTGCTCTTGGAAGTTGGTTCCAGAAGTTGGTGAAGAGTTTCACCCTTAAAACAAATTATATATATATATTAATTATCAAAATGGTTCATTTGATATTTTTAGAAAGAAAAACTGTGGAATGACTTTTCATTTTGAAATTGATCTCATTCTTCTATAAATAATTCCCAAATGAAATTCAATTGTGTAGATCTTGTTCATTTGGTTTTTCAGGGGGATAGGAAGCTGGATTATGGTTGGTCTTTTGGGTTGAAATAAATTACTCAGGTCACCCTGAAACAAAATCATGGTTTGCTCAGCTTTTTGTAATGGCTATACACACATACCTCATGCATCTTATATTTAAACAACTTACTACAGCACTATGTGTACAAAAGGGTTAGTCTTTACCACTGAAATCAATCGGAGTTTTGCAGTTTCAGTGAGAGGAAGATTGTTTGTAGTATGACAGCTGACAGAAAATCAAAATTTCTGCCCAGTGATAAATCCCAATATTTTAACTTTTGTTTTCCTAAATTGGACTAGAACCCCCAAATACTGAAAGTCTCTGAGGAATCAAAAAATGCAAAACCATTCAACATTTCTAGAATTAACTCTGGGTTACTGAACTGATCAAGATATATTCTGAGTAAGTTTAACATTAATGCAGTATGGCAGTAGAGGGAAATGCAATGTAAAGTTGTAGTTCTGGGAATTTTTTCCCCCTGTTATCCTCTACAGGCCGGGCACCTTGACCAGACCACCTAATCACGAACCCATTATATACTGTCTTGCATTAGTGAGGATCCAGTTAGTTTAGAAAAATCCCTTATGACTTTTCCTAAAATACTGATTCTTTTTCATGTACAAGGCAACATTATTTCTCTTTTTAAACAAGCATGATCCAGATTGCTCCTGAGAAAACCTAAAACCTGAGGGTTCTGGCTGCAAAAATATGGGCCATCTACCCTCAGCTGCTCCTTCCCAGAAAGTCAGCACCATCATGATAGAATTTAGCCTCACATGATTTACTTAGCTTTTATGTTCTTGATCCCATAAGGTGCAGGGTCCATGAGGTAGTTCATGAGCATGAAGTTAAGGGTATGCATTAGTGTTTTACTGCATCAGCCCCTTCTGACCCCTGTGCAAGATCGAGGCATGTGTGTGACCAGGGATGTGTCTGTCCATTTACTGTGCACCATACTCCAGGAACCTAAGGAGCGCGCATCAGAGAATAATCAAACTAATGATCTGCAGAAGCTCCAATGTTAATGTTATCACTGTAAATTAAAAGAATACTTTTCTGCTAAATGATTTTTTTTTTGTTCTCTTCATGACTATCTAAATGAATAAAGGGTGATAATGACACTCATTATTTTAGGGACATATTTGCATCTCTAATGAAAGTGTTCCTATAGGGCATGCACAATGCATATTAGACGCAAGTGTCTGATTTAATAGAAATAGTTTCATAGAATCATAGAAGTCGGGTTGGAAGGGACCTTGTAGATCTTCAAGTCTGACTCCTTGCCTGGGCAGGAGAAAAACTGGGCTCAGATGACTCCAGCCAGGTAGGCATCAAGCCTCTTCTAAAAGACCCCCAGGGTAGGCGCCAGCACCACGTCCCTTAGAAGTTGGTTCCAGATCCTAGCCGCCCTAACTGTGAAGTAGTTCTTATGGATGTCTAATCTAAACCTGCTTTCCAACAACTTGTGGCTGTTATTCCTTGTTATGCCAGGGGGCGCTAGGGGAAACAAGGTCTCTCCCAAACCCTTCTGGTCCCCCCCTAGTGAGTTTATAGATGGTCACCAGGTTCTCCCTCAGCCTTCTCTTGTGAAGGCTGAACAGGTTCAAGTCTTGCAGTCTTTCATTGTAGGGTCTGCCCTGTTGTCCCTGGATCATGCGGTCGGCCCTCCTCTGGACTCTCTCAATGTTGTCCACATCCCTCCTGAAGTGGGGTGCACAGAACTGGACACAGTACTCCAGCTGTGGCCTGACCAGTGTCAGGGGAGGATTAACTCCTTGGCCCTACTTGAGATGCATCTGTGGATGCACGACAAGGTCCGGTTAGCCCTGCCAACCGTGACCTCGCATTGTCGGCCCATGTTCATCTTGGAGTCAATAATGACTCCAAGATCCCTTTCTGCCTCCGTGCTCTCGAGTAAGGAGTTCCCCATTGTATAAGTGTGCTGCTGGTTCCTACTGCCCAAGTGCAGCACCCTGCACTTGTCCGTGTTAAAACGCATCCTGTTCCTGTTAGCCC
>NW_017728995.1:22452598-22455293 GCF_001723915.1 Gavialis gangeticus | reverse complement strand
TTACCCTTGAGCATCGTCCCTGAAGCTGGCCCATCACAGATGTGCTCCTTGATGATCTTCTCAAAGAGTTTCCCTAGGATTGAGGTAAGATCCTAATTTCCCTAAGATTGAGGTTTAGTTGATTAGATTTAAAAATGCAAGTGTAAAGCTACACATCATCCTAAGATATTCTTTCATCTTCAGCTTAAATAAAAATCAAAAAGCTTCTGAGTATATTGGTTTTTACCCTATAGCACTGGAACTTCCAAATACACAATTACTTCATTCTCAATGTGATTTATAAAGTTATGAAGCAGAAACCTACGGTATAGCTTTTGGACAATAGGTTGCTAAGAATAGTTTAGTTTCATTAACAAAAACACAATATTTTCTTTTCTGGTAAGATCTGATAAAATGATGCCTATGTCTTCCTGGTCTATAAGATTCTCTCTCTGCATTCAGCAGAAGTTTTAAGTGATCTCTCAATAACAAGAAGGGAAAAAAATCCTCTGGATTTATTTTTCAGATTTTCAAACCATCACTATTTGTTAGGTACCTAATGGATGACATAAAACCAGGCTTCATGCTATGAAACATGTATTTTATTAATTAGGTTACTGTGTTTAATTCCATTTGAAACATAGAGGGATTTTTTTCCTCCAAGGCTAAAAACATGTTGGATTTACCCAGGTCTGATTATTCCATTTCTGTATTAGAACAAAAAGAAGACCTTAAACATGTTGAGAAGAATTAAGATTAAATGCCAAGATTAAAGAAATCTTTAAACATTCAATAGTCTAGTAGATAAGGCACTCACTTGGTGGAAGGCGATAGGCAAAATGTAGTTAAGGGACCGCTCTAAGGACAAAGTTAAATTGCTGGTCCAAAACAGTTCCTTGAACCTGTAACTGCCATATCCCAAGTGACTTCACTGACACTTCACTCTTGGTAATTGTGGACAGAGTCCATCTCTTTCTTCTTCTCTCCCTTTCTTGGTGAAAGTTTTATCAAAATTGATGTATTTTCATGAAAAGTTCAGGTTTCAACTAACGTTGTTATATATTGCTTATACACATGCCTTTGTGTATTCTCCAAGATATCAGTGGGCAGTATAGTTTCATGGAACAGAGTATATGCCGACACAAGTCATCGTTTCTGATAATGCTTTTAAGTGGAAGGATTAAATAAAGCAAAAGTGCATCTGAAACTGGATGAAGCCCACATTTCAGATTAAAAGACCAAAGGGGAATATGGTGTGCAGTTTTAGAAAGTAAACTAAATCCATTGCTTGCTTCTGTACTTCGGATACGAACTCTGAGAGTTCCTGTTAAACGAATCAACGGTATCCTCTGTCCATGTTCTAAAGTACCAACATTGGGTCAGCCACAGCACATGGAGATCTGCAAGTTCTGCATATCTGCTTCCCAAAGCAGCCAGTACAGATCATTTTCACTGTAGCAGAAAAATCATTGAAGAGAAAGTCAATCTCTCAAGTCTGAGTCCCTGGCACTTTTCAATCTGCCCCTACTCTGTCTCCCCTCTACCCCAGAACTTCTCTCTTTGAGGCTTTTCTATAACAGCTAGAGCTGTTGCTATTACCTTGCAAGATATCAGGGGTGGATGGTCTGAGATCCAGCAAGGACCAGAGACAGTTTCAACTGTGCCACTTAACAGTGGCCTGAAGTCTCCACTGTAACATATTCATTAACTTTACCACCAATACCCTGTCAAGACAAATCCATTTAATTGCCACAGAGCTACTTGGTAAAAAAGCAAGATTGGCTTTGTCTGGAAGAGGTGATCAGGGGCTTGGAGCATTCAGAGTTTGTCTACCTGCTTTGGAGGCTGGGAGATTTTCCACATTAGATCTTGACTGATGAAGCTGTGCAGCACCCTAAGATCTGCTCTTGCTTTTACTGAGGCCAATACAAAGAATACGCATGACTTCAAGGGGGTCAGGTTTAGGCCATAATAGAGATGCAGTCAAGTCCAGGAAACTGCTAGATAGCAGAAAGATGTAAGCAAAGCAGAGAAAGGTATTTAGCAGGCAAGAAGGAAAGGCTGAAATAGATTACTGCATTCACTGGAATATGGTAGCAGGTAGAACTGGCCCTTTCCAGGCTCTTTGTGTCTTTGTTTTTGATTTTCAACTATTCAGTGAAACTCTTCTAAGTATGACTCATTGACGCAGCTACACATGCCCCTGACTGCACATTTGGTACTGTGCAGTTATTTAGTAATTGGGTTAGCAGTAGATTACATCCCCTGTGGGCGCTATTACTCAGCTTAGGTAGGAAAAGCAAAAAGATTCTTAAAAAATATTTTTAAAAATATTTTTAAAGCGAACATATAATCTTCTCATTTCCAGGGACCAAGAAAAGAAATATATAGTGATAAGAAATTATTTCAGACCCACCAGAGCCTGTGAAACACCAAACACAAGTGCTTGAAGGAATCCACTCCTGAGCTAGTGTGCAACTCATTCCACTCCTGAAGTTTGCTTTTTACTACAAATTCAAAAACAGATCTCCACAACAGCAGCTTCCTATCTGAGCCTAGCCAACCTTCATTTTACTGTCTTCTCCTACTTCCTTCTATGTAGATAATCCTTCATATTGATCCTCCATCCAGGATGGAGATAATGGGTGGGTTTACACAAGATGTTAGTGTCTAAAAGTAATCATGCGCTTCCAGGACTGCATAGTACCCGTGGATA
>NW_017728995.1:22446357-22447598 GCF_001723915.1 Gavialis gangeticus | reverse complement strand
CTATGTAGATAATCCTTCATATTGATCCTCCATCCAGGATGGAGATAATGGGTGGGTTTACACAAGATGTTAGTGTCTAAAAGTAATCATGCGCTTCCAGGACTGCATAGTACCCGTGGATACTGTGAAGTCATCTTATATGTTTCTTTTCTGAGCCTCTGGAAATTAGAGTATTGTCTGTTTGCTTTAAAAATATTTTTATATTTTTTAAGAATCTTCTCGCTTTTACTACCTAAACTGAGTAATAGCATCCACAGGGGATACAATCTACTGTTGTGAGTGTAATATTTGACTGTTTCCTACAAATGAAGTGTAGTGTCCATATTAATTTATCAAGTGAGTATTTTTACTGCTGAAGAAAGAATTGGTCTCTTGTGCCTTTGTCACTCAAAAGATAAAGAGCTCTTAGTGGGGAGTGTGAATTGATGTCAGACATAATTATTTATTATATTGCATTCCAGTATGCAAAAAAGAAAATGTAGCAATGCAGAAGCACAGGTGCATGGTCAGCTCATTTTTGAGGATGATTCTTTATTTACCAGCCAAAGTGAATCAGATGCATCAATAGATAAATAAATTAGATGCTGCCTATTCTGAATAAAATAAGATAAAAATAAAAAGAAATATATAACGCATTCTAATTCTACTTGCATAGATACCCAACCCCTAAGACCATAACAAAAGCCTGAGAAAATGGGCTTTGACCTGTCACCTGAAGTATTTAGTTACGGTCAAGATTAATCATTATTGCTGCATGAAACTTCAGTAACTGATTCGATTCGGAGGAGATTCGGCCTGATTCGGGGGCTGAATCTTCAAATCTGAATCAAATCAGGAGACCAAGTAAAAGCTCCTAATCGATATGAAGCATCCGAATCGATTCAGAAAAGCTTCGGAAAAGATTCAGCCAATTCAGAGATTTGGCCATAGACTAAACAGGCAGCTAACTCTCCAGCTAGTAAGTCTGTTGGGGTTGGGGGAGGGGGGAGAGAAGGGGCGTGGGGGAGGGAGGGATTGTCCGCACCAGCTGGGCAAGCGGCAGCAGGGCATAGCCCCTGTGGCTCCTGCCAGAGCAGAGGCAGGCACAGGTGGAGGAGCTGCAGGAGAAGCCCCCATGGTTGCTCTGCCAGGCCCCATCTCCCACCCAGCCCCAGCCTCCTGCCACTTAAAAAAAAAAAAACCCCCACAAAAAAACAAAAAAAAGCTGGTGCAACTGCTCAGATTTGAGAATAAAAATGCTA
>NW_017728995.1:22440827-22441357 GCF_001723915.1 Gavialis gangeticus | reverse complement strand
CACTGGCTCTGGCAGTGGCAATTGGGGTCTCTGAGGGCTTGTGGCATAGCCCCCCCATGCAGCATGGGGCAATGGGGATTCTTCCCACCTGCCTGGCACCCGTGTGGCAGCTGCCTCGTGACATGGGTGCAGCACAGCTCGGCAGGGCGCTGCACACTGTCTGGGAGCTGAGGCAGCTCCACATGTCAGCCGGAGCCCAGCAGCACTCAGCCCCAGTGGCCCCAGCTTCCAGACAACGCGCAGAGCCCTGCCAAACCATGCTGCACTCACGCCATGGGGCAGTTGCCATGCAGGTGCCAGGCAGGGGGGGCAGTCCCTACTGCCTCATGGTGCATGGGATGGAGGGCTCTGCTACAAGCTCCCTGAGGCCCCAATCGCTGCCCCTGCAGCCAGTGAGTTATGGGGCTTTAAAGAAAGAAAAAAAAAGTGCCAGGACTAGGCTGGGGATGGGCATGGCAGTAATGGGGGCTTCTCCCATGGCTCCCCCTGCCCGGGGAGAGGCAGGCACAGCCAGAGGAGCTGCAGGAGAA
>NW_017728995.1:22436451-22440704 GCF_001723915.1 Gavialis gangeticus | reverse complement strand
ATCACTGAATCTCTCCGAATCAGCGCCAAATCTTCCAAAGCTGATTTGGCCAGATCAATTCAGGACAGTGATCCAAAACACCGAATCAAATCACTGTTCTCCGAATTGGCCAAATCTGAATCCGAATCGAATACTTCCCTATTTTCACAGTCCTATTAATCATAACTTTGGGATTGTGACAAGTGACATAGCCATAACATCATAAAGCTTGCCCAAAGGCCTGCACCAATGGATTATAGCTCAAGATTGGTGCCTCTCTGTATGTTTTGAATCTTCTTTTACTGCCTGTAGAGACAGTAACGTGGGATAGCTTTGTGGATTCAAGTATGCTTTGACTTGCAGCTCAACTCAAATTGGTTGTATGCATTGGGTGCCTCTATAAGAAACAGGCATATGTCCCAAAATAAAATAGAATTTGCAATTTTAGATTAGTCTCACATAAATCCACAATTTTTAAAGAGCTGGTTATGTCCGAATAACAGGAGCAGGGATGTTTTAGGTACAAATGTAGCTATGTTGTATGGAGATGACTGTACAGCATTATTCTAGTTGTGGTTTCTCCTTTATTGAACTCAACATTTCATCCAAAAATAACATAACCTGAAGTAATAGATGCTTGCTAAACTTTTGGTGCTAATATATAAAATACTTTAGACCTACAGGAGTTAAAAGATGCAGTTATGCTAACATAACATGGATAATGTGGTAATGAAAAAAGAACCAGTGTGGCCATGATAAATATGATCCCTTGTAAAATCTAACTGAAATGCATTCAATAATGAAAGACATAATATGCATGATAAGTGTAACTATACCTTGGTTCTGGGTAATGACCTTCTCAGATTGCTACTAAAGTGAAACTAGTGAAACTACACAGGAACATGAGCTTATAAATTTACAGAAAAGCTTTTAATCAGACCTGGTAATAATGCAATGCACTAAACTTGCATACCTTTGCATTTAGAAAAAAATCAAAGAATCAAAATCTCACGTTTGAAGTATTCTTCTTCAAGAGGGTTGCAGATCTCAGGAACATGACATCATATAAATTTATTTCACAACAAAGAGGACTGCCTTTAATTTGTTTCCTTTCTTGCTGTACCATGATTAAAAAGCCTATTGATTTTTTCATTCATCTGCATCAAATTAAGTTCTAGTCTTTTCAGGAATCTGACCTGGTTATTGAATTTGTCTGTGTGGTAAATGTTGAAAATATAACTTCCCTAATGCAGTTTTTTGACAAGGCATTCTCATTTTATATAGTCCTGCTTCTCTAGGTTATTGAAATCTTCTCAAATTAAATCTTTAAAGGAAAAAGTAAAGTTAAAAAAAAATCCCCTACTAAGCTACCAAGATCCATTAAACTATACATACATTGAACAGCACAGTCATTTAATTGCAAATAATCGTATGTTCTGCTTAACTAGTAGCCTAATTGCCAGATAACTCACCAGTCTGCATGCTAGGCACAAAGGTGGACCGTAATGACTGGGATGTATAGTTTATTTTTTCTTTTTTGTATAGTTTCTTTTTCTTTTTAGTAAGTTAGGTCTTTGGCTTTTACCTTGTCATCCTGCGTTCAAAACAGTTGTATTTCATTGGCAGGTAACATGACTCCTGCATGGATATGTCTTCCAAGTTTGCTCAAGATTAAAAGCACTGTTTTAATCCAAAACTATTATCATAGTGAGGTTAAACAGTTATTAATGACATTCACTGAACAAATTGTAGAGCAGGGTAGAAGAGAGGGAACAACAGATTATTGATCAGGATTAAAAATATGAAATATTAGCCCTATACAAGTGAAAACAAAGGGTGAAATCCTAGTTCCAAAGAAATCTATGGTAAACTCCCATTGACTTCAGCTGTGCTCAGGATTCGCCCACAGAGCAAATTATATTCAGCAAAGCATAGTTTGTGTTGTTCTCAAAAGACCAAGAAGTTAACCTTATTCAGAGAGCAGTACCTTGCTTCAGCTCTGCTGTTCCCTCCTGCAATCCCTGGGGAAATGTAACACTTTATACCTAATACTCTTAAAGGTATCCACACATCTTCCCACTTTACATGTAACATATCCCCATATAATACTAACATTGGCAGTTCAGTTCAACCCATAGTTAAAGCACATTTTAACAGGTCTCTATTAGTCTTTGTGTTGGCTTTTTACCTCCAAGTGATCATCTCAGTTTCTCTGCATTCTCAGTCCTTATTGGTTCAGTTCTTGTTTGGTTTCCTTGTTCGGATAGCTCTACTTCTGTATCATTTTCAATCTCTTCTGCCATTTCTTGTTGCTTTCATGTTAGCTTTGTTTCCTTTGGTGAATCTTGTGATGCTGCTTCTTTTCTCCCCCTTATGAGCTTCAAGTGTCATCTGTTCCTTCTTAACACCCATCCTTCTGGTGTTACTACTTTATAGGATCTGGGAGCTACTTGATGGGAAACTAGTGGTTTTTGTTTCCACGTTCGTCCATCTGAAATAAGCACCATATCTATGTCATGCAGTTGTGGTAACTCCCTGGAACCCCTGTAATAGTACCATTTTTGTTTGAGTTTGTCAATTTTTTAATGTTTTCATATCTTGCTTGTCATCATGGTGAGCATCACCCACTAGATTTGGCAGCCTGGTTTTGAGTTTCCTGTAAACAGCATTTCTGCTGGGGACAATCCATGTTTCATGGGCATTGCCCTGTAATTTAAGAGTGACAGGTAAACATTCATATCTGAATCTAGCTTTTTTCAACAATTTCTTCACTATTTGTACTCCATTTTTTACCACACCATTGGATTGTGGGAATTTAGGACTTGAAGTGTTGTGAGAGATTCCGTATTTGTTTGCAAACTCTCACAATTTGTGGAATCCCGTATCTGGCAAAAATCGATTTGATGTGAGTTATGGCATGGCCTGCTGGTGTGCTTCTGAGCAATGCAATTTCAGGATAGTGAGAATAATAATTCAGCTAATACATATTTTTTTCCATCTGAATAAGTCAATGCCCTCTTGATACCATGGAGCTATGGGCTCCTCCATGGCCATCATGGGCTCTTTTCTTTGTGCTGATCTGTACTTTAGGCATGTTGTACAAACCTTTACAGCATCTTCTAAGTCATTATTTATGTTGGGCCAATATAGAGCACCCCTTGCTGTCCTTGTGTATTTGTCAATGCCTAGCTGCCCCTCATGTATTCTGTTTAACATGTCTTTCTTTAGCACTGCTAGAACAACAAGACATAAGCCTTTGAACAAAATGCCATCCAGTACTGACAGCTCTTCCTTGAACTGAGATTTGGGGCTAGGTATATATTTTCCAGACCAACCAGCTTAAATAGCTGTTATCACTTTTTGCAATGCGATGTTTTGAAGCAGTAGCTTCTGCAGTAAGTGCCCACATTTTATCTGTGACAGGAATCACATGTACTATGTCTGAGTCTGGAATCCTGTCATTTTCCATTGTGGCATACTCTCTGGACAACGTATCTGCTATAAGTAGATGTTTTCCTGGTGTGTGGTGTATGTCTGGGTGGCATGTCCGATAACCCTTTCTTTGCTATAGTTACCAAAGGTTTATGACCAGTTTCAGCTATCCCAGGCTTCCCATATATGAAATTTCTTATAGCCATATACCAGAGCTAAACTCTTTTCTCAATTTGTGCATATAAACACTCTGACTTAGAAAGCGACCTAGATGCATATGCTACTGGTCTCCAGCTATCCCTATATTTTTTAAGTAAAGCTTCTCCAATGCTTTCTTTAGAAGCAACTGTTGACAATATAAAGGGTCTTTTAGGGTCATGGTATTTTAGTACCTGAGGTTTCATTATTTTTCCTTCAAGTTTTTAAATTCAGCTTCATGTTCATGTTCCCATATCCACTGAGCATTCTTCTGTAGGAGTGACCTAAGGTGTTTGGTCTGCTCTGCTATGTTAGGTAGATATTTCCAAAAATGATCATTCCCCAGTAATCTCTGCACTCCTTCCTTATCTGTCAGGGGTGTTGTGTTTGGCTTTAATCTTTGTGGGATTGATTTACACCTCTTTCTCACAGAGCTTTTCTCCCAGATAAGTTATTTCTTTGACCCTAAATTTGCATGTTTGTTTGTTCAGTTTCAAACCTGCTCTGTGAACTCTTTCTAGTGCCTTCCTTAATCTCAAATCACGTTCTTCCATAGTATTTCCCCAAACTATTACATCATCCATAATAAACCATAGTTCCACCAAGATCTTCAAACATTTGCTGCACCTTTCTGTGAAACACTT
>NW_017728995.1:22430641-22431451 GCF_001723915.1 Gavialis gangeticus | reverse complement strand
ATAGTTCCATCAAGATCTTCAAACATTTGCTGCACCTTTCTGTGAAACACTTCAGATGTAGAACACAGTCCAAAAGGAAGCCTACAAAAGCAGTACCTTCTGAAGGGCATATTGAAGGTGCATAACCTAGTGCTATTCCTTTCTAGGGGAACTTGTCAAAATCCAGAAGAGGCATCCAAAGTGGAGACATATTTTGCTTCTCCCACATTGCCAAAAACCTCTTCCCTGGTGAAAATAGGAAAATGCTCCCTTTTGATGTACCTGTTTATTTGCTTAGGATCCAGACACAATCTCAAGGATCTTTTTTTTCTTTTCTTTCTGTTATGACCGGTGAATGAACCCAAGCAGTTGGTTGCTCTAGTTTTTCCTAGATTCATAGATGTTAGGGGCTGGAAGGGATCTCATGAGATCATCAGATCCAGCCCCCCTGCACTTGGGCAGGAAAGACTACTGGGGTGAGATGACCCTATTGCCCTTAGGGGCCAGGCCAACACTCAGGATCTCAATATTGTGCTGTTAGACAGGAGGGTGTGGTGTACAATTGCACATGCACACATAAAAATCAATTAAGCACACATACACTTACTAGGTGAATACACCCCTACTAGGCATACACACTCACACTAGCAGCTCAGAAACACACATGTTCAAAATAATTAGTCTAGGTTCATGCACACCTATCACCAGTTTAAGCCCATACATGCTACACACACCAAATTTAGACAGAATCAGTTACCAGTTACTAACACCTGCACATCCAATACACATACATGGATTACTAGTTCATATACCATACACACACACACACAC
>NW_017728995.1:22425099-22425641 GCF_001723915.1 Gavialis gangeticus | reverse complement strand
ACACACAAAATGATATCTATAATTCATAATACATACAATCTATAATTCATATACATACACAATGATATCTATATCTATACACACACACAATGATATCTATATATTATATATATGCGTATTCACTAATTTACACACATACCACCCACCTATACATACACACAAGTGAGTTCCTAAGTTGGGTATTGTGATATGTATATATGTATGTATGTGCTTGGTATACTTAGGATACCTGGAGAAAGGTTAAGGTAAGAAAGTAGAAGTGTAGGGGGTTAAAGTTACTAGGACTGGGATTAGAACCAGTAGACTACAGGGGCCTGGGCTGAAGAACTGAGGCTTGGGAGTAACTTTAGGTTAATTGATCTTAATTGATTACAAGACAACACCCAAAGCCTGCAGAACAGGGAAGTATGCTGGCACACAGAGTCTGGGACTGGAGCCAGAGCTATGGGGGAGTTGAAAAGGTGGATGGGGAGGGGAGAAAATGGGACTAAGGAAAAGTATGGGTGTTAAAGAGGGGCTCTGGGTGTGGGGAGCCAGAGGAT
>NW_017728995.1:22424178-22424694 GCF_001723915.1 Gavialis gangeticus | reverse complement strand
ATCTGAGCTCACTTATACTTATCTATAGGGAATAGAGAGGGGGAGAAAAAGTCAGAAATGGTTGGGGAAGGGGAGGGAATGCAATAAATAAAAAAAAAGAAACTGGGGGTTTTGCTACAACCCCAGCATGGTGCATGTCTAATCATTTTTTAAAGATCTCTAGGGTACGTGATTATACCACCTCTCAGAGGAGTCTGTTCCAGACCCTGGATACTTGAACCATAAAGAAATTTTTCGTTATGTCCAATCTGAAGAGATCGTCTAGCAGTTTGTGTCCATTGATCCTTGTCTTCCCCTGTGGTGCCGTGGTGAACAGATGCTCCCCCAGGCCCTGATGTTCACCCCTTACATACTTACAGGCTGCTACCAATTCCTCTTTGAGTCTTCTTTTCTCCAGGCTGTACAGTCCGAAGTCTTTCAGCCTTTTTTTTTTATATGACCTGCTCTCCAGACCTCTAATCATACACATGGCCCTCTTTTGGATTCTCTCAAGCTTCTCCACATCCTTCTTGAAGT
>NW_017728995.1:22419845-22424167 GCF_001723915.1 Gavialis gangeticus | reverse complement strand
TCTTAATTCTATCTTGTACTCAGTTGACAGTTTCCTTATGTCTTGAAACGCATCATAAAATTCTTCTAGCATGTTCTTGCTTTCTAGTCCCATCCATTCTCTTAATCAAGCCTAGAGTTTTACACATTTACAACCCAGTAATTGGCACCAGCTTCCCTGGGACTGTTACAAACTGAATTTTTACTATACTACCATTGTGTCTAACTTACTGTGCACAAACACCCTTGGTTGCAGTCACGCTCCCATTGTATGCTCTAAGTCTCACTTTCTTATTCTCATAGTACAAAATTTTAGTTTTCTTTTTTTGAATAATGTATTCTGGCGTTACATTGACCTGTGTCCCTGTATCTAATTGAAAAGTTACCATTAGTCCATTGGTGTCCAGGGTGATTGTCAAATCCTCAGAAGAATGACTGTCTTCTTGCATTGGGCCAATGAGGAATTCTTCCTTTTTCTCATTGCATAGAGCATACACCTGCTGTTTCTTGTGTAATGCATCCTTCTACTTTCTGCGAACTCTTACAAAGTGATTGAATCTTTTGCATTTGTTGCAGAGTTTATCAAATGCAGGACATTACATGGGTTTGTGGTAACCCCCCACAACATCTGCGCTGACAATTGTTTCTTAAGGCGATTCTCTTTGGGCTCCACTTGTCTGCTTCATAGTGAGGTCTTCCTTTCTGTATTGTTTGTTTGTTGCCTTATGTTTTTACAGTCTTGTAACCCTGTCTAGTTCAGCTCGTTCTGTTTTAATCTCCAGCTTCTGCCGCCTGGCATTTGTTATCTCAGCCTCTTAGCACATTTTAACTGCCTTTTCCAAATTAAGTTTAGGAACCTCTAGCAATCTTTTCCTGAGGCTTGTGTCCATTATACCCAATACTATTTAGTTTCTGTTCATGGACTCTTTTAGGTCTCCAAAGTTGCATATCTGGCTCAGCAGTCTGAGGTCTCTGACAGACTCCTCTATGGTCTCCAATTCTTTCTGCTTTCTCATGCAGAAATTATACTGTTCAACGGTTTCATTTTGTTTGGATATACAATATTCCTCAAACTTTTTTATTACTCTGATATAGCTTTTCTGTTCTGATTTTGACAGTTGTAGGCTACTGTAAAGAGACAGAGCTTCTAGGCTTCCAATATTTAAAAAAAAGCTACCTTGAATGAACCTTCCTTCTCTGTAGTTCCATTGGCCATCATATATATGGTGAAGCTCTGCTTAAATTTCTTCCAGTTTTCTGCTGCATTGCTGGACAACTTTAATTCCTCGGGAAATCTGACATGCTTTTTTCTTTGCCTTTCCTTGCATCCCACTCCTTGCACCATGTGTTGGCCTTAAAAGACCAAGGAATTAAGGTTATAGAATGATAAAGCTTGTTTATACAAAGAGCAGTACCATGCCTACAGTTCTGCTATTCCCTCCTGCAATCCCTGGGCAAATGTAACAACTTATAAATAATACTTTTAAAGGTAGCTTGAAAGGTGATTTTAATGGGTCTTACAGCTGTGTTTGTAAGAAATAGTTAGCCACCATCCCATTGTAAGGGAAGACCTATTTGCCTATTTAAAATGGAATCAAAGAAACTTCCTGTTTGTGGATTTCTGTAGTTTTCCACTCTCAACAGTTTTATATTTCCATGCTTTAAGGTTTTAGGAAATCAGTTAAAATATATTCCTTTCATTTTTTTGAGAAGAATGAGAAATGGGAAACTTAGCAACCACTACTGAATATTTTCTTTTCATTGCACAATTATGACCTTATGGTATGGCTTCTGAAATTGAGACACTTTATGTGGCACTCTGTTTACTTCCAGTGTTTGTAATATTTACAATACAAGGTAGTTTGCAATTTCTTTGTGCTCAACCCCCTTTATTATTTTGCTTTTTTTAAAGCACAGAACTGTTTTTAATAAGGCTCCATAAAAAAGATGTCATAAGGGCTACCATACACTACCATGGGATTGCTGATATGTTCATTATTCTGCTGACTTATAGAGGATAGTCTCAAAACAGCTTAACTGTTTCAAAGCTTGATTTAAACTGATAAAATTGTCTGTTTTCCTATTGGTAAATTGTGGATATTTTTCTGGATTTTTGTAGATATTTATTCATCCTTGCTATTGTAAAGATTAATTACATGATGTCTTAATGCTCTTCATATTCAAACCATTTTAAACATTTAGTAAATGTTAATTACTGTTGTTGTCTGTCTGACACGTATAGCAGATACCTACAATCTTATAGGTTGGCTTCCCAGTGCAGGAGAAATGTGACACCAATTCTACATTTCCCTCCAAGAAAAATGACTTGGAAGACTTGCTGACATGTGACATAACATTTTGGGGAGAGATTTGATCCAAAGTGAAATGAAGCCAATGTAAGCCACTTTCTCCAGTGGGCTTTGGGGACAGATGTGACACGACTTGAAATTTAAGATGTAGGTGTTACCTTCACCATCTGTAAAAACAGACTGATATCAATGGTGGTTGTTAGGATTTAAAGAAGGAAAAATGCTAAGCCCAGAAACACTAGGCATATACTCATGTCAGTTTTACGCACTGAATCAATGTGAATCAGTGTTGATGCTGTTGTTGCCCTTATTATTTGCAATAAAGTCAAGATGCATAGGCCTTCCTAGGCAACAGTCACACCTTTATTTTGCCGCATGTGGGATCATTTGGATTTATCTAGTATTATTTAAATGAGAAATAGGCATTACATGTGTTTATGTTGTGACTAAATCTTGCTTTTGTTGTGTACCTAGAGTTCTTTGAAGCTCCATGCATCTGTTCCATAGCCTCAATATTTACTTCCATTTTATCTGTATTCACTTTACATTTCTTATTTCTTCATTTTAAATTGTTTTAGATTTGCAATTGGGATCATTATGCTAAATTCTCTCTGGCACATGGAAAACTAACAAGTTTTTACAAGTCTATTGGCTGCTTCATCAGTGCATCCTTTTATTTAGAAAATCACAGCTGGTGAAATCTGGCACATCACGGGAAAACACAATAGCAAATTGGCGTTAGGGAAAACAACAGAGAACCTTTATCAAACAAAAAAGCATATATGTGAAGTAAATTTGGTAGTGTGCAATTCTGCAGTCATTAGCTATCTTTAAGAGTCTACACATTGTATTGGAATGCTCTCTTAAAGCAGCTTGAAATAATCACCTCTGAAGAAAGGCCTTGTGATATGACATCTTGGCATGCATTGACCATACTTCAGCACTATTCTTGAACTAATCTCACTAGGAAAGTTTGATAACATATGTGAGGCATGTGGCATTGTTGTAGATACATTTTACCTGAAATGGTGTAGTGATTTTTGCTCTTTTAATATTTACAGAATTTAGAGACCTTAAAAAGAAGTATTTAATGGTGAAGAAAGATGTGGTGAAACTGCTCATCATTGTCACTGTTTTTTGAATGTCTTGTAGTGTAAGATGATGGTGCTAAAGTGGAGGTTTACAGTAGAGGTGCACTGATACATCAGCCTGATATTGGATCGGCACTGATATGAAGAACACTGATTGTATCAGAAATCGACTTGATGTGGCCAATAAATGCCTGTGCATGTCTGCAGTTGCAGTGCAGCATGCAGGCAGTGAGCAGCACAGCCCAGCAGCTTGAAGAGCTGCATGGACCTGGTAGGTCTGTTGTGGGGAAAGGGGTGAGGGGGAAGGGAAGGGACATGGCGGGGAAGAACAATGCCCCATACGATGAGGGAGAGAGTGGGGCACGGGCTGGGGTAGGCGCTGCCCAGTCGGAGCAGGACAGGGAAGGACAGGGAATGGAGCCACAGCTCATCCAAGGGCAGGCGGGGTGTGGCTCCCACCACTGCACAAACCCCAGGAGAGTACAGGGGGCATATACCTCCAGATCTGCACAGGGGTGGCAGGGTGTGATGTGGCTGTGGGCTGGGGCCAGGGCCATGCCAGGCTCTTCTCAGTGTGTGGGGGCTGTGCTTGGGGATGCAGGGCCCTGCTCAGGGCTGCACTCCTGGCACGTGGAGGCTGTGCTTGAGGCTGCACTCAGGGCAGGTGGCGGCATTGCTGGGAAGGGGCTACAGTGAAATTTGGGGTGGCTGCAGCCCCCCCGGTAACTCCCCTCCCAGCACCACAACCACTGCCTGTCCCGAGCACATCCCCAGCCCAACCCGCATCCCCCCACACACTGGGAACAGCCCAGCACCACCCTGGCTCCAGCCCACAGCTGCAGCTCCTCCTACCCCCCCCCACAGATCTTGGGGCACATGTCCCCCACCCTGTGTCCTACTGGGATGAGCACAGTGGCAGAGCCACCCCCCCACCCTAAGCCCCC
>NW_017728995.1:22418711-22419057 GCF_001723915.1 Gavialis gangeticus | reverse complement strand
GCCAGCACCACTTCCCTTGGAAGTTGGTTCCAGATCCTAGCTGCCCTAACTGTGAAGTAGTTCTTATGGATGTCTAATCTAAACCTCCTCTCCAACAACTTGTAGCCGTTATTCCTTGTTATGCCAGGGGGCGCTAGGGGAAACAAGGTCTCTCCCAAACTCTTCTGGTCCCCCCTAGTGAGTTTACAGACAGTCACCAGGTTCCCCTTCAGTCTTCTCTTGTGAAGGCTGAACAGGTTCAGGTCTTGCAGTTTCTCATTGTAGGGTCTGCCCTGCTGTCCCTGGATCATGCGGATGGCCCTCCTCTGGATCCTCTCAATGTTGTCCACATTTCTCCTGAAGTGGG
>NW_017728995.1:22411887-22418700 GCF_001723915.1 Gavialis gangeticus | reverse complement strand
CCCACTAGGGGGAATGTCTTACTGGACTTGGTGTTGGCTACGGGGGACGACCTGGTAGGGGAGCTGCAGATTTGTGGTCACCCTGGGGAGAGTGACCACCAATCAGTCAAATTCACCATACAGCATAGGGTGGGTAAGAGAACTAGTAGGGTGGAAGTACTTGACTTTAGGAAGGCTAACTTCAGTGTACTTAGGAGTCTAGTCAATGATGCACTGTGGGAGAAAAATATTAGTGAGCTTGGAGTCCAGGAAGGGTGGTCGTTCCTAAAGGAAGCAATCCTTTGGGCACAAAGGAGACTATCCCAGTACGAGGGAAAAGGGGGAAAGGAGCCAAAAAACTTCCTTGGCTAAACAGGGAAATCCAGGGGAGCCTAAGGGAAAAAAGAAGGCATACAGGCAGTGGAAGCAGGGGGAAGCTACCAAGGAGGAGTATACCTACTTGGCCCGCACTTGCAGGGAGGCAGTTAGAAAAGCCAAAGCAACTACAGAGCTGAGGCTGGCGACACAAATTAAAGACAACAAAAAGTCTCTTTTTAGGTATGTAGGGAGTAAAAGGAAGGCGCAGGGCTGCATAAGACCCCTGCTGAACAAGGAGGAGCAATTAGTGACAGAGAGGGGGGAACAAGGCTGAGCTATTCAATGAGTTTTTTGCTGCAGTGTTCCTGAACAGGGCTCAAGATAAGTCTCCTAATTGGTTCTTAGATGGGCATGAGAGGGACACCAGCCTACCAACTGTCGACGCTGACTTAGTGCAGAGTCATTTGGATGGACTGAATGTGTTCAAGTCAGCAGGCCCGGATGAGCTGCATCCGAGGGTACTGAATGAATTGGTCAGTGTCATAGCAGAACCACTGGCACGGCTGTTTGAGCACTCATGGTGCTTGGGTCACGTCCCGGAGGACTGGAAAAGTGCCAATGTCATCCCTATTTTCAAGAAGGGGAGCAAGAAGGATCCAAGTAATTATAGGCCAGTCTGTTGCACCTCCATCCTTGGAAAGGTCTTTGAAAAAATTATGAAGAATCATATTTCTGTGAGTCCAGCAGGAAAAAAAATGCGGCAGAGAAACCAGCATGGATTTGTAGCAGGTAGATCATGCCTGACCAATCTATTTTGTTTTATGACGGGGTCACAAAATGCTTAAATGCAGGAGTAGAGGTGGATGTTGTCTTCTTGGACTTTGACAAGGCCTTTGATACAGTATCATGTCCTAGTCTCATAAATAAAGAGGCTGTGACATAGATGGTTACATGGTCCGGTGGGTGGCAAATTGGCTTAGCAGTTGCACCCAGAGAGAGGTAGTAGGTTGGTATCAACCTGGAAGGATGTGGGTTGTGGGGTCCTACAGGGTTTAGTCCTTGGACCTGTACTCTTCAATATCTTAATCAGTGACTTGGATGTGGGTGTGAAGTGTACTCTGTCCAAATTTGTGGATGATACTAAATTGTGGGGTGAAGTGCACACTCTAGAGGTTAGGGAACGATTGCAGGCAGAGCTGGACAGTTTAGAAAAGTGGGCAGCACACAATAGGATGCAGTACAACAAAGACAAGTGCAGAGTACTGCACCTAGGGCACAAAAGTATCCAGCACACCTACTGGCTAGGAAGTGACCCTCTCGGCAGCACAGAAGCAGAAAAGTATCTCGGAGTCGTAATGGACTCCAAGACGAACACGAGTCATCAGTGTGATGAAATCATAAGCAAAGCTCACCACACTTTATCATGCATCAGCAGATGCATGACAAATAGATCGAAGGAGGTGATACTTCCCCTCTATGTGGCACCAGTCAGACCGCGGTTGGAGTACTGCATCCAGTTTTGGGTGCCATACTTCAAGAAGGATGTTGATAGACTCAAGAGGGTCCAGAGGAGGGCCACTCGTATGGTTAGGGGTTTATAGGACAAGTCTTATGAGGAGAGATTGAGGGCGGCTGAGAGGTGATCTCGTGGCCACCTACACATTCATTAGGGGGATGCAGCAAGGGATCAGAGATGCTGTTCACCAGGGCGCTTCTTAGGGTAACAAGGAACAATGGTCACAAACTGACAGAGAGCAGATTTAGGCTAGCTATCAGGAAAAACTTCTCCATGGTAAGGGTGGCCAAAATTTGGAATGGGTTTCCAGGGGAGGTGGTACTCTCCCTTACCTTGGGGGTCTTTAAAAGAAGTCTGGATAGGCATCTGGCTGGGGTCATCTGACCCCAGCACTCTTTCCTGCCTAGGCAGGGGGTCAGACTCGATGATCTGTTGAGGTCCCTCCTGACCCTAGCATCTATGAACTATGAATACCATCTAAAAGGGAAAGAGAAAGGGTTCGTGTCATGTCTTTGAGGGTACCATTGGTGTGGGGAGGAAATAAAAGGAATGAGATAAGCAACACTACTGAATATATCACATCAAAAACTGGTGTGCCCTCAGCAACAATATTGTGTTCACATTTGGTCATGTCCTTTCTCAAAACTTCCAGCAAAAAAGAGGTAGAGACAAGTGACAAAAATGATTAGAGGCACAGAAAGAATTCCATCTGAAAAGCGATTGAAAAGATTGCATCTGTTCAGTTTAAAGAGAAGATAAATCAGAGGGGAAATAATAAAGATATATAAAATAACAAATGTCATAAAGAAGATAAATTGGATTGTCCTATTTACCCTCTCTCACAATACAAGAACAAGGAGATACTTTATAAAAATAAAAGGCAACACATCCAGGACTTGAGATCAGTGGGAGTTAGTTTGTTTTCTTCCATGAGTTTTGGGTTAAGCCCCTAAAACAGGTCAAAGGGAACACATTTTTACATTGTGCATAATCAGCCAGTGAAGCTGATTAATGGAGGCTGAACAACTGTGCATGAAGCACAGTTATGAGGGCATTACAAGTGGATAGTCATTTTTGTTCTACAGTGTACTGAAATCTTAGCACGTAACGTTTAAGCTCATTTCAGATATGGCTTAGATGCTTTTATGGATATCCACAAGTTTAGTTAGATAAGATGCTGTAATATAAAACCACTTTCTTCAGGTCACTAGCCAACCACTTACCGGGAAGGATTAGGAAGCAATTGCCCCTAGATGCATGCTATGTCTTAACAGTCCTCTACTGAGCTTTTTACATCTTCTCTTTGAAACAACAGGTGCTATCCCCAAATAGAGGGACCACTGTCTGTTTAGAGCTGATAACTCTGATACCTGTTGCACAAAAATATTCCACTAATACAGGCCTTTAATAAGTAGACCCTGGAAATAGAAAGGTTTATATGGTCTGTTCATTTTAGAAAAAGTTAACCATAACTGATCCTTATGAATGAATACTAAATAAGATTTATTATTAATAATGAATAATAGGGATGGATTGTAATGGTTTGTTTATTAGAATATAAATAATTAACAATGATCTGCCATTTATTGTAAGTACTGTTGCTGTTCCTCTTGCAGATTTGGATGGTGTAATTTATATGGTAATTTTGTATGAAACAGCACCAATTACAGCATGGCTATTACAATAAGGAAAGAGAAAATGATGGTTTTATCAGTTTTGCTAACTTTTTCATTTTGTTTAACATTAATGCAGTCTGCAAAGTGAACATGGGGTGGTGAACAGAATAAAGCACACAGAGTTTTGGTGCTGTTTCCTGTGGCTGTATTTAGAATCATAGAAAATAAGGGCTGGAAGGGACCTCCAGAGGTCATCTAGTCCAACCCCTGCTCAAAGCAGGACCATCCCCAACTAGATCATCCCAGCCAAGACTTGGTCTAGCCAGGTCTTAAAAACCTCCATGTATAGAGTCAACAACTTCTCTGGATAACATGTTTCAGTGTTTTACTACCCTCTTAGTGAGAAAAATCTTTCTAATATCTAACCTAAATGTCCCTTGCTGCAACTTGAGAACATTGCTCCTTGTTCCATGATTGAAAAGGAACATATCTTCTTCCAAAGGTATTACTTTTGGCAAGAAATCTATTCCTTGGGCATAAGTAGGAGCCAGGGAAATCTTCTAAATGTATGAAGTGTTAAGAATAGCAGGCCATTGGGCCTTCAAGAAACAAGGTGATAGGGAGGAACTGGATGGAGATACGTGACTGTTTAGTTTAGTGGTGTTCTCTAGAGTTTTGAAACATTGAGATAAACATGCAAGCGGTGAATCTTTTATGGCTCTATGATCAATATATATTTGGGCTGTGGAGCATATGGTTCACAGAACTCCTGGTCCAGGTGAAAGTAACAGAGAACAGCACCAAAACTATGGTAGGTGACTGATTTGCTTAGATCTTGACACTTCCTTGTCACTGCTGATGTTCTGCAGTGGGAGCCGCCCCACCCTCCCCGCATCTCCCGGACAAGCCGCAGCTCTGTCCCATGCCCTGCTTCGGGTGGGTAGTGCCTGCCCCAGCCCCAGCCCCAGCCCCACTCCCTCCCTCACTGCAGGGGCCTTGATCTGTCCCCCTCCTTCCCTCTCCCCTCCCCTTCCATCACAACAGACTTACCAGCTGCACCGCTCTCCACGCTGTATCAGAAATTGAATTGTATCGGCCACTATGCCTCCCTAAAAATTGGTATTGGCCCCAAAAATCTCTATCTGTACACCCCTACTAATTGTATATCTCATGTATACCTGTGACTCTTCCTTAATGCAGTACGGTAATCAGTATGCAAGGGAAGAAAAGAAAGGTAAACAGTTGCTGCATACTGACTCCCAGCGTTAACATCCACTTCCTTTTATGCAAGGTACTCACTTTTTTTTTAAATTCATTGGCTTTTTGCAGAGGCCATTGGTCTCTGGAAACTAGTTAGAGGTCTCTGGACAGATTTAATAGATTTCATAGATTTTTAGGGTTGGAAGGGACCCCAGTAGATCATTGAATCCAAACCCCTGCCCTGGGCAGGAAAGAGTGCTGGGGTCAGATGACCCCAGCCAGGTGTTTGTTGAGTCTCCTCTTAAAGACCTCCAAGGTAGGGGAGAGTACCACTTCCCTTGGAAGCCCATTCCAGACTCTGGTAACCCTTACCGTAAAGATCTTCCTAATGTTGAGTCTAAATCTGCTCTCTGTCAGTTTGTGGCCATTGTTTCTAGTTACGCCAAAGGGCGCCTGAGTAAACAGAGCATCACTTATACCTTGCTGCCCTCCCTACCCCCGACCAATTTGTAGACAGCCACCAGATCCCCTCTCAGCCTTCTCTTACAGAGGCTGAAGAGATCCAGGTCCTTCAATCTCTCCTCGTAGGACCTTTCCTGCAGGCCCCTAACCATATGAGTGGCCCTCCTCTGTACCCTCTCAAGGTTATCCACATCCTTCTTGAAGTGTGGTGCCCAAAACCGGATGTAGTACTCCAGTTGTGGCCTTACCAGTGCCACATAGAGGGAGAGTATCACCTCCTTAGATTTGTTTGTGATGCACCTGTTAATGCATGAAGATCATTCTGGTGCCAGACATAGCTTGCCCTCATTGGGATTAGGCTTTAGCAAACCTAGAAAACTTTAAAGGGAAACACTGATTGGCATTACAAACCCAATCTCTTGTGGTTTGTTTGGGGTTTTGTTTTTTGGGATTTTTTGGAGGGGGAGGGTTGCACTCTACAGACTGGTATAAGATAAGGTATAAGATGAGATGCTGGTTAGTTCAAGCAGTAAAGAATCTTGCTTACAACATTGAAAATCTAAGATTCAACCCCTGATGTTGAACCAACTTGAGGGCAATGTGTATACTGGGAAGTGTGTGTGTGTGTCTATAAATATATATATGATTTGTTGAATCATATATATGTATAGGTGTGTGTATGTAATCTATATATGAATCAGTGCTTATACATGCTGCCCAATATATATATTACCCTCCAGTTGGTTCATAGATTTCATAGACATTAAGACTGGAAGAGACCTCAGAAGATCATCAAGTCCAGCCCCCTGCCCCAGGGGCAGGATGTCAGCTGGGGTCAAAGGATCCCAGCAAGATAAATGTCCAAATGCCTCTTAAAGGAGTCCAAAGTAGGTGCTTGCAGTCCTTGGGCCTTGGGGGCCCGGATAGTAAAGAACTTCTTCCTTCTGTCTAGCCTGAAACGGTCTTGGAGGAGTTTGTGACTGTTTGACCTTGTCACCCCTTGGGACACTCTGGTGAACAGACGTTCCACCAGATCCTGATGTATGTCCCATGTATACTTATAGGCAGCCACCAGGTCCCCCCTGAGCCTGTGCTTTTCCAGGCTGAAGAGTCCCATGGCTCTCAGACTGTCATCATAAGGCCTGTTCTCCTGCCCTCTGATCATGCGCGTGGCTCTCCTCTGGACTCTCTCAAGCTTCTCCACATCCTTTTTAAATTGTGGAGCCCAGAATTGGATGCAGTACTCCAGCTGCAGCCTTACCAAGGCTGAGTACAGCAGGAGGATGACATCTTAGGATTTGCTTGAGAAGCAAGCCAGAGTTTTGCTCACTTTACCAGCTACAACATCACATTGGTAGCTCATATTCATCTTGTGGTCAATCAAGACCCCCAAGTCCCTTTCGGCCGTGGTGCTAGCAAGCGTAGCACTGCCAAGACTATAAGCATGCTGCCGGTTTTTCTTCCCAAGGTGGAATACCTTGCATTTTTTGGTCTTCAACGCCATCAGGTTTTTATCTGTCCATTTTCCGAGCCTGTCAAGGTTGGCCTGGATCACCATCCTGTCCTCGGGTGTGAACACTTGACCCCAAAACTTGGTCATTGGTGAACTTGGCCAGTACACTTCTGATACCAATGTCCACATCATTAATGAAGATGGTAAAGAGTATAGAACAGAACCTTGAGGGACCCCACTGGTCATGGTGCATCACGATGATTGACTTC
>NW_017728995.1:22403881-22406887 GCF_001723915.1 Gavialis gangeticus | reverse complement strand
CCACACAGATACACACAAAAGCTCCCCCTCCTACACACACACACTCACACACACACACACACACACACTCACTCCCTCCCTCCCTCCCTCCCTCCCTCCAACAAACCATAAGCAGTAAAACCACAGATGGTAGACCAAAGAATCTAAATTTCTTAATTTAAAATAAGAGGAATCAGAGAAGTTCCAAGTGATAAAGAATTTACCATGTTTATCAGTAATTTTTCAGTTATTAGCCACTCTCTGTATTAAAGGTTTGTAACCAATCTTAAAGGAAAAACAGTTCTGATAAGTATTGCAAGTATAATAATTTCCATGAATTAGGTTACAGGTATACAATTAAAATGAGAAGGCATAACACAAATGTTCCACTCCACTTAAAATTATGTTTTGTCCAGTGTATCAAGTCTATAAAATATTACCAGCTTAATTTTATTCCCACAAATATAGGATTAGTTTATTAAACAAAACCCATCTTTAAAAATAGAGAGGGGAAAAAGAAAATAGAAGTTGTAAAATAAATACATAATCTTCTTGGAGTCTGCAACTTCTGATATTAATTATCAGTATTTTCAGGACTGCTATGGATGAAATTAAATGACACACAGATGGGAAGTCATTTACAAGGGAAAAATTAGAATTGGCCCATACATGGATCCCTGGTAGGTGCCATGACCCATTAGCAGAGGAAAAAAAGACCTTTGATGAATAATAATTGACAACTATTACTAAGATAATTACAAAATCAATTCACTGCCAGAAGGCCCAGACCTTGGGTCCTCAACTTGTATAGCAACTGCTCTTGATCTGCAAAGAAAAAGTGCTCAGGGTTCACAAGCATTATAACCTCAACATCTGCCTGCCATCTAAAAATAATGATTTGATATTAATTAATGTGAATAGTGCAGTCACTGTAGAGATTGACTGCATCAGAAATGAGACAGTTAACATCACTTCATTCTTCATGTTAGTTACCATTCAGCCTGGACTACCCATTAGAAAGATTTTGAAGTG
The DNA here is from genome assembly GCF_001723915.1 of Gavialis gangeticus. Taxonomy (NCBI): domain Eukaryota; kingdom Metazoa; phylum Chordata; order Crocodylia; family Gavialidae; genus Gavialis; species Gavialis gangeticus. The sequence continues at coordinate 22,405,876 of NW_017728995.1, read as the reverse complement.
AGTTCTTGCAAGAAGAGCAAATCCCAACACCAACATGAATTTATTTAATTCTGCTTCACATAGTGCTTCTCTAGTTTAAGAAAGATTATGATTACCACTCTGTGCTGATTATGTTGTACTTGTAAACATTATACTCTAATTAGGGCACTCCTTAAGCTGCAGTTTTCCAAAATGCATCTGTTTCAGCAGTTTTCGTGTAGACATATGCAGGCATCTTCAGCAAGTTTCTCACACATTTTGAACTGGGATAATTGACACATTTTTCTCCTAAGGAGTTAGATCACTAGTGCTGGACATTGGCACCAGATGCTAATAGCACAATTGGCATGCCTAAGCAAATCAATAGCAAAACTCCTACTATTTTTCAATGGACATAGATTCACTCTGCCTTCCCTCCTCTTCACCTTATCTCTAATAAGTACTGTGGTGTTTAATATCTGCTAGTACAGTTTCCATTTTTGAATACTACGACCAGATTGTATTTTAAAGAGGATTCTGATTTTGAGTGCTGTAAATTTTGCGTGCCAAACTTCTGACACTTTGGACGTGGTATTCAGCAGTGATGACCACCAGACAACTCAAGGTGAAATCAGACCTTCAAAAATCAAGCAAAATGTACCCAAGGCAGGACCCCAGAAACGGAGGCATTGAAAATTGGTGGCCATTTCTTTGAATTTTTGCTTTCATATGTTAGTAGTAATGGAGGTAGGAGAGCTGCATCTTTCATATGAATCACTCATTTGGAATGACCAAAGCAGTTTGCAGATCTGGCAAATAGTTTCAGCTAGAAGAATATGTGGAAAGATATCATAAAAACTAAAGCTTTTCAGTTTCTCATTCTAAAACAGTATTTGAAACAGTTTTTATTGTTTTTAAATAAGTATATAAACAATATGAAATTATGCTTCATTTTAGATCAACTGAAACATTTTATTTGACCCACAGTTAAAAATATATTTGTATTTAAATTTGGGTGAGATAACTGATTGTTTTTGTTTTTTTAATTGACCCAAAGCAATTTCTTTTTTTTAATTTGCTTGGCCACAGCTCTTGTCATCACAAACAGTGGTGATGGAAAAGGGACATTTCAAATTGACTTTTGAAAAGAGCAAGAATGCTGTTAAAATCCAGGAACTTTATTTTAGATGAGAAAGATCAAAGTATAGCTGTAACAGAAGACAAGAGTAGCAGAAACTGAAGTAGATAAAACCCTTGGAAATGATTGCACTTGTCCTCTCTCCCCCCCTACTCCCAGGTTCATTCAATGGCATCCAGCTTGTCATTGGCAAGAGAAAGTCTGTTGGGTTTAGGGAAAAAGAGATACAAAGTATGTCTTGACTCTTAGAATAGAAAGAGATGTCTTATTTGTGCTACAATAATTTTTTTATGGCAGCACAAATTGCAAGTAAATAGATGTCCCTACTCTTTGTTGTGCCACATCAGTGGTGAGACAAAAGGTAGTATTAAATAGTGCTTCTTTATTGTGGCAGATGTCTATTTGCTCTGTGGTGGGAGAGGCTGGGCAGCCTGGAACTGCCTGCACTCTCCAGCCCACCCCAGGTAGTGCTCAAAGAGGGGGGGGAGGATTTGAGGATCCTGATCCTGTGCACCCCAGGAATTAAATTCATGCAGGATCAGGCCCTTCAAGCCTTGGGAACACCTGCCCAACTTGCCCTGCTTACAGACATGCACTCTAGGGAATCTCAGGCTGCTTCTCTGTAAGGAGAGAAAGTTGGGGCTTCGCTTTTACAGATACCTGCTCTGGGATCTCCAAGCAGTGGCAACGCATAGGAGGTGCACAGGGGGTGCACATGCACCCCCTAAGAGCACCAGTGCACCCCTGACAGACTGTGTTCACCATGTAGGCAATGAGCAGGGGGGGCAGGCAGGAGCGTCGATGCCCCCCCTGCAAGTGCTGGCCGATTGCTGTGATCACTGCAGTCACTTCCAGGAATGGCTGTGGCTGCTTCTGGGAGTGGCTGCAGTGATCGGCTG
>NW_017728995.1:22388474-22393726 GCF_001723915.1 Gavialis gangeticus | reverse complement strand
CTCTCCCGACTAAGGTAGCACCAGTCACCCATGACTCCAAGGGTGCATCTTCGTAAGCAAGGAAAGCCTGTGTGGGTCCCAGTAGGAGGCACAGGACCTAGGGAAAACCTGGTTCCTTGTGCCTCCACACTGGGACCCACAATGACCCCGGCCTCTGTGCGAAGCACAGGTTGGCATCATACCAGCACGGAGACACAGAGCACTGGGAATTCTTTGGTTCCCAGGCTGTCCTGTGCCTCCTGGGTTGGACCTGCACCATCCCATGCTACATGGCAAGGCACATTTCAGGCTGGGTTCAAGCATAGAGGTGTGAAGCATTGGGGATTCACTGGGACCCACACTGCCCCATGCTTCAATGGGACCCAAGTCTGAGCAAGGAACACCAGGGCAGTGAGGGATTTATAGAATCCCTGGGCAAGGGGATCACATTGCCCGCTGTCCCACATTGGATGCCATGTGTTTCATGCAATAAAGCGGATCAGTGCAAACTCTTCGAAACAGGCACCATCTTTTTTCTTCTTCTTGACTACTGAGACTAGCACATGGTTCCTAGCCCAGCAACAGGGCTCCTCAATGATTATCTTTTTACCTGCACCCCTTGTTGACTTGTTTTCGTTTGTATAGTCAGTTGCTATACCTGTGCAAGTTACGTGAGAATAGCTGGGCCTTCAGCCCAGGAATTTAGCTTGTAAGCAGAGTTATGTTTCTGCAGATTACTGACTTGAACACTAAATAAATAATCAAGAGAAAGTGGGGGGCGGGCAGTAAGAGGAGGGTGCTTACACAGCATCTGATGAAGTGAACGTGGGGTCACAAAAGCTTGTGTTCTAAATATATATCTTATTTAGTTAGTCTATAAAGGTGCATTTTCACCTTGCCTTCTGAGGGACGTGTCCTGCCCCACCTCAGTCCACTTTATTGGGCAACATCTATTTTTACCCTTACAATGTATGCGAAATGGCGCAGTACACAAATCTGTTGCTCTGTGAGGACTAGCATAGGATGATTCACTGAAATTTCACCCTGCTGGATGGCAATGGTAGTATGACTGCTATGCCCCCTGAAGCAGGGCAGTCTCCTATTCCCTGCTGCTAGGAGAGATGGAATCTCAAAGGATTTTAGTCCCTCAGGGGGCAATGGGGGGCACGAGAAACTTAATATCAACCTTGACTATAGACAGGTCTTTAAAGATGAAAGGCGGCAATCAGTAACATTTTGCACATCAGAAGCATCGAGAGCTGAAGGCAATACATTTTCAGCCCCGGTCTTGAAAAGCTGAATCAGGAATGAGCTAGTTTGTGCTGCTTACTCATTTGGTTTGCTAAGAAAAAGGGTCTGGTGACAGAATAGGTTGTACAAAACATCCACACTAATACTGTAAGTGATCAAAGTCCAGTCACTCCGTAATTTATTCCAAGGTGTATTTCACTGTTTGTTTGGTGTATTCCTGTGGTTTGATTAATATAAAAATAGAGGAATTTTTGAAGAGGGGATCAGAAAAATACTGAACACGAGCATCTCCTGGGAATAGAATGGCTTTATTGTCACATTAAAAAATGGAAATAAGACTGTACTAAATGAGGCAGAGAATGAAGCAAAACAGGTAGTATAGGAAAGAAAAATTATTGATATAAGACCCAAACTTGGAATAATAAAAAACACTGGTACAGTGTCTTGATGGGTTTTGGTGGCGAGGCAGTTGAAGCTGTGGGCATGTTCACATGTGCTCTGGGGGTGCAGGGAGGGGGCGCTTCAATTAAAAAGCTGCTCTAATCAAAATGCTCAAGTGTCTCATGTATCAGTGTCCCTGCACTTCAAAATATTTGAGCTTTTATTTAAAGCTCATTGAACAAGATTTAGTTAAAGCTCCCCCCTCCACCATTTTGAAAAGTGGGGATGGTGATACACAAGACATTAGGTTGGCTGGAGCGTGGTAATAACCACGCTGCAGCAGGCTCGATTAATTGATTAACCAAGTCTGCTTCAATGTGCTGTAATTACAGCATATCAAAGCAGCCTCCCGGCTCATGTACAGACACCCTGTATGTTATGCGGAGCCTCTAATCTAACTCTGCTCCTTGCAGGGCTAGGATGGTCTCAACAACTTCAGGGTCCCTGTGCTCTGATGGCAGTTGTTTATGGATGCCACTTGTTTGGCCCCTCCATATCCTAGAGGTAGGTGTTCTCTACCTGATCTTCCCTTTACTTCAGGACCTCCTCTGCAGCACATGTTTTGGAAGCATCTTTGCTCAAGGGAGAAGAGTTGGGTCACAGAATGGAATATATACAGCTTTAGACACTCAGATTCTTGTCATAATTTGTAGCCGACATCAACAAAATTGGATGCTGCTCTGTCAGCCCTGACTGTGTGGTTGGTACTAATCAGAAAATGGAAATTGCACATTCAGTTAGGTTTGAGGATATATAGTATGTGACAATTCAGTAACTAGTGAAGAGTATTATTTTGCATTCTTAAAGGTTAGTGATGCAACTTGTAATGAATGAAAATTTTCTTCCAGCCATGAAAGCAAAACAATTTGATACATCAAACAAACATATGCTGATAACATAAAAAATATAGATTCACAGAATTTGAGCCCATCTGGGACCATCAGAAGATCTAGTCTGACTTCATATATATCACAGACTACTCGATTTCACCCAGCCACCCCAAACTGAGCATAACAATGTGTATCTGGCTAAACACAGCTGCCAGAAAGGCATCACATGCTGATCTCAAAACCTCAAGAGATGAAGAATCCAGTACTTTCACCAGTAGCTTATTCCTAAATTTATTCACTGGTACCATAAAAAGTGACCTCATTTCTGATTTGAATTCTTCTGGCTTCAGCTTCCTGGTGTCAGTTCTTGTCATGCATTTTCCCACTAGATTAAAGGGACTTTTAGTATCTTATATTTCTCACCATGAATGTGCTCATACACTCTCAATCTTTTTTTCATAAACTGAAGAGAATAAGCTCTTTAAGTTTCTCCCTGTAAAGCACTTCCTTTAGCTTTTGAAATATTTTTGTGATTCACTAGTTTTTTAACATCTTTTTTTTAAATGTGGACACCAGACCTAATCTTGATATTTCAGTGTTGGTCCACCAATAGCATATAAGACACCTCTATTTTACTCCCCTGTTTATACATCCCAAATGGGGGTGAAATGCTGGTCCCAATGAAGAGTTGCCATTGACTTCAGTAAGGACAGGATTTCAGCCCTTCAGTCATAAGGTTGAAAGTGATCTGAAGTGTCTTAGTTCAATCACCTACCCAAATGCAGGAATCCTAAATCATCCCAGATAAATGTGTTTTCAGCATTAAGTACGAGTAGAAGTGGTAAGACAAGCAAAGAGTGGGCCAGCAGGACAGCGATGGTGCAGTAAGATGCAAGACAAGTGAGGGCAGCAGATAGGGTACGTGTTATAAGCATCCTAAAAAATGGATAATTTGCAGAACCAGAGAAATTACATGGGCAACATTTCAGTTTTAGTTTTTTATCAACAAGATGGAACCATGCAAAAAATTTTGTCTCAAAACTCCTTTTTTTTTTTCCAAAGACACTGGGCAGCATGTATATCATGAAGCAACTAAAAACAAATAATTAATTGCCTAACAGTCTAATTCAGAACCTGATGTGTTCATGGAAAGCCAGAACTGGTTCCAGCCTCCCCAAAAATGAATGATATAAATCCAGATAATCTGATTATTAGGAGGAGATTTCCTTCTGGACTGAACCAAAATTCAGATTGGATTTCTTCACTACAGCAATCTGGTGGCATGAGTTAGCTTGTTTAGGTCTTTGTCTTTGCCAGGCAATATGACAAACCCTAGTTATGCCCTGCTCACCATGCTCCAGAACCAATTAGATGACGACTGATGAAGAAGACACCCTGAGGAGTCCCTGTGAGGCTGGTCTTGAGATCTTAGTTTAAGTCACTGGAGACAGCTCAATAGTGAGCTCATAAGCAGATTTATGAGTTTTGATTGAGGCTAAGGACACAGATTACACATAAGCCAGTTTAAGCGTTTGGAAACTGGTTTGAAACCTCTAACAGAACAGACATTCAGTGCACATAAACCAGTTTCAAAATGGCTGAAACCAGTTTGAGATAAACCTGGTTGAATATTGTATCAGACTTAACTGATTTAGGTCAAACCGGTTTATGTCTGTCCCAGACCCCTTCCTGATTTAAGTTAAACCAGAGTCCCCCAGCATCCCAGATGCTTTGCAGCCCTGGGCTGGGCTGGGCTGTCTGCTCCAGAGAGCAGGGCTGGCCCCGCCCCTCTGCTCTTTAGCCAGGGCTCCAGTGAGGACTGCAGCTGGTCAAGCAGGGATCCTCCCCCTCTCCTTCGCTCCCATCTCCCACTGCACGTACTGCAGCCCCATGGACCCTAGGCATGTGGTATACTAGCTAATGCTGAGAGATATCTGTGTGTGTGTGTGTGTGTGTGTCTCCAATTTCACTGGGACAGGCAGACAGAACTGTGTTGGCTTAGGGCTTTTTGGAGCTAATCAACAGGTCATCTGGTAATGTCCCACCATTCCTTCCTTGGAAAAAGCTGTTAAAGAAGAGCTTGAACTAATGAGAGAGGCTTTTGTTTTCTTGATGTGATGATAACACAGTATTTATCAGCTCCCTAATAGCTCCCTTGCCTGTCAGGTTTGCAGACAGTATGAAGAAGCAGAAGGAGATTGAAAAACTCAGTATTGTCAACAGATACATGCACTGCACACACACCTTTTGCCTCAGAGTGCTAACCTCAGGCTGGGGTCTGACAACACTCCTGCCCCTTGAGCAGCAAGAGGGGAAAAGCCTGAGATGGTGCAGGCAGGGTGGGGGTTTACACCCCACCCTAATCAGAACTTCCTGCTGGGGCCTACCCACACCCCCTCTCAGGTCAGCACTGTGGAAAGGAAGGGAGTGCCCCTCAGCTTCTAGCCCGAGCCACAGCAGGCATGTGCCTGAATTTCCTCAGTCCAGAGAGAATGTCTGTGCAGTTGTAAACCAGTTCAACCTAGGCAGGTTAGACTAACCTGCAAAAGTTGAATCAATTCAGACTCAGACTTTTTGAATGCCTGTCCCTAGCCTGAGTGTTGAGACCAGGTGGGTAGAGTATGCTTGGAGCCACACCACCATGGTGTGGATGTTTTTTCATAGATTCATAGATTAAGGGTCGGAAGGGACCTAGTAGATCTTCTAGCCCGACCCCCCGCCAGGGCGGGAGAACAACAAAAAAACCCCAAA
>NW_017728995.1:22385747-22388234 GCF_001723915.1 Gavialis gangeticus | reverse complement strand
CGCATCCTGTTCCTGTTAGCCCACCCCTGTAACCTATCCAGATCCCTCTGCAATCTCTCCCTCCCTGCTAGCGTGCTCACCTCCCCCCAAATTTTGGTGTCATCAGCGAATTTAAACAGGTTACTTTCCACCCCATCATCCAGATCGCTGATGAAGAAATTGAACAGCGCAGGCCCCAGGACTGAGCCCTGGGGGACTCCACTACCCATGGAAATCCTATGTTCCCTTACATACAGTAGCATTAGTTTCCACACCCAGTTACCTGACTCTGCCCACATATACAGCATTTGTTGCTGAACCTTAGGTGCTTACTTAAAAATGGAACAGCGACAAAAAGTTAAAGATGGGGAACAAAATCATCTGGCAGTATCAGAGCTACTGTGTGAAGTAAACATTTTCATTTTAAGGTAATAAAATCATTTTCAGAAAGAAGAGTGCAGGTAAAACTGTAGTGGAAAGGGCAAGGGAAGCTTAAGCAGTGTCAAGTAACTGTGGGCAGATTTAATTCCTTCATCTCTTAAAGTATTCAATAAAAAAAAACATAATCACTATGCCAACCCTAGGGCAACTGTCTCTCATTGTTCATATGACACTTTGGAAAAAGCTAGTGCTTTCTCAAAGAAACAGTGGCTCAATATGTCATTTGAATGTTTATGCCCTTACAGTACTAAAACACTAAAATCCTGGTTTTTAGTATTTGTTTGCATGACAACCCGAGGGTTTTGTCATTGGTCTTTTCATGGGGAAACAAATGACAGTTCTCCCCAGTGGGCATATTTAATTTCCCATTCCTAAATCAATGTAAGCCTAAATCTTATCCATGTGCTAATACCTGTGAATAAAACTTTCACACTTTCTATTTGATTTGTACACAGACATTATCTCCCTACTCTAATGTGAGAAGACAAAATATAAAATGAAAACATATCAACAAATCCATTAAAGCCATTTTCCACATTAATTTGGTCTTCACAGCCCTTGACATTTTTCTAAAGCAATGTAAAGACCAACTTGTCCAACTTTAGCTAGTAGAAGCTGTGAGACATGTTTCACATGTAGTAACTATACGCCTGAAAGAAAAGGCAATTTTAAGCAACTGCACTTAATTGGTCTCTTCTTTAGCTGGAATGATTTCATTCTTGTAGTATCTAAACACCCTTCTCTTTCCCTGGAGGGATTTCTGGATGTGCCATTTCTTCTCTCCAGCCACTACATGGAATATGGTCAGTGAAATGTGCATCCCCAGGTACCAAAGAACAAACCAAGGTCCTTTTCAACAGTTGTATCCATGACGTGAACTTGGGGGATGGCAGGGAAAGTAGCATATGCCCCCCACTGGCAGAAACTTCAGCTCAGGATATAGCTGGCTTTTGCTTATTTTGTGCTCCCTAAATGGCAAAAAAGGGTAAGTGGATTGGGATAGAATACCTGCCTCTCAGAATGGTGATAGTTTGATTTTTAATTAGCCACTAATTACCCTAGCCAACCATGTTGCAGTAGCTGTCCTTTTGGGTTTCTTTTGGTTTAAAACATGCATAGTGTGCTGCCAAATACAGATGGACTGACTAATGTTTGCAATGACAGTAACTTCTGTAGCTTTTGGCCATGACATCAAAAATATTAGATAAAATAAAAAGCTTTTATATTCAAGACTCTTATACCAACCGTCCACCCTCATCATCCATGGCTATACTTGTTCCAGCTGTTAGTTAACTATATGAGAGAACAAATATGTTGGCTCTACAAGTTCTGATTCTGGCATACCTGCACAGGTCTGACTCTCAGTGGTGTGGATGCTATGCTGAAAATGCTCTGCTTCCAGCCCTGAAGAGTTTACTCCCAGACCCAACAGCAAGTGTGACTCAGTAGTCAGGGCACCATCATGACGAGACTTGCAGTGAAAGGAAAGCTAATTCTCCCAGTTACTACAGGACTGCTGGCATATACTGTTTGAAAGTAATTCAGTCTTGGGGTAATATGAAATTAGAAAGTACGTCCATAGATACCTGTCTTATTGAGGTCAGATCAGCTACTTTCAAACGGTACGGGCCAGTGGTTTGTTAAAAAGGGTTGATGTGTAAGCCTGATCCTCTGCTGGTGGAAATATACCTAGTTCCATTGACATACTTAAATTTGTATCAGTTTATACCAACAGAGGTTCTGGATAATGATTAAATAGTAAGATGCAAGATGAGTGGAGTGAAAACATAGCACCCACCTAAATCAGAATCTGCTTACATTCCTGGCAATATTTAATATACAATTAAGTTGGTCACAGGCTCAACAAAAATATTAGCATAGCCACTGCCATAGGGAATTATATGGTTAATGTAGCATTTGCTTCCTCTACTAGTATGTTGACACCAGTCCATATAGCTGGCAACTTGAAATGCTGATCACAATTATAGTGTTACATATTACTTGTATTGCAGTGATTTATAGAAGCCCCAGTCATTGACCCCAATCCTCTATGTGCTAGCTCTTGTG
>NW_017728995.1:22379037-22380747 GCF_001723915.1 Gavialis gangeticus | reverse complement strand
TTATAGAAGCCCCAGTCATTGACCCCAATCCTCTATGTGCTAGCTCTTGTGCAAACATACTAAACAGATGGCCCATTTCTCAGTGGGTTTTTACGTATTGATTGGTCTGGGCAAAGAGCAAAGTTAGGAACTAAAGATAACTAGGGTGAATAATTTTGAATATGTGGGCATCAGGACTTGTCTGGACATTACAACCTGTAATATTAAGGTATATATATTACTGGGTCATAAATTTACCAAGACAGCATGTGAGCATGAAGGCTTTCTTGCTTTTATATGAATAATAATACAGCTGCTTCTTTTGTATTCCCTCCTTTGTGTACTGAATTTGGCGCATATACTTTTACATGAATAATGCAATATAGTAAAATTGATGGCACAGTCCTTTTGTTAAAGCAGTTATGAAATGAGAAAACAAAATCTACAAGGAAAAGTTATGAAAAAAACAACATTTCTCTAACAATAAAAAGATGAAGTTGCCTACCCATTTACATTTGTCTCCTGTGTCATGAATATAAGATCAGATTTTTTTTTTTTATCCACTGATAGTTCCATAAGGCAACTCATTTTTGATAAGCTTTGTCAGGACTGCTGTAAATATAAAAAAGATTTATGAATTAATTTTCATACCTAAATGACAAAATCCTCTGGTACATTTGAGGTATCTGCCTAGCAGTTAAAATGGAGATACGTGTGTGCGTGTGCACATGCGCATGCGTGTGTTTGGGATGTGTGTACGTGTATCAATTGAGCATCCCAGGCACACACTGCTTTTTTAAAAGAGAGCTTAATGCAAAATGCTTTTTTTCATGTTGGAAAGAACAATAAACCATCAAGATAATTGGCCTTATGGGCATATTTCCAAAGAATAAAATAGATGCCTTTATTATCTAGGAAGAGAGTTGGGACAAGAGTGTAGCTTTCATATTTTTAACCATTTTTTCTCTGCTGTGAGCATTTTTACTGTGTTGCATGTATGTTGTTGACCATCACTTATAGGTTAGATGGTATAAGTTAAATGATTTAAACATATTACTGTTGCTACTATTAGTACTATTAACACTACTAATACTACTACTAAATATTGTCTGCTTACTGTATTTTGGGTGCATTTAGGCTCTAAAATCTTTTTGTAGGGCCCCACTCTGCTATGTATTGCACAAATACAGAACAAAAAGACAGTCCCTGCCACAAAGAAATTAGCAAATCAATTTTCCAGTCTAAGCAAAATTGGGACATATTCTGTGCAATCCTTTACACCCACATATCAAATCATAGAAAATTAGGGTTGGAAGGGAACTCAGGAGGTCATCTAGTCCAAACCCCCTGCTCAGAGCAGGACCATCCCCAACTAGATCATTCCAGCCAAGGCTTTATCTAGCTGGGTCTTAAAAACCTCCAAGGATGGAGATTCCACGAACTCTCTAGGTAACCCATTCCAGTGTTTTACTACCTTCCTAGTGAGAAAGTTTTTCCTAATATCCAACCTAAACCTCCCTTGCTGCAACTTGAGACCATTGCTCCTTGTCCTGTCATCTGCCACCCCTGAGAACAGTTTAGCTCCATCCTCTTTGTAACCACCCTTCAAGGTAGTTGAAGGCTGTTCTTACATCCTCCCTCCGTGTTCTCTTCTCCAAATTAAATAAGCATCTCATAAGTTCTCTTCCCCTGCCATCTAACTATTTTTGTTGCCCTCTCCTGGACTCTTTG
>NW_017728995.1:22375459-22378384 GCF_001723915.1 Gavialis gangeticus | reverse complement strand
TTTCCCTCAGCCTCATAAGCCACAGCCCCCGAACCATTTTGTTGTCCCCTGCTGGACTCTCTCCAACTTGTCTACACCCTTTCTGTAGTGGGGAGCCCACAACTGGACACAGTACTCCAGTACATCATTGCCAAATAGAGGGCAATATACTTCCCTCAATCTGGTGGCAACACTCATATTAATGCAGACCATTATGCTCTTAGCCTTCTTTGTAAGATGGGTACACTCTTGGCTCATATTCAGTTTATTGCCCATTGTAACCCCCAAGTCCTTTTCTGCAGAGTTTTACTTAGCCATTCAGTCCCCAGCCTGTACCAGTGCATAAGATTTTTCTGCCCTCAGTGCAGGACTTTGCATTTATCCTTACAGAACCTCATGACATTTCTTCTGGTCCAATCCTCCATTTTGTCCAGGTCTCTCTAAATCCTAGCCCTACCCTCCTGTATCTCCTACTCCCCTCAGCTTGGTGTCATCTGCAAACTTGCTGAGGGTGCACTCTATGCCATCTTCCAGGTCACCGATAAAGATATTGAGCAAAAGCAGCCCCAGGAGTAACCCCTTGAGCACTCTACTTGATACTGGCTACCAACTAGACATTGAGCCATTGATTGCTACCCTTGAAGCCTGACAGTCCAGCCAGTTTTCTATCCATCTTACAGTTCATTCATCCAATCTGTATTTTCTTAGCTTGCTTGCAAGGATATTGTGGGTGACCATATCAAAAGCCTTGTAAAGTCAAGACATATCACATCCCCTGCTCTTGCTGTATCCATAACATCAGCCATCTCATCATAAGGCAATCAGGTTGGTGTGGCAAGACTTGCCTTTAGTGAATTCATGTTGAATGTTCCTAATCACCTTCTTCTCCTCCACATGCTTAAAAATGGATTCCTTGAGGACCTGCTTTATGATTTGTCCAGGGTGTGAGGTGAAGCTAACCAGTCTGTAGCTCCCCAGATCCTCCTTCTTCCCTTTTTTAAAGATGGGCACTATTTGCCCTTTTCCAATTGTCTGGGAACTCCTGCAATCACCACAGTTTTCAAAGATAATAGCCAGCTGCTCTGTAATCACATAAGCCAACTCCCTCAGCACCCTTGGGTGCATCATGTCTGGCCCCATGGACTTGTACACATCTAGCTTTTCTAAATAGTCCCTAACCTGTTCTTTCACTACTATTGGCAGCTCACCTCTCCCCAAACAGTGCTGCCAGGTGCAGTAGTCTGGGTGCTAACCTTGCCTGTGAAGACTGAGGTGAAAAAGGCATTGAGCACTTCAGCCTTTTCTTCCTCCTCTGTCACTAGGTTGCCTCCTCCCTCCCCCCCGATTCAGTAAGGGCCCCACACTTTCCCTGATCTTCCTCTTGTTGCTGACATACTTACAGAAACCCTTCTTGGTACCTTTCACATCTGTTGCTAGCTGCAATCCACTTGTGCATTGGCCTTCCTAATTTCATCCCTGCATGCCTGAGCAATACTGTTATGCTACTTCCCAGTCATTTGTCCAAGTTTCCACTTCTTGTAAGCTTCCTTTTTGTGTTTTAGCTCACTGAACAGTTCCCTGCTAAGTCAAGCTGGTCTTCTGCCATACTTGCTAGTCTTCCTGTGCATCAGGATAGTTCCTTCTTGTGATCCCAGTAAGGTTTCAAACTGAGGCATTGTTCAAAGTACTGCAGAAATCCTCTTTTTGCTGCAGTATTTGATAGCCAGTCGAAATGATTCATAGGGCCACCTTTCTTCCTTGGTGCTGTGCAGATGGGAAATGGACTGCAATAGCCATGCAGGGCTATAGTTAACAACCAGCCAGTAAGTGGATTGTACAGGTCCAGAATTGCATGTCAGGGGACGCAGCAGGCTGAAGCTATTACAACCTTCACTTCCCATCTAATACACAAGTTGCAAGAGCCTGCTGCTTTCTAGTGAATGTAAGCTGGAAAAGAAGAATCTTTCTTTTTGCCTTGCACCTCAAGCGTACTTTACAGGGGAGGCCAGCCATTTTCTCCACTTTATAGCTGGGGAAGCTGAGGCACAGAGGGGTGAGTGACATGCCTGAAGAAGCAAAAAGATCTAGTCTTATACAGTGAGCCATGTGCTTATCTGATGTACAGGGCCATAGCTTCAAGGACATCTCTCTGTTCTGATTCACACCAACACTTGAAGTATACAAATGATCCATCTCATTGCAAGATAAGGAGACAGCAGGCACCATGCCCTATAAGACTGGGTCTTTGTTATAGTGGTAAATAGCACTTCACTTTTCTCCCTGTAGTATTCCATTTGATGTAGATTATAAGCCCTTGATCAGGGCTCATGTCTTTTATATTTGCAAAGTGCCGGATCATCTACTGATGCTTAATAATTAATAATTTATATCAAAAGAAATTAGGTTTCTGACTATCAGAGGAGTGATATTTTGGAGCAGACTCCCAATGTGAATAGTACAGGCAAAAACACTTATATAATTTTAAGACAGAACTGTGTTGGTAACAGGGATACAGTTGCCTGCAATACCAAACTGGGCTTGATGACCCAGGAGGTCAGTTCTGGTCTTATGATCCTAGAAATAAAACCAACCTTTAGAAGGAAAATTACAGGTGAGGCAAGAGCAATATTCCTCCTTTGCCTCTGCTGTGTTAGTCATAAGGACCTGCATAGAGTAAATTGGCAGTTTGAAGGTAAGTAATACTTGTATTGAAAGTAGATTTGGAATTATTAGAAATCTCCTGTGGTGAATTGTGTAGTCAACTTGACTTCAATATCAAAGTAAGGTTGCTTTTCTTTTTCCTGGAGCACACAGAAACAACTACATCTGTTGGCTCAATCCATGGCTCAGCAAAAAAAAAAAGGAAACAATTTGCTGACAATTTCAGTGGCATAATGGTAGCACAAATCCTAGTTTATCTTAGTATAGCGAGCACTAAAACTGGGC
>NW_017728995.1:22363375-22370459 GCF_001723915.1 Gavialis gangeticus | reverse complement strand
TAGAAATCTCCTGTGGTGAATTGTGTAGTCAACTTGACTTCAATATCAAAGTAAGGTTGCTTTTCTTTTTCCTGGAGCACACAGAAACAACTACATCTGTTGGCTCAATCCATGGCTCAGCAAAAAAAAAAAGGAAACAATTTGCTGACAATTTCAGTGGCATAATGGTAGCACAAATCCTAGTTTATCTTAGTATAGCGAGCACTATAACTGGGCATATAAGTGATTCTTAACCAAGAGATGTAGAGGAAATAAAACCAGAGCATTTTGCCAGATGCCCAAAGAAGTGTTTCTTTAACTAGAGCCCTCAATTTTTTTCAGCAAACATTGCAGGTCATATTGTGCAACCCTTGCTTGAAAAGGGCCGGGAGGGGGGGATGCAGACATTGTGGCGCATCATCACATATACAATACATATTTTTCTTCAGTTAAAAAGAAACTAGAAGCTTTATTAATAAGCTAGGGGCCTAGGGCTGTATTATTCAGTTTAAGATCAAAGCAAAAAAATAAGCAACTTTATTGGAATGTGCATTAATTTGTTATATCTTTGTCTGGTATACAATATAATAAACTAGGAAAATAGCTTTAAAATTATTTAATTAGTCCTTTAGTCATTAGAATTAAATGTATGAATGCAGAATGAAAAGCACGTGGAATTAAAAGCATCTCTTTTTCAGAGCCATAAAACAAAATATAGCCTTTTTGATTATATAGGCCTTGCATCCAATGCTTCACTAACAGTTATTTCTACACTGTACCTCCCTTGGATCCACCCCTGCCTGCCACTAATCATCTTAGTAAATGCATGCAACTATTTAAATTACAACTGTACATCATTGATTTTTAAATTAAAAAACGTTTGGTTACATTATCATAAACCAACATGTTATCTGGACTTCAGTACCTTCTGGGACTAATTTAGGGATATGTAATATAATCTTATATATAATTTATATATAGCATGTGTGTGCACATGCATGCACCTATATAAATACAGTAGCACCTAATTATCACAACTGAAATTGTGTTGGGTTCTGTATATATGGAGCAATTAAATTCCCTGTCCTGAAGAAATGCAGCCTACACAGGACAGAAGAGTATGAGGGAACACAGAGGCATAGCACAGGGGACTTATACAGGGTCATACGACTCATCAGTGATAAATGTACAAGCAGAGCTCAGATCTCCTGAACCTTCCTTCAGTACTCAATATAATTCGACCATGCTACTTTTCCTGGTAATAATGATAATATACATAAACACATAACCATTACCGATCTTTGGGAGCATCTACACATGCCCATACAATGCTGCTATTACTGAGCCAGCATTTAGTACTTCCAAAAGGAAGTACTAAATGATGACGCAGTAACAGCCTGTACTGTGCCATGCCAGTGGTGCATGGTTATTTTTAGCTGCTACGTCGCCATAGCAATGCGCTAAATCGAGGGAGCGTGTTGCTATGGTGATGTAGCTGCAGCACCACGGTGTGTGCCTGCCAATGGTTACATCACCGTAGTGTGTTGCTACGGCAATGTACAGTCTCATGTAGATGCTCCCTTTCTTGCCCTAATGGCAATACTCCTTTCAGCTGTCTGTGAACAGTTTCCTGAACTGAAGTATATCAGGTTGCTTTTTCCTGGTGCTCGAACATACTTAATCGACAACATAAATCCTCGGTTTATTTTCCTCTGTTATAAAATGGTTCAATCACATTAATCTAAACCCATTCAAGCTCCCTGCTCCCATCAAAAATTACTCTTCCGGCAATTGTAGTTGTTTCGAAAAATGGATAATAAAAAGCTAGTTCATTTCAAGTGGTTCCAGCAACATAAAAGAATATTATGCTGATAGATACTATGCCAGAATGATTGTCAGGTCAAGATACTAAAGTTTTCAAAAACTTGACAGGATAACATTAACAACAAAGAAAAAAAAGGATCTCAGAATGAATTATATGGTGAATTTACACTGATGGGTCTGGTCATTTTGTGCCACTGTACTGGAACCTAGAGAAGCAGTCTTAGAAGAATCAAGGAATCAATAAGCCTGCATTTCAGTTATTGAAGATTATTTCAGCAATGATGTGGCTATTACTATTATGGCACTGCTCAATTGAAATGGAGTTCCAGTTGTGCTAAGCACTGCATATGTGCATACCGAGAGGTGAACTCTGTTCTGATGACATTACAGTGGGAGGAGACAAGCAGAATTGGGTTCAAACAGCAAAGAAAAACCAAATGCAATGTTTTGAAGGGGCTTGATCAAAAAGGAGTAGTTGCAAAGTTGATGATTGACCATAGCAAGTGACTATGTGACAAGGTGGATAGAAGAGTAGAGGAAGATAGCCATGATGTGATTTCCCAGTGTAGCACAACAGATCGGTGGTAGGTTTTGTGATAGTACTCAAAGCTCTTGAGCCCTAGCCAAACGCCCTTTCCACTAGTTCTTGGCCCAAATCTTTGAAATTCAGGCCACCCTAGGAAAGAGGTTCTTATCCCTGATGCCTCCATCTTCCCTTATTCTCTTTATAACAGGCAGTTGATTGCCTGTAACACAGTATATAGCATATAGCACAATATATGCGTCACACAACTACATAAGCAAAAAAAATAAAATAAAATGAACTCACACTCCTTACCTGAGGGAACCATGCTGACAGAATTGAGCATCTAATACAGGTATAGATGAAGATGTTACAGTGGGGTAACATAATAGTTTTAGAAATAAATTACTAAATGGGAAATTCCCATATGCTTACATTGGTATAACTCTAATGGAGTTGAACGGAGTTACTTTGGATTTATACTGATCAGACTGAAATCAGAATCTGGCCCATGGTTAACACTACATATAACTGGTGATTCCAACTGCTATGGGCAAATGCCTGTAGGGTATAACATCACCTGCAGCTGGTATCTGTGATATGGTGTGGAAGGACAGAAAGGTTTCGGTAAAACACATGGCAGCTTCTTGGAAGAGAATGAGCACTCACTGCACACCACGAGTGAAAAAATTGATGATAATATTTTCTTTTCTTCAGTGCTAAGAAATATGCAAAAGTGCCCACAGATCTAGAAAATAGATATCTATATCTTAATTATTTCTGTCCTGAACGAATTCTAATACAAGTCTCAGCCTGCATTCATGGGGAGCGAGAAAGGAGGCTGAGGAAGTGAGAGGACTTGTATTAACCTATTAACTTGCATCCCCCCTGAGGGCTTATTCATCATGGTGTCTATCAAAGTGTCAGTCTTTTCTATTACCTCTTCCCACAGAAGATGTCTGTCTATCATTGTCACAGTCTTCTAGTGGGATTATCCATCATTTTGGGTGAAGCCAAATCATTCATTTTCATGGCTGTCTACGTTAGTGAACCAAAAAAAGGGTGTTTTATTCAACAAAAGAAAAATGATGGAATTGCTCTTTTAATCATTTTCTTTTATTACTTAATCCAAAAGGCTGAGATGAGGCTCTGCCATTTATTATAGCAGCAGCCGGCAGCACCATTATACTTCAGGGTGTAGCAATACTTCCTGTCTTTCAGTGGTTTAAATAAAACTGGCTATAAACATTAACTCTAGGCTAGAGTTTGTCATACAGTACTAAGATCTCTCAACTTGGGAGTGATTGATTTAATTTATTTGTAATTAAAATTGATTCAGGGAACTGCTTGGCTCACTGAATTGGTATTGGTCTAAAGGAGACTTCTACTTTTTTAGTCTGCCAGCTCAAACCCACAGTATGCTGATGGTGACTAAGGATGTCTATGCTGTTTCAACTCTGCTCTTAAGACCACAGCCAAGAAGCATGCCCAAACCACCTATTCCTGTTCCTTGGCTACCAAACCAAGAAATGGTGTGGTAAAGTCTCACTGAGGGGACTTTCTGTCACTGCTCTCAAACTCTTGTCTCAGCATCCTGAAGGGTAGTGGTCAGAGTGGTGTCTCATTGCAAGTTTGGTCACATGTAGAGCAGGGGCAGGTAAGTGAAGTATGTTTCTTGGTCAAAATCTTAAGAGCACCACAGTATAACCATATCTAAAATTCTGTGGTAAAGCCTGTGCTGTAATGCAAAAATACTCAGATTGGCAAGTTCAGGGGGCCAGAAGCAGGCCAGAAGACTGAGTTCCATACAGGCTAGTATCTCCGTGCTACATTGTAGACTGCTGTGTAAATATGACCTATATCAAGGAGGTCAAACTCACCTAGACATTAGGGCTGGATCTGCATAATGGGGTTCCTTGTAGGCCTGCAAATGAGAGCAATAATATTTGCTGAGGTGTGATAGAAAAAAAACGCAACAACCACTTATCTAAGAGCATTTAGTTTTAAGGCTTGAACATGCAGAACAGGCAACAACAGATTCACAATAGGGACATAAGCACTTCAATGCTAATTATTTCAGTGTCTACTTTTACTGGGCGTGTCTACACATGCAAATAATGCGGGATCAGTTTACTCTACAGTAAATTACTCTGGAGTATACTGACCCAGGTATGCATCTACACGTGCACAGACTCAGGAGCAGATTTGTTGCTCATCGCAGAAATCTGCTCCTGCCCCCACCAGCCCCCTGCAGTTTCCCCTGGGTGCTAGCCCAGGGACTGTCAGAGAGCACAGGGCCATAGAGAGGACTGGGACATTGCTCCCTGCCCCTGGGAGCTTCCTCCTGCCAGGGTGGGATCCACCACTGGAGGCCAGGTGGGGACTATGTTCCCCTGCCCCAGTAGCAGGGAGCTCCCAGTCCCCACTCTGCCAAATGAATGATTGGGCTTCACCCAAATTGGGAGAGAAGGCTCTCCCAGCTCAGGCTCCATGACTAAAGAGCTTGGGCTGGGAGATAAGGATGTCCCAGCCCGGGCCCCATGATCACAGAGCTAGTGCTGACAGATAATAATCTCTTAGCACTGGCCCCGCAACCATGGAGTGGGTTCTGGGAGATAAAGATCTCCCAGCATGGACCCTGCAATTCGGAAGCTGGTGCTGGGACATAAGAATCTCTCAGTGCTGGTCCCATGACTGCAGAGGTGGCACTGGGAGATGAGGATCTCTCAGCCTGAGCACGGCAATTATGGAGTTCAGGCGGGGACATAAAGATCTCCCAGCCTGGGCTCTATGATCATGGAGCTTGGGCTGGAAAATAAGGATCTCCCAGGACTGGCCAGACAATCACAGAGTGGGGACTGGGAGCTCCCTGCTGCCATGACAGGGGCGACAATGTCTCCACCCAGCAGTGGCGTCCTGATGGGGGGGGGCTGGGGGGGCTATGGCCCCCAGGCGCCGGCCTGAAAGGGGAGGGGGTGCCACCCAGACCGAGAGGGTGTGTTGCTTTCCACTTTTGGTGTATGACCCACAGCATTTGTTTACCTGCTATGGCTGGAAATTTTGGCCACCACCCCTCCCCTGGCATCAAGTGTGCTACGATGTCAATATCCCCATGGAAGTGCTGTGGGGCGGGAGAGGGGGTACTGCCCCCTGCTTCGATCATCATGGGGGGGTGGCAAAAATGCAGGCATTGGCTCCCAGGTGCCAGAGACCCACAGGACACCACTGCCACCCAGGTTCTGGTGGCAGAGCGCATACCAGAAACAGACAGCTCCCAGGGTCAGGAAACAATCTCCCACCCCTTGCTATCCAGCTGACCAGGAACAAAATGTGCTCCCAGTCAGCTGTCTGCATGTGTGCTACTGAACTGTAAGTAACTGAGAGTAAATTTGCTATTTGTATTTACAGGTAGCAAAATTACTCACAATTAGAGCAAATTACTGCATAGTAAGCATCTGCACATGTAGACAGTGATGCTTACTGTGCAGTAATTAGCTATAATCCCGAGTAAATCACACCCACTGATTCCTAGTTTAATCCCAGAGATACTTACTGCTTAATCCTGAGCTTTATGTTTGGCCGTGATCTTAGAACTGCATCCAATGGGGAGAATCTTTTTTGCTTGGGACCATCTAGAAGTCATTCCAGGATCAGAACCATAGGTTTCATTGAGTACACTCTTGATAGAAAATTAGGGCTAAAGGGTTTAAGAGCCCAATTCTCCAATTATGTACATGCTTCACTTTAAGTACATGACTAATCCCATGGGATATGATTATGATTTGACATTGTATAACTACGGGTAAAGCAAAGGAATTTAGGGATTTTGAGATAAAAGGGAAAGAATCTGGTTGAATTAGGGAAAGGGAAGAAAATAATGTGAAGGACTGAAAAAGAAAAGGGACACATCAAAAGGTTCAGTTAAGCTTTGGATCAGATGAGAGACTCATCTGAACTAACCTATTAAATATTTTGGGATTCTGTATAATATCAAATAGTAAGAATAAAAGAGTTCCATAAATTCTTTTAATAGTTGTTGTTGGACGATTCAATATACCCTACTTATACTGTTATGAAAGTGTTCAGAGCAAAATATTTAACAATAATGATTACATGCAATTTTCTCCCCAGGTTTAATTGTGACATATCTTTCATTTCACTGCTTGATACCAAAATGATCATACCTTTAACCTTCACATCAGATTCAACATTGTGAAAGCACGTAAGAAAGTGAATATAGCAATGCAAGATGAACTTTCTAACACTCTGAATATATTGTAGTCAACTTCGCTATTTTAACAATAATTTCAATGATTTCCCTATCAAAATAACATTTCTCATGCGAATTTTTGATGATTCAATATGATGATCAAAAAAATCAATTGCAATATAATGCAATTGTATGTTAATGCCTTGTTACAGATTAGATTTTAAATGTATGAAAGTTACCTGCCCTTGAGAAAAAAAATCAAGAAAATAACCAAAATATGGCCAAATACTGAACTCACAATTTTAAAGACTCAGTCTTTAATATGGGGGAATATCTAGTGGCTAGCTTTGATGTTAGATTTTTAAAAAAAGGAAAAAATAGAAAACTGTATGACAATAAAGATAAAAAATATCCCATATAGTAGTTTGCTTTATAGGCAGCAAACATCATTTGGAGACTTCTTGTAGAGAGGCGATGTCTTTCTAAGAGACATGCTATATTACTTAGTCAGATGTTTGTTAAAATACTGTTCACAGGCCTGACCCGCC
>NW_017728995.1:22356581-22358375 GCF_001723915.1 Gavialis gangeticus | reverse complement strand
GTCTTTCTAAGAGACATGCTATATTACTTAGTCAGATGTTTGTTAAAATACTGTTCACAGGCCTGACCCGGCACCCAATGAAGTTAATGGCAGTTTCTTGGAGAGCTTTGGATCAAGCCTAGAGAAAGAAAAAATAGTTGCACAGTGAACAATGATCACGGAATACTTAGCCTCAGATCTAAAATGTAGAAGCTGCACTAAAAATCACTAAATATTTATAGAGCTCTAGAGTTCAAGAAATAATTATTTAGCTGCTTTACATAGCGTGGAGATGATGTCTTATTACCGTACAATGTCAATTCCCCACCAAGTGCCAACTAGACACTTCAGAAATGTTGAGTGCCTTCTCAGAATCGTTCTCCCAGGCCCCTTATTTGTCATGCTGTCTGCAAAGTGGTTTGAGGAATATTGTGCTAACCTAATAATAAAATAGGTCAAATTACATAGTAATCTTTGTCATGGAAAATTTCACGTGTATGCTGGCAATACAGGAGTGGAGAAATGAATTGGCTGTGATAAGCATGCGCCATGGAAACAGGCGTAGCATGTGTCCTCTGTGCAACCTGCAGGCCTGTCACTCAAGCCTGACCTACTTTTGGTTCCACGCAGACTCAGTTGATACAGAGGACCTGCTGAAGCGCATGCTCATTAGTTCTCTAGTATGAGGTAACTTGTCTAGAAAATTCTGCCGGCCAAGCAACCTAACTGGCCAAGGGGCTGCTTTAAAAAGGTTAGTGAGCCCCTCCCACGGGGGGAGATCCGCTTGAACTGAGGACAGAGCCTGGTCTCAGAATCTGTCTCTCAGTAGGGCTTCCTGGCCTGTCAGTCTCCTCC
Organism: Gavialis gangeticus; assembly: GCF_001723915.1. Lineage (NCBI taxonomy): Eukaryota > Metazoa > Chordata > Crocodylia > Gavialidae > Gavialis > Gavialis gangeticus. Next base: position 22,357,541 of record NW_017728995.1, on the reverse strand, counting down.
TGTGAGGATTCTGGCTGTTTTTGCTGCATCTTCACTCTCGATTGTACTGTTCATTCGTGACATCGATTCTCCGGTTTATGAACTATTTTGATTGTGATTTCGACTTCAGCCTGTGACAGTTCCCGCTGTCTCCAGCTTCCTACTTACCTGGCGTTTAACCGACCTCGGCTTCGTTTCTTGACCACGGCTTGGCTCGACTCTGCACACCTTGATCCCGACTCCGGCTATCTTCATGACCACTTCAACCATCCGATTGGCGTCACATCTCTCCGTCCTCAACAGGTTACAGTTTTGTTTACTGTGTGTTAGTTCACTCCTTTTATGAGCCGTTGACCAGTCCTAGGACTATCGAGCCAGGCAGCCGCCCCTAGCCTCCGGGTAAGATAGCAAGGGCTTGGCTCGAGAACCCTGTGGACCAACGGACCACTGTGTTGTTGTTTGTTCGTGCCATCGCACCACTGTAACTGAAGAATTACTGTGCCTACGCCTCACAAAGCATAAGTGAATAAACCATCTGTTATTTTGAAACCACACGCCTCTGTGCCGCTCAGAACTCCGCCGCCGCTAATCCCAACCTGTTCGTTCATGTCTCCATTTGCCACCCCGCTCCACCGTGAACCCTGGGACCTTCACAAAGGGGGTATCCCAACAATCTTGAATAGCAATTGGGTTTTAATGGAAAATAAGTTTCTTCAATCTGGTAATTTTCACTTTTAATTTTCAAAGATTTTTTTTTAGTTCAAAGTTCGTAGGTTCAACAATAACCAGGAATATGTTTAAGGACAATATTAACATTTTACAGTAATGCTAATTATTACCTTAAAATCATACCCTTTGTCATGAAGAGTGTTTACATACATGTATTTACTGGAATACATATGTATATGTATTTACAGGAATTCAGTATTGTCTGTTGGGATCCAATCTACATTGTTTAATACTTCTATTGAACTCATGAGG
>NW_017728995.1:22349651-22351581 GCF_001723915.1 Gavialis gangeticus | reverse complement strand
GGTACCACTCTCTAGTATGGTAAATTTACTTTGTAGACTGTAGACATGGCTTTTTTACCCCATACCCCAGCAACAGCAAGTATTTTCCAAAATAAAACAATGGGACAATACAAGAACAATATGGTCTTCTACTTTACCAAACAACTGTTGAGCCAGTGGAGACAACAGAGAGGATGCCAGTTCAACACTATGGATCCCTGTAAGGGTTCAGCAGCAGCTCTGCTGTCATAGGAAGCCCATTATTTGTTTCCCAATAAAATAGAGAAGAAAGTACATCAGAATGTCATACCATAATTTGTCAGACATAGCTAAAGTGGCCAGCCTTCTCACAGAAGAAAAGACAGTGTAGCTGAATTTTGGATGCTTAACACTGCATATTAAATGTTAATAACACAAGAGAGCCAGGACAGAGAAGAATGAAAGACAATGAAGAGTAATAGTATGGCTACAAATTATAAAGGGCTGTTTTTTCAAAATGGTTTTTAGCATCTTCTCTACTCCAGAGGAGGTCTCCATATTTCATGACTATGCATCATATCATCTCACTTTGAAGAAAACCAGTGTCTTTTAACTAGTACCATTAAATGGGAGACTTAAATCCATTAATTCATCTCTGAAGTTAGTGGAATTACAAGAGGACTGAATTTGGCCAGAGGTGCCTAATTAATTTAAATTGCAATTAAAAAATACCCAGCCAGATTTTCCCTTAACTTGAAGAATAGAATTCTTTTAATCTAGGATGCCCTTTCTGCCGAGAGTAGATTTTTAAGTAATGTTCATAAATAATTGGTCGCCTAACAAACAAGGAAACATCTTTAATCATATGTACAAGCTTAGTACTGCTGTATCAGCCACTTGATTATAATCTTGGGCACTGAACATCAAAGCAATTATACTTTTCTTCTTGGTTTTGTGAGTGCTATTAATGAAGGGAGCAGAATCTGTCTGTTTTGCTAGTGTTCCGTATGTTGAGTTTGCTTCCTAATTTCAAACTGTGACCCTGACTCAAGCCCTTTCATCCTTAATCAGAACTAAATGCAGTGGAAGAACAAACCTCAGCCCTCGTAGCTATGACCTGTTCAGCTGATCAGTGACTTTGGTCTTGCTTTCTTATTGTGCTCCTAATGATCTATTCTGATTGCTTTCTACATAAGTATACCAGTTTAGGGGAGGACTTTCTCCCACCTTGTCCAATACTCCCCAATTTACCCTCCCAGAGAATGGGAATTGGAATCTAGCACCAATACAAGTAATTACCAGTTATTTCTGTAAAAGCAAGAAATTATTAGTGAATCAGTTGCAAAGCTGCTGTGAAATCACAATCACAGTTAGACATTTCCTCTGGCACCCAAGACACAGCACTGGGATATAGATTTACTCTTCAGTGTGTATTTGAGCAACCATGAATTCAAGTTGAGTAAATTACCACTGTCTGTAACCAGTAGTGAGAACTAAATAAGTCATTCTGACCGTGGGTGGTGGTAGAAAATTATATGTGTAGGAGCATCACCTTTCGATCAGAATGTGAGAAGATGTATAAAAAACCTGGGGGGGGGATGGTATGGGACACACTACGTGGAGCCTGTTAGCGCTCCTTAAGTAAATAGAAAAGTTCTTGTTGACGTCAAAAGGCTTCACATCATACTCTTAGGCTGGATATTTATCCTCTGTGCAAATCTTAAAATGTCTGTAATTTTTCAGGATAGACTCAAAATGTTGTCCCTTTTAAGTGTGTAACCCAGGTGGTACTCAGAGATTCATAGACTGTAAGGCCAGAAGGGACCTCGGAAGATCATTAGGACCAGCCCTTTGCACCAAGCAGGAAAGATAGCTGGGAGTCAGGGGACCCCAGCAAGGTGACTGTCTAGTCTCCTCTCAAAGATTTCATAGTATCATAGAATCAATGAGTCGGAAGGGACCTAGACAGAAC
>NW_017728995.1:22334417-22343253 GCF_001723915.1 Gavialis gangeticus | reverse complement strand
CCAGGTCGAAAATGACCCATCCGCTACCACTCTCTGGGTACAGCCCTCCTGCCAGTTGGTGACCCATTTGACTGTGTTATAGTGTAACTCCCTCCCCCATCCCATCCTCAAGTAACACATCCCATGTATAATGGCTTGGCACATCTGCACAGGGATAACTACTAGGGCTGTGTGAAGCTTCAGTCTCCGATTTAATTCAGCAGAAATTCATCCCGATTCGGTGGCCAAATCTCCAAATCCAAATCAAATCAGGAGACCCTTTAATCTCTCTGAATTGAACTGGAACCTTCCAAATCGATTCAGAGAGATTCAGAAAGATTCGGCGATTCAGACATAGACACAGCTTTAAAAGTTTTTTCTGCATACCTCAAGGTACCAGGTGGCTTGTGAATGCTGCAATGCTGGGGCAGATGGAGTGTCCCACAGGAGTTCAGGGGATGCCCCAGCACACTCGGCAGCAGGCCCAGAAGTGGAGCAGAAACACTTCTCGTCCACTTTCAGGTCCACCAGGGAGTGCCCCCCCCGCTTTCCCCCCCCAGCTCAGTGACTGGAGCCTTCTGGGTCTGGGGGGCATCTGAGATCGCCCCATGGCTGATCACCGAGCTGGGGGAGGTGCAGGGGGGTACTTCTGGGTTCAACGCCAAGCATGTGGGGGGCCCCCCACACTCTTGTGGCATGCTCCATCCACCCCACCATCATAGCACTCATGAGCCATGCCCGGTACCTTGACGTATGTAGAAAAAACTTTTAAAGCTGTGTCTGTGGCTGAATCACTAATTCTCTGAATCAGCATCAAATCTTCAGATTCGGATTCGACTGAATTGAATCGAGGACAGTGATCCAAATCAGCAAATTGAATCACTGTCCCCACTTTGGGCCGAACCAGAATCCAATTCAAATATGGCCCATTCCGCACACCCCTAATAACTACTATAACTCTTGTAGCTCTCTGTGTTGGGGGAAGCAAATACATCCACAAACTGGCATGCACAACTTTTTCTAGTTTTACTCCTCACACCTGCCAGGCTCTTGTACACCCATGGGAGAGGGTAAGTTTTGGCTTGGAATCATGTTGGTCCCCAAGTGGGACACCTTTACTTATTTCACCTGGCCCCTTTGAGAATTGCTATTGAAGTAAAAAAAACTCTTCAGTATGAGCCTAGGGTATTGTAATCAGGCCCAAAGCATCTGATAGGGATTGCAAGAATATGCCTTAGCCAAGAAATGAGATACAAAATACTGCAAAGCTAAATACAAAATGTTAAAAATCAAAGTCAAGACCTTATGCCTTGAACAAACTGTACAGATAAAAAGCAGGCTATTTTATTCAAGATAATAAATAACCCAATGCCTTCATTAACCTTTATTCTTTTTTATTAGCAGTCCTGGCACCATGACTGAGCTGAGCCCAGCAGGCTGCCCAGGCAATGACATTTCAGAGACTGGCAAAGCAGTACAGTGTGTCAGCGTAACACTACCTTGAGTTTTTGTCATTCACAGTGGGAAGAGAGCTGGCCAGTTTCTTTTGTCTTTTTGAGAAGGAGTTGAACAAAAATGGAAGAAAAAAAGAAGAGGAGAATTTTATTGGGTTAATAGGAAACAGACTGGAAAAACACATTTTTGAGACTTCACTGACATTATGATAAACTGTGAGGTACATACCACGGCTCAGGTAAAATGTTAAAAAGCAGAGGAAAGGGTCCTTATCTAATCTAATCAATGGCTAAACTGGGCGATGAAAGTACAAAACTCCCACTATTTAGGAGCTCTGGGAATGAGACAAATGTCTCTTCATAAAAACTTCTGGCTTGAATGGGTAATAATATCCTTTAGATAGTCTGTCTAGGAACTCATTGATGTGCTTTTACCTGTGAACCTAGCCTAAGGACTATTCCAATGAACACATGCACTAATGGCACTTCATATTAAATAATTTTACAAAATAAAATCATTATATGTGTATTGCAGAGACCCCGGCTAAGGGTATGGACATGAACACATGGCACATTCAGGTTGGAATACCGGTGTAAGTGGCAACAGGGTCCAAAGCAGACAGGCAGTCAGCTGTCCCTGGGTAAGCACTGTACCGGGTGCTATTACAACCAGAGGAGATGGAAGAAGAAATCTGTTTGCTTTGAGGAAGACACTACCCCAGGATAGAAGCAGATGCATGCCACCTACACTTAGTTACACCCGTGACATTTTACCCCTGTTTTTTTCCAGAAAGACTCTTACACTGGATGGTAGCAAGTTACACCACTGTAGCATTATATGTCAAGTGCCTTTTACCCCTAAACCCCACAGTGGGGGGTTACACAGTGACAAGTTACACGTGTAATTAGGGTTTTGTGTCCTAGACCTAGGACTCCCTTGTGCTGTATACTACACTGATATATATTTAGAGACAGGCCCTGCTGTGATGAGTCTTACTGATGCCTGTGTCAAGAAAATGTTATGGTATCTGTTACTTCTAAGTCCGTCACTACTCCTATATTACCATGAGTTAGCTGCCTTAATATTCTTTAGCAATTCCCATTCTTGTATGCAGAGTAGGGCCAAACTCTCCAGATCTTTAGAGACAAATCAGTTGCGTCAGTCAAACCCAATGATATAACAAAACAATACTAATTTCCCTAGAAGTATTTTTGAAGGTTCGCTAGGGATGCTGGAAAAGAAAAGAAATGATTTTCTGGTAAATGCCGCAAGATGGAAGAAAGTGCCATAAGAGATGTTAAAAAAAAAGGAAGTAAAAAAGATATAGTATAAATAACTTGCATTGACTTTTTGTCATTGTTTTAACATGTTTTACATTGAGACAAGGATTTGAAAGGTTGAATTGAAAAAAAACACCATTCACCTAGTAGGTTGGTACTGGAAGACTGAGGGGACATATGTTTCTTAGGATAACAGATCAAACTCAGCAGCTATCCTTAGTGCAAAATAAATTATTGCTTTTAATAGAATTAATTGTGCTCTGTTGCATGTTTCCTTTGTAATTGATAGGCCAATAATATGGCTGCTTTCCTCTTTTCTCATAATGGAATTGCTTAAGCAGACACAAGTTATGCTTGCTTCTTTTGATTAGCAAAAACTATTGCCTCCAGCATTAACTAATTGCTTCCTTGGAATTTGAGCAGAGCTATTTCTTTTATATAAATGCTCTAGTTTAGTTACTTCATGCTCCAAGTATTTGTTTTTGTATTTTTTTCAGAAGACGCTGAAGAAATTGTCTATTCTCTGCCCACAGTATGTAAGTTCATATAATAGAGGCTATTATGGAAGGTCTTGATCTGAAGAGATTCTGTATAATATCAGTTATGTTTGCCACCTGTTCATGTTCATTGGGCAATGCCTTGCTAAATTAATCCATTTGGAACATTGACTGTAATGAAGGTGGGGCATAACAAAGTTTAGGCCAAACAAAATTTGCAAACAGAGGTACCCAAAGGTAAGGATCAACCTTAAAGAGGCCCGAGTCTGTCACTAGCTCTGTGATTTCTGAAGGGTAGGGGTAGCCCATTCAAAAGATCAAGAGATAGAGATGCCCTTAACTAGAATGAGGCACTATTTATGTTGTTGAAAATCTAGGTTTGGGGGCAGGGGATGTGGACGAAAGGGAATTATTATGTTATGAGTTGACATAAACTTAGATTCCTGACTAACAGGTGTGCAGTTTGATAAAGGTTAATAGGCTTGGTTTATATTCAATATGTTGGGCATGAAAGGGGACAGAAGTAAAATACTGCCAATCTAGATATATACCACACTATATTTTAATATAGATATTGTGCTTTATTTTATGTGCTGTTGACCACTGAGTTACCTTCCTTGACAGGCCTCAAGCAAATTTATGTTTATGCAAAGAGATTTGGCTCACAATAGCCTATTAAATCTATTTCATCTAAATCATGATTTATCAAAATGAAGGGTACCATTAAAATGCCCTCCTGTTATGGTGCTCTTTACTGTAAGATCTGTCACTGTTTATTCTGTTCTAGAAAAAGGAATGAGGAAAATGAATAAGGTTATGGGCAAGCCTTATTCCTGGTAACCAATGAGACATTTGTTCCCATGGAGAATTTCTGAATTTGTCTGAAGCACGTGTTCATCTCAGACACTTTCCATTTCCCATTGTCCTTTATCCTTCAAATTGCCTTCCTATTTACTGAGTTTTCCTTGTGCTAAAGAAGCATTGTGTCACTCCTGGGAGGGATTCATCCCTCTCCAGAGTGTAGTCAATATTTTCACCCCTGCCCTGCCCTGTCCCAAAGAGGGAAAGGCAGCTTTCACTTATTCTGGGAGATGTACTGTGAAGGATGCAGTACAAACCTAATTTCCAAGCTTAAATCAGAGAATTTTAGGAAAATGCATTACATTACTTTAATATACTGAGTTACAGTAGTTAGGAGATAGAGCAGGGCTGAGTAATGCCAAGTGGCCCAATTCTGGAGGTCCGTTAGGCTGTTTCAGTCACCCATGGCTGAGCGTCCCCATGCAATGTCCTGCGTTACTTTGGGTTGTCACTCTTCTTACAGGTCCTATGTTAGTCTAATCACTCCCCTCCAGTTTTGACACACAGATGCACTGTACCATATATAAGTTTCCCTTTGGGTGCAATTGGGACTCTGCATTACAGATATTATAAAATTACTTTCTGACCATATTTTATTGCTTCAACCATTAGGAAGTTCCTTATTCCAGCAAGTATCCATTTCTATACAGTCTAAATAACGTTCTCCAGCTAATCTTGGTTTTGCAGAGCCTGTCTACCACTCCTAGTGGTAGAAAGGAATCTCATGAGGACATCTGCCATTGCATGTCAGCCTAAAGTGTAGCTTCATTTCTTGGTGCAGGCTCCTGAGCTAAATAAATAAACTTTGGCAAAATTTGTCTACATAAGTATACGTAATAAGCACCCACATTTCAGAACACATCTGAACTCCCCTAACCTATAATCAATTGCTACCCAACAATGCTAAATCAGCACACATCCTAACTGTGCTGAACAACCCAACTACTGCTACTGCTTCCAATGCTGTTTTTGCATTATGTATTAAATAATAATAACTGTGTCAGCAGTCTCGGAGCAGGCACCAGAACCCAAGACTTCCTTCCACCCTTGGCCACAGAATCAGGCTCACTCTTGCCTGCTGTATTTCTGCCCCTATGAAGCTTGCATTACTTTTTGAACAATGAGGGTGCCCTCAGCACAGCTTACCTTTTAGCCTAGTATTTATGGTGTTTTCCTGGAAAGTGGGAGATGGTGATTTGAATCCCTTCAGGTTGAGGAAAGATTTAGATCTGGGCCATTTTTCTGGGCAGCTCTAGCCAACAGAGTTGAATGCAAAAGATGGAAAGTGTCAGCACCCCCTGCTGTGAAGCTGCACATGAAGGGATGACTCAGGTGCCTAAGTCTAGGATGAAAGCAAGGATTTTTGTGGCTGATATCTTTTATTGGACCAACAGCATGGTTGGGATAAAGTTAGACAAGCTTTTAAATGCGAGGAATCCTTCATTAGGTCACCTGATTTCATTCAAAAGCTTGCCTAATTTTATCCCAGCTATGCAGTTAGTCCAATAAAAATATCACCCACAAAAATCCTTGCTTCCCACATAATTCCTCAATTCAAGAGTACAACATCACTTCGACACTGCCTAAGTCTAGGCAGGGATTTCAAGCTTTGAATATCAGTGTTGCATAGAGGTCCACTCAGGATGGCAGGAAGATGCCTAAGTCTGTTAAAAGTAACAGAGGAGTGGGACTTCAGAAACATCTTCCCCCTAGCTCTCAATCTACATTCCCTCTCAGACGGTTTAAGCTCTTCCCACCCTGCATATTAAGTGTTATAAATTCCTGTCCAGAGCCTATAACTCTTCCCATTCACGGGGTAGGGACCCCCTCCACCTAACTCAGATTTGTAAACTCCACCCGCTTTGTAGAGTGCCCGTGTGAATCTCATCCTAAACTCTTCACTTTTGTTGCTGTCTTTTTGTCCTGTATTTGTACAGCATATAGCATGCCAACTGGGGCTCCTATGTGAGATGGTAGTTGAGATAGGAAAGAAGAATAAAATGATGAAGGTAAACAATTGCAGGTATCAGCTACAGAATACTCCTTGTCTTGCAACACAGCCCATAGATTTGACTGCTTTGAGTGTGAATGAAGACCTATTAGTTTATGTAAGTACAATGAGGAAGAGCTGTATGACTATGAAGACTTGAGAGGAACTGGAGTGATCATGGTTTAGAACTAGGGAAGTACTCAGTGCAAGTACAGATCCAAACACTGCTGAAAACAACAGAAGGACAGCAATAAGTATTAAGTCAGTGGCCATAACAAATATGGTGGGTTGAAACAATGAATGGAGCTGCTTACAGGTATTCCTAAAGATACCAGACACGCACCGGGCCAGACATCGTGTGCAGATGCCCAGTTCTCAACTCCCAAAACAAGTGCTCTTCTCCCATCTATCTTATGGCCTGAGATCTTGTGGCAGCCAGAGGAAATGCTGCACATTGAAAGCATACCTCAAAAAAACAGATGCTGACATCAAGAGCTGGGAGAACCTGGCTGCTAACCAACTCCAGTGACACCACAACTTCAGCTAAGCAGCAGCTCATTTCAAGGTAAAGCATCTTGCCCTCAAAGCAGAGAAGAGAGAGCAGAGAAAAGACAAGGAGAGAAATCCTATCCTACAGCCTACTCTCCTTGTGGAAAGACCTGCAACTTCTACAGACAGATCTGTGGCTCAAGGATTGGTCTCTTAAGTCATTTGAAGACCCATTAATGAGCTCTGGTATAAAGATCATACTTGAATCATGGGTTTGCAAATGACAATTCCTAAAAAATGGCTGGAAAAGGAAAATCATCAGCCTCATTCAGTAACAACAGATGCAGTAAAAGCCACATTAACCAGCAGTTTATTAACCAGCATGCCAATCAACGCAGCAAAAGCGAAACTGTCAGTCCCACTTCTGGTTTCGCCAAGCCCCACTTTGGCCAACTTTAGACCACAGCCTGGGGCAAAGCAACCTGTGTGGGTCTTCCCTCCCAGTCCCCTGGCACACTGATGCCAGAGAGGGGCGGTGGTGCACCGGATGTGGCGGGAGGGGCAGTGGCCCAAACAGGCAAAGACACCTGTTCGCACCTCTCTGGTAGCCAGCATATTTGGTTATCCAGCACCTCCGATTCTTCATGGGTGCCAGATAACAGAGCTTTCATAGATTTCATAGACATTAGGGCTGGAAGGGACCTCAGAAGATCTTTGAGTCCAGCCCCCTGCCCCAAGGGCAGGAAGTCAGCAGGGGTCATAAGATCCTAGCAAGATAAACTTCCAAATTTCTCTTGAAGGCGTTCAAAGTAGCTGCTTGATCCACCTTCAGTGGCAGTCTATTCCAGACCTTGGGGGCTCAGACAGTAAAGGAGTTCTTCCTCATGTCCAGCCTGAAACAGTCCTAGAGGAGTTTTTGACCGTTCAATCTAGTCATCCCTTGGGGCGCTCTGGTGAACAGGCATTCCCCCAGATCCTGGTGAGCACCCCCTATAAACTTATAGGCAGTCATCAGATCACCCCCGAGCCTGTGCTTTTTCAGGCTGAAGAGTCCCATAGCTCTCAGCCTCTCATCATAAGGTCTGTTTTCCTGATCTCTGATCAGGTGCGTGGCTCTCCTCTGCACTCTCTCAAGCTTCTCCACATCCTTGTTGAATTGTGGAGCCCAAAACTGGATGCAGTACTCCAGCTGCGGCCTCACCAAGGCTAAGTACAAGGGGAGAATGATGTCCTGGGATTTGCTTGAGAAGCATCTATGGATGCAGGCCATTGTTTTGCTCGCTTTACTAGCTGCACCATCACATTGATGGCTCATGTTCATGTCGTGGTCAATCATGACCCCCAAGTCCCTTTCGTCTATAGTGCTAGCTAGTGTAGCACTGCTGAGCCTATAAGCATGCTGCGGGTTTTTATTCTCAAGGTGGAGAACCTTGCATTTTTCAATGTTAAACACCATCAGGTTCTCATCCACCCATTTCCTGAGCCTGTCAAGGTCAGCCTAGATCACCTTCCTGTCCTCAGGTGTGGATGCTTTACCCCAAAGTTTGGTGTCATCGGCAAACTTGGCCAGTCCACTTCTGACTCCAAAGTCCACATCATTAATGAAGATGCTGAATAGTATAGGGCCAAGGACAGAGCCTTGAGGGACCCCACTGGTCACAGCATACCACAACGATTGACTTCTGTCAACTACCACCCTCTGGGTCCAACCACGGAGCCAAATCCCCACCCAGCAGATCGTGGTGAAGCCGAGGCCGCAGTTGGCCAATTTTGCTAAGAGGTGATCATGGGATACCAGATCAAAGGCTCTTTTAAAGTCAAGATATATGACATCAATCTCCTCTCCCTTGTCCATGTGATAGGTCACCTGGTCGTAAAAGGAAATAAGGTTGGTGAAGAAAGACCTACCCACAATAAACCCGATAACAGATCTTTTGCTGTAGTAGGATTTATGCATAAGATACACATATGCAAAGCCACTGCTCAAGCCTGATTTTGGACCAATTTACATAATACTTTTCAAGAAACAAAAAAAAATCCCCGTATATACATGAAGATCACTGGCATCATTAAAAGGACTTTTGAATAGCCAGGCAGCAACCTCTGCTGGTACAGGGAAATTAACAGTGGAATTTCTTGTGTTCTGCTAGACATGAAAAGCAACCATCTATTTCTGACAAAAGAAGAAAGGAACACCTATAATATCTCCAGGGGAGAGCACATTGTGTGCTTGCACTGTCCATAGCAAGCTACATCTGAAAACAGAACCACCCCTGCCACTGCAT
>NW_017728995.1:22327541-22329417 GCF_001723915.1 Gavialis gangeticus | reverse complement strand
TTGCACTGTCCATAGCAAGCTACATCTGAAAACAGAACCACACCTGCCACTGCATTTCACTTCATTCAAAGCTGAAGAACACAAAAATGAGGCAAAAGAAAGGAAAGCTACACCACATTTTATTGCTTATTAATTACTCTGGTTCTGGCTGTTACAGGGGGTTTCCTAGATACGTTGTTGAAATCTATTTTCTATCTAGGCTCAGACTGGTCTCTGGCCTACCTTCAGGCCTAGGTCTTTCTGTAAGAGTTCTGTGTAGTCCTACACTAACCACTTTACATGCAGAAAATGCCTTGGTTTCCTAACAGGAAAAATAACTGGTCTGCTGTCTTGAGTGATATACAAAGTAAAAACCAGCTGTGATCACTTTTACAGGACATCTGTTTATTTCCAAGATGTCTCATTTGACTATAGGGATTGGAATATTCCCCATGTTAAAGCACATCTTAATTCCTCCCACACACTTTTGTGCAGTCTTTTGGGCTTGCAGTCTGAGGTGTTAAGTCCAATAAACTTTGTTTTGCCATTCGTAAATCCTCTTTAAAGAGCTCAATCTGTGGTGAGATCGAAGTGTTACCTGTCTTGATCTTGTGTGGGATAGTCTCCAAGTTGACAGACGGTGCTGTCTCATCCATCTGCTCTCTTGACAGCTCCTGGGAGGATGGTGCGTGGATGGGGTACTTCAGCTTGTTAAGTAGCCAGCAGTGGGCTACATCAATATATTTACTGCTTTAATGGAATAAAAATACTGAGATGGACTTAGCGTTTCTCCAGATGCTTTACATAAATATAACAGAGCAGCAGCAAAATAAATGCATGCATAAGGGCCTTTAAACATGTTAAAACCCCGATAGATATGTATGTCATCAGGCACTCTTCACATGCTGACAGAAACCCATTCCCTTTCTGAATAACAATACATGAATTTCTAAAGTGGACATGGCACCAATCTTTCAAATGGGAAGAAGGGGGCAAGATTTCTTTCATTCTTCTACAAACTGGACTAACAGTCCACTTCTTTGTTTCTCCAAAGACATCCAAAGAGCAAATGATTGATCGGTCGAGTGGGTAGCAAAAGGTGCAGAAATATCATCTCCTCAAAGTAATACCCCAGGTAGAGTTATAAGTTTTGTTACAAATGTAAAGGTGCTGAAGGGTTTGCTCAGGGCTTGCAAGCCTAATCAGGGTGTTTGCACCATTGGGATGTGGATTTGCAGCAGGCTGCACACACAGATATAGCAGTGAGATATAGCAGTGAAAAGCTTGGAGCTGAAGGCTGCAGAATGCATGCACCTGATTGGCAGAGGAGCCATAAGCTACCAAGTACCCAGGATGGCCTCGTGTCCTTTACTAAAGGAGCAGGGTTTGTACAAACCAGTTCCTCTCCATACACGTTAGTTCCCTTGGTGCAGGGATTCACGGGAAGGGAATCAGGGAGGGGGCGTTGCTAGAGAAGGTTCTCTGGGAGAGCTAAAGAAAGGTGCAGGGAATTGTGGCTTTGTGGGAGCTCCAACAGACAGCTCAATAAGGTACAGCCAAAAAGGGGCACCCTCAGTGCCAACACAGGGGAGCTGCCTTGGGGAAGTATTTGGGGACGGTGTGATTGTTTGCAGGCATCCAGGAAAGACTGTAAAGGGGAAGAAGCCCCCTTCTTGGGAGCAGTTGCACCCAAGGTCCTGATAGGCAACTCCATCTTCTGACCAGATGACAGCATTGCCACCAGTGGTGATGAATAGCGGGTGCACATGCATCCCCTGAGAGCACTGGTGCACCTCCTGACAGGCCGCGCTCTCCGCTTAGGTGATGGGCAGGGGGGGCAGGCGGGAGCACCAGTTCCCCTTCTGTGAGCACCGGCCAGGAAGTGGGAGCTCTACGG
>NW_017728995.1:22319660-22322541 GCF_001723915.1 Gavialis gangeticus | reverse complement strand
CATCCCCTGAGAGCACTGGTGCACCTCCTGACAGGCCGCGCTCTCTGCTTAGGTGATGGGCAGGGGGGGCAGGCGGGAGCACCAGTTTCCCTTCTGTGAGCACCGGCCAGGAAGTGGGAGCTCTACAGCCACTTCCAGGAGTGCTGTGGCCACTTCCCAGTCGGTGAGTTTTGCTGCGGGGACACGCCCTCCACCCAGGCAGCGAGATTGGCTGTGGGGGAATCCCGCCATTGCTGACTGGTCGCTAAGGTGGCACCAGTCACCCGTGATTGCCGCACCTCTTCTGAGGGACAGCGAGCACAGCTGCACAGGTGCTCAACTAAAAGCATCTCACAGTCGACTGTTTTGCTGCAGGCAGAATGATTCTGTGGGGATCTGGCTGATTAGGTGCATATACCTGTTATAAGTTGCCTGAGTCCTAAATTTGATAACATAATTGCTTTTGGTGCATGATACGTATTTGCTTCTATTTGCTGGTATAGATTATTATCGAGCTCATTGAAAATATTGTGTTTGTTACCTATGTGATGTTGCATCTGTAAATTTCTCCGTTACTATTGTAAATAATAAATTATTGTAAATAGTGGAGTGCTTTCCCATGGTTCTCCCCGCACCAGGCCATACACTAAATGACTTAGTAGTGACTCCTAGCCTTCTGACAGAGTGGGAGTTGACCAAGACCTACTGGCACCCCAGGATCCTGAAAATTTGGACCTAGCTGCTGGTAGCACTGCTGCCAGGGTCACACAAGTAAAGAAATATATAAATTATCATATTAACATTCCCTGTGTAGAAATATAAGATTAGAGTGCACACATTTTCAAGTGCCTTAAGCTAAAAATGCAAGTTTCATTGGCTTCAAAAAATCCAATAATGTTTCTTGCAACTTGAGTCTGTAGCTCACTTGTGTATTTTTCAAAATCCCACTGTCAATGCCTTACATCTTAACATGTGATAAAGATTTCAAAGGACTAATTTGAATACCCCAAATCAGCCCCTGTGCTACTTAAGCCACAAGCAGTGGTTATAAGACTCCCATATTAAATATTTCATTAATGAGGGAGAGAAAGCGCAATGTAATGCTTTTTAATCTCAAATGTAAAAAAATAGTCATTTTTGTACATTTGCACTGCAGTTTTTATTTTTAAATAGTATTACCATATATGTGGCCCATATTTATTGCTACTTGTTTCCTTTAGGGATTCCAGTAATTGAGTTTTTCCTGTAAAATACACTTTTAATTTTTTGCTAACTCAGAAATAAGTGAATGAGTGACAGAGGAATTTGCCTATGCTGGTAGAATGCAATATTGTTAATTTCCCCAAAGCAACTGTCTACAGCACTAGCTATGGCTAAATAATTGAGATAAAAAGATGAAGAATGCACACACCTGTTGTACCTAATTTGCCAAGGAAACTTCATTTATAACAACCTTATTTCTTGGGAAAATCAGTATCCACTTCACAACCCGGTTATTTTTCTCTTTTCAATTGAGATGTTTAACTTATTAAATGTAATAAGTGCAGTGTACTGTATTTTAGGAGCCAATGAAATAAATTTGTTTCAAAAGTATTCAGTACAAAGATAAAAAATGGTAACATTCACTTTTTAGGATTAATTCTGTTCTAAAAATATATGCATCTGTACAATAGAAATATATGTTAAAAATATGTAAATTTTCCAAAGATACTGTCAAGACACTACCCTGAAAAATATTCGTAAATGGACAGCTACATTTAAAATTGAGTCAATTATCGCCTTATAAATACCTTAAGGTATGGTTACAAGAAATAGGTCCCATGACATACATGAGGACCTGTTAGTCATTCTCTGTGTGAAGAGGAAGAAGAAATGCTGAGTATACTGACTGACAGCCATCAGGAGCCAGCATGGAGAGAGGAGTTCCCCGGGAGCCGCCGTTCCAGAGCAGCTGCTCCATAAAACTAGAGCAGCCCCGGAGAAAAGAAAATGAAAGTAGGGACCTGGAAGTGAAAAAGAAGGAAGGACATGGGGAACTGCAAACAGAATTCTGGAGTCCCAAGACCTGAGAAAGTGAGTGGTACAGCTGCAATGGCGGTGAGTGAGCAGCCAGCTAAATCGGGAAACATCAACGGGAGAGGTGTCTCTGAGCAGAACTGTGCAAGTGGTGGGGAATTGCCAAGAAGAACAGGGCTTGCCTAAGGAGAGTGGCTAAACCCCAGTATAAGGTCCAGACTTTAAGTTATTCTCTTCTCCCTTTTATTTTGATTTGCTGTGCCTTTTTCTCTGCAGTCCAGTGTGTTATTAGGTCAGGAAGCCAGAAAGGCCCTGACACACTTAAAAAGGAAACATTTCCCCCAGACTGTGAGATATACCCTGATAATAGGGGCAGAAATGGGGTACCAGCCCAGACAGGCTTTTTTTCTTTTTCATTACTCTTTTTTTCTTTTTTTTTTTTTGAGTACTGGTACTAATAGAGGGCTTAACCCTTGAGAGAGAGTTATAACGCTGGACTTACCTGAAATGGAAGAAGAAGTCTGATATTTCACTCTGATTCCAGTCTGTTGAGATGGCTGCTAAGATGTGTGAGTTCCTGAAGTGGAAAAGAAAAGTTTCCAGATAAGACCAACACAAATGAATGGCAGCATAACATATGGGTGATGCTAAGCTGGGGTGTAGGGGAGGTCAAAGCCCCAAAAGAAACCTATCTTGAGATAATGTTGTCCAATGGTGGGTATCATTACCACCTCCCAATTGTGATCTTTAAACAGCAGGGCGTGGCAGACGAGAGTCGGGACCACCACTACGACATACAGGCAAGTGATCGCAATACTAACAGACAAGATAGGGAAAGTATTCGGGTGAAGTTCACACGATTTTAATCGAGCTTAGACCTCACGCT
>NW_017728995.1:22312680-22314660 GCF_001723915.1 Gavialis gangeticus | reverse complement strand
ATAGGGAAAGTATTCGGGTGAAGTTCACACGATTTTAATCGAGCTTAGACCTCATGCTCTGGTAACTGCCCATGTACATGCTCTTACTTTGTGTCAAGTTACCATGGATAAAATCAAGTCAGCTACCACAGAATAGTTAATATGATATGAGCACATGCCTGCTTACCTTATAGTAACTTGTTCATATAACCATCCCCGTTCATGTATACGTTGGTGTGAAGGTTTCCATTTTGCATTTTACAGCCTATAGCTTTTGCAGTCTATCAATACATATCTGTTATTTAGTCAACACTCAAGTAGTTATCCAGAACCCTCTCAACAGCAGCCTGAGATGCAGCAGCTACTTTCAGGCAGATCAAAACAAAGTATATAGAACAGGAAGAATACGGGGCATTAAGATGCCTTAATGTGCAGTGGACCGTTCTACTGTGCATTACCATGTCACAGCAAAAGCATCACAAAAGAATCTTTTGCTTTTGCTACTGCGCATTAGCACAACTACTGAGCCTTTATCTAGTACTTCATATTAAAAGTACTAAACTTTAATGCACAGTAGCAAAGGTTCATCAATGAACGTATAGACGCACCCACTGTATCTTAATAATGGGTTGTGCATGGTAATTCTCTTGCTATTGTAAGGGAAAATGATTTCTGATAGTCAAAAGCTCTTTAATCTAGCAGAAGGCATATCTAGATGTAGTGACTGGAGGCTGAAGCTAGATAAATTCAGGCTAGAAAAAGATTTAACTGTGAGGTAATTAATCACTGGAACAGCTTAAGTAGGGAGGTGGTAGATTGTCCCTCATTTTACAGTCTTTGAATCAAGACTGGATATTTTTTCCAAAAGATGCTATAACTCAAACAAATGTTGTGGGCTTGATGCAGAAATTATTAGGTGAGATTGTAGGGCTTGTGTGATGCTGAGAACAGATGATAAAAGTTGGTCCTTTCTGGCCTCAAAATGTATGAATCCAGAAATTGTTAAGTTACTTTCCCCTTGCTTGGAAACAGTCTTGGTTCAGGTTTTTTTTAATTAACTTGTCTTTTATGGCTTGTTGATCCTTTCCAAAGCAATAATGCCTTCTTCTACCATGCTATGTATTGGTTCCATGCAACAGCTTTTGTAAGAAGAATGGCACATACTAATGTACTAGGTCAATTGGGCTTTCTATGGGTCATCCTGGAACAAGGCGACAGGGGTGTACAGCAAGCACAAGCTAAAACTGACACAGTCATTTATTTCCTCAAGTGTAATTTTATACTGGTTAAGAAGGTTTAAGATAAAAGAATAATAAGTTATGAAAGCTGTGGTAGAGTGCTGCTCTAACTTGAGTCTGCCCACCCTGGGCATGTCCAGATGAGCCCGCACGTGCCTCTTGCAGCATCTCAAACCCCTTTGAGACACTGCAAGAGGCACATGCAGGAACAGGAAAAGGTTCCCCTTGCTGCAAGTTTGCAATGCAGGGGCAAAATTAGAACCCTGGATATCCTGCAGCCAAAAAAACTGAGAGCTAAATAAAGTGGGGCAGGGCACGGTCCCAGGCCGTGCTCTGAGGCAACTGGAGGCTGGGACCTCCACAGAGATGCTCTGGCTGCCAAAGCATCTCTGTGGTTGGCCCTCACCCTGATACTGAAGCAGCAGGGCTCCAGTGCTGGTAAGTAAGGGGTCGGGGGGCTGGAGGATGAGGGAGGGGACTATGGGGGGACCTCCACATCCCTGCCCTGCCTGGCCCCACTCCTTGCCTGCCCTCTGAGCCCCTCCATCCCTTCCCCACCTGGCCCCATCCCCCACCTTCCCCCCAAGCCCCGCTCTGCCTGGTCCCATCCCCCCCAAACCTCTGAGGCTCATGATCCCTACCTCCCCACCCCAGCATCCCCACAATTAAAAAAAAGAAACAAAAAAACCCTTGGCACTTACTGGCAGGTCCAGCTGCCATCTGGGTCACTGGGGCCCCACCCACACAGGGCTGGGCAGGGTGA
>NW_017728995.1:22307176-22307680 GCF_001723915.1 Gavialis gangeticus | reverse complement strand
TCCTGCTAGGGAGGCCAGTGGCAGGACCCTGCCTGCTCATAACTGGCATCTTGGACCCAGCTGAAGATGTCTGACCTCCTGGCCAATCAGGGCCAGGAGGACATGCTTTGACAGTTCAAGGCAGGCCACTATACTGGGAACATTTTCTGGGCGATAGCTGCCCAGATGGTCAGGCAGGGGCACACATGGCAGTAGTGCTGCACAAAAATGCCTCTACTGGCTGTGCAGTCCCCATCCAGGTCTGGCAGGTGTGCAGCAGGTCACAGCCAGACAGAAATCCCCACTCCCAGATGTCTGCAGTGGGTAAAGTGTGCAGGGAACCCTCTGGGCTGCTTCAGCAGTCCAGCTGGCATAAGGGGTAGCGTCCCCAGGTACCAACTGGCTGGGCCCAAGAAGCTCCTGAGAGTGAGTAGCCCTGAGCTACTTGCCCAGGCATCTTTTTATATTGATGCGGCCAGCACAGGGCAGCTTTTCACACTGCTGGGGCCAGCACAAGTGCTAGCC
>NW_017728995.1:22301744-22302176 GCF_001723915.1 Gavialis gangeticus | reverse complement strand
GCCCGCACGTGCCTCTTGCAGCATCTCAAACCCCTTTGAGACACTGCAAGAGGCACATGCAGGAACAGGAAAAGGTTCCCCTTGCTGCAAGTTTGCAATGCAGGGGCAAAATTAGAACCCTGGATATCCTGCAGCCAAAAAAACTGAGAGCTAAATAAAGTGGGGCAGGGCACGGTCCCAGGCCGTGCTCTGAGGCAACTGGAGGCTGGGACCTCCACAGAGATGCTCTGGCTGCCAAAGCATCTCTGTGGTTGGCCCTCACCCTGATACTGAAGCAGCAGGGCTCCAGTGCTGGTAAGTAAGGGGTCGGGGGGCTGGAGGATGAGGGAGGGGACTATGGGGGGCCCTCCACATCCCTGCCCTGCCTGGCCCCACTCCTTGCCTGCCCTCTGAGCCCCTCCATCCCTTCCCCACCTGGCCCCATCCCCCACC
>NW_017728995.1:22284285-22300992 GCF_001723915.1 Gavialis gangeticus | reverse complement strand
AGCTGCAGCTCTGAAATGTGCAGGCAATCCCTATGCCCAGACCCAGAGTCAAACGCCATGTAACTAATTTTATGCTCTCAGCCTCATGCAGAATTTCAATGGAGCTGTATAAGCATAAACAAAAGGTTACGTTTTGCTCTGTTAAATGTACAGGATAAGCATGCAGGGTATGCAACATGTCTTAGTTAAGGTTTAACTCTCTGAACTTGGTGACTTTTATTTGTCTCATTCCTTAACTTCAGTGTTGCACTAACAATATATATATATATAACATTTCTATTTTTATGTGAGTCTGTTTAAATCTTTGTCACACATTATACAGCCTGATAATAAACAGGGGTTATTTAAATTTTTTAAAAATTCTGGAAGTGCAATGTTGGAGGCCTGGATCTTATAAAATTGCAAATCCTATTTAATTATATTCAACAACTCTTACTTCCTCACATTGCTGCCTCCACCTCAGTATTTTTAGCTCAGTGATGATTTCCCAATCTGTCTAAGTTGTCATCCAAGACACAGGAAATACCAGAAATAGTACATTTTGATAGACCATGACACTATTGCATATTGTTGTTGTTTTTTAATAACCTAGAAGATGTTATAGCATTTTTTGAAAATATTAAATCTCCATAGGGGTCAATAGAAGCATATCGCATATGTAATTTATTCACTAACAACTTTTATGGGTTTTATGAGTCTATTCACCTTCCTAGTTAATAGAAAATCTGTACTTTCCATGGCAACCCCCTATATCAGATGGCTGTACAGTAGTACTCTCGAAATATACCACAGATTTATTCAGTCTTTATAATCAATCTGGTCATAAATGTCACAGTAACTTGTCATTAAACTTTCCCCCTCCAGCAGCTGCAGCAGTTGTTTGATCCTTCCTGCTTTCCTGTGAAGCTTTTCCCTGCTGCACATCTGCACTGTCTGGGTTTTGGCCCTGTATGCAATATTTTCTCAATCTGTCACTAGCTGGGTGTGTAAATCCTGCATGATACAGCATACATAATGAGTGCTCTAATGGTACCAGGCAGCTTCTCATACACCCACTGATAATAGCAGTAATGATCATTTCAGGTGAATGCTGAAGACCAAATGAAAGTCAGGTGAACAAAAAGAAGTCAGCTCCTGAAGCTCAGCAACAGGATAAATTATTTTCTGCATCTCTGGGTAACTGCTTGGATTTCAATTCACTTGAATTAGTTGAGACAGAAAAAAGCCATCTAGCCACCTATGAGATCAAGAGTAAATGCCTATGATGCCAATAAAGTCTTAAAGGAAAGTCCTATGAAAGATTAGGTGACAGTATTTTATCTTGCCACTGGAGTTCAAGTTCAGACAGCTCCTGCCTGCCATTAGTGTCACACTGTATTTTGGACTGAATTTCAACTCTTTTGCTGTATTGGTAGTCAGCTATATCTGTGCAACAGACATGCAAAAAGGCTACAAAATATATGAATCATATTTAACACGCTTTGGAAGCTAAAAATCCCAAAAGCCCATGGGGAAACAAGTCCCTGCTCTTAACACATGTTTAGGCCTCATACAGACATTCAGTTTTGTCCAGGAGAGTCACAGCTTCCCCAGGAGTAGCCATGAGTGTACACATGTCCAGGCTTTTTCTCTCAGGAGAAAAATAGCCTGGGAACACCCAGGGTTAAATCACTCCCAGGAGAGTTTCTCCTGGGAGAGTGAAAGTCTGTACATACCATGCCTTGTCTTAGATGAAAACATAGTCCTTCAACATTCCCTGATCCCTTCCAGGGAGATAATGTGTCCCTCGCTGGAGTCTGCTGCTCCATCAGGGAGCAGAACATACCCCCTTCATGATCCCCACACTGTGCTGCAGCGAAACACAGGCTGACCACGGGCAGTCTGGCTCAGCCAATGAGAGCTGTTGCCAGGCAGACTAAGGAAGTTTATGAAGTATACCAAGATGCCCCTGCTCTCGGCTGCATAATGCCAACACTGCAAGCTCTCCACTCTTTATGGGGCTCAGCATTCAAATGTTTGTATGCACAACTCCAGGTAAGTATCTTTACTACAAGAGGGAACCTGTGAGACTTCTCCCAGATTATTTGAATCTGTATATGCAGCCTTTAATTGCATTTTCAATGACCTGGAAGAAGCAATGTGTATCCAGCTGGAGGTAACATTTCCCTGATTATACAACGATGAGGATGGAAAGTTAAGTCAATACAAAAGAAGAGGGCAATAACTTTCAGGATGATTTGGATGAACTAGGAGCCTGATGAATGTTTTATGCCATTCAATATAAAGCAGATGTAAGGTAATGAGGCTGGGGTAAAACACATGAAACTGGAATATGCTCTTTATGGCAGTAATATGCTACAAAACATTGAGCAGGAAGATCGGGAGGTTATGCTGTCTAACACTGAAACCTTCAGCAGTGTGTGTAACAGCTGGAAAATAAAGATTTCATCTGCTTAACTAGGGGTCTTGACTGAAAGTCAAAGGAAAGTGCACTGGCAGACTTGGAGGTTGTGTGTATGAGAAAGCACATTTCTGGGCACCATAAAAACAGAAAAGATAACACAGATGTGAGCTGCTAGAGTCAAGTGAGAGCTAAGGTCCCTTGTGGTTTGCAATGTTACCCACATTGTAACCAGGTCCCCCCTAGCAGCTCCAACAGTTGTTTGATCCTTCCTTCTTTCCTGTGAAGCTTTTCCCCGCTGCACATTTGCAGTGTCTGGGTTTTGGCCCTGTATGCAATATTGCTCCAGGTTTACACCAATGTAATACCACTGAATGTAGTGTCAATTCAATAGCATATCAGACATCCTTATAAAGTCTATAATGCTTCACTATAGAGGCCCCATGCAGACTTGCTATGCAGTACTGCTGTTTGGCATTGTTGAGACAAGAGGTGAAAAGAACTTGGTTCCTTGTCACTTCTATAGTTCCAAGGAAGTGACAAGGAAAATAGAAGTGACAAGGAAAATAGTGGGGAACATAACAGTGGGGAAATGAAGACCCTGTGCAGAGCCTAAGCAGGTCCTAGGTATGTCTATACTGTAGTCTGCAGTGCAGGGAGAGACAGCTGCCCTAACTTTAAATGAGTTAGTTCAGGAAAGCAAACAGTTTAGTTCATTGGTGATGCATAGGCGGTACACGCGGGTACACATGCACCCCCTGAGATTGGCCATGCAACTCCTGAAAGCTCCAGCCACAAAACTGGAAGTGCGGCAAATGTGCACTACCACTGGCAGTTCTGCGCTCTCGGGGATTGGCCTTTGGGGGACCCCCTCCACCCCAGCCCCGTCAGCCAGACTCGGGAGGCCCATGGTTTAGCTGCAACACTCTGGAGCTCAGTTCACTGTGGGTCTCTGCTGTGTGTTGCTCGGCCCCTGAGATGTGGCAATGGAACCAATGTCTTGCCTCAGGGCACCTCAGTTCCTCCTTTCTCATCCAGACCTTGTCAGCTAAAGAATCATATCTTTTATTCAGCCTCTGCTAGAAATTACAAATCCCTCCTCTTCAGAAGAGGCCTGCCTGTATTGCCAAAAGTGCTGAAATTATGCTCACCCCTGACAACAAGTTAATAAGAAACAGCTGAAAAGTTTATTACAAAAAAAGCCTGAGAGAAATCATAAAAAATCAGGTGTATGTTGAATGCAGACAGAGATACGAAGCAGAACAGAATACTA
This sequence comes from Gavialis gangeticus, assembly GCF_001723915.1. Taxonomy (NCBI): domain Eukaryota; kingdom Metazoa; phylum Chordata; order Crocodylia; family Gavialidae; genus Gavialis; species Gavialis gangeticus. Next base: position 22,297,318 of record NW_017728995.1, on the reverse strand, counting down.
GTTATGATCTTACCCCTGAATCTTTACACTAGTCTGCAGCTGCTGGTTTCTGACCAGAATGAATGTTTCTGCAACCCTAGCTCTCAGGCTGCATTAGCCAGCTTTCTCAGCGGGGGGACTAAACTAGCTGAAGCTTCATGGATTCATAGACCACAGCCTTCTGCCATCACATCTGTTAAATACTTGTCCTTATCTGGCCGTTAACAGTTCTCTATTGACTTCTTGGGGAGCCTAGTCTATGCATATCACTTCCTGCCCCAGATGTATATCTGTTTGACATGACAGGTGTCTTTTCTCACCCAGTTATAAGCACTAAAAGACTGTACCTCCTTAAACCCACAAGAATTACTAATCCCCAAAGATACAGTCTTTCCTTTCTAATCAGACACTATTTTAACAGAAAACTGTTGCCCCCCCCTGCAACACCTCTTACCTTTCAAAGATAATGTATTGCCTGGATCAGGCCTCAGCCTATGTGCTAACCCCCTCAGCCCGTGAATGCAAATGCTCAGTGGTTACCCACTAGATATGTGAATAGGAGAGGAACTGTTAACTATACTGCCCCAGCCCAGCTGTACTATAAACCTATAAAAAGACATTCACAACATGTAGTCCATACAAATAATTAAACTAGCTACAACTTCTCATTAGCTACTATTAGAGACCGCATACTATATCAATAAATCTAATTCAGGAACCATGTCTGACACTCTACAAATCCCCCCCAAATATTTCTACTCTTGGGGTGAATGAATTACAGCAGCATATGGTCTGCAACAAGCAGACTAGGATAGAAGATGGCTTTTATTTTTTGCTGAGTAATTTCACAGCAGTCCATTGAGGGCACCTAGCTATAAATGGGTTGCAGTGCCAGGAACCAATAAGATCAACATTAGCAGAAGCTGGGCTACTCCTTAAATGAATCACTTTTATGATGATTTGTGTGTACCTGGGTGGGCAGTAAAAGCTCCTACACTTCCAACTACCTCTTACATTAGTGCTGTTTTTGAAAATGGGCTGCCTGCATTTCCCCTCTGATAATACACCATGGTCCTGTATTACAGTTCATCAAATTATCCAATAGCTTTGAAGTTCTGTTTTGCAAACTCTACTCATCTCTCTTTCAGATCTGAAGCACATCCTCATCCTGGATTTTTTTAAAGGCCCAATCCTGTAAACTTTCAATTTGTACATATTAAAGTAAAGGGAATTAGTTTTGTAGGTAGACTTAATCACCCACCTAAATGGTTGCAGGATGGAGACGGTGGTCTTCTAGGACTTGCTTTTATTTGTGATCAAAACCCTAAAAAAAATAAATAAAAAAAATGCCAGAAGCAAAAGACATTCAGTATTTTTCCCTCAGGCATACTTCCTGAATGGATTTACAAACGCTCTTGTCATCAAGACAGTAATAAGTCTGAGGATTTCTGACACATCATTCATAAAAGATCTCGGCCCCTCTGGTTATGACCCTAACAAAGGGATGTTTACTTTCAAGGTTTTACTAAGAAGCTTCTTAGTTCTTTCTTGTGTGATTTGGTATTTCTCTGAAGGAGAAAAAAAAGAGAGCTGATAGACTGCGCTGCAGCGTTGTTGCTAGTTAGTGATGCTGAATGCAAAAAAGTGGGGCATGAAGAATGCACTACGTGGAAAAATAGTCTCAGCATCACTGGCAAACCAGGAAAGAAAAAAAAGAGCAGCAGCAGCTACCAGTCTAGATCAACTATTATACTTGCGTTCCAGGATTGAACCCAGACATCACCATTTAAACTTGTCTAACTCCATAAAGTTAGAATACAGCAATAGCTGAAGGAGGTGTGACATGACTGCTCAATGCAAACAAAAGAGTCAGGGTCATCTGTTATTGACTCAGCCAGTAGCTTGCATAAATTAAATGAGTTGTTTAAAAGGAACCCGCCTCCTAGCCAGCTTAGAGAAGGGAACCAAAGAAGCTTGGTTAATTATAAAAAAAAAGAAAAGATTGGGAATGAGCAACATTCTTAGTCCAGAGTTTTGTTAGTTGGAGAAGAGAAAACTGAAAGAGGGGGGCAGGGGTGTTGAATGTGATAACAGCCTTCAAATGTGAAAAAAAAAAGTTATAAAGAGGAGTGTGAGCAACTGGTCTCTATGGATGAGACAAGAAAGAATGGACTTCAGTTGCAAGATGGGACCTTTATGTTAAATATGAGGGGAAATGTTGTTACTGTGAAGATGGTTAAATACAAAGCTTGCAAAGAACTTTTCCCCAACTATTTAGTTGGTCTAATAAAAGATATTACATCTACCCAAAGAACCTTGCCTCCCTATGTCCTTAGATCAACACAGCTACAACCAACAACCCTAGAGGTTATAGCACTTTGTTAGGACCTGAGAGATCTGGATTCTGCCCCCCCCCCCCTTTAACCATAAGCACCAGCAGGAAGATAGGTGGAGACTTCTTATGTCTTATCAGAATACAAAATTAAGGGGCAGACCTGGCTTTACATTACATTTTAATATTAGAGGAATGTAGCAGTCTGGTTCAGTTGAGTTGCAGCAATGCAAAAGAGAGAGCCTGCAGTGTGATGTGTAAACAAATTGATCGCAAGTCATTAATATGCCCATGCCACACTTTCTGAAAGCTGGTTATGTCATGAGAGGTGTCAAATACGTAGGATATTTCAGGAAAAAACTGACAATGGAAGAAATCCACCAGTATCCCATAAGGTTGGGTGGGATTGTGACAGAGACTAAAGAATGCTGAGTATTATATATGCAACGGCTCTTTTTTTTTTCTGAAAGCAAAGTCTGAAGGTGAGTCAGTTCTTGGGGGGAGTGGGGGCAATCTTTGTAATAAGTGAATTCCACCCTATTACAAGGACTCTTTCAGCTAAACTCCTTTTGCCTTCAATTCAAAGTTTACCTGAGATATATCGTATATTATAGCAGCAGGGAAGGCAGTAGACCGATCACAAACAAACAGTAAAGGAGCACACACTTGAACATCAGTTATGTGAATGGATTCCAGATAACCAGAGCAACCCTTTCTCTGGCCTTTCTTCCGATTAGAGACCTGATAGAAGTTATGGCCATAGCAAAATTCAGACTGACTTAAAAATACCACTCAACTAAGGTGTGTGAAACCAGAGCCTTTGAGCAGCTGGTCAACAGACCCTCTATAGAACAGTAACCTTTGAAGTCTGCATTCAGGATCTGAAAAGGCAGGTTGATTCACCAAGTACTACAAATTCTCATTACTTAGAGGTCTGTTCTTTTGTTTTTTGGAGGGGGGGGTGGCGGGGGGCCCACAAGCACCCAGTAGATGGTTAGGATATGCTTTATCTTAAAAACACCCTACTGATTAATGAAATAAAGTGTTAAGTCATAAGAAATAAAACCCCTTTGTAAAGACCAGCATGGTATTTTAGTCAACAGCATCAAAACACTCCATGCAATCTTCACCAAGACTGGCAACAGAGATGGTAATTTTGCTTTTTGTGGACATCCATGCACTAACCACTACTCAGTTTTCCTAGGAGAAGGTATTTAGTTCACTGATGATACAAATCACATTTGAATTCAGGGGTTAATGTCCATGTGTGGATTCAAAACAAAAAAAATCAAAGATTGGTCAGAACTGAAGCAATTGCCACAAGTGCAATGAATTCAACAGTAAGGCATTTTTAATCATTAAAAGAGAACAACATTTCCAGCTGTCTTTTGACCTCCTGCTACGTGAGCCACTCATTCTGTGGGTCAAACGTACAGAACTAGCAGTTTTATAAATAAGAACACAGTTTAAGTATCATTTAATAGCTTCATACACAGCAGTGCAGTTCTGGAAAACCTTTAGAATTAAGGACAACAACTTTTAGTCTTTCAGTTTTTGTTGTCTTTAATCAGGATTTAAGTGCTGTTGGAGTCTTTGCTTTGTTTCTGTGTTTTTAATTGTAGCAACTTTTTTAATTCCTGGTTCAAACAACTTAATTTCACAGTTTGAGGATTAATTAGTAATCACTTGGGGGAAAAATTACCGAGTTTATCAGGATATAGTGGGGAGAATCAGTATAATGGACTTGTAGAAAAGGATTTTTTTTTCTATTTCCCTGAGCAACATGGCTTTAAACTATTACAGTATAATGCAATATTATTCTCAGGAAAGTGTGCATCTAAATGATTTTCTGGGGTTCTTTTTCTAATTTGCAGACCACTGTCTCTTTTTTGTCAAACCCAAAGCACATCAGCACTACTGAGAATATACTTAAAAGTGGGCAATAATAGAAGGGAGAATTTTATCCTTCTGCACAGTTTTTCTCAACTTCTTTTGTACTAGGACCCATTTGCAAACATTGGCCAGTCCCAACCCAGTGCTGCTCATTCCCAACCCACTGCCCCCCACCCCAGGCCATAGCCCCGCAGCGTGTGGGGTAAGGGGGGGGGTTGTGTGGGGTGAGGGGGGTCCAAAACAGCCCCAAGCAGCCCCTTGCAAGCTGCCAACCTGCAAGGGAAAAGCCATAGTTTTCCATGTTTTTCTCCTTCAAAGGAGAAAAAGTTTTTAAAGTTTTTAAAGTTTGTTTGCATTTTTAAAGTTTGTTCGCAACTCTTTCACATATTTTTGTGACCCAGTTTTGGGTCGTGATCCATGGGTTCAGAAACACTGCTCTAACAGGCTTCATTTAAGTAAGTTATCATTTTGCTTTCCCATATTTCCTTTGCATGTTGGATATTGTATTATTTGGAGAAGGAAGGGTAGAGTTGCACCTTGTAGACCAAAGGTAATTCAGAGATGCATAAGCTTTCATAAGCAACACCTAACTTTAATAATAATACGTTACATGTGAATGTCAAGGTACAGCCCAGGAAATGCGGGTGGTTCCTTGACGTGTCAACTAGTGGGCTCTGATGAAATACAAATTCAAATTCTTCCCAAGGCTCTGAGGGGCTGTCTCAGGAAGCAAATGAAGGGTCCAACCCATTGAACTCTGATCATGCTTTTCCATCCGAGACTCTGAACACTATTTTTAGACAGGTGACTGGACGGTGATGTAGCAAGCCAGAATTATGACAGTGCTGGGTAGCGGCCCGAAGCGTGTGAGATCAGATTAAGAAGCTGCTAATGAAGCTGTGCTTGCAGGATTTGGACTGGTAATGGCACAGCAGGGGGGCTGGGGAGAGGTGGCATTGCTTTGGGGGGGTTGTTGTTTTTTGTTTGTTTGGGGGGGGGATTGGGAGGGGACCATGCTGGCCATAGCCAAGCTAGCAAATATGATGTTACAGAGGCGATAGCCGGTCTGACTCTTTGAAAACTGACCAGCTAGACCAGCTGGAACAGGCCCAAGTGATGCAGATCTAGCTGGACTGGGAAACAAAGGTGGAGTAAAGCCACTCACTGATTCCATCAGCTCTGAGCCTGTTTGGATTGGTGCGTGAGGTTTTAGGGCATGGAAATTGGGTTGTTGTGCGCGAGTTCTTGTTTAGAAAGCAAACAGTTCATTATCCGGACAGTGTCAGCCATATTGCCCAACACATTGTTTGCTGACCCTTTGCTTATACATAAATGATAGCTTTTGTCTTTTTTTTTTCCCAAATGAATGCTGTTTGGGGCTTCATATTTCCTGCATGCTGAGGCATCTGGTTCTCCCCATCACATTACACTAGCCAGTGCACGGAGCTACAATCTACCAAAAAAGATGGGGAAGGCGGTGCTGTGGAAGCTGGTCCTACCTCTCACCACCCACAGCATCATGCTGCCGCCTTGTTATTTTCTTGTGTGCCCTGGAATAGAAAGAAGGGTAGAAATGTGATAAAATCATTATTTTTAAATGGCCAAGTCTTTTAAATATCCTTGAAGAGTCAATTTGCCTGTCAGACCCTGCCAATCTTTATTTGGATACTAAACATGGACTCCCTCACATCAGCTCAAACTTCTCTCTGTTCACATGCAATAATAATCTAAGATAACAGCAAGAAATCATAAATCAGTCTTTATGAACATCAAGCTACTACAACCATTAGGCAAGGTCCACAGACTCATGGATCCCCTTCTAGGAGATTAAATCCTCGCAACTCTGATAAAATCCCTCAGTTTGTATAATTGAAGAATAAAACATCGAGAGTGCACATTTTTCTTTTCACACCATTAGTCCATGTCAGTCTCTCCACCAGCTGCAGCCCTTTGTCAATGCTCTGATGCTGCCACTAAACTGTGTTCAGCTACATAAGTACAGCAGCTTTTCAAACCTCGCCAAAACTGGTAGCAGGGTTAGTCAGGCAGTACTGCATACTTCTGAGCCTCGCTCATTTGAAACCTTTTCTTCTTAAATAATTGAACATACATAGGCTCCTGAGTGAGCTTTTCCAAATAGATCCATCCCTACATTAAAACATGTCTAGGGACACCCTGCACATATTCTTTTCATTGCTGCATGAATGCTGCATGCTCAATTATCAAAATAGTTAATGTTCGATGGGACTCGCCATCTGCAATGACTTAGGGCATGCACCCCTGCACTGAAGTCAAAGGGTCTGAAGCTCTGAAGTCAGTGGAGCTGTGCTAGAAACAGACATAACTCCACTGACTTCAAAACTTAGGATGGTTTTACATTATGATAGCCCAAGTCAGAATCTGGCTTTGTGCACAACGGGAAAATCAGAACAGAATTTGAGCCCACATCAATTAAAAAAACAAACAAACAATAACCCTCCATTCTGGGTCACAGACTGCTGTTTTCCCATTTATTTTAAAATAATAATGACATAATTACACCGCGGTAATTTAAAACAAAGTCTGGTCCAGTTGGTCTAAACTCTTTTGTCCATGGCTGTGCTATATTTTAAATGTCCTGAGATGCCTGTCCTGGCTTCTTATGCCACCTGTTTGCAAAGCACCAAGTGATTAAGGCTGGACATATAACAGTGTCTAAGAGGAAGAATACATATGCAGGGAAGTTACTGCATTAGGGCAAAACTCCCCCAAGACCGGTCATGTTTTGGGTGGGTGCAGAATTTGCTGCATTCCTGATGAGTAAAAGGAGAGTATCTGGCACTGTGGACAAGGAAGGGGAGAATCTAGACTACAGCAGGGGGATTCTGAGTCTCTACTTAGTTCCTGATTTTTCTCTGAGCTTCGCCTGCTCAAGGGAATATTTCAGTCTTAAAGCCTGATTCACTGAAGAGCCGAGAGATAAAAGAAGCTGAAAGAGTGTATTTTTATAGACTATTTCTCAAAGTGAAAATTTGTTTTTGAAGCTCTTATTAAAGACTTGCCTGAATTGTATTCAGCCCCATGTCAATGTGTTAGCCTGACTCAATGCCTGTCCCTGTTTTTTTTCTGTCCTGATTGACTTTCATCTCTCTCTTTATAAGACTGCGGATTCTCTCTAGCGTTTAAAAGCTGACTTCTTCCCCTCTACCCCAGCTTCTTGAATGCAAATGTCGTTCTAATCAAAAGAGCCATTTGGAGCTGGAAGGAGGAGGGGGAAAAAGCAAAAAGAAAGGGGCATGTTAAGGATGGGGTTTTAAATCTATGGAAGAAAGAGGAAGGGGAAAATTCTAAGTGAAGTGCTTTGTTCACAGCTACTCATAATGTTCATTCCCTGTCTAGCTAAAAGCAATGCTATAGGGAATTAAGTCTACATATCCTTCTGTCAGAGCTTGTGGCTGAAGTTACTTACAGATACATGATGTCTTTTCCAAGGCCCCTGAAACTACTGGATACTCCAGTTCCTGTATCCCCCATATCCCAAGTACATTTTGCGTTCCAAAACAAGCAACAATTGTCAATTCCTTCATTATTGGCCTTGGCTTAGTCTGCATTTTCAGCTTTCCTTATTCATTCCATTCCTTTCTGGTACACACACACAGGGAGCAATGGCTTAGGGCTTTCTCACACGTTACTTTTTAAGCTTCTCAAATGTTGATCAGGGTTATTGTTAGCTTGAGTTTAGAGCAGTTACAGATTCAGGCAAAAAACACTCTCTGTCTGTCTCCAACCTATGCAGCTGTGACTTGCCACTCGAGGACTGGCAAGCCCGGCCAGGCTTCTATCCCTGTTCCAGGTCGGGGTGGACTGGAGAGATGGGTGGGTGTGGGCAGAAGGATGAGGCCGTAAGAAAGCTTTAATGATGGAGACTGGGTTGTGAAATCGGATGTGGAGAGGCAATGAGTGGGAATGGCACCTGGGGGCTGTTTGGTGAACTGAAGTCAGTCAGTCATTGAAACAACTAAAGGACAAAATAAAAGATTTAAAAAAGAAAGAAAGAGTAAGTAAATTAAAGAAAGTCTAATTTCGTAATAATTGGGATTGGGGTTTGGGAAACCCCATCTCACAGCGACCCTGATCTGCCCCCCTACCGTGCTCCCTGATCTAATGCACCCCCCCAACCTCCCCAAGACCTCTCTCCCAGATGCATCTGTGCCCCTGCTAGCTGCCCAGCCAGGTCACAACCCCAGGGACAGGAGGGGGAGTTGACTTGGTGTCAGTACCACCCCACCTGAGCAGTAGGGTTCTAGGGATGGAAAGTTTGTCCACGTGGAATAGGAGGGTGGGGACTGCCTCCCAACATGCTGGAGGACTGAATCTTGGGGGCGGCTTATCTCTGGGGAGTGGCCACACATTCACAGAATAATTTACACATCTTAATGTGTGGATAATCCAGGGATTAAGAGCTCCATGAGCCACCTAAAATGAATGTGCCACTAAATCCTTTGATTACAGCTGGTTCTGCTCCACATAAGGATGAAACTGATGCCTTTGGCATACAGAAAGAAAAAGAGCAAGAGAGACCCGCATACAATAGCCAAAACTATGGGCAAGGGCACAGATGTGGTGCAAGTCCCTGTGTTTCCCATATTGCCGTGGTTTTGGGGCCTGTGGCTCTCCATCAGCCCTGCTCGTAGATGGCACTGAAGCTAGGGCAGGGGTGGGCAAAATGTGGCCCACAAGCCAGATGTGGCCCACCAGGCCATTCTATCTGGCCTGTGGGGCCCCTAAAAATTTAGAAAATGATTATTTATCTGCCCCTGACTGCCTGTCATGCGGCCCTCGATGGCTTGCCAAAACTCAGAAGCAGCCCTTTGCCCAAAATAACTGCCCACCCCTGAGCTAGGGACACCAGAGTTTCCACATTCCCTGCTGTCAGTCAGGGAGCCTGGAAGATCTGGTCCCAGTAGGCGCTCCCAGGTTCTAGGCTCCCAGTTCTGCATTTACACTTTCAGGGTCCCTGTTCTGCAATAAGAAATCTGGGCTCCCAAGCCTGGGGCATGTAAATCCTTGGAGACCTACTTCAAGCTGCAATCTTAGGGCATCTAGGCTGCACTCCACACAAGATGACTCCCCCAGGAGAGCCCAGGTAATTTCCTATAGAGCAGATCATCCAAGTTTCAACCCACTCTGCTTAGAATTAGACAATACAGCATCTCATGCTTCAGGAGCATTCGCTAAATGAATGTCAGTTCTTCTTTCACCTCAGTAATCAGGTTCACCACAGAATACTAGAACCCTGCCTTGATTAAGCTGATGATGAAATTTGGACTATTTCATCTTCATTCTTCCCTTTTCACTTAACTGTAGAGCAGAAGCATAAAATAGCTGCCAAATTATTTATCATTAGGGAAACATAGCAATCAGTACCTGCACTCCACACAGGTTATCCCAGTCCTCTTTACTGAGGTCTGACTGTCTTACTGATTTGATTGTCTTATTGCTAATGGCTGTTGTTTTTTAAATCTGCTCCTGAAAACCCATGTGACACTCAATAGGCTTGCTACAGTTTGTAAGAAATAATAGATGAATGTTAGGGCTGAGGAGTGAGCAGGGCAGCATAAGTTTTTCCATATACTGGTAAGAAATATAGCTCCAAAATAACAATGCTAGTAGGTAAGGTCTTGAGTGATATTCTGTGTTTTAAAATAAATCAGTACCAAACCACCAATATTTTTTACAGGAAAATGATGGCAGAAGACCATAAAAGGGTGCCTATACATGTGCTGTGGGGTACTGGTGGGAGGATTTAATTAAAGCAGTTCTAGGGAGCAGCTCTAATTAAAATGCCGCAGCGTCTTGTGTATTCAACCATCCCACATTTCAAAATAGTGGTGGGGGCACTTTAAGTAAAGCCCATTAAATGAGCTTTACTTAAAGTACCCCCATTGCCAATTCGAAATTCAGGATGCTGAATACACAAGACTTTACAGCAGAATGCTGGAGCATTCTAATTAGAGCGCTCTAGCAGACTTGATTAATCTGATCTGATTAACTGAGTCTGCTCCGACGTGCCAGAGCACATGGATAGGCACCTGAAGATGATTAAAATCATACTAATTAGAAGATGGGTTGCTTCTTCCATGTAAAAGGTTGAAAACTGGCAACTTCTAGCAAACCCACCCCCTAATTTCCATTCAGAAAAGGCTCTGCACAATTTCTTCAGAGTTGTGGTTCAGGCTTCTTGTGCCTTTACTAAACCAGCCACCCTAATAAGATATAACAAAACCTTAAATGAGTCATTGTCTTCCCTCTTGCTAAGCTGTTTTTCTTTATGGGAACTATCAACTAAGCAGATTCATCATATGTCCCAGCCAAATGGGCGGCATACACCGCCTTCTCTGAAAAAGAGTGTTTGTGGAAAATCTCTGACTCGCCGTGGTTAAAAGGCTATTTGACTCAGTAGTGTACCTCCATTCATAAATAATAATGGCTAATGCATTAGTAATTTAAAGAGCAGAAAGTTAACCACGTAGGGGATCTGGGTCCCTCAACAAAATCTTTATACCTGCATTTTCATTAAGCCAATTACTGACATGATTATCCTAAGTTGAGTAATGGAAAATCCATTGTATTAGTTCAGTATAGTACCAGTGAAAAGAAACCATGCTCATGGGTGCTGGAAAGGTAGTTCAAAAAAGCTAATAATTGCCCACAGACAATTAGACATCTTTCAGACAGCACATCACTTGTAATGTCAGACCAAAATGACATTTTTCTCCAACAGGATGCAGAAACTTGATTACTAAATTACTGCAAACTAAAAGCTGGCCCACTTTTTCAATATTGTTTAGAATAACATTAGAGTTTAGACTTCAGTCTGTAGATTAGTCATATCTCCACTTACTACTGAATACAACAGACAAGAAATTTTCCAATTAAAAGTTTTTCCACTGGAAAATACGAAATAATTAAAATCAACATTTTTCTAACAGGTATGCATCAGGATCAGAGCCAGCCTGGAGAACTTAGTCAGTAGAGCCTCAGCCTCTTAATCTGCAGGGCCAGGGTTCAAATCCCTGTTCAGTTTGCAGTTGTTAGGAAGAGCAATAGGTCTGCAAGGCACCCATGCAAACTTCTATTTTTGTGGCATTTGGATCATATGACCCTGAAGGTTCCTATCAAGCCTATGATTTTATATTGATGCCTTTTCAGTTGCAAGAATTTTGAGATTGGCTTTTCATCCAACATAAAATACCTTTAAAAGCTGATAACATTTCTGTAGAAGTGAAAATATTTTTGCTTTCTAGCCAAACTTGTGAATTTCATTAGCTCTTTAGAAGTCTATTTGAATCAGAAAGACTATATCTTGGATGCATGTATAGAATGTGCCTGTGCATGTGGAAGGGAGAAAAATAGATTTATCGATGACTAATAATTATAAGAAATGGTAATTTTAAGCTGAAATGACATTTAAGTAATAGTTTACATTTCTGACATTAAAATTACTTTGGTCGAACTAACATGCTGCACCTCAGACCATCTGACTGATATAAAGCCTAATTTGCAAAATTAAGATGGTTTAAACCAATGTGCATTTTATTCTATATCTATGCTAAATGCTCTCACCTACTAGTTTTAATTAGATACTTCTCCCTGGATATAAGGCATCACAGGATCTCAATTTCATTAAAGTACACAAGAGAAATATCTAATTTCATTAGATATTTCCATATTTTGTGTTAAATCTTTTAGTGGTATAAGCCACTGCTGAATGTATTTGACATTGTGTCAATCTGCAGAGAATACGAATCTCTTACAGCCTGAAAGTTTCACTCAGCAGCTTTAATTTCTGAAGAGTTGTAAACTCCTGAGCTAAAAGCAACAGATCAGGCTTTTGGCTCTGAAGGACCCTGGTTCAACCCTCAGTGTGTTGGCCTAAATGACAGTCATCACAGCAGTACCTACATTGTCTATGGAGGGAGGGGTCAAACTGCACTAATGTTCCTTCCTTTTTAAAAACAAAGGGTGAGATCTACAGCTCTCCTGAATCAAGTAGCCCCACCGAAGTCACTGGATCTACACCTCTACACTTATTTCCACCATATGAAGGTCTGATTCTGTGTGTGTGTGTGTGTACATATATATGAATATATATATATATTCTCTTTCTCTATATATACACACATATAAAGGGCTCAAGAGGCAAATGAAAAAAGCCTGCACAGTAAGGCTGCTCAGGTATTCCTCTACATAGCTAAATTGGCCAGCTTATCCTACATAGAGAACAACAAGTTTCAGAAGCTTCTCCCCTTGCCAGAACCCTGACATGAAACTTTGGGTCACAAGTGGCCTGAACTAAAGACATTGTTCTTTTTTTGCAAAGTTCTTTTCCTCCTTCCTCTTTTACATGGACTCTTTATTAGAGTGGAAAAATTAAGTTTTCAGTGAACATTCAAATATCATTTCAAAATTGTAGCGCAGCACCTTTCGTGGGAATGGCATTTTGGATGCCTCATGTTTCCATACTTATCTACAGCCTGGGTTCCCTGATCAGATCTCCTATGATTCACCATAGCTTCCCTTGGAGAGAGAAAGGAGTGTCTTATGGGATTTCCTGGCTGGAGTGTTTCATGGGACATGGTAATTCAACCAGGAAGCCTAGCTCCTAGACAAGAATGGGACCTGAAAACACTATGGTAACATCCAAATCAAAATATTTTAGTTTGGGGATATTTCTTTCTCAGGTAATTCAAAGGGATTTTTCAGAGAAAAATAAGGTATGTTTTGCAAAAAAAGAGAAACCTAATTTCCCATCAAAATGTTTTTTGGGGGGGTTTCTTTCTGGTTTTT
>NW_017728995.1:22238023-22279285 GCF_001723915.1 Gavialis gangeticus | reverse complement strand
CAAAGGGATTTTTCAGAGAAAAATAAGGTATGTTTTGCAAAAAAAAGAGAAACCTAATTTCCCATCAGAATGTTTTTTGGGGGGGGTTTCTTTCTGTTTTTTTTGTTTTTGTTGGGTTTTTTTTGAGTCAAACCTATGTCTCGAGAAGTTACATCACTCAACTTTCCTCCAGCCTATGGATAGCAAAGGAGGGCATTTTTACATGTGCTCCAGGGTTGGGGTGGGGTGAGGGGTGCTTTAATCAAAGCGGCTCTGAAAGCCGCTCTAGTTAAAGCACCTTAAGCGTCTCATGTATCAGTGCCCCTGCACTTCAAAATGGTGGCGGGGACACTTTAACTAAAGCTCATTGAACAAGCTTTAGTTAAAGCACCACCCCCCCACCACCATTTTGAAGCATGAGGATGCTGATACACAAGACACGGAGGCTGCTAGAAGCATGCTAATTAGCATACTTCAGAAGACTCAATTAATCAAATCTGCTCCGATGCACTGTTCTTACAGCGCAGCACATTGGAGCAGCTCCCCGGCACATCTACAGGTACCTGGAAGGTCTATTTGTCCACACAGGGATGACTTTTAGCCCAAATGAATCAGATTTTACTCTGTGTTAACTACTAAATTATTAAGTCCACCTCATGACTGAGAAAGCAAAAATACACAATAACAATAAAGGAGTTTATCTAGCAAACAGTTCCATGAACACAGCATGGAGTACCCTGACATAACAGTGTAATGCTAACTTAGATTTAATTAATGCATACAAATGCTTGCATCTGTCTCTGATTTTTCACAGGAAGCATTAGAGAATATCATTAATGTTCTAAAAATAGATGCAAGTACAGAATCCTATTATCCTAAAGAATTTAATTGGTCTAACTAACCTGTGCAGTACAGCAGAGAGTCATGTTTAAGAATGACAGGCTTTCTTTCCCATTCTAATTATAGATATTTAAGGGTGAAGCAAATGGACACAGAGATAACACCTGTAATATGACTATGAGTATATTCAGTGCATCATAATTATCAAACATAGAATGAAATGCCTCAATAATTGCTTAATGAAAAGGAAAGGCACCTTACAAATTTGCTAGGAAAGCTGAACATTTGTGTTATGCATCCTTTTAAATAAAAGTTGTCCTCACAATTTACCGCTTGTCAGTTGTGAGCCTGATTCCATAAACATTGAGGAAGATCCTCACTCTCACTACAGATGAGATGTGTGATGCAAAGGTAATTCTCAGCCACTCCTACATCCAATAGGGCCAGTTGGTGACATCTCTGGTATGCAGCAGGTCAGCCTTGGAGCCGTTACGCAGTACTCTATTTGCTCATACTTCTGGTTCTTGACTTCCCATGCCTTTAGTGTTGGGACAGCGTACAGAGTGGAAAGCACTCTGGAAACCTTCTACAACGCTCCCCTAGACACAGGAAAACCACCATTAGCCATTTGGAATCTACTTTAACCTATTCACTCACCCAGAATAATGCAAAGCAGCCATAACGGAGCTGAAGACCTGACTGACTTCACAACATGACAGGTCCCAGCAGTAACATCCTCTTTGTAGAATTTGGTTCTTAGAGACGCTGCAGGTTCTTATTTTTTAGAAAATGCTCTGTTGGGATAGAGTATGTGAAACTGCATGCATTAGCAGGAAGGTATTACCAACATTGGCACAATACCTGGAAAACTACATCTAGTTCAGAGTTCCACATTTTGAAAGCGGATGTTGGCAAAGTGGGAAGAGCCAAAGGAAAGTTTCAGGACTTGGAAAACCTGTTTCATAGTGAGACGTTAAGAAAGTTGAGAGAGAACTTCATCATAGTCTATCATTACTAATGAGGGGAGCAGATAGTCAATGGTAGAGGGCTTGCTTTTTAATGTACCAGAGAGGAGATATAATCAGCTTGAATGGCTGGAAGCTGAACATAAATTAATTCCAATGAGAAATACACTCTTTGCTGTAATAATTAACCAGTGGGACTAGGAATATGGTGGATTTTTCATCAACTGAAGGCTCTAAATAAAAAAAAAATGGAGGTCTTTCTAAAAGAGAAATTAGCTCAGTTAGAAGTTAGGGACATAAGGCAGGACTCTCTTGGTGGCACTATTTGGCCTGAATTATGCAAATATTACAGTGGTTCCATTATGTTCTTAAAATCTATAACATCCTTTATGCATGAAACACACAGAATGTTCTGCACAAAAGCAATCTCTCTCATAATGCCATCTATACTCTCTTGAGTACAAAGGTTTTACTAAATGCCTGTCACAGTTCTGGTTCTTGTGATTCAGGCATTTGTTCAAGGAGACTGCTCTCTCTCAGAGGTCGCCATGACTCAAGACCTGGGTTACAGCGCATGTCATCAATGATATGCCTTGACAGACTACAGCAGTGGTTCTCAACTTTTTTTGTACCAAGACCCATTTGTAAACATCAGTGGTCAGTCCCAATCCAGTGCCCCTCACTCCCAACCCACTGTCCCCTACCCCCAGGTCTCAGCCCCCCAGTGTGTGGGGCAGGGGGGCCCAACCAGCCACTTGCAGGCTGGAACTCTGCCAGCCTGCAAGGGAAGGTTTCCCATGTTTTTCTCCTTTAAAGGATAATCAATTTTTAAAGTTTGTTGCTCCATTTTTAAAGTTGGTTTGTGACCCTTTCTTGCAACCCACTTTTGGGTCACAACCCACAGGTTAAGAAACATTGGCCTGAAAGATATCATCAGTGTATATCTAGAAGATAGCAAGGTGATCAAGAAAAAACATTAATGGTTTGGAAGATGGGGTTGAGTGCACACTTAGCAAGTTTTTAGATAACACCATGCTGGGAGAAGGACAGAGCAATTACATGCACAAATGCAGATTGGGGAATGACTGGCTAGGCTGAACTACTGCAAAAAAGGTTACAGTGGACCATAAATTGAATATGAGTCAACAGTGTGTTCTTGTGGCGAAACAACACAACAGCATATCAGGTTATATTAACAGAAGTATTGCTTGCAAATCTAGGGAAGTGGGTTTTCTACCCTGTTATGTATTGGTGTACCACTCTGTCCAGTCATGGGCACTGTAGTGATAGCCAGGTCCAAAACATACAAGTTTACAAGAATACAAAGAAATATACACCAGGTTTTATGCTGGAGCAGTGTGCAAACTCTGCAGTCCTTGTCTGGCTATAACTGGGCGCATTTACACACGCATATTAATTTGCTTTGATCAACCTCTGGTGCTTATCACAATACAGCTTATTACTCCTGGGCACACGTTTACACATACACCCAGAATTGCAGCATGCTGAGCTGGGTTGGAGCACCCACTGGCTGGCAGGAGGTCTGGGGGGCCATCCTGAGGCTGCTCCCTCTGGCTCAACATGCTGCAGAGGCTCTGGCTGGGGCATTAGGGTGCTTCAGAGCAGGGCTAGCTGGCAGGCAGCCCCCCACACTGAAGCACCCTCATGCCCCAGCCAGCCAGGGCAGGATCGACACACGTGCTGCTGAGGAGGTTTTTTTTACTCCACAGCAGGATAGTAGCATTTACAAATACAATCCTTCTACAGAGTAAATTAGTTTACTCCGGCCTAACTGGGGCGCAAATGTAGATGCACATTTACTATGCAGCAAATTAGTCTACTGAGCAGTAAATGTCTCGTGTAGACATGCCCATGGGCCCGCTAGCTGCTCTACCATTAAGGGAATCATTTCCCAATTCCCAACTCCCTCAGTCTTCTGTTACAGAACCTCTTCAAGTTATAATTTCTATCGTTACATTTTCCCTCTTAATAACAACTGAAAAAAAAAACAATTAACACCCATCTACAAAGGAAAGATTACTAGCACATCACTCTGGAGTAAGTCTTTATCACTCACTTTCCTATTCCCCCTTTCCTGAAGCCCTTTTAGCAAGTCTCTCTGAGTCTTTCAGGAGGTTTCACTTCTCAGCCCAGTGAAGTATCTGATCCAGTTTCTGTTCTGGTTTTGGTGGGAAACTTTTCCTCCAAGTCTCCATAGGTTTGAATCCTTATACTGAGGTATGACTGACTTGTACTTTTGGCAGAAAAGTTCATTAGCTACAGGCCACAGGCTGATTTCCTCCTCCTCCAAAATGGTATTTGCATTTGTGTCCATAGATACATTTTTCCCAGAGGGACATGGTTGCTTCTTCTGTTCTAGAAGAATTGGTTTCTTCCTAAGAAGACTGTCCAGATTTGGGCCATAACTGCCAAAAAGATCATCAGGAGGCATGAATGTTGTGTCATTTTCCACTGCAAACACACACATAACTAGATTCAGTTTCTCACAGGCTGCCAATCCCAAAATCAGTGTCACCTTCCTAGGTACCAAAATGAATGGGGGTCTGTCTACTCTATTTTTATACTGGATGTTAGCAATGCATCTCCTCTCACTGGCATATTTGTTCCTGAATACAGTTATTCTGATGTTCGTTGGTCTCACTGTTGGTTCCAATTTTAATTTTCTATATCCATGCTCTGGTAAAATATTAACCCAAGTTCCAGTGTTCAATTTACATAAAACTATTGGATTTTGCCAATAGAAATGCAAGCAGTCCTTCTCATTGATTTTGCTTGATTCTACTGTTTTTATATAAACTAAATAAATAGTATATATACACATACACACACATACATATATATACACACATGCACATATACATATATATAAATATACATATGTAAATATATATAAATATAAATATATACATACACACACACACACATATATATATACACACATATATACATATATATATATGTATATATGTATGCACACACACACACACACACACACACAAATATTATTTTAAAAGAACCTTACTTGAAAGGTACCCAGGGATTTCTGGCTTTCAAATGACCTGGTTTATTAAAAATCATATGCATTTTTTAAACTGCAGAGAACAGGTCTGGTGTGAGTTTAAGGTCATGCTGTTTTGCTTAGAGATTTGGGCTCTAGTGAACCAGCCTATCAAGCTGCCAAGATTTAGCTGTCTAGCATTGTCATTTGTCGATTGGGTTTCAGAGCACTGGTGTGTGGAGAAACAATGCCACTCTAGTTTTCAAAGCTCTCCAAAGCTGGCAGAAGCAGCCAACTGAGCGACTGAAAACTGCAAGGCACAAGCAAGATCACTAAAGCCAGGTTTTCATTCTGAATGTGGGTGCTAGAAAGACTAAAGCATTCAGATCCACCAGAAAGAGTGCCCCCAAGTCCTAAGTGTGCCTCACAAAAAAAGATGCCTTATACATGGGTAAGAGCAGATACACTGCGTGTGCGATGAAAGTAGAGCAGAATGGCAGCAAGCATTCAAGTTGGAGAGAATGGCAGAGTACACTAAGTAACCTAACAGCACTTCAGCATGCTGCTTTTCCCCAAGGTATCCAAGAGATGGAGAGGAAAGGGAGGAGTCCGTGGAAGAACCGACATCAAGAGATCAAACATTTACAGAACAAACCCAGATATCATAAAATATTGATCCCTTCAGAGCTTGACTTCATGATTTTCAAACTCCAGAAATGGCTTCTCCCCGTACTTATTTGTTTCTCCACTGAATTGCAAAGTCTGGCAAACAAGATACTGCATGCCAGGTGGATTTACTTTCCATATGTTTTTCTTGTGAGAAAAGATGAGAGAAGGACAAGGAAACAACACCCGGGATCAATGTTAAGGCACCCTGTGCAGGTGTGGGAAGGGGGAAAGTGTTTTTTTCAGATGAAGCTAGACTCAAAACCTAATAGTATTTAACAATCCCTGTACACAAGTGTGGTCAGCCTCGACTGCATGGTGGCGAGATTCATTGCTGCCAGGACCCCCCCCCCCATGCTGCCTGGCTGCCATGTGCAGATGCACTTGGCACCCCCTTCCTAATTGCCCTCCTCCTGCTCCCCCCCAGCCCCAAGCAGCCCGTTGCAGGCTGCAAGTCTGCCAGCTTGCAAGGGGAAACCTGTGGTTTCCCACATTTTTCTCCTTTAATGGAGATTCTATTTTTAAAGTTTGTTTGCGACCCTTTCATATATTCTTGTGACCCACTTTTGGGTTAAGAATGCTGCCACAAGTTAGCTACTATTGGATAACGTAGTTTGACTGGATCTACAGGATCAAACTAAAACCACGTTACAGGACATTATGTTGCAGATTTTCTGGCTGGGGGTTACCTATAAACCAAGGGGTGTAACACTGCATTTCCAATAACTATTCTTGAAAGTAAGTCACAGAAGAAAGGCGAGCAATTCCTTACACCGTGTTACCACCAAGTTAATAAAAACAGATGTCATTCTGACAATGAACGGACTAAGCTGGAGATACCCTAGTTCACTATCCAAGCAAAGTCTTCTGTCATATTTGATGACATTTTTGTACACACCTTGAAGGTGTCTTGGTAACACTCTGTGGCACAACAATGGCAGCATGTTTTACAAAGGACAGTCGAGGACCCAAGGAAAGCACGAAAATGAATTTGCTTTGATGTGCTGTCAGGTTAGATGAAACTAGAACATGCAGAGGTAATGAAAAATGTGCAATTATCCTAGGGGGATTTTACTCTACATTGCTGAGAAGACATGTAATTAGATTTCTTGCTATGCCTGGCTACACTTCTGGAACTCTTCAATTTAGGTTTGATTACCCGATGATTAACAAAATTTCAAATTTCACTTCTTATCTTCTTACATGTTAGGCAGGCATATTTGCCAGGGCTGTCAAAAGAGCCTGCGCTTCCCCCAATGAGAGATGGGCACCCTCAGGTGCAAATAAGCAATGACTTTCCTCTTTGACTTGTACAGCAGTGGTCATAATGTTGTCAAGATTATACTCATTATTGCTCAGACGCTCCTATACAGCACAGAAAAATTTTTCAGGGCCAGGTTCTGTAAGGTACTAAGGTGCATCAGCCTCCTAGCACAAAGCTTCGTCATGCAGACAATACGGGATACTCCCTGTATCCCAGAGTGGCACTGAGCTACAATAGTTACTTGTAAACCACGTACACACATCCTATCCCTAACCCTGGTAATATCCAGGAGAAACAGTGTGTGTTCACAGTGTACTACGCTGTGCCAGTATAGCTAGCTAAAGTATTAGAGGGCTGCAAAGGTGACCGCCCCCCCCCAAGCCCCTTTTCTCTTTCACTCTTCCCAACACATGCTTATGCAGGTTTGTGTCAAGCTCAGCAGGAACAGACCAAAAAGCTTGATTCCACAGTGACAGATGCATCCATTTCCACAGACACATGAGACAAAGAGCAACAATACAGAGCAGGTCTGTGCCATAGGGGAAGGTGTAGGTATTAAAGAAAGGATGGCAGGAAAGGATTAAATAGGGTTTTCAGGAGAGATTTGACAGAAAGGAAAGAAGGTGGTTGGCAAACAAGGAGACTTCCAAACATAGGGGCAGACTGTGTGATGGAGCAATGCCACTGAACAGACAGGAAAAGCATGAGGTATAAAAATAAAGGCAAGGGAAAGCTAGGGTGTGGAGCACATTACATAAAACTGTGGCAATGGGGACACCGCACTTGATTTGAGATGGTAAGAGGCAGGCTATTCAGGTGGACTGGATGGGAAGAGGCAGGAGGGCTCTCAACAGAGCGGCGCATGCAGGATGCCTCCTGTAGTCCGTTATTGTGGCAGAGTGACTGAAACTATTTGCAAAGCTGGGGTGAGACTGTCTTCCCCAGCGTGAGGTAGCAAGGCCCGGCCCAGGAGCAGGGATGGTGAGCCAGCAGGTTCCTCTATGCAATAACTCTGGGCATGTGCTGAAGTCCTTGAAGGTCAACTAGAATTGTTCAGGCCTTAAATTAGATTAGTGCCCATGGTAGTTCTGAGCTTCAGACAGCAGAAGAAGTGGCCAGGCAAAGAAGGGATGGATGCTACATTTGTGCCACGGCAACTGCAACTGCTCTGCATCCTCTTGACCTCCTTGAAATACAGCCTGAGGCACAGGGCTCCTCACAGCTCTTACTGGGCCCCAATAAGACAGCCCTTCAAAGCACAGCCTGTCCTTTTCCAGCATCTTAACACTGAAAAGTCCCCAAATTGGCACATATTTTTCTCTCCTACTTTCACTGTGATGTGACACATTCAAATTGCCTTATGGGGAAAGATGAAAAGAGTTCAATACAGATGCCCTGGCAAAGTGACAGCTAAGTAGGGGCTTGATGATAGTCACTGAGCATGTGAAGAAAGTAAACACCATGGCTGGAGAGGAATTACAGTATTTAGGGTGGTACAAGAATCTATAACTTGGAGCAAAAGGATGAGATCTTTCATAGGAACGGTTACATTGAATAGCAGGAAAGCTTCTTGATAATAAGCTCTATTAGACCTGGGGCATTCAGCTCAGTGTGACTCCTGAGCTCCAAGATGAGCATCTAAGTTTTGCTCTTTACAGTAAACTTCCTTTCTTCCATGAGAAGGATGAAGGCAAGTCAAATATATTTACTACTGTGTCTTGTAAAGGAACCATCTGCTTAATGTCTGTGTAGCTAGTACTGCAAAAGGACATAAATCCTTTTCTCGGTACTCCAGCTGAGCACTGGGGAGGGATACAGGGCTTAGGGAAGCAGGCACGTCCAGTGCAGACAAAGGAGTGGGAGGGTTGTACTTTGAAAGCAGAACTGCTATTTTGAAGGGTAGGAGAACATTATGTCCTCAATGCTAGCTAACGCTAATCACTGTATTAGGGTTCCTTTCCCCAGAATTGGGTACGGTACCATAGCCAGCATTAAAACCCTCTAATCCAGGACACTGAATACATAATGGGTTACAAAGATTTTAACTCACTGCCATCCTAGGCTGGATCTGAACAAGCCATAGAGAGGACATTACTTCAAATAATCATGTCCCCCTTAGGGAGGGGTACGCCACTTGACAGACTCACTTACCTCCTCGGCAATCTCCCAAGCCACCCACTCCATTTAACTTGTAAATGCAAAGGGCACAAAAGCATGAAGACTGTGTCTTTCACTTTGCACAGGAGTTGACTGAATTCAAAGGAGCATGTGAACAGCTAAGGGATACATTTCTCACTTTACCAACTGTCAAACAATTTGTTAAGGAACACACAGATGATACAGGCATCTTAGCAGTCCTCCTGAAATGTGCTGGTTTGGAACAGCAGAGGAACAGAAGCTTTCAAAAAAAAAAAAATGCTGCTTCTTTCCGGAGGCTGGTTTGCATTATGCTGCGCCTTCTGTGCTTAAGTGCAGAGCCTGAAACAGCTACTTAATATGTGAAGGAGAAACAAAGCAAAACAAAAGACGGAGTTTTTCTCAGAGTAAGGATGCTGCATGCCTTGTTGGCTACAAAAGTTAATGAGGACATGCAGTGAGGATCAGCCCTTTAAGGACATTCTGGAAGCTGCCAAGAGACAGAGACAGAGACAGAGAGGGCCTACACATTTTAAGGAGCATTTCTCTGCGAGATAAAACACGGCAAATGGCTTGAGATGCATCTCTCAGTTACACGCAGAAAAATGACATTGTAAGTAGTGCATACCGCACTGAAGACAGTTGTGCAATATGTGCATTTAAAATGGTTAGGGCTCTAGTGGCTCTGTATTGGGCTGGGGCTGTTCACACTTCTGGGATGTATCAAGGAGGTCTCTGCCATTGTGCTACTGTACCATAATGCTTCCGTATAATCCATTGAGAAGGGGTTGTATCCTGGGTATCGTCTTCTTCCTTCCATTTGTCCCTGCCATACCTTGTGTCCCTCAGCACATAGCCATTATAGCAGCCCTAGTACAATGGCATCCTTGGACCATTGCAGGGGTGCAGAATCAGCCTTCTTGGAAAAGCCCAAAATATCCTCTGCTCCATGCTGTTCCAAAAACAGCTGCAGTAGTAGTCAGCACAGTGACTCTTCTAGGAGGCAGTAGTTATCCGTGTTTTATGAAGTCAGGCAGAAGGCAGAGTAGAGATGCACCCTATAGACTAGCTAAATGAGATAGATACATCAAGCCCAAGCTTTTGTGGGCTGACACTCACTTCATCAGATGCTGTTCATCAGTCCTGTTCATCAGCGTCTGATGAAGTGAGAATCAGCCTGTGAAAGCTTGTGCTCTCTCTATATCTTATTCAGTCTATGAAGTACATCTCTATCCTGCTTCCTCTCTTACAGCAGGCCCATTCCACCAGGGCTACCTGGGAACCGGCCCTAAAATGATTTCTCCATTTCACTTTTGGGAAGGTAG
The DNA here is from genome assembly GCF_001723915.1 of Gavialis gangeticus. Classification (NCBI taxonomy): domain Eukaryota; kingdom Metazoa; phylum Chordata; order Crocodylia; family Gavialidae; genus Gavialis; species Gavialis gangeticus. The sequence goes on along the minus strand of NW_017728995.1, from coordinate 22,269,091 downwards.
GTATTAAAAGTTATTATTTAATTGGGCTAATTTGTCAAAGAGCATCACATGGCAGCCAAACTTAACTGGCAAGCAATGTCATGCTCTTATCTTTTCCCATGAAATGCTTCCTTGTAGAAATGGCCAAGCAGATGAACTGAAAAATCCATCATGGAAACACGTCAATGAGCCAATCAATGCAAAAAGGAAGTATCCAAAAATCTCAGGAGAATGCCTGTTTTGATGTGGATACTAATTCAATACTCCTTTCTGGATAAAGCTTTCTGGAGTTTTGGTCCAAATTTCAAACCCCATTTGACTCCTTTGAGAGGTTTATTTAACTGCTCACTTTCCATTCCACAATGGAAATGCAAGTATCCTCCTCTCCCCCAATTAACTGTGTCAGTCTACTGTAACTTATAGGACACTACTATCACCATCATATTGTTATGGGTTGATTTAAAGATCTTGGAAACTGGTTGGTACTACAACAGGGGTTCTTCATTGTCAATACATGTACAGAAACAGTAAGCTCCTTTACAAAATCTAGATAGACAAAACAGTAGCAGCTTCCAGCCAAATGCAGGTACATGCTACTTCCCAAAGCAGATGCATGCAGCAAAAATATGGACAGAGGAGTTTTGCTAGATATTATTTTATGCGGATGTACGTATCCTCACTGAAGCTGAGAAAAAGACAGAGAAAGCCAAGGATGCCGCCAAAACAGGCACTTGAAACCTGGCCTGAGAAAAGCCTAGAAATATTTTTAGCTAAATGCTGGCTAAAAAGGGGTTTGAAACTGGGTGCAAAGAAGACATCTTCTGCCATTTGTTTGCTGTTCTGGCTAGTGAAACAGCACTTTGTATTTGGCTGATAAATAAATCGTTTTGCATCAAAGAAATTCCCGACTCCTACATCAGCTTTTTTTCCTGACTAAAACAACCTGATAAAACCCAAATTTTGGCCATGTAGATAAGTCAAAAAAGCGGTAGTAATATGCTCTAGAGTAGGAATGGGATGTATATATGTGTTTGCAAGAACATTTTCAGTCACACGCTAATCAATCCAGAACTCATTCTACTACAGGAGATAATGCCCACAAATTACTGCACTTTCTAATTGTAACAACAAAAAAATACTTCTCATACCCAGCTTTCCCTTCTGCCTAGGACTTAGATGCTGCAAACATTTCTTATGTGATTAATAGGGTTGTTCACAAAATAAAAAGGCATGCGCTCAGAAAAAGCCCATTCCTTGATGAACTGAAGAGAGTTAAAAGGCAGAAATCTTGTTTGCTAAAGCTTTGCATGCCATGCCCACTTTTTGCATTCATTTGCATAGATGTAAATGACTAGACAAGATGTCAGAAACTGGAAAAAAAATCAAGCCAATGATATTTAATTTGACTATGTTCTCTTTTTAAAACGTGTGCTCTCCTTTGCACATTTTTAAACAATAACATATGTTTCTTGCATTACCATGAGAATAATCTGAGATTTACCAGCCCTTTGAACTCTGGGACTCAGAAGGAAAAAAAAAAAATATGGGTGATGGGTTAATGATTTATAAATCCATATTTCTTTCATGGTATAAGTATGCACTACTTTATACTGAAAATACATAATGATCTATAATGGGGACAATTTTAATGAATTGGGTTTATAATATTTTATATCCTGCTGCCAGATTCTTAGTCAATCAAACTAATGTTTTAAAGGAGCAGCCAACAGCCAATTTCTGACATCCTTTAAGCAGGTCAGTCATAAGCCAATTAGCTCTGCCTCCTTGGTCTCTGAGGTCTGAATAAAATCTAGCCCATTTTGATTAGAAGCACTGCTTCCACCAGAATGCACATGCCTTAAAATAGACTGGAAAAATACTCAAAGCCTCATGGAGTTGTTAAAGAAAGTCTTGATCATACTGAAGTCAATTATTGTAATACAATTTCTCCTGACTTCTTACAGAATGCAGCAGGTCTAGAGTCGTACCATGTCATGCCAATTTGATTGGATGAGAGGCCAAAGCAATCACTGCACTCATTCTAATACAACAGTATGAAACATAAGACAATACCACATTATATGTATACAGGCACAGATCTCTATTCTTGCCACAAATTGTAACACACACCTGGTATAGACAATGAGCAGCTGAACAGCTAGGTTTGCTACAAAGACGACGTAATGGAAGCCAACATCTCACCCAGGGTCACAGGTTTTAATTCAGCAATGCACTTAGCACATTCTTTAACTTTACTTTATTAGGAAAAAATTCACAGCTGGCTCAGAGCCCTTGAAATGGAAAAACTCTGCAAAACTTGGCGATAGCTGTTTCTGCTATCCCAGCTATACCATATTGTGCGAGACTGAAAAAAGGACAGCTAACACATAGGACTGTGGTCCATAAATAGCAAAGCCCTTTCCAGAGGAGGCCTATATCATCATCCTCATTTTACAGAGGAGGACACTGAAAAACAGGGAAAGCAACATACCTAAGGTCACCCTCTAAAGCAGCAGCAGAGCTGAGAATTGAATGCAGACCTCTTGGGTCTGCTTATCATACCACCTTCACTAAGCAATACCTCCCAGTGCTCCAAGCTTCTAGCTATCTTCAGCATCATTAATCTGTGGCTGCAAAGCCCCAGAAGCTGAAGAGAAGAGGGTTGTAAGATTACAAGGAGACATATTTGATTTTAAAGAGGGCTGTACTGATTTAAGTACAAAAAAGTAGCTTGTTACTTTTACTTCCTGGGTCAAAGAAATAAGTTTGCAATCTCTCTCTCTGTCCCCCAATCCATGAATTTTAGTAAGATCAGGGAGAGCCAAAATGTGTGAGCAGCCTGTAGATGAGAGTGTAGATCCATCAACTTCAAAGGATCTACTCCAGTTTACACCACCTGAGAACCCAGCCTAATAAGTTTCACCCACATTTGCTATAAAAAACCATCTAGGTCATCCTAGTTCCATTTACATCTGCTACCTAGGAGCAATGCAAGCTTTCCCCACACCTCAACCCTGATTTGTCCCCCTCTTATTTCTGCCAAGGAGACACCAGGCACATAAATGACCAGTTGTGCACAAGTCCAACGTTGCATAGTATAAGGCAGAGAAACATCCCTGCTTTCCTGGCAAGGGGAGTGGGGGAAGAGGTGTTCTGTGGGATTGAAATTACTAATTTTCCTAAAATGTGCCTAAAAGCTCAGGGAGGTTTGTTTTAGAGCAAAATTCACATCGATTTTGTGCATGCAATATTTCTGACTGGAAGACACAGAATTAGTGATGGATCTGTTTCTGCACAAACCATGTGAATTTTACTGTCATTTTCCACATGGAAACGGCCACTTCCGGGCAGGTACAAAGCATTGCTACACTCAGCCCCAAAGCAAGTGTTATGAGAAAATTATGAGCAATTTAAAAAGGGGTTATAATAGCTGCATTCCCTTTTATCTATATATTGAGATAGAGAGAGAGCTTCTGTTGTAATTTTTAAAGTAAGACCCTACTTATCCTGTCTAATAAACCAAAACAGCCATGAAGGACTTATAGTAACAGTGAGTGTTTAAACATGAAGTGAGGCTATCCTTGTCTATTGTGTTATTTCTTTGTCTTTTCATACAATGGGCCAGATATTCGGCGTCTATAAATGAGTGTACAGCCATCAGCTTCAAAGGATCTACTCCAGTTTACACCAGTCGAGAACCGAGCCTAAGAGGTTTCACCCACATTTGCTACCAACCCCACCTTGCTCACCCTTGCTTCTGTTTATATCTGCTACATACAAGCTACATACAAGGCCATGTGGCATGGGTCACTTCATATGTGTTCAATCTGTGGACGGTTATATGGCATTAAATTCAGAACGTGCTCTATGCAGGCACACAGTCATGATTATTACGAACCCTAACATGCACAGCTTGTGTTCGGCTGCATCCTGGGAAGCTGGAGGACCGTAAAATACTCGTATTATCTCCGTGGAGCAGGCCAACAGTAGCTGAGCATGTTTTCCTTAACACAGTCTGGAGATTGTCCTTGTACAAAAAGTTGCAAGCTTAATACAATTATGAGCAGGCTTATCATGTTTTTTACTGCTTGAATCCATGGCCACTGGTGCTTTAAGTTCATTTAACATCCAAAATGTCCTGTGTGACATGGCCTTAATATAAATGCAAGGGGAAGTAGACTGAATGTCTGGAGGACAGAAGTAGTGACAATGATTCCAGAGTCCTGCATTATGTAGGACTGCCACTGATTTACTGTGGGGCCTTTGGCAAACCAGTCTCTGTGCGAACCTAGTTTTCTCACCAGTGAAAAGGGACTTGTAATGCTCAGCTCCCTCATAAGGATGTTCTAAGTTTTATTTAATTAACTGTGGCTCAGCTTTTCAGATTCTCAGCCCAAAAGGACTATAAAAGAGGAAACCAAGTCAAAAATGTGACTTCAGCAAGACAGTAGTTAGTGAGAGGGTCAGCTCCCTACCTGGTGGAGAACAGTACAGTTCCATTGAAGCCACAGGGATTCTGCTGATGGGATAACCGAGTGAATAAAGAGCTGATGTAAACTGAAGACCTGACCTTGGAAGTTTTCATACAGACACAACCACTGCACTGGAAATTTGGAACAAGGACTAAATGCACAGGGCACAAGGAAGTAACATTTAAGGGCCTTAAAATGTACTCACGCTTTGGAATGTAAATAAGTTCCACTAGAGTAATTTAAAATAAAGTTATAGCCAAAAATATTGAAAACGTATCAAGCAAACACGGCAACAACTTTCTGGATTTAACAGTTAATTGCACTGGAGCTCATTATTAAACCTCATGGTAAGCAAGACCGCAGAACCCAGTGCATCTGCCTCCTGAAAATGTAAATGCGCAGTAAACATTTTCTTGCAATGCACTGGGTTGTTTTTTTTAATTTTCACATGATTGCCTCTCCTACGTCCATTACCCTTTTGCATTTTTACTGAGCTTTAATTAGAGTTGAAGTGTGTCTTGATTTGCTGATTAACCATCACAAGCAATTTCAAAGAAAGGGTCATCATCTTAAACATGCAAGAAATCACATTTAACTTGCTTCAAAATGCAGCGTAAAATCAAGTCATTTATTTTTTAAAGGGGAAATTTTGATCCATTCAAAGTATAAATTAATTCTTTACCTATGCTTGGAAAAATTCAAGCTATTCTTGAACATGAATCAAGGGAACAAGGAGGGTAATGTAATTTGCAGCCAAAGTTGAACTCACTCCTGCGCCCTGTGAGGTGCATAATGGATGAAATAGTAAGTTGTTCATGCGAATGAGGTTGTCCAGTATGTCTTCTACAAAAACCTTAGTTTCAGATTGTTATTTTATCTTTCTCTTGACATGGGTACCTCCAAGCTAGGTATTAGTCCTACCATCTAATGTTTTGGTGCCTGACCTTCAGAGTTTTTGCATTCTCCTATGCCTGAGGAAGGGCGGATGTGCCCGAAAGCTCGCAAAGAAAGAAATGTTTTTTGCAACTGTCTAGTTGGTCTATGAAAAGATATCATACCTCTGCCACACTAACTGCTTCTACTTTTGGACCAACACAGCTACAACCTTTATCCCTGAAACATGGAAGATATCGTAATTAGCTGTTATGAAATGAAAACTTCATTATTTTACAAGAAGTAAGCAAAATTCAACACTTTGGGAGCTGGAAGCTAATGCCCCTGCCCCTGCTCCAGCCATTTTTATTTTGAGCCAAATTTGCAAACTTACAGAGCAACCTCAACACAACCGAATTTCCTTGCCCAGGAGAACCTTTCCATCACCAATCCACCAGTGATCTATTAAACATTTTAACAAGAAAGAAGCATAATTCAACATCCTGCTTAGCATCAGACACCTTTGAAGTAAATAGACTGCTCCAACATTTATCAGAGCCTAATTTGCATAAAATGAACTTTTCCAGCCGGGAGAACTTACACCACCCTCCATGTCTCCTGTGCAACCTAAATTTTCACGCCTACCGGAGAGAAATTTTACATCTTTGCATTCCCCTATGCCTGAGAAAGGGTGGGTGTGCCCAAAAACTCCAGATCCACTGGGATGGATCTTGCAGCAGGGGCAGAGCTGTGATCTGAAGCCTGCATGCTCAGGCAGCAGATCATGGCTCTGCTCAGCTTGGGACCATGCAATCACTGAAAGGAGCCAAGGCAGAGCCGTGATCTGCAGCCTACATACTCCAGGCAGGGACATGCAGGGTGCAGATCACAGCTCTGTCCTGGCTCCTTGCAGCGGTGACAGCGCGGTCCTGAGCTGGGGCAGAGTCACAATCCAGAGTGTGCAGGCTCTACCCCAGCCTCACAACAAGCTGCCCCCACTGCAAGATCCCAGCAGCTCCTGAGCAGCCCCCTGCTCTGCCAGCACAGCTGGGCCCAGTCACCATGGCAACCCCAGACTTGTGCTATCACAGCAGCTGTGGCTGGGGTCTCCATGGAAACTGGTGCAGCCACATGGCAGGGGGCTGCTGGGAAATGGAGTCCAGCTGCCAGCCAGATGGGCCATTTTGCCCACCCCTATTTTAGGCCCGAATCAGTCCATATCTCCCACCTCCTATTAGAGCATCCTAACTACAGGCTAGATTGGGTGGGGCTATTTTCCACCCGTCCTGGGTGCAGAAGGAATGCAAAATTCACATTTTCAGGAGCTACTAGTAGTCAGGGACTGACTAACCCCAGCTGGCTCTGATTACCTGTGGGCCTGCCTGCCAGCTGCCTAATTGCATCCAGATGGGTGCAGCTGCCTGCACAGAAGCACCAACCCTGTTCAATAGCATAAACGCTTCTCTTGATAGCTGAGAGTCAGCCTGAATCCCTGTCCGGTTCTGCCTCTCTCGGACTCCAGTTCAGACCCCTGGCTTCTGACCTTCGTTCAGCTCTTGGCCCCTGTCCTTCATCCACATTTATCAAACCTTGACTGTCCACATCCTGCTTCTTCAGAAGAACAGATTAACAAGGAGTATTTATTAGCACACTCACCTCAGAGTGGAGAGTCTTGGGTTCGCAGCCCTACTCTCAGAGCTACTTAGCTTACATCTCCCTGCTTAATTTCTGTTTAATGTAAAATGCATAAATAAACCAGAGAGGAGGGGGGAAAAAGCCAGATTGCCCTCCTTCCTTTGGAAGTCTCAGTGGGTATACATCATTCCCGTTCACATTACATTAAAAAGATAGAAAGTTGAGTTATTAGTGAAGGTGTCCTCTCTCCAAAAGGTTATGTACTCATTAAAGAGATATTAACAAGGAAAGAAAAAAAAAAAAAAAAAAAAAAGCATCAAGCAGTCTGATTAAAAACACTTTTCATTTTCATTTCATTTTTATTCTGGACTCTCACGATACTAACCTTTCACTAATTCACGAAAATGGTGAGCCAGTGACCAAAATCAACTTTGCCTCAATAGAGGGCAATTTGGAGAGGAGATGACAACAAGTGTGGTATAAGTAGCCCTCTAACATATGCCACAGCAAAACTGACCTCTAGAATCAGGGGGTCTCTGAGCAGTAAGGTGAGATAGGAACATAATAATATTTTTTTACAGATGAAATGAGGTGCTGGGAGACTGGGGGAACACTCAGATGTAACTTATATGAAGCACACAGGGCCAATCCCCAAAAGACTTGGGCATATACTTAGGTGAATTATATTAATTATATGTGTGCAGTTAAGCATTCACACAATGTTTGCAGGTTCAGGGATGTGATTTATGCAATGAACAAACATTTTATTTTGAGAGAAGCTCAAGTCACTTATTTTAGTGCCTAAACATAGTTACATATACCCATCTTAGCCCCATCTGGACCATCTACATGTTACACTTAAAATGTGATTAACCAGTTAATCGCATCTTAAGTTGTCACGCATTCACTCAGTTAATGGCTTGAGAAAAGAAGAAATAAGCCGCAAAGTTATTCCACAAAAGAGGTGTACTAACTGTGTTGCACATTCCTATCATGCCATTAATTGAATGTGTGATCTGACCACAGCCCTCTCTGGCTGGGAGCCACATCAACTGATTGGGGCTCCCAGCTGGGGGGCCCGTGTGCACCCCTGAGCCTGGGATCTTGCATCTTATGCAGGCTCCCAGCTATGGGAGCACATGCCCCCACAGCCGGAAGCTCCATCAGTTCACAGGGTTCCCAGTCACAGGAGAACCCCATGCATCCCTGTGGCCAGAAGTCTGCCGCTGATATGAGCTTCCAGCCCCTGGCGTGCTCCAGGACGCCCTGCACCTGGAAGCCCACATCAACTGCAGACTGCCAACTGTGGGGATGCCTGGAGCACTCCTGCAGCAGGAAGCCCATGTCAGCTGCAGACTCCCAGGCATAGGGATGCCTGGGAACCCAGGTCAGCTAATGGGGCTCACGGCCACAAGAGTGCATGGGGCACCCCCGTGGCTGGGAGTCCTGGCAGCTGAGGGGGCTCCCAACCATAGGAGCTTGCCATGTGCCGGTGCTGGGGGAGCCCAGAATTATGATCCCAGGTTCCCCCTGCGCCGGTGATCAGGCATGATGGGATCTGACTCTCGATCCTACAGTCATGTGAGTGACATGACAGGAAGTGTGATTGTGTGGATTGCACCTTTACCTGCATGTCTAGAAGCGCCCCCCAGCACAGAAGTTTGCAAATGCTGTAAGAGATTAACCAAGTAACTAACATCATATAATAAGTGACTACATTGAGTTACAATGTAAGAATCCCAAATCTCAGGCATGAAAGATGATCCTGCTACTCAGAATGTGAAAAAAAAACAGAAAACAAAAAAACCTGATTCACCTTATTTTACAATCCCAAACACATTCACCATTTCTTGCCTACTTTTTGTTTCTTCCACGAGGGATCTGAAGGGAGCAAAGACGATAATCAAAAAGGTGCTTCACCAGTATCAGATTTCTTTAATTGCCAGCACTTCCCTTGAAGTGGTACTAATTACATTGTAGCTGGCACTGTATGTACAGTATCAACTAAATTACATATCATTAAACATTTGGTCTAATTACACTGAGAAATGTTTGTAAGTGAGGAGTTTGTTCACGGGAAGTCCCTGGAGTCACTCAGTTAATTACTGTATAAAGGTATAGCTCCCTTCAAAATATTTTATTTCCAAAAATAATAATAAAGAGAAAACTGTTCCACAGTGGAACAAAAGGTCCAAAGTGTGAAATTTTCTACAGGATGGATTTCCTTTTTAAGAGAACTGAACCAAACTTTTCCAATTTTTCCTTTTTCCAGCTGCCACATCCTGGCTTCTAATATCCTTCCTGGTTCCTGTTGAAAGTTTTTTCAAGAATACAATGCTGTCATGAACGCTTCTGTGTAATCAAACACACATTTTTTCTGAAAGATACGTTTCAGAAGATTTCCAAGCAGTTTCTATTAAAACCTACCCGCTGCTTGCTGTATCATAAGAAAACCCAATTGGTGACATCTTTAGGAGAGTTGAAAGTATTGCTTCCTTTCACTGATTGATTATATTAATGATCTTTTGTTACCCAATCTGCAAAATGCTTAAAAAGAGGGGGGGAAATAAAAAGAACAGTCATGGTTTGAGTTGGCTTTGCTTGTCACATAGGCTTTTTTTTTTTTTTTAAGGAATTTTCAGTTCTATTTTACGTTTTGCATTTTCAGTGTCTTGCAAATGTTGTTTGGCAGCATAATTCAAACTCAGGTTGCATTCACATTCCCACATTTTCCATTCATGCTTTTGTGATTGCTTTTGCTTTAGCCATTACCAGAATCCACCATGGGATGTTAAAATAAGTGGACCTTGGCAAAACAGCTCAAAGATTTTTTTGAATAAGTCTTAGGGAGACCTAATTTCTTTAGTATTCACACAACACTGCACACCAGGGAGGACATCAGTCATTTTTGCATAATGCTGAAACAGCATTTCCTTTTGATATGTTACCATAGGTATATTCGTCAGTACCTGATGCTAACAGATTAGTAAGCAGACTAAACAGCAGTCCTTTAAAGAATTCAATAGACTTTTCATATGCCACAGGAGAGACATGGAAAATAATGCTTCATCTTCTAGGAAACTTAATGTAATCTGTAAGGTAAGACATTTCAGGTACAACCGCTGCATTACCAAATAGTGCATTTGCACATTAGGCACCAACACTCCTCCAGCAGCTAACCTCAAGGTTAAACAATCTGCTGATGCTAAAGAAATGAAAGCAATGGTTATGAATTACAGCTCGAGATAAACTGTTCTTCACAGGAAGTGACATGACAACCCAAGCAATCATACAGAACACAGAAATGGATCGATTACTGACTGATGATAATGCTTTTCTCTTCACCAATCCAAGAACAGATAAATTTTCACCCAAGGAATTCAGCTTTACTGCAAATGAATAAGAGGCTAAAACAGCTCCTGGGGTCAATAAGTATTTGTGTGTGAGGCTCAGCGTTTGGTGGTTCAGTTAAGATGAGCATAAGTAATGTTTGCATGCCTTTCAGAACATTATGTGAGCTTATCCTACCTCCTGCGAGCAAAAAAGTTGGGCCCTGATCCCACAAACACAGAGTTAAAGTCACATGGCACAGTCAATCCAACTCCTGATGAGTTTAAATCATCTGATAGATCATAGCAATAGTCGGCTTTTTTTAAAAGCACATTGAGAATGCAAATTTTATTAAACATTAATATTATAGTAAAAAATGCATTCCAGCAGACTCAAATTGCAACAGAAGTTGCTTGATGGATTTTTATTTTTTGGCTGTTGTGAATACATTTGTTTCCAATTTAAAGTACTGCTGAGAAATATGGACAGGCCTGATTCTTCATTTTAAATATTTTTCCCAAGCGGTTCATAGGGACTGGATTGTATTCTGCCGTCAGCCAGCACTGAGACTCCCACTAACATCAGCAGCATGTGCTGATCAAAAGCAGCTTGTGGTCCTCAGAGATTAATTGCTATTCCTTTCATGCAAGGTATAACCTACATCAGCAATCCAGTTTGCATGTTGCTCTGTCAGATGGGCACTTTTACACGTGCTCCGGGAGGAGGGCGGGGGGCCGCGGCAGCACTTGAATTAGAACGGCTCCACGAAACACTGTAATTAAAGTGCTGCAGCATCTCGTGTATCAGCATCCCCGTGCTTCAAAATGGCAGTGGGAGCACTTGAACTCAGTGCCATACCTAGACCCTTGGCAACTCTGGGCAAACTTTTAGTATCAGGCTATCCTTCGCCAGAAATAATGCTAATAATAATTGCACAATGGAAAAAAAAAAAACATTTTGAGGCCCCCTTTCTGTCCGGGCCCCACGGTGGCCACCCGGTTTGCCCATGCCCGTGTCCAGCCCTGCTAGAACTGAAGCTCATTTGAAAGCGCAGCCTCTGCACTCATGTACAGGCACCCATGACGTGTCCATCTTGATGAAGTATTTTCCCATAGGTTGCTCCCTATATCTCTTGTGTTGCAAGGTCTCTCACAGGGATGTATGTGAATGATTCTGGATGCTCTACTGTGTACATGGTTAGCTAAAGATACAGTTAGTGAAGAAAAATGACTAATTTTTAAGAGTGCTTCGGCCTGGTAATAGTGCAGATCCCAGGTTAACGTTGCAAGATATGTTTAAATAACATATCTAGGCCTGGGTAAAATTGAAAGCCATCCTCAGTTTTTTTCTGAAACAGCATCCCGCTGAGCTTTTTAGCAAAAATTCACACTAGACCACATTCTCACAGTGTGATGTTTTAAGGAAGGGTATTTCAGCTCCTTCTAAAAATAAGGCAACTTGAAGGATGTCAGTAGCCACCATGGAATATCTTGGCCTACCTGTTTTTTAGGAATACATGGATCTATTCTGTTCTGATCTGTGACCAGCATCTCTTTTCTCCAGCATTCAACACGAAGCCAACCCTCACAGAACTATCTTTTTTGAGATTTGAAAAAGACACGTACATATACAGATACATACACATGCACATATATATACACATAAACACATGCACATACATATACATACACACACACACACACACGTGCATGCACACCCACATCCTAATTAAACCAGAAACAGTAACACAGGGGGAAAAAATCTCCACACCCATTCCTCCTCCTCTTGGAACCATCTGTAGGGACCAGAAGGCTTGCAAACAAATATGATCTTCTTCCAGTCTGCTTTCATGGACACTGAGAGCTTGCAATGTAATTCGTAGATGAACCAAACAACCAGCACTTGTGGGATTTGCCTCATACCATCACCTCATACTGCCCTGTAGCATGTACCCTGACTGAGCAAGCTAGATGGGCTGTGATTAGTAGGGCTGAAAGAAAAACGACCACACTAATATTCAAGCTGTTTGAAGAGAGGTTTACTGCCCCCCAAAGAATCATTTAATTATAATACACCATTTTCTTTAGAGCTGCATATAAAAGAGTTAATTTGCCTAAGCACACACCAATGAGGCTAACAGATAGAGGTTTTTATTAGATATGTGCCAAACGGTTCAATAGTTATTTGAATACTGTGGAGACCTCTTAAGTGTGTAGTCCTGGCAAACAATAATTCTGTTCAATTAATAGGTTTATTGCCTTCACAGATACCCTTTTCAAAATGCTCCACCATGCTGAGACACACATTGTGAATATCTTAATTGCGCAGATAAGGTGTAGGGACTTGATACTGTTGTATCACAATGCTTTAAAAATGGCTTAGTGCCCCCAATGTCAGCAGACTAACCCTGATGTAACAGAAGGACCTATGTTTCAGAGCAGTGGTTTTCAACCTTTTTTTTCATTTGTAGACCTCTAAAAAATTTCCAGTGGAGTTGCAGACCCCTTTGGAAATTTAAAATGGAGGTACAGATCTCTTTGAATTGTGAGTATTCATATACTTTCCATTGATCATAGTCGTCTTTTGCAGACCACTCAGACAGTCTGTGGACCCGCAGGTGCCCACAGACCTCAGGTTGAAAACCACTGTTTTAGAGCCTTCTTAGATAATCCTTTTGAATTTAGGATTTCTGCAGGTTCCTGTTAAATTAAGCACCTCAACCACTACGTCTGAGTTGTGCCCCTTCTCACCTCCAAGCAGGACTCAATGTGGTGTTGAGCAAAGGTGGCCTTGTGCTGCATGTACTGTCACTTCCATCTCCCCACTGTTGGAGGTGTATCAATTGCTGCTTCTGAATCTAACTAGAGTCCTCACAACTTTGGATATTTAGATGCATACTTCCTTTAAGTGACATGCCCCATATTTTTAAAGCAATGATAAATTCATATTAATGTTCCAAAAACATGTCATACCAATGAGGAATCTCCTAACAAACTATGTTAACCGGGGGTGGGGTTGAACCTTGACTGAGACAAGATGTGCACATAGAAGCCTTTATTGTTCATGAAGCTACTCTAGTAAAATTGTGCATTTACCAAGAGTGTTTTGCTTGGCTTCTGGGTCATGACTTTACTATACCACTGCAAAGTACATGTCTACTCTAGGTGTGCTTTGCCGATGCAGTATACTTATCTTCCTACACGTCTAAAGCACTCCCAAGGTGGACATAACCTAATCTATAGTGTTTAGGACCATTACTGCATCCTGGTGTGCAACTGATTTATAGTTGTTGTTTACCTGGAACATCATAGGCGTTAGGAGGATATAATGCTTTTTTTCTTGTTAATAATAAAACCAAGTTATCTCTTAAATTAATAATAATACTTAGCTTGGGTATTATTAGCTCAGGTAGCTCTTAAATTATTGGTAATGCTTAGACCATACATAGCATTTTGAAGTCATAGAATACAACCCCCTTTATGGGGGAAAACAAACCTCTTAGGAAAAATATTTAAAATGAAGAATCGAGCCAGTCTGCATTTCTTGGCAGTACTTTAAATTGGAAACAAGTGTATTTACAACATTCAAAAAACCCCCCATCAAGCAAGTTCTTTTTCAATTCAAGTCCACTGGAATGCACTTTTGGCTATAATATGCATGTTTTATAAAATTGACATACTCAATGTACTTTAAAAAAAATAGAAAATTGCTATAATCTATCAGATCACTTGTCAAGAGCTGGAGCCCACAAACCTTAACAAAAGTAAGTGACTGCAATGTGAGTGTGTGTGTATTTGTAAAGCAATACTGGTATTATCCTCCAGTTTATACACTGGGAAACAGAAAAGCAGAGAATTTAAGGGATTTACCCACAGCTGCACATTGAGTGGAGGCAGGGTCAGGAATAGAACTCCATTGTTGCTTCTGTATAATGCAGATATAATTTTTTAATGCTAATGCCTTCCCTAACTATGGTTCCAGTCCTACAGACACCTGTACATATGAACAGCCCCATTATGTGCTGTTCATATAGAGTTGGCTCTAAGTATTTGAAGAGCCAACTCTTCAAATGAGCTGGATTCAAATGAGCATTTAGAATTGAATTTCAATGGGTCCTTTTTTCATTTTAATATAACATTTCCCTTCAATTTCCTGTATTAATTTTTATTATGCAGATTATTCTAATGAACTTTTTAATGCAATTCACATACCCTCACGCTGAGTTTTCTATTACAATTCAGAACAAATAACCACTTATGACGTCTAATCTTTTATCAGGTACACAGCCTTTATTTAAGAGAGATTTATTTGCAATCTCTCTTCTCTCTGCTCATTTGGGGGATTGTCTAGAGATCACCAAAGTCACTCAGGGCAGAATCAGGCCCTTCTCCTGACAGTGTTCATTCTAGTGCAAAAGTTTCCCAAACTCCAAGTTCGAAGCCTTGGAACAGCTATTCCATCTCTTTTTAAGTGATCTGAATACAAGTCTACGAAACAGAGAGAAGAACAAAGCAATACAGACTCAACTCTCGATGACAAAGTTTTGTAGGAAGCTTTTCGACTATTTTACTGGTTTCAGTGTACCTGGGTGGCATTGAATGCAACACTGGATGCCCTAAATACATCAGCTCTAGGAACTCTGGTGACAAATTAATTTTATTTTGATGCACTGATAAAAGTATGCTGTACCTGAAAAGGTACTAGTCTCATATTTGCATGCATGCAGCATGGCTTTAATCAACCAGCATCCACATTCTGATTCAAGACCTCTTCAGCTTCTCAGGTCCTATCACTCCACTTCCTAATTCCATCCTCCGTCACTCCACTGGAGCCTTTCTCCAAACCCTCACCCTCCCTTTAACAAACTTCCACAATTAAGCTTTTTCCACGTGGCCGATTCCCTTGCTGTCTAGACTTCTCCTGGTCAGTGAATTGCTGTTCCCAATGGGGCATGTAATCCAGGCTCGTGCCTCCCCAGGGCTGCTTCCCAGTGCAGTTTATATAGTACAAGCACATGCTGCGAATCCAGATTTCCCACCAGGAGAGAGGAGACATAGGAAGACAGTCACTCTTCTGCTTTTGGAGGCTAAGCTTTGTCATTAAGTTCAAAGTAAATCATTCTGCTTATCATTTATAGCAGCAAGAAAAAAAGGAAATGAGCAAAACCTGCAACTTACAGCATCTAAAAGTTGGAAGTCTTCCCCTTGGCATTGTCTTAGATAGGAATCTCTTTTCCTGCTGAACCTGGTCCCTTGTCTTCCCATAGCACAGGCTCTGTGCTTCTCTGCCTCAGTCTCTCTTAATCTATTGCTAGCAGAGTCCCGTCTCTTGCCTACTCTGTTGTCAATGCCCATGGGTGTCATGCCTGCCTCCTACACAGTTTTCTTCCCTTGCCATGCTGTCATTTGTATTAAGGTTATTTGCATTACTCCTGGTGAACCTGCCATTTGCTGATGTGGCTTGTGCCACTCCAAACTCCAAATTCACCACATACCTATATTGTGGCACCAGCTTAAATTGTTCCTACTATGCATGAATACCATCTTTAAGGCCAAAACAGATATCATTGGGACATATTTAATTTCTAATGCATTCGATGGATTAAATATCCTGTTAGTCTCCATTCTGAAATAGTACGCGGGAGAGACTTTAATTTCTCTGCATAGATGATGTTCAACTGGAGTTGATGCTACAACAAAATATTTTTCCTTTTGGTTTTAGCAAAAAATGAGGCTCCCATCCACGCTGCAGCCTTCTAATAAAATTGCTCTTGGCCTAGATTTATCACATTCGACTCTCCCTCTGTTTGGAGGAACATTGCAGGCAGAAAATTTAGGTGAGTGAACTTCACTGTCTGCTGCTCTCTTCATTAGGCAAGTGGGAAAATTAAGCTGATCCTATCATCCCTTTACTAATACACTAGTGGCACATTATATGCTGGGGCTTGATAGCGAAAGAATCTGACTGTGTCTCTTTCCACACACTCTTCTCATTAAACTAACAAAACACTTTATTCTGTACTTGAGCTGAATGCAGAGTTTTTGCCATGAAGCTCATTTTTCAGTCAGCCAAAGACTTCAGATCACTTCTGTCCTCAGTTGCACAAGTCCCGCAGATGCTGAACAACAAAGATGAGAGATCCTCTAAAACAGATGTTCCTGGTTTGAAACACTCTTTTTGGCTAGTACCTATGAGTTTCTCTCTCCACTGCATCTGAAGGTAAGTATGGCTCATTGCCAAGATGACCTGGTTTCCCAGTTGCTTCAAGCCATTCCATATGACTGTTATATGTCTACTAATTTAGTTCAAAAGTGGTCTCCCAGGAACTCGTTCCACTGAATTCCATCCAGCTGTAGTTTGTGTGCATCACCATTTAAGCTCTGAGTGCATCCTCTCTTGTGCTGGATGTTTATATCCAATCTCTTGAAAAAACTACATTAAAAATGGGAATAAACATTTCCTATTAAAGTCAATGGGAGCTTCAGAGAGGCATACTTTCTAAAGCAGTATTTTGTTCTTAATGGGTACATGTGCAATTACTACATGTGCAATTACTCTGAAGCAACAAATTCCGGTGCTTATCGCCATTTGAACGTGTGCCCAGGACTCCAGCATGTTGAGCCGGGACCAAGCAGCCCCGGCGATCAACCTGCCAGCCCAGGGCTGCTCCTGCCTGGCTCAGGGTGCAGAGGGGCTGGCTGGGGCAAGAGGGTGCTTTAGTGTGGGGCCAGCCAGCCCCCCGTACTGAAGCACCCTCATGCCTCAGCCAGTCAGGTCAGCACCAACACATGCATGGCTGTGCACTAAAAAACGCTGCAGCAGGGTAATACTTGCATTTACAAGTACTACCCTGTTTATTAGTTTACTAATTTATTAGTTTACTGTAGCCTAATAGGGCTACACATGTAGACACTGAGATGTGTACTGTGGAGCTAATTAGGCAGGTCCTCAGTAAATGTCTGATGTAGATGCGCCCAATGTGTAGATGCACCCAAAATATCTAGTTCCTCCAAGTTGTTTTGCTAAGGATAATTTTAATAATGTAAATATTGTTCCATCTAGTGACTTCATAAGGAAGGATACACAGAAATGTCATTGCCTTAACTTTAACATGACCTGTTTTCCTTGATTTGTGCAAGTTCCCATATGATGCCCATCAGTATAGTTTCTGTATGCTTTCCACAGCTATACTACAGACGCTTCCATCTCTCACTTATTCTCTGCTCATTTCTACCCAGAAGCAAACAAAAATATAGCTTCCAGCATATTCCCCAACCCTTTTTTGCTGTGACCTACTGCTGGGAAAGGAGTGCAGCGGCGGCAGTGGCAACCACCCAGGGGGAGGGGAGCTCCCGGCATGCGGTGCGGCTTGTCCTTTGGGTCCACTGGCATTGCCCCTGCAACCCTCATTTGGGTTGCAACCCGAGGTTGGGAAACACTGTTTTAGAGCCTAAGCTTCCCTCTTTTCCTTCCCCAGCCTGAAGCACAAGGCTTAACCACAGCATTCAAAATACAAACACACCAAAACCCTGCCAGTTACCACCTGTGTCCTGGAATGGGAGAGCAGACCCAGCTTTTCTGATGATGTAATTTATTGACTGATTTACACCAGCTGAGAAATTGGCCCAGAAAATCCTTGCCTTGTAGTATTTTCTTTATCTCCAATGCCAGGTGGGATGCTGCTTGCACAACTATTCTGCAACTGCAGTCTGAAGCCCAAGACAAGCAAGACTTAGAACAAGTCCCATCCCATGTTTAAGGTCTGATACCTAGTCAAGCTATTTCAGAGTAAAATCTGCCTTCATTTCAGCAAATTCATTTCAGTCACATCAGATTTAATTTCAGCATTTTATCCCAGGTTAATGAAGTCTCAGGCATTTTCAAACTAAATCAACCTGATTATCTGGGTGCAAACAATTAGCAAACTGAATACCTCTTCAGTAGCATAAGTGAGAAGGGCGACCAGGGTAGCAGCCCCTGGCACTGCCTCCTCCATGGAGCCACCCCTTCTACACCTCTGTACCTATCACCATCATGTATTCATACCCTACTTATTTTGTGGTTCCTAAAGGTGTTGAAGTAATAGCTGAGGTCTGATTGGTAATAATTATATATCCACCTCCTCAAAGAAGGTCAGAATGCCTCATATCAGGGCTCAAAATATTTTTTTTATTGCAAATGCAAGCTACTAAAGCCTATTCTTTCTCACAGACTTCATTGACTCAGACCTACAAGCTCCCATCCCCCAGCCATATGGACTCTGGAGTAAAAAAGCCTAGAGGAGCCAGCCACAGGCTGGCTGGAGGAGCAGCTGAAGCAGGTAGCAAAAAACAAGGACAATATTTTCAGCCTACTTTCTGCAGGTCTCACTCTAAACTAGTGAGAAAGTATTTTTTTTTAATGCAACACATAGTTAACTTGTGGAATTCATTGCCACAGGAGGTGGTGGAGGCAGATAGCATAATCAGGTTCAAAAAGGGACGGGATAAATTCATGTACAGCTCTACTAGTAGCTGTTGAAAAGAATGGTTGGAGATGTTTCATCTGGCATCTCTAAACCAATAATGGTGGATTCCAGGGGGGTTACTGAATAGGGGATAGATGACTCTATAGATGACTCTAGAGATATCCAGTTCAATGCTGTCCCTCTACAGCATCCATTTTCACCACTGTCAGAGACAGCGTACCGGGCTAGGCAGACCATTAGTCTGACCCAGTATGGTACTTTTGTTCTTTATGTTCTTATTTTCAACCAGGGCACCACAGAGCGCCATGCAACGTTAGCACTAGTATGCATTCAAATATGACTCACAAGATTAAACCCAGAGCTTTCAAACATGAATCTACATTATTTAAAATATGTTGATCTCTTGTGGTCTGAGTTCTTTGCAGCAACAGAAAAGCTCTATTATTTTTCTGTAGTCAAAAACTGAGTGAAAACGAAGGATGCTTTGAGTCTAGAAAAATTAAGAATCACTATCACAGTCTCATCCCTCCAGTGACTGATCATCTATACCAACCCTTCCTGCTCCCATCCTCATACCTCTGGCTGCCCTCTTTTCTTTTTCCCTAGCATTTGCCCCATCTCTTGATACAACACCACAGCAAGGATTAAAGAAAAAACAAAACAAAGCAAAAGTCATAAAATAACACCATATTTGATATTATGTCTTCATGGTCCTTAAATGTTCATTTCCTTCCACAATCCCTTTCTCTGCATTGTCTATGCAGACTGAATCTTTATATAGTGCCTGGTGCAATGTTCGGTTCCCAGTTGGCCTTGAGACCCAGATCTTGAAAGCCACATAGGTGTTTAACACCCATTGAAACAAATTGGAGCGAGGCAACTAAGTGCCTACAAAAATCTGAGCCTTAAGCACTGCAGTAATAACCAGTTTCTCCTGCATATAGTGGATCAAGGACCTTGGATGTTTTTATTATTCAGCAATAAAAGGCTGCTTCTATTGGGCAAAGGGTGGTCTTTAATCTTATACCATTATGGAACCATCTATTGTGAATTAAACCTGGTATGCTACTTTTGCAATCCTCTTAGCTGACTTATTTTTAAATGATTATAATTAACGTAATGCAATACAGTATAAAAAGCCCATGAGCTAAAGATATTCTTGCATAGGAGATCCCAAACTTTTCATCTTTTTACTGTCAAAATACTTACAATTCTCTTTATACACTTTGGACCATATCCAGTATATCTGACCATTATTACTATTATTATTATAATTAATGATAATAATAATAATAATGAAAAGGAACATTTCAACCTAGACCAAGGAGTGCTTAAACTGAGTATCTACATAACCTTTTGTCTGTAATCCATGTCCTTCTTTGTTCTTCCTCATTTAAGCTACTTTTTCCTTTGGCTGGGTAACCCATCATCAAGGGAACAATACTGTAATGGCATCCACGGATACAGACTCTGCCCACATTCGTGTGGAATCCAATTGATTTTTTTAAGGGACTTCATCTGGCATGCCTGGTCCATGCCAGAGGGTTGCACTGCTGTTGTTCTGAGTAGTATGATCCTGTCTTCTACCTTCTATCTTGGGAGTGCCATTCCTCAGCAAATGATGCTAATAAAGAAGCTCCATGATCAGTTAAACTCATTGTCTCACTGAGGACTACATCCTGGTTGCGGTTTCTTGTCTGCTCCTCTCTCATGGGGGAGCTTTTTTTTTCTAGGTCTCTCTACTTTTGCAGTGATGTTTGTTTTAGGTGGGTTTTTTTGCGGCTGACAAAATAATAAACTTAGCATGATGAGTGAAAGAATGAGAGTCAGTGTTATGGCGCAGCCTAAAGCTCATTCACATATTTGCAGTTCTCACATTTTTAGATTCTTCCTCTTGTTAGACGAGGGAGCTAACACC
Organism: Gavialis gangeticus; assembly: GCF_001723915.1. NCBI lineage: Eukaryota > Metazoa > Chordata > Crocodylia > Gavialidae > Gavialis > Gavialis gangeticus. The sequence continues at coordinate 22,248,417 of NW_017728995.1, read as the reverse complement.
CTGAGCCTCTAGGATATGAGATGCGTTAATCCTGTCCTGGGGACATATCCTCCAGGGGATACTTCCTCCTTCACCTGGCATATTTCAAGTAGGAAATACATGGATTATGGTAGGTGGAGGGAAAGTGGCTGGCTGAAACAGGAGGTACATAAAGAAATCTAGTACAGAATAAGTACTAACAGTACCTGTTATGAAGTCTTGTTAAAATGAGGCTTGAATACATCTCCAGCAAGGTCCTGGTCACCACTCTGCATCTAGATCTTTTCTGCTTCCTAAACAACAAAGGTATCAGATTACAGCAGAGCAATTTTCTTAATAGGGGAAAATACTCCGAGGGTGCATACAAATGTTTGCCCCACCTGGCCTGAAAACACACAGCTTAGTTTCGATTGGGAGTGGCATGTGTCCACCAGTGCTGGAAGCTGTGCTGAGAACCTGATGTCAGTAACTTGGGTTGGGGGGAAAGGCAGGCAGAATTGGGGGAGCAAAAGTGGGCTGGGGGTCCCTGGGAGGGTTTGGTTGAGGAAGGGGGCTGCTGGATCTGCCGAAGGGGTTGGGGAGTGGTCAGAAGGTTAAAATAGCCTAGTCGGGGTCAGGGTGTAGAAAGAGCATAACCCTGGGGCTGACTTCCAAACACGTGCAGACACTCAGCAGTTTGGCCTAACCTGTTCCCTACTTAGGTGATCAGGCCTGCTATTTTTGGCCTGACAGACTCCCCCAAACTTCTGCACAGATGGCTATTTAGGGCATTTATACACGTATATTTGTCTGCTCCACTGCACCGGAGATCCAGCACATTGGAACAGACTTGATTAATTGAGTCTGTTTGGCACGTGAGCTGATGCACCTGGCCCTGCATTGCATTTGTATAAATGGTGAAATGAATGTCAGTGCTGATAAAATGGCAGCAGTGCACTTTTGAACCAAAACACCTTCGATGTGGTGTAGTTCAAATGTGCGCCACCACCATTTTCTTAGCACTGACATGCATTTTGCTGTATACAGAATCCCTTAGATTGACCTAAACCAGTTAGGTCAATTTAAATGTAGCATCTGCACATACCCGGACAGTTAAAAACAGTGAGCTAGAACATTATATTTCACCAGTCGCCATTATTATACAATTGCATCTCATGAGCAACATTTCCCACTTCTGGTTGCCAATGTTTCTTCTGCAACAAGCAGCTTCTTGTGTCTACAGGCTAGCATGGCATTATATGAAAAACTGCCTGCCCTTTTTCAGCAGCCCAGACGATAAAGCATGTCAACATGGAACGCCTAAGGCATTGCCTGAGGCCAGTAAGTTTTTTCTTTATTTCCATGAAATTAGCATCAACTTTCAGTCCTTTTTTGTTGCGTGTGTGTGGGGGTTTTTCACACTAGTAATCTAAAGAGAATCTAATTGATCAAAGGATTGATTTAGTTCTGCATGTACATAATAGGATTTGGATATGTATTATTATATCAGCACCGGAAAACTGCTGCAACTTCCAGAGAATCTTAATAGACTCATCATCTTAGGATGAGTGTAAAGTAGGTTTTTTTCTTGTCAACATCTGCAGACAAGGATCAGACTAGTTTTTGCTATTGGACAGTCTCCAGTTAGACTTTATATTTGTGCCACAGTGTGTCTCAGTCAGTTTACTCTTAGACTTGGACTATGATACACTGCTCTGACATGGTTGTTAGGCACTTAAACACCTTTGTGGGCCTGGGCCCCTCTGACATACAGTTCAAAACATAACAGCCTAGGACTTGGAAAATCAAAAGTGAAACAGCACTTTTTCCTTTGTATATCAGTCATGTGATCAATTCAGCATACAGCCTCCAGAGAGAAATTCCACCCTCCTTGTCTATTAAGGCTTGAGAATCTAGAGGCAGTGTCTACACGAGATGCTTTAGTGTGCAGTAGACTAATCTACTGCACAGTAAAGCATCACCATCTACACATGCAGATGCTTACTGTGCAGTAAATTAGTCTACTGCACAGTAAATTGACTACCTGAATATGAAAATTTACTGCTCAGGAAAGCTAAATAACATTAACTGCAGGTATAGATGTTCCCTATAGAAAGTAAGAGTAGGTCTCTATTTTCTCCCCTATCCAGAAAGTTGCTTTAATAGCGAGGGTGGGCAAGGTCTTTTTGTTACAGCTGGCCTGAAAATAAATACCCAGTAGATACCCAATAATCTGGTAATAACAGACCTAAGATTCTCCCTTTCACTTGAACAAAGGCAGCTTCTGCATACACAAGAACTTCACTCACAAATCCCAAGGCTACACTCATATACACATAGTTTTACTGTTGTTTCAAGTACAGAACCATGTTTAAACCCGTGCAATACAAGTGGCAATTTGAATGGCACCAGCCACCTCCAAAGCATGGAACTTGAGCTGAGAGAGTAAGGGTCCATAGTGGAGAAATGTGGTCTCATATGCTTGGGAACCATTTATATAAAATTTGTGAGGAGCTTAATTTCTTTCCTGCTGATGGGCATCTATTGGACCAAATAGGTAGGGATAAATATTACACACGTGGACTGCTGCAGGTGCCCAAGTATTTTCAAGTATGTACCCTGGTTATGTCTCTCCACAATGCGCCATGTCATTGGCTTGCTTTTGTGCAAGGTAATAGGATTGTGTTCCTTTAATGTTTAAATTCTCCTATCATGTTACCAGCTCAATGCAGATATTTGTAAAGTTCCACCCACAGTAGCAGGCAAAGGTATATGAAGTTCAGTTTATTCCAGTCCCTCCTGCACTCCCCACCACCCACTTGCAGCTTTCGTACTAACAACTTTGTAATTGAATGCGAGACCTTAAAAAAGTGAGGGGCATAGGGTCTTTCAACACTGGTACCTTTTTTCATGTTTCTATTTGAGGGTGTCTGAAAGTAAAATTGGGGTCGTACAGAATAGCCTTTGTAAAAACAACCATGTCATTACCTTCACGGTCTTCGGGGATTCTGCTAATTCTAAAGGTATTACGGCACAAGTTCAATCTAATCTACTTTCTAAATCATCACAGCATTTCCCTAGATGGCCAGAACTAGCTTTATAAAAGTTTATTTTTTTCCTGCAATGAAGATGTGGTCTCATACTTTGGTTCCTGATTTCATTTCAGCAAAACTCTTTTATTCCAATGAGTCCTAAGGCAATGTTAATTTTTTATAAGACTATACTTCCCCACCCCCCCAATGAGTAATTAATGTGGTAGTTGCTATTCTTAATCTACAAGGAAAAAGCAATGAGGTAATATATTACCATTTGGATGCTTCACCAAGTAAAATCCAAGCCTTTTCCCCATTAGTTTAAATTATCCTTAGTCTAGGATTTAAAAGTCCTAAATTTTAAATTTTAAATTTAAAAGTCCAGCAGAAAAAACAATGCTGAAGAGCAACCAGCATGGATTCATAGTGGGTAGATCCTGCCTGACTAACCTTGTTTCTTTTTATGACCAGGCCACAAAATGCTTAGATGCAGGAGTTGAGGTAGATGCCATTTACTTGGATTTTTAAAAAGGCCTTCAGTATGGTGTCTCATCCTATTCTTATAAATAAATGAAGCGGCTGTGACATAGATGATTACACGGTCAGGTAGGTGGTGAATTGGCTTATGGGATGCACCCAGAGATTGGTGGTGGACAGGTCAGTATTGACCTGGAAAGATGTGGGCAGTGGAGTCCCCCAAGGTTTGGTCCTTGGATCCATGCTGTTCAATAAATTCAGGGATGAAGGCGTGGAGAGCACTCTGTCCAAATTTGCAGACAACACCAAATTATGTGGCAAGGTAAACATACGGGTGGGCAGGGAATGGATTCAGGCAGATTTGGACAGGTTGGAAAAGTGGGCAGAACAGAGCAGGATGCAGATTAACAAAGATAAGTGCAAATTGCTGCACCTAGCGAGAAAGGATTGTCAACACACATACAGATTGGGAGATGACCCTCTAAGTAGCACAGTGGCAGAAAGGGATCTTGGAGTCATAGTAGACTCCAAGATGAACATGAGTTGTCAATGTGACAAAGTGATAAGTAAAGCTAACCACACTCTAACATGCATTAGTAGGTGAATCCAAAACAGGTCTAAGGAGGTGATACTTCCCTTCTATGTGGCATTGGTGAGGCTGCAGCTGGAGTACTGCATCCAGTTTTGGGTGCCAGACTTCAAGAAGGATGTGGATAACCTTGAGGGGGTCCAGAGGAGGGCAACTCGTATGGTTAGGGGCCTGCCAGTAAGGCCCTATGAGGAGAGATTGAGGGTCCAGGATCTCTTCAGCCTCTACAAGAGAAGGCTGAGACGTAATCTTGTGGCCATCTACAAATTCACTGGGGGGACTGGGGGCAGCAAGGACTAGGAGATACTCTGTTTAGCAGGGCACCCCTCGGGGTAACTAAAAACAACAGTCACAAACTAACAGAGATTTAGATTGGACATCAGGAAGAACTTCTTTATGGTAAGGTTTACCAGAATCTGGAACGGGCTTCCAAGGGAGGTGGTGCTCTCCCTTACCCTGGAGGTCTTTAAGAGGAGACTGCACAAGCACCTGGCTGGGGTCATCTGACCCCAATGCTCTTTCCTGCCCAGGGCAGGGGGTTGGACTCGATGATCCCTTCCGACCCTTCCAACCCTAAAAATCTATGAAATCTATGAAATCCTATAAACGATCCATTCAGCTCTGTCTGGCAGTAACCTGTTTCATAACTCTAAGGACAATTTAATCCCAACAAACTCGAAGAGGCACAATTTGTTTAATTTACTGTTGCACAATTACTTTTTTAAGTCAGAATGTTTATTTTACTTGGTTCTTATATGGTACTTCTCGTTATAAGAATGTTTATAGCCAAGACACCAGCCAAGTTCAGGGTCCATACAGGGCACCATACAAAACAGCTGCAGACCACCCTTTCACCAAATAGTTTACAAACTACAAAGGCAAGACAGAAACTGGCTCACAGTATGGAATATCACAAAGCAGAGAAAACAATAGAGAGGCAATATCACCTTATTTCCATGCTTTCTGATGGCCAAGGCTATTTTGGAGAGAGTTTGATAATCAGAAGTCTAAGGGGTAGGAGAAAGGTGAGGGAGAATAGAGCAGGGGTGAAACAGGACAAAAAAAGGGTGCAAGATTGAGGTTGAGATGGAGATGAAGCTACTGAGACAGCAATGGGAGACAGTGGGAGCATCTACACGTGCATTAAATGCATTTTTCCTAATGTGCATTAAATTCAGTACCTCCAACATGAGGTACTAAATAAATGTGCATTAGGCTGCCCTAATGTGCAGTACTGAAAGCACACTTTTTAAAGTGACGCTTAATGCGAAGTAGCCTATTGTACTGAGCATTTGCGTAATTGCACATTTTTATGTGGCATATTAATGCACAATAAAATAGGCTATTGTACATTAAAGCACACATGTAGACATGCCCACTGGGTAACAAATGGCCAGTTAGCACAGGGCAGGGAAAATCCACTCTAACCTCCATCAGATATAATCATTGCCTGTCAATCCTTGCTCCCATGGCTTCAGCAGCAGCTCTGGCTATTGCAGGGGAAGCTATGGCAAAATAAGGGTGTCAGTTTTAGAGCACATTTCAGATACCTTTTGTGGACACCCGTGGAGTCCATTTTTTGTAGGTTAGTCTAATCCTCCTATTAAGTGGGTTTAAAAGGCCCTCTTAGGTGCAGAAAGGAGCTAATGCAAACTAATTATTCTAAGCTATTTTCTTTTATAAGTCTTTTGTCTCTAGCTGACTCTTTCCTGCAGCTTTCTTCTCTAAAGCTGCATGCTGAAAATAGGACAAGCACTACACCTGGATACGACTTCTTCCAAATGGTCAGGTCCCCTGCATAGTTTTGGGTCCAAAGGGCAGCTGGGAGAAAGGCAGCTGGAACCTGATTTTTCCAAACATACTGAGGACCCACAACTTGAGAAGAAATCCAGAGGAGCTTGGAGCTCTCTGTACTTTCACTTACGGCAAGAAATGGACTAGATTTTCAACTCCTTGCTATCCTCGAAGTTTAAGGCCTTTAAAATGCCAGTAAACATAGGTATCGTTTATCAGAACAATTAAAAAAAATTAAAACCCACGAAGCTCTATCTGAGAAACCAAGTAATTAGAAGAATGCCGAGATAAGCATACTGAACAGATGACAATGGTTTTTATGCATGGTTTCTCACTTGGAGATTAAGTGTAATTTACAGGATAAAGTATAGCAATGTAAAGAAAATAAGACAGGATGACAGGAGGTTGCAGCTGTGTTTTTTACTCAGATACAGTCTTGTTGTTTTGGGCTTTCACCTCAGTTAACCCACAGGATTTTCCTTTGGCTTGACTCTTATTCAGCCTGATATAGTAACCACATCTCACCAGGAATCCAAATATGAGGAATCAGACACCTCATATTCCCGTGTTTCTTCTCTTTGTTCCCCAGAAAAAGATCACCTCCTTGAGATTCAGTTCAAGTAAATCATGGTGCTTCCTCTAGTCACGGATGGTTTAATGCAGGGATGCTTAACCTTGGACCCACTGGCCAAGTGCAGCCCACAAAGCCATTGCATCTAGTCTGGGGGGGGTTCTGCACAGGTTGGAAAATTAGGTGGCAGAGGAGCAGTGAGCATTAATACTGCCACCCTCCCCCACTTGCAGATTCCCATGTCTCCTCCTTCCCTTCCACCCAGCAAGATCAGGGCCAGGCTAGGCCCCCTTCGCCTCATGCGGCTGAGTCGAGGCTGGGCTGCCCCCCATTCCCCTCCATGAAGCCACATGGGGCCCTGCCCTGGGCATTGGCTAGGGGCCACCAGCCAGATCTGGCCTGCAGACAAGCCAGGCACTGTCCATCCTGTCCACCAGGGAAAAAAGGTTACGCACCACTGGTTTAACACAATCAAAACCCTTCCCATAGCTCTTTAGATGTCCCTTCTTAGAATCATGGTTATGAGGACACGCTAAGCCCAGTCTCCCCAAGAAGCCGCAGCAGTGCCAATAAATGGTAACAAGGCAGATTTTTCTTCTTTCCAAGGGACAGCATTGAGCTCAGACCAGGTTTTTAGGTTGATCGTAGGATCTCAGACCTGGAGAACTGAAGCCGAAGCATTCTCTGCCTCATAGTTCCTCTGTCCAAGGTCTCAGAAATAGATGGTTATTAAAACACCCAGATATCTCAAAAAATGACAGAAATTGTCAAATGCTCCTCTACTGTATGCGCAGACAGGCTGAGAGCATGATTTCCACACACCACCACCCTTCCCCCCCCCGGAAGGTCTTTTCAGGATCTTGGCCTATTTACACAAGTAGCTGTTTTTGGCTAGGAAGAGGTCATGGGGAAATTTAATTGACTGCATATTTTCTATTTGCAACTAAGGTTTTAGCAACAGCTGAAAAGATAGGTGTAAGACCCCATGCGCAGGCCAGTATTTTGACAGCACTAACATACAAGGCAGCATATTGCTGAGAAACTCATCTAGGTTGTGCTTCATATGAAACTTCTCCTCATTTATATGCTAATTCAAACTCGAGGCAAGTATGATTCTTTCCAAAGATTATGCTCCTAATGCCTTTTTAACACGCAATTTAATATTATAATTTGGGGACAGGCAGTAAAAGTTGGTGCCTTGTGTTGTTTTGCAAATCTGTTAATAATTTTTTTGAGAGGCACTGTATCAAGTATTGGCTTCTTTGCTGAAAGGATAAGGTCTGTCAATCTGTTCCAGCTCATTGTGCTTCTTAGCCATATATGCAACTACTGAAGAGCATTAAATAACACTTCATAGATGCAAATGTATAATAAAAAATGACATGGTACAAAGGTACTGGGGAGGTTCTATTTTTACCCTGACAACTGAACCACTTATCACTGAAATGCCACCATTTGCATGTAAAACTGACTCTCCAACCGGCTTTGAAACTGTTGACTTTAAGACCTTTGCGGGAAAAGAAAAATGAATTGCCAAACTGTGTGAACTGCACCCAATTCAATTACAATGAGCAAGTGGATAGTTCAGAAGCAGAAAGTATTTTTCAGCATGCACACACAAGTGCTCTTTTCCATTTAACCTTATTTTGTTTCAGCTGCCAGCCTCTTAAAAAGAAAGAAAAAATTGATGGGTTACTTCTGGGGAGATTTTGTGTGCTACTGTAATTTTACATTAAGCTTCCTTTATAGAGATGGCAGAGCTTGAAATCACCGCATAAGTATTCATTGCACGAGGCCATGCTGACCTTCTGGTACTAGTATCACAGAGGGATTGGTCTCTTAAAATCCCCACTGGGGATCATCTGCCGTGGTGATGGACCCAGCTATGCTGTCCTGTCTGGTCATTCTCAAGGCAACCTCTCAGGAGTCTGGCCTTTTACCTTTACTTTTTACGTGATCCTTCTATGCCTGTACCAAGAGGCCCTGGGTCACAATACCCTTACAAATCTACTCTTCTTATGAAGGAGACCCTGTGGGATTCAGCATCTCTTCATTTTTTCTTCAGGATTCCAACTAGCCATAAAAGATTGTGGCCAGACCGCCCTCTTAAAATCAAAGTGTTGCTTAATTTTAATAGTAGGAACAAAATAAACTAAATTTTTAAAAGCGATGTAAAAATAATAAGACGGCCTGGTAGCATGTCCTGGTGGTAACAGAGGATGACTTAACTTCTTCAGCCCCCCAGCAAGTTAGTGTTTGTGCCTACCCATTGCCACAAATAAAAGTCTAGCACCTTTCTCTCTTCTGGATGAAGAATCTTTTTAACTATTCATACATTTTTTCATTTTTTTTTTAATCTGGTAGTTCCCACCATGGGGCTTAAAAGGCAAAACAAATGTTGTAACTTGATTGGAGCCCACAGATAAGTTTTTCACAGCATTGTTTCTCAACCAGGTTAAAGTGGCTTCTCAGAGGCCATTAGTCTAGGGCATACCTATGTGATGAGGCATTGCATTCATGTATGCGCAAAGAGGGAAATTAGTTCAACTGGACAGTGGCTTATTCTGAATGGTAAATGTTCCATGCACTCTGAAGTCCTGAGAGTTGCCCACAGGTTTCATCGCTAGCTCCAAGACAGACGAAATAAGATCTGATGTTTAATTCAAAGTGTGATCATACAGTGAAAGCAATAAGCGTAACTTGTAGTTTTGTGACGTCCAGCTCCCTAAAACTAAACTAAGACCAACAAGGCTGATTTATTCTGGAGTGGTAATTTAGTCTCAAACTCTTGTCAGAGAATTTTATCTGCATGTAAATGCTTCAAAAGATAGAAAATGCAATCATTTTCCAAACTTAAACTTATTTTAGCTTGCATTGATTTCTGGCAGCATAAAATCTCAAATTAAACATGTATATCACAATGGCATATTAAAAATGAAATCAAGCTTGCAATACCCACATAATGAAATGTGCAATATATAACCTGTTAAATGGTGACAGACAAAGGAAGTTATAGATATTTTGACTCTTTTCACATACTCTGAAATCTGCACTTACTATACTCACTCAGGAAATTAAACTCAGTAATAATAAACAATGAAACTATGAAATGGCTTTGTAGTGTTTTCCCAGTATGGCCTGAAGCTGCAAGATACTGAGCACTGTTTACTCTCTTCATTTCAGGAGGAAATGATAGTACTCAGCACCCTTGGCACATGTAATCTCATCAAATGAACTCTAAGCATGAGACAGAGAGGTAAAGAAATTATTAAGAAAATTCTTAACTGTCTGGGAAAGTTGAAAAGCAATTATACTCAAAAAGTTATTTCCCTCTCACTTGTTTCAGCTGCCCATATGCAGTAAATGGCTTGTAAAATTTGCTACACAAAGATCAGTCTGTAGTGGTTTATGAAATTTTAAAATTCTCATAAAACGCTGTCAGCACATATGTCAGATAATCAACAAACCCTCTGCCCTCAAGATGTCCTGTGTTTTATATGGATCCTTATACGGATTTAAGAATCGGCTCATTCACCCCAAATTAAAAACCACCCAAACAAGCTAAAATGTTTGGCTCATGTACATAAACTCTTTACATATTATTAATATGCCCTGCTTCTAGTCAGATATGGTACCTTGTAATTCAAGGTTGGGGAGAACCTGAAATTGGAAGGAGGAAAAAAAACCCAAACAAACCACAACAAAAAAAAACCACACGGGGAAAAATTAAAATGAGCTCTTTCTGATTCTCCAGCAGCTTTTCCTTGAGCCAATTCCATGTGGATGCAGGATTTTATGCAACCAGAGGTGCCTTAGATTCATTGCGAGTGCTTTGTGTGTATGAGGACAGCGCCTAGGTCGTTACCAGGGATCCTGGTTTTCCCTGATAAAAAAACTGCAAATTCTCCGATTAACCCCTCCCCAAATCTGTGATTAATATTAAAGATCCCCCACTATCCTCCTGGCCTGCTGG
>NW_017728995.1:22221620-22238004 GCF_001723915.1 Gavialis gangeticus | reverse complement strand
CCCCGACAGGCCCCCCAGCCCTGCTGGTGCCCCTCGCCCCCTACCCACAGCTCCTGCCCTCCCAGCTGCCAGGGCTATGGGGCAGCCCTCTACCCCTGACAGAAGACAGTGGCTGCTGCAGTGGAGCAGAGCATGGAGCTAGCTCCCCTCTGCTGCCTTTCTGCTGTGGGTTTGGGTGGGAGTAAGGCTGGCTCCCTGCTGTAGCGTGCACCCCCTGCCCCCCAGATCTGTGCATGGGGTGGGGGCTACGCACTGCCTGCTGCAGGCTCGGGCTCCTGCCCTCCCCCAGGGTCTCTGCAGCCCAGTGGGTGCGACTCAGGACTGCAGGGTAGAGCATGGCCACACAGGAAAGCTGCTTGAGGCTGTGTACTCCGTGCTGCTCTGGTGACACATTGCCCGTGCACGTGGCCACCACCTGTGCTGCCCCTGCACGTGCAGGAAACACGACTCCAGGGCAGTGCAGAGCTCACAGCAGCAAGTAGCTTTCCTGCATAGCCACAGTCCGCCCTGCAGCCATTGGTCACACCTGCTGGGCTGTGGAGGCCCCAGGGTGAGAGTCCAAGCCTGCAGTGGGCAGCCTGCCCTACCCCCACCCCATGCACAGATCTGGGGGGCATGTGCCCCTCCTGCTCCTTCCTGGAGTTCGCACAGCAGCAGGGAGCAGACCCCACCTCCCCAGCCCCTGGACATGCTGCCCATGGCCCTATCCTGTTCCTCACTGGGGCCCCGCCATACATTGTGACCCCAGGCCCCAAGCCCTCCATACTGCCCAGCAGGGCAACAACCCCTGCACCAGCCCCTGCCCTGCCCAACTCCCCCCTCTCTATGGGGGGAGGCCTCAATCCTCCCCCACTTACCTGCAAGAGCTGCTCTCCAGGCTGCCTGGGGCCACGTACGTATACATGCACATAGAGCCCCTTGCCTGACCGCCCTCCTCACTCCCTTCCAGCCCCTTGCAGACTGAAACTCTGCCCGCCTGCAGATGGCTCACTGTAAAACCGCAAAATCCCTGGGTTTCTCTGCTAAAATGAGAAATCAGTGTTTTATTCCAGGAAGGGGGAAAATCCACATTTTACTCCATTTTTTCCATGGGAAATGGAAAACCTGGATCCCTGGTCATTACAGAACCCAGCCAACTACAAAGAGTAATGGTAATACTTGTTGGAGACTTAAAAACCTAAAGTTGAGGTTCCAGTAGTGGGCTGATCAGACACTAAATTGCCAGCTGACACAGTTAAGTTGAACTGTGTCTGCAGTATCAACATAGGTAATGAATTTTATACAGTATTTAAAGTATAGTAGAAAAATAACATATTTTAGAAATAGAACAATCCTGCATCCAATACAAATTCACTGCAACATTACTACAGGTGGTAATGATCATTGAGGCTGGAGTGTATTCCTGAATAATGCAGTTACCCTGGGGATCCAAGGTACTAAACTAACATCAATAATTGAGATTAAGGATTATTAGCAACTGGTACAGGAAAAGGTTTGAGTGATCTAATGCAATGCTCTGACCCTTGCAAGATTATTTTTTAAATATACATTTCAAAAACTTTTCTGGTAAACCTGTAAGTGTTTGTGGCTATTCTAGCAATTCAGCTGTGAGAGTATTCCTAGATCAGTAACTCACTGCCCAGGGTTCTTCCTGATCCCAAAATGAAGAACTGTCCCCCATCATACCCTGTTTTCTGGGTGATAATGTTACGTATATATCTTTCATGTATGTCTAGCAACTAAAAAAAGGTACTACAGTATCCTCCTGGCTTTTCTTGTACAAAGTTTAGTTATTATCATACACTCCCTGGCAATAATACCTAATGGCATGAGAGACCTAAAGATCTGGATAGATTAATAAAAATCTAAAGAATGCCCCATTTCCTTTCACATCACTAGTGGTCTCGCAACTGAGAAAAGGAAGTGATTGCCATTTCAGTAGAAAAGTACAGTGTATTGCACTGCTCAAAACTATCTTCCCCTCAGAAACTCCTTGAGAGTGATTGCAATTCCATACAATCATAGCAAGTCATGATCAGTTGTTAACTGAGAAAATGGTTTGTAGGCAGCATTTTTGGCTTTTATTTTGGTGAAAGGGAAAAATATAAAAAGAATAAAAGGTTTCCTTTCATAAATTAATTGGTCATAAGAATCAGCAATGGGACCAAGAGCACTGGTTTGAAGCAGACCTGACCTCCCTCCCCTCTCCCCCCTCAAAAAAATTAATTTTCTGTAGGTCAGGATATTATGATTTACCAGCAAAAATCCAAGAAGCTGGCAACAAAACACATAATGACCATTGGTTCCAATGGGGCATGGTATTTCAACATATGTGTTTTTTTTTCTTTAGCTTATTTCAGAAACATATTGCCTGATCAAAAGGTGTGTGTGGGTGGGAGAGGGGGCATTATTTGTTTGTTTTTTAAAGACCATGTACAAATTGAACTTTCAAACAGAACACGTTCAGTTAATTCATTTGTAAGTGTAGATAATGCGATAACGTTAATTGGGGTTATGAAGACATAGTAATTGTCAGTTACATTCAAAACAATGATTGGCCTCATTTTAGCAAGGACATGAAGTGAGAACACTAACCTCTGATTGAAATGGCATACCTCTGTATTAAACTCTATATACAGCAAAAGCCGCATTATCCAGCACCTTACAAATTGACATGCACTATTAACTGTCGTGCCAGTCGACACAGCAAAAGCGAAACCGGAAGTGTCCACCATGGCACTTCCTGTTTTGCCAAGCCCCCATGGCCTGGGGCATAACAGCCTGTCCCCAGTGTGCCCAGGGCCCTCTCCTTGTCCCCCGGCACACTGATGTGGTGGGAGGGATGGCAGCTCACCAGACATGGTGGGAGGGGAGGCAGCCCAAACAGGCAAAAACACCCATTCAGGCCTCTCAGGTAACCGGCGTATTTGGTTATCCGGTACCCCCCATCCACCACGGGTGCCAGATAACAAAGCTTTTGCTGCACCTTTATTCATACGACTATCCCTTACTCAAAAGAGTACTGGAGGCTTATCTCAAACCAGTTTCAGCCATTTTCAAACTGGTTTATGTGCACTGAATATCTGTTCTGTTGCAGATTTAAACCAGTTTCTGATCACTTAAACCACTTTTTGTGTAATGTCTGTCCCTACAAGCTTCCCAAGGAGGTGATGCAGCCCACAACCTTGGAAGTCTTGAAAAGGAGACTGGACAGATACCTTGCTGAAATAATTTGATCTCAACAGTATTCCTGCCCAGAGCAGGGATATTGGACTCAATCCTTTGAGGTCCCTTCCAGCCCTTAATTTCTTTGATCTCTACAAAATCTCTACAACTGGCCTGTTCACCCAAGTAAGGGTTCAAAGGATTTTGACTCACATGAATATTTACTTTATTTCAATAGCACCCATTAGCCCAAATAAGTATTATGCCTATTGCACCAGGTTAAATTTGAATACTAGCTACAACACTTTCTGCCCTGAAAAGCAAAAACCTTATTCAAGTAATTGTTGAATAAAATCTTTGGATCATTTAAAATATAGTAGCTGCTTATTTTCTAGGACTGCCTTTACCATTTTCCTCTATCTTTCATGAGAATTCCCATCTTCCTTCCACTTATCAACTCTTCAAATATTGCACAGTACATGGAACTTTTCACATCTTCAAAGTTTCCCAGGCTTCAAAGTTTCCCAGGCTTTCAAATGAGTCCAACTGCTGCTTAGAACCCACCAGGCAGATGATCTGACAACAATGAATTATGGTGAAAGAAATTATGCTTTAAAATTGTCCAAAGTTAACACTCAGAGATAATACACCACATTCAAAGATGAATGAGCCACTTCATTCAGTCTGTTACCAGATTCCAAAAGGCAGCACATCAGCCATAAAGGCTAGAAACTTTATTATTATTATGTTAACCAAACCTATAGTCTTCAGGAAAACATTGACAATGCCAGAATCTAGAGACAGTATAAAGTCATATTATACATATAATAATGCTGAGACTCATATTTGCAGCTGGGTCTACATCTTAGCTCTCTTTCATAGAGAGGTCTATAGGCCTTCAAACTGAAATTGCCCATAGGCTCATGGTAATTACATTATACAGGTACCCAACAGCAATGCTGATGGGTGCTGTAAAAAGAAACCAACCCAAAAATTTCTAACGACAAGCTAACAGTATGTATTTGTATTTGCAACCTGTCATGCTCTACATATAATCCTTTACAACACCCAAATTAAAATTAATCATAAGTCAAGTTTTCACACAGTTTGGTGAAATCAAAGCAAAGGGTTTCCAATGATTTAGGAGTGAGACGGAGGTTCAGAAATACATGAAGACATACAACTCCCCCTCCTCCCACCCCCGCACACTTGGATCTTTGAACACGCTGAATTTTCTAAGCGGAAATGAATGAATTGTAACAGCTATTCACACCAGGAAAAAGGCAGGCTGAAAAATTAAGTTAAGACATGTAATCCTTACAGAGATAGTTTTAAAAGAATCAATACCGCTCATCATGGTAGTACAGTAATATTTGCAGTAGTAAATGTTGCATGATGAATCATTTTGATTTTCACAACTATCCTAGTTCCTGATTTTGTTCCCTCTCAGAAGAAATTAGTGTGGGCCTTTTTTTTTTTATAAACAGAACTAGTGACAGTCAGAACTTTATAAAAAGGATAAATCAATAGTATTGTTCCCTAATGAATGACTGTTACCACCTTCTAATATAAAATGATGAACAAGTCTTCTCCACAGAGCTGCTGAGAATATCAAAGGGAAGTTCAGGGTCAACAATGACAATGAGTTAATGGGCTGATGGGAAAAATCAACTTATTCTCCCACCAAATGGAAAAGCCCTGCAGGCCAACTAAAATAAATTCCATTTTACTTGAGCAAAGCATCAGAAGCTAACACACATCAAACATTAATAGTTTGCAGGTGCTTTACTAGACTAGAATAAGCTTAGTACTGTATGTCAGCCAGGTATATTTATCAGTTGCTTCCACAAGCAGCATCAGGTTAATAACTGAGATTGCTATTGCAAAATACAGCACCCAAAGGAAATATATATATGCTGAAGAGGACTGGAACACAGGGCCCCTTGAGGGATTCTGATAGTCTTCTGGCAGGCTGCAGGCACATATCTGACAAACCAGTGAAAATGCTGAATCATGAAAACTGATCGATTGCTACATGCACAATGCCCTTACACTGCAGATTTCTGACCCAATAAGCTGTACATAATATTTTAAGTATCAGAGGAACAGGAAAGAAAGGCTGTAGACTTTTCATTTAGTGATTATTTCCCTCATGTGGAAAATTACCTGAGCGTCACCTTGTAATTGTGAACCCGAGATGCAAAATAGTAAATGATGGGAAAAATCCCCATATAGACAAAACCTCAGTCTCAGTTATATCTTATTTATGGGAGCAATCCTTTTTCTTTCTTTTTTTTCTTCTTCACTGGTAGCCTTAAACCACTAGACTGAATGACACCCTGTGGGCTGAAGTGTCAACAGAAAATGGATGCCATGTGGCTGAATGTATCCTTCTTATCTGGAGCAGATAGCTATATCACTCAGCCACCCCCATGTCTGGATAAGTAAGTAGCTGGACAAAAAAGTGGCTTTGACCAATTAAGGCAGAGATAATGCTGGTAGGGGAGGAGAAGCAAGGATCTTTCAGGGGGTTATCTCTTTTATCAGACCAACTGTATAGTTGGGAAAGACTTTAGACAAACTTTCAGGCACAAAATGCCCTTCCTTAGGTCTGACAAAAGAGCATACTTAACATAAGGAAGGAAAAAGGGAAGGAAAAGCATTTACACTATGTGAGAATAATGCCTTTGATGAAAGTTATCCATCCAAAAATTGTAATGGAAAGGTATGGGATGGTAATAACGCTGTACACAGAATTTCACTGTGTAGCCAGTGAGTACTGGTCTCCTCACCCCTTTCTGGAAAGAAGTCCTCAGAAACATGGACTGTCTTATGCTAATTCACTGTTTTATATCTGGTTAGAACTTCTGTGAAGACCAACATACTAAAGTGAACGGGGGACCAGGGTTGTCAACTGTCCGAACTGACAGACAGTGGGCACATGAGACATGAGATGCTACGGTGGTGTAGTTGCTGAAAATAGCCATGTGCCATCCTAAAGCAAGTACTAAATGATGGTGCGGTAATAACTGCGCCGTGGGGGGGGGGTTGGGGGGCATGTATAGACACACCCAGTCAGTAAAAACTAAGGCTAAAACCCCCGTCCATAAAGTTTGTAAATAAGCCCTCTAAAACAATCAAACAATAAAAGCTATCAAGCTTCAGCTGCTGTGTGAAACTCCCTCTTGGGAAGAATCTGTACAGCCAGAGCTTGATTGAAACATAGCACCTCGCAGAGAGCCTGCTCTTATTTCTTTGCCTGCCCTCTCCCTCTGGGTTGCTCCCCTAATTTTGCTGGGTTGCAGGTAGGCTTCTTTGGGGCGTAGGCAACTGGTGCCTCCTGAGTCTGGGTGGACACCAGATCACCAATACGGGGGAGGCACCACCGATCGCCGATGGAAGGAGGGTCCCCCACAAGCCGAACACCGAGCCAGCAGCAAAACCGGAAGTGTACTTCCACTTCCACTTCCTGTTTCATGGCTCGTTTTCCAGGTGGTGCATGGCCAATCTCAGGGGGTGCGCATGCACCTGCATGCATCCTTACACATCGCCAATGCTTTGGGGGTTTGTGTTCAGACAAGGGGAGTGGGGTTGGTAAGGGTGAAGCTGTGTTAGGGGCAGCAGGGTGTAAAAACTCTGCTGCAGTTGCACACAGCTGCCAACCTGAGATTTTTAATTTATTTACATATTTATTTTTAATGACAGTAAAAAAATCATGCCAGTAAAAACTTTGCAGAATGTCAGGGGAAAAAAATATTGGGTTGGCAACCCTGCATGGCACCTATGTGCAAGCTGAAAGTTGGTCCAACACTCAGTGGCCCATGTATTTTTCACTACATATTTGCAGATTATATTGGTCTGCCTGCAGTGCACAGGTTTCTCCTTTAATACTGGATGCTGTCCCATGGAAATTTGATGGAAATCCTTTGCATAGCATAGATGATTACAGTTCATGTCTTGCCTCAGAATACAGCGCAGGAAATTGTTTTCATAAGCAATTGAAAATACAATCTCAGCCCCTTCCAATGGTCTTGTGAAGATCAATAAATATAACCCACCAAGACTGGAACAAAGGTGATCTCCTCACACCAACAATGGTACTGTTAATTCTTATTTTTACTACCACAAAACTATGTACCAGAGATAAATGAGTAGCATTAGGCAAATAAGCAATCCAGATAAATAAAAAATGAACCCTTAGTAACTGAAGTATGGGAATTAGAGACTGGGAAAACATATGGTAGTTTCATTTAAAAGCCAATATTTATCTAAAGTTACCATACAGAGATACTAATATATTTCCTATTCCAAGTGGACTATAGTGAAAATAATAAAATGCCATTATCTATAATACCTTGTGAACAAATGTTAACCTTTTAAAAGGCATTTGCTGGGTACAGATAAACAAATAAAAACATCCTCTCTAGTTCTGCAATTTAAAAGAAAAACTCAAGAGCAGAAGTGGAATATAATAGCAAAAAAGAATGGATTATAAAGAGAAAGACATTAAGAAAAATGCAGGTACTTCTTCCCATGGAATACTGAATCTCTTTATACATCTTATATCAAAATTAACTTGATTTTTGAGTCTGGAGTTGGGGAGAAGACAGTCTTAGCAGATGCATGCTGTTTTCCATTTAAGCTTGCCAAGCAGGCAATATTAAGCTATTAGAATTAAAAATGAAAAATATAAGATCTTATTTAAAGCATCATGGCAGCAGGGGGTGGGGAATGAAAATATCTCCCCAGTTTACACTATCCAATCTTAGAACATCCACATTTTAATGGGAAACAACACAGAAGTACCATATTTACTCAAATTCAAAATGAGATTTTTCTCCCCATTTAGCATAGGAGAGGAAGCCCCGCATCTTGAATCTGAGTACAACGTGTGGGGGAGGGGGCAGGTGCTGTGGCTCTGCTTCTGGCTGTAAGCCCACTTGGGGCCAGTCAGAGCCATAGCAGCTGCCTGCCTCCCCCCACCCACTGGCCCCAGAAGCCTTTCCTGCCCCCTCCCCTGCAGCTTCTGTCCCCTCACCCCACAACCTTACTGACAGGCATGGCCCCACCTCCAGCTCCACTAACTGCCAGGGCACAGAGCACATTGAAACTCTGTCCCCTGCCCAGCCAATCAGCAGTGACATAGCTCCATGTTCAGGACTCTGCAGGTTCGAAAGGGGCTGCACTTCTATGTGGTCCATCCATCCAAAAGGAAATGGAGCTTAAGCCACATCTGACAGTAAGGGGGGAGGTGGGGAAGAGGATCAGGGGCTGTGGGGATGCAAAGCCTGTGGGGAGCAGTGGGCAGCACAGACTGTGAGGGGCAGGCACTGGGGCAGAGGCCAACGGGTACAGATGGGAGAGGGGATAGGTGAGCAGGCTGCAGGGGAAGAAGTTGCTGGGGAGAAGGCAAAGGGGTGACCCACTGCCTGTTCCCTTGCTCCTGCTTTCCCCACTATAGCAGAGTCAGATTCTATATCTGATTCTATATCTAGAAGCAATATGAGAGTCTATGTCTAAAAAATTAATGAATTTGTTATAATTTTCCAAATATCGAATCTAATTCTTGTGGGGGTAGTCTTAAATTCTAAATCATCTTAGATTCAGATAAATATGGTAATCAAAACACCACTTTTTTGGTCTAATGAGATTTCCCTTCTTTTGGGGTGTTTTTTTTTTAAACCTTAATACATGAAATAAAAGCAAAACTGAAAACTAAGACCCTGAGCTCTCAGAAGCTTGAAGAAGGTAGTTCACCAAAGGTTTTAAAAAGAAAAAAATCCATTCTTCTTTGGTTGAGAATATTTAAGCAGTGCATGTATCAAAGTGACACTGAATACAGCTCAGAGTCCATGGAGTTTGCTTCAAACAGAATAGACGCTTTTAAGCAGCCAGTGGAATGTCTACGTGAGGATTCAGTACAAAGCCCAAGAGAACTGCTAATACCTCCTATCACAGTGCAGTTGATTAAGGATACCCTCAACAAAAATTATCCATGCAAGTGATTTTTAGCTTCCAGGAACTTGGCCAAACTAAGGAGTGATCCCACAGGCTGTAGAGTGAAACAAAGGAAAGTTTAGTTTTCTGAATTTCCTTCAAATATAACTCTTTAAAGGGAGAGAACTGGCATCCTCTGGGAGAAAAATGAGACCAGTTTTTCTGGTCTCAAAGAGCTGAGGTTTCTCAAAGAGCTGGGGAAGCTTTCTGAGAAAATTATCCAGGACCACATCTGCAAGGGACCAGCAGGGGAGATTATGCTTAGGGGCAACCAACAGGGGTTCATTAGGGGCAGGTCCTGTCAGACCAACCTGGTGGCCTTCTACGACCAGATCACCAGATCCTTTGATGCAGGTGTCATGGTGGATGTAGTCTTGCTGGACTTTAGGTAGGCCTTCAACACTGTCTCTCACCCCATTCTCATTAAAAAATTAGGCAACTGTGGCACTGATGCCTACAGAGTCTGATGGGTCCAAATTGGCTGGCGGGCCATACCCAGAGAGTGGTGGTGGATGGGTCTTTTTTGACCTAGAGGGACGTGGACAGTGAGGTCTCCCAGGGCTTGGTCCTTGGCCCCGCACTGTTCAACATCTTCATCAGTGATTTGGACGGGAGGGGCAAAAGCACATTGTTCAAATTCGTGGATGACACTAAGATGTGGGGAGAGGTGGGCATGCTAAAAGGGAGGGACAGGCTAGAATTAGATCTGGACAGGTTACAGGGGTGGGCAGATGAGAACAGGATGGGATTCAATACTGACAAATGCAAGGTACAGCACCTAGGGAGAAAGAACCAGCAGCAGACCTACAGGCTAGGGAACACTCTTGTCAGCACAGAGGCAGAAAAGGATCTCGGAGTCATCACTGATTCCAAGATGAACATGGGCCACCAATGTGAGGACGTGGTCTGTAAGGGTAACCGCACCTTGTCGTGCATCCACAGGTGCATCACGAGCAGGTCCAAGGAGGTGATCCTTCCCCTCTATGTGACATTGGTCAGGCCACAGTTGGAGTACTGTGTCCAGTTCTGGGCGCCGCACTTCAGGAGGGATGTGGACAACATGGAGAGGGTCCAGAGGAGAGCCACTTGCATGGTCAGGGGGCAGCAGGGCAGCTCCTATGAGGAGAGGCTACAGGACCTGAACCTGTTCAGCCTCCACAAGAGAAGGCTGAGAGGGGATCTGGTAGCTGTCTATAAACTTAACAGACGGGACCAGCAGGGAATGGAAGAGTCCCTGTTCCCCCAAGCAGTATCAGGAGTAACAAGGAATAATGGCCAGAAGTTGACTGAGAGTAGATTCAGGCTAGACATCAGGAAGAACTGCTTCACTGTCAGGGCGGCTAGGATCTGGAACTAACTTCCAATGGAAGTGGTGTTCACTCCTACCTTGGGAGTCTTCAAAAGGAGGCTAGATAATCACCTAACTGGGATCGTTTGACCCCAGCATTCTTTCCTGCCCATGGCACGGGGTCAGACTTGATGATCTGCTCAGGTCCCTTCTTACCCTACCAACTATGAAACTAAGTTAACTGCCCATCTCTCCCCCACATTGACTTTTGCCTACATTGCATCTCTCCCTCTCACATTGCATCTCAGAACTGTACCCTAAAAGGAGGAATCTCACAAATATGAGAAAGTCACCAATTTACAAGTTTTATCTTTCCAATTCCCACTTGAACAACAATGGTTTTACCTGGTTTGGAGTGCTGGCCACACCAATGGCCTAGGGTAGTATGAAATGTTGGCCCCAACTTATACGTTACTGGCACTGGCCTAAACTTAAAGTTCCCAGATCACTAGTCTTTGGGTAAGATTACATGTTAGAGTTAGCAAACACTAATTCTAAGTAATGTCAGTGTGTGTTAAGGTTAATTAATGTTAGTGACCAGTCACTGTAACAGGGGCTCAAGCCAGACACACGTAAAAGGGTAAACACAGGTCATGGGTCATGACAGGCAAGTCCTGAGGGGAAAAGAAGCAGGTAGCTGGCACCCACTCAGTCACATATTCAGGGTTAGTAACCTCTCTAATGTGCACTACTCAGACCTCCAGCTGGGCAAGCAGGAGCATGGTTAGGTGTTACAAGTCTGCCCCAGACCTGCCCTGTTCACTGGCTCTCTAGCCACAGTATAGGCTTGGGAGGAGGGGAGAAAGGGCCCTATGGCACTTGGATCACTCCTTCAGCCCTGCAAATCACGCCACTGCCCCTCATCAGCCCCTAGATCCCCCCCAGCATGCCTAGATTGACCCTCCATCCCTGGATTGGCCTTTCTGTCCTTGGATCACTGCCGTGCCACCCCAATTAGCCTGACAGCAGCAGTAGTGGCAGCAGTACAGGAGGAAAGGGGAATTCACCCTCTGCCTGCTCCTACCTCCCTGAAGCCCATGTCTCCCCCACCACCCGCTCCTCCCTTCCCCCTTTTCAGGCACAGGGCCTGGTGCAAGCTGGATCTGGGCATGCAGGGGCACTGCGGTTTGCAGTGAACCCAAAAATAGGAAGGGAAGGGGAACCCCCCACCAGTACCTCTACCACTCTTGGGTTGATCAGGGCAGTAGGGAAGTGATCCAGGGGCAGAAGAGACAATGGGGGTGGGAAGAGAGGAAGTAATTGGGGTGCCAGAGGAGCTATCTGGGAGTGGAGGGGTGATTTGGGAGGCACACAGGCATCTCCCCATCTGCCCCTCCCCCCTCTAATCCTGCCCCTTAACAATTTCCCCATGACTCCTTCCACCCCTTTTCCCTCCCTCCCCGAAACCCGTCTGTTGCCCACTGTTGATAGCTAGTACACCTGGGAACAGTGTCTCCTAGGATGCTGGAGGACTGAAAATCAGTATCGTCTCAGGTGAATACCCAGAAGTTAAGTTAACTCAAGCTAGATAGTACAGCCCAAAGATAATTCTTGCCTGAAGTGACATAACTTTAAGATGCCTAAAGGGCACTTAGCTCTTGTTAACAAGCCTTAATGTGTGATCATTCAAATTTTAAGTGCTCTCAAAATGATCTAACTGTAATTAATAATCTCACCCTTTGGTTAAGCCCAAAAAACTGAAACTCACCATTTCCTCTATTGTCAGCACGCTGGGAAAGTGCTTGCATCGTCCCCCTCTGATGCTGACCTAGGGGACAACTGCCTAATACCGCTATCAATATTCCATTACCTCACATAAAAGTGGCCTAAATGTTTCAACTCCTTGACATATAGATTTCAATATGATGCCACAACATGGAATTTAGGTGAAAGGGTGTTATTTTATTTTTTAAGAACCCAGGAAAGAACAAACATAAATAAAAGCTGTCAAAAGAACATTTTTAAGGTTGCAAAGCCAAGCCATCAAAAATTAGAGGATTTGAGAATTGCCTGGCTAGCACTAATTGAGTCGCCTTGAGTATGTGGATTATGATTTTGTTAAAACTTAATTACATGGTCATACTTGGGAGTTTTGTTTGGTTTTTTTTAAAATTAGAACTCTCAATCCATTAATAACTTCATGTAAATTGCATTGTGGAACTATACCCATGTGCAAGCATAACGTTTTTTTAAAGTTGAATTTTAAATGTATTAAAATTTCTAACAGCAGTGCAAAAATTAACATTTTTCAAGCCTACAGTAATATTAATTCATATCAATGAGAATGCTTCATTTGTCAAGCCAAAACCATTACAGGGTATAATTTTCTATGAGATTAGACAGTGCAGTGGGTGAAGGTACATCAGAGGTATACAAATGTTTCATTGATCCTTAAAATGTAACAGTTCAGATCAAATATCCTGATTTCTATCATAATAGAGAACATTTGAAAACACTGTAAAGACTCCAGTGACAATAAAATGTTTTAAAATAGACAAGTAATGATTTGTCTTCAGATTACCTATCAAGGTTCATCAGAGTTGACTGGATTTCATCAATTATTTGATTAAATTTTTTTCCTCCCCAAGTTGGCAGAATGGGACACTGACATTTTCCAAACCAAATGCTTTCCCAGTTTGAAATGTTTTTGTTTGAAAATTTGAGCCAATATTACGAGGAAAAAAAATTAAAGTAAAACACAGGGAAAAAAACAAAATGACCTTTTAAAATTAATTAAATGAACCACTTTGATTTTACCCAATAAGGTTTATTTTTCCAGTTTTTGGTCCATACAAAATTTGAGCATTCATCTTTTCATCCCTATTGAGTGTAAGAACAGCTTTTTAAATCCCAAACACTTTCCTGGGACATGAAAACCGTTTGAGGCCCTATTCAAGAAGTACATTTTGATGGCGTTGGGCTGTCTGGGGAAGTTAAAAGTTAATATGCTTCTGCTTCCTTCTGTACATTTAAACTGTAGCAAAGGCTGCATCATCAAATTTAGACCATTTCATTACAGACTTTTTTTGCTACAGTAGTATTACTGCTGCAACTCTAGGTATCAAATGCACTGCAATTATCCCTAATGCATGTCCTTTTTAGTCCCCAAATGCTTTTTAATTTAATGAAACCATTTTAAAAGGCATGTTTAAGCTTTTGCAGCAACTTGAAGTTCTGATTTTTGAACAAACACATATGTCAGTAAAATCTAGGTCAGGGTTATCCTTAGTGCAACTCCAGTTAAGTCAGTAGAGATCTGCTACAAATGAATCTGACCCAAAGAGCTCTTTTTTTTTTAGGTTGTTGCTTAGGCCAACCTGTTTTGACGACTGATGTTTTCCTTAAATTTAACATTTTCATGAATTAATTGGATAGAATTCAATATATTCCTCATACACATGAAGACATGGGTACATTATTTAATATCACCAGATATTTGATATGTTCACTTAAAATAATTAAAACACTGTTGGCCACATCATAGTAATGCTGATGTAACAGACATAAAAAAACTGACCCAAAAGGATAGGTATAGGCACCTGAATGAAGAAACAGTTTGTTTTGGGTTTTCATTTAAGCCAAAAAAATGTACAAACTAAAGGAAATATATTCATGAAAATACTCCTTAATTTCTTTTTTCAAAGCTATGCTGGATTAGGGGGGAAAAAAGTTTGACATTTTTAATTCCAAAGAACTCTAAATTAAATATGCTCTTTAAGGGTAAGATGAAGGTGTAGTCAACCTAATGTCTTTTGTACAAATTATTCTTCACTTACTCGCCGTATGGATGCACTGATTCCACTCTAAAATTTCTTTATGGGTGTAAATACACATCACATTTCTGCTGAAAAAGCCTTTTCTTCTGGAATCCTAGGGTACCAGTCTATTATCCCACCGTAAGTACCTGTGAAGTATACAAGATAAATCGTGCTAACCTTTTTCCCTAAAATAGTGCTGTGTACAGCTGTAAGTTAATAGTGGCTCATTCACGTTAATTGCCCATCATTCCAGGGACAAGCCTGTCAGGCTGCGTGCTCTTCCTGTCCGCTAAGCAGAACTGCCTGGGAGAAGGGCTATGCATGTAAAGGCTCCTCTTTTGTTCTGGGTTTTGACTTTTGATTGATCAGAAACGCCTCAAATGAGACATCTGTTTATAACCTATATAGTTTAACATCATCTAATCTAAAGTGGAGTGTCCACATAGGGCATTCATTCTGAACCAACTATTCTGGGCCATTTCCCTATGTAGACAACTTCCAAACCTAAGTTATGGAAACTCTTTAGACAAACTACATCTATAACCAAAAAAAAAAAAAATCTCAATTTAATAAAGCTTCACTAAATTCTGAAGAGGTAGTCATTTCACTTACATAAAAGGATTATTTTAACAGAAATTAATATTGTCTTGAGGCTCAATACTTTTAACTGTCACAGAAGTTATTTTAACAGCAATGGAAAATGCAGGTAGGCAAAAAATTAAAATAGAGCAACACTGGGTTGATTATTTGGTTCGCCTCAGACTAAATTGTTTGATTATGAGTTAATATTTTAGTATTTAGGGATTGTACAAACCATATTGGGAATACCAGACATGAAAGGAAGCAAATATCTTGTTGCATTTTTTTTCTGGAGGGGAAAAATAAAGGAGTAAAGCCAAAAGAAAAATGCCAGGAAAATGCACTTAATTTACTCGCTGAGAAAATCTGTTAAATAGGCAAAAATCAGACAGGTGCTTGGTTTATGCCATGTATTTAACAGGGGTTGGCAACTAACAATTTATGCGCCAAATCTGGCTATTTTTTCTGGTCCATGGAGCTGCAGGTGTGTGTGTGTGTGTGTGTGTGTGTGTGAGGGGGTGTTTCAGTGTTGTGGGCTTCATCCACACAGCCAGCGGACAAAGCTGGCAGCAACTCAGTTATGGGGAGATGGGTGACCTGAGGCTCCAGCTGTAGACACAACAGAGCAGGCTGGTTGGAAGCAGCCCATAATCAGAGCTAATCTCCATTAAGGCAGACTCCTACCTTATAATAAATATATTTTCTGATCTTCACTGTTTTTGTGATGTTTATATCATGTGAATGGTTCACACTACAGTCTGTATTTTGCTAGCTGTTTTTACAATGTGGCAGGCTCCCCGTTTTGCCTGGCACACTGGGCTCAGAGAAGGGCACTTCTGATTGGTGGAACATTTCAACCAATAAGGTAACATTTGGGAGGGGCTTGCCCCGCTCCGACCTGGAGGAGGCAGGGCAAAAAGCCCTGGACCTGAGAAAAGCCTGTGCTTTGCAGGTCTGACTAACTCCAGGGGGCATGGCTTCCAGAGAGAATAAAAGGACCGTGTGCTCAGCAAGCAAGGCAGATGTGTCAGGGGAATGGAGAAGAAGGAAAAAGGGGATAAGAAGATCTGGGGAAGAGCTGCCCAATGGGCAAAGCAGCACCCAGAAGAGCCCGGAAGACTCCCCTTGCCAGGACTGACATCACAGCCCCATTGGTGCATGGAGTGGTGCACGGGGCACAGACCTAGAGGCTTCTCGAGGCAATCTGGGTCTGCATTTCTTTGCAGACACCCAGGGTGTGGTGCAGAGGTTGCTGCACGGAGCTCAGACCCTGGGGGCTGCTCAAGGCAGCTCAGGTCTGTAACCCTTGGCAAGTGGGTTACACCTGCTCATCTGTGGCGGGTATGGACTGTTGGCATTTGCTTTTGCTTATTGTTTTAGGGCTCACTATTGATCTGCATGGGGTTCAAGGCCACTGGTGGTAATACTGTTTCCAGGTTGTTGATTATTGAAGACAGCATTGTATGTAAAGTTGAATGGTAAATATTTATTCTCAGCTGAGGATTTCGCCTGTATTTACGTGTGTGTGTGTGTGTGT
>NW_017728995.1:22220093-22221287 GCF_001723915.1 Gavialis gangeticus | reverse complement strand
TGTGTGTGTGTGTGTGTGTGTGTGTGTGTGTGTGTGTGTGTGTGTGTGTGTGTGTGTGTGTGTGTGTGAATAAATTGGTAAATAGTTAAGCCATCTTGTCCTGGCCTGGCTCTAAAGAGAATAGAGGAACTGGTACAGAGATGACTAGATCCCTTTCACAGCACTACCACCTGACCACTCATCCCTTCCATTTGTGGACGGGGCATGCCCTTGGGTATACCCAGGCTACAATAATATAAAATGAAAGATTCTTGTTTTACAATTAGCAGAGGACATAAAGCACATTAGGCCAGCTAGAGTAAAGTTACAGAATTCAGGTCACATTTACTAAGGATCTGAGCCATCTTTTCTACAGAAATGGCTATATATGGAATAGATGTTTATTTAACATGAACTGATAGAGATATTTTTTCAGTTGTGTTTTGAAAAGTTAATGAATATTCACTTTGTCTTTTTTAAACAGTTGGTGACCTGGATAAAGCCAGTAGGTGTGCTACTACCTTTCCTTACTTTGAAGTTACATGTTACATTTAGACCATAATATGGGCACTTACAATGTGAACATTTGCATGTTAAAACTCATTAACTCATGCTAAGTATCCTCTGAGCATCGCAGAGTTATGCCACTTCAGGCAAGAGTTAACTCTGGGCCATGTTACCTAGCTTATGTTAGGGTAGCTTCAATCTGCTCCAGGAAGATAAAATGAGCAGTTTGCAGTCCTCGGGCATTGCAGGATGCACTACTCCCAGCCTCCCTTCCTCCATCTCTCCACAACAGCCATAGCAGGAATAGAGCCTGTATGTCCTGGCTCCTAACCATGTCCCTGCTCACCAGCCCTTTCTTCAGTGGCAAAGTCACTTACGCAGGCAAAAAAATGGTCTTAATCCTTGACATGTGACAGCTAACAGCATGTTCCAACTTTAACACCACTTAACATACCACAGATTTAGTATGGTCTAAATGTGCCATGTAACTTCATCTTTTGGTTCAATGGAAGGAGAGACTAAACTCCTTCAATGGTATGTAGCAGGTGTGTAGGAGTCTAAGTAATGCCAAAGAGATCCAGACACACATTGAAAGTAAGCGTAGCCAAAATAAGCTAAAGGACTAAGCCTGGTTTACTGTAAGTAAATGACAGAGAAGTGATCTTAAGCCCCAAGATAAAGAAGTTAATAATAAACAAGATAAGCGGG
>NW_017728995.1:22204309-22219834 GCF_001723915.1 Gavialis gangeticus | reverse complement strand
AAGCCCCAAGATAAAGAAGTTAATAATAAACCAAAGTAATATGTCTACTCACAAGTATGAAGCAAGAAACTACAAATACAAGTTAAATGTCTGGTATTTAAAAATCAGTTAAGTGACAAAATCTAATGCTCATTAGGGTGGGCAATTCACCCATCATCATTAATTAGGGACCCTAAAAGAAGTAGTGTACATAGGCCTAAATTAGGCAAAGCAGAAATGTTGCCAGTCTGAAAATGTAATACTAAGGGGCATTAGTGTTTTCAGTATATATAATACTTCCAGGTATAATGTCACCGGAGGAAAAAAAATCAGAATATTAACCCTTTACTAACAGGACGCATATCTCACCTACTTCAGATCTCCCAACACAAGACTGTGTAACTAACACTGTGCTAGTAAGTCTTTATTACTTCACTTTCTTTTGTATTACAAAGTTGCATTGCTTTATTTATAAATAAATGGGCTTACTAATAAAGGTGTATTATCTTACCTGTATGACCCTGAGTGCTCTATTAAATGACAACTTCTCTAGTGTACCAACTAATTTGGAAGCTGCACCCCAGCAGACCTCTTCACAATACTTTCTAGTTAACCTTAGTGATATAAATCATCTAAATTACTGATTGGGTGGCAAGTAAAAATGCTGGAAACAGCCTGGGCTACAAGATTGCTGGGCAAGCTGTATGTCTAATAATATATGCCTACTCCCCACGGTATCCAGAACCACATCCACACGGTAAACTTTCCCAATCCTAATTCCCCCTCCTGCTGCCATATGCATCTCCAGATGGCCTCCAAACTAAGAGGAAATGCTTCATTTTATTTTTCTACAGATTCTAATTATGTTGCTGGCCACCTGCTTCACAGGATTTCTTATTTAATACCCAAAGTTTTTATTCCAATGCACTATTGTGATTTATAAAAGTGAATTTTTCATATAAACTAAACCTGTGGTTTGGCTTGCGACCTGTGATTAGGCTTACAACCTTCCTGGCTCCATCAATGAATAGCACTTGTCACTGTTAAAAAGTCACTGGAATTGGTTCAGGCCCTAATAATTCTCCTTCCGTGGAGCATGTTCTATGCAACTGAGGAAAAGGAGTACTTGTTGGAAAAGGACCTTTTGAGCACTCACGATGTCCGCAAAGATAAACCATTGAATACCTGCTATGGCAAATTCCTAAACATCCAATTTCTGTCCTTCTCCTGGGTGATACTTGAGGAGTAGACTGTAGCTATCAGTCAAGGAGAACTTACTTCAGCAGCTCTTCTGTGTCCTTCTGTTCTTTCTCCACTCCTGGGAATGGAGATACTTTAAGAAAAATAGAGTAGAATCCCTGCCGCATGACAATCAGCTGGGCTGGATGATGGAGCGATCTTAGTTATTCCTCTTCTGTAATTGACAAGATACCTCCATTCACTTAGAGGTGGATCTTCAAACATTTTTTTCACCAAGATTGAAGGATCCTCTTACTAGCCTGGAATGCCACCATTTTTTTTTCCATTCAGGGACCTCCAGGATGTTTGTTTTGATTTGTTGCGGAGGTTGAAAAATACATTAGGAAATCCAAGTTGATAAAAGAGGCTTTGAGACATATCTTTGTACCAACACTGTGCTACGCGCAGGGAATTTGATGTCCATTTAAAGATTGTGAATAATTACATATGTACACATACACTCTAATGAGACACAGACACAGAGAGGGAGACAGAGAGAGAGAGAGAATTTATCGTGATGTGATCCATTGTTGTCTTGCTAATTTTTCATTTGCTGTTTCCAGACCGCCAAACTCACAAGTATGTGAAGATGGCATTTCAAAAATGATAAATTTGCAAACTGTAGCCTCTTATGAAGGAAAAAAAAGTAATGAATATATGTTCCTTCTTTTTCTTTCAGGCAGTTAGAAAGCTGAAAAGGCAGTCAGCCAGAGCCCACAGTTATTGTGGTGGAGAGGAACTCTCCATAGAGATGTAAGAGAGGGGCTAAATAAAAGAAGCTAGTGCAGACATAGGAGGAAAAGGAACAGAGAAACTTAACAAAGTTAATGGAATGAGAAAATCTGGAAATGGTGTGGGAGCCTGAAGTCAAAAAAAATTCTTCACCATGATATTGAGGAGGTCCAACCACCTGTTAGTCACCATGTACTCTACAAGAATGTGCTGAGCAGACAGTATCCTGTGCTGGGCTGGGTACTTCTGATGGTCCATATGTTGGGAGAGATAGTTAACCATGTTAGGGTCTCAGGTCAGGCAAAACGCAGGTAAATATGTACCTCTACATGTTACAGGTATTACAAAATTAACTGAGACCAGCTATATGTGCAGACTACTTATCACACCATCATAACATCACCTGGACGAAGGGGAAGAGGTTGATATCATATACTTGGACTTTTAAAAAGCCTTTGACCTGGTGTCCCATGATATCCTCTTGGGAAAATTGGGCAACTGTGGCCTCAACTACACTACAGCCTGATGGCTGGGGAACTGGCTCTGAGGTCTGACCCAGAGAGTGGTATTTGACTGAACTAAATCAGCATGGCACTCAGTGACCAATGGTGTCCCCCATGGCTCCATTATTGGACCTGTACTCTTTAATGTCTTTACAAATGATCTGGACTCTGCTGTCAGAAGTGGACCGGCTAAGTTTGTTGATGACACCAAACTTTGGGGAAGAGTGTCCACACTTGAGGATAGGCTGGTGATCCAAGCCAACCTCGATAGGCTTGCGAAGTGGGTGGATGAAAACCTAATGGCATTCAATACAGAGAAATGCAAGGTGCTCCACCTCAGGGAAAAAAACCCACATCACACTTATAGGTGAGGCAATGCTATACTTGCTAGCACCACGACTGAAATAGACTTGGGGGTCATGACTGACCACAAGATGAACATGAGCCACCAATACGATAGTACAGCTGGCAAAGCGAATAAAACTCTGGCTTGCATCTAACGATGCATTTCAAGCAAGACCCAGGATGTCATCCTCCCACTGTACTCAGCCTTGGTGAAGCCACAGCTGGAGTACTGCATCCAATTCTGGGCTCCACAATTCAGGAAGGATGTGGAGGAGCTTGAAAGAGTCCCAAGGAGAGTCACACACATGATCAGAGGGTAAGAGAACAGGCCTTATGAAGAGAGGCTGAGAGCCATGGGACTCTTCAGCCTGGAGAAGTGCAGACTCAGGGGTGACTTGGTGGCAGCCTATAAGTACATAAAGGGTGTACATCAGGATCTGGAGGAACGCCTGTTTATCACAGCATCCCAAACTATGACAAACTACTGCAAGACCATTTTAGGCTGGACATAAGGAAAAACTTCTTTACTGTCCAAGCCCCCAAGTCCTGATGCAAGCATGTACTCTGGACACTTTTAAGAAACATTTGGATGCTTATCTTGCTGGGATCCTTTGACCCTAGCTGACTTCCTGCCCTTTGGGCACAGCACTGGACCCGATGATCTTACGAGGTCCCTTCTAGCCCTAATGTCTATGAAATTTATGAAATCCATATGAAGATCCAATCAGCTATAAATTTAGACCGTGCATATGTGTACCAACTTTATAGTTGGTTGTTTATCCAACCTTAATTTGCATGTGTAGCAGGGTCTATAGACTACCTGAATAAGATATATGTAGAGCACAAGCTTTTGTGAACTCAAGTTCACTTCATCAGATGATGTGAAAAAACAGCATACAGTAGCGCATAAAGTGGAGTGATTGGGCTACAAAAAGTTGGAAAAGGATGAAAAGGATGAGGGAGGAGGGGCCCAAACCTCATGCATCTACTAGCGTAATATGAACTCCTCACCAAGGACTTAAGCAAGTGTTAAGGAATGCTACAGTCCCTACTTCCCCACCTTCTCCAGTGCATCCCGATGATCTGCAGAGTGTCACAAAAGCGAATTGTTCCTGTGGCTCAAACAACTCAAGCAGCTGCAGAAGGCACACAAACATTCTTGTTCAACCCCTGCACAATGCTACCAAAGAAGAATTAAGAGGCCTCCATGTATCAGACACCAGTACCATTTAAGCTGTCCGACTTCACCCCCCGCACCCTTCCCCACCATTAGCTTTGTAGGGTGCACTTTAGTGCACTTCAGTTTTCCAGACAGTGCTTTGCTTGACAGTTTAAAAAAAAATACTTGTTGCAAGTGCTTGGCAGTTTTGACCACATTGTTCTTAAGCTTTTCCTAGCCTGTATTAGCCTGGTTAATGAAGTCCTGTGTTTGTTTACGCACTAGTTGTCGTCCACTCAATTTCCAAGAAGCAGAAACTGCATCTCTGGTAAAAGGTTTTGCTAAAGTATTAAAAAAAACCCAGCAAGCAAGCTACATAAGCCAATAAAATGAAAGCCCACGTTCTCAGACCAGTAAGCACAGAGTTACATTTAAATTGATATTTAATTCAGGAAATAAATCAAACTTTACCCAATGCAATACATAAAATTAATCAGGCACAAAATACCCCATGCAGATTAGCAGTCCCCTCACCCCAAAAGTTTCTTTCTTAAAAAGCCTCAGGCATTTAAAAAACCCTGCAAGATGTTGGTACAGTATATTCCAGTGCGTTTTGCTGTCTACAAAACAGCACGTACATTTGCCTCTGTATACTCATTAAAATTGTTATGTACTATGGATGGGAACTCACATAGCATGCCTAATCTCTACTTGCTCTCTTTATGTTGGGTCAGATCTGTTTATGGGGTCACCTTCCTGTTGTGTGAATTGGCCAAGTATGCCAGCAGACTGGTGTCCCTTCACTATAAGACAGCCTATGCATAGTGAGAGCCTGTGTAGAGCATAGAAGATCATGCCAGTCATAAATTTGGCATTTGCCATATTGGCATCCAAGCAATTCTGGGGCAAAGCCATCTTGCCTTCTGCCTTCCACATGTGCTCTCGGCTACCATTCTGCAACTGCTAAGGGTGTAACTGGATTTCTTATGCTGTTT
Organism: Gavialis gangeticus; assembly: GCF_001723915.1. Classification (NCBI taxonomy): domain Eukaryota; kingdom Metazoa; phylum Chordata; order Crocodylia; family Gavialidae; genus Gavialis; species Gavialis gangeticus. The sequence continues at coordinate 22,214,882 of NW_017728995.1, read as the reverse complement.
GAATACATTTTCCTAAGCTAGGACAGAAAAAGATAGGAAGAGGGCTCCAAACTCACAGAAGGCATCTACGACACAGAGATGACTATGACATTCAAATAGACTAAGGTGTCAGCTTTGCCAAGTCTGTAAATACCACATATCCTCAGATCTCTGACATCATGTACCTTGCCAGTGCTGCCTATACTGGTGCTCACTAACCTGCCATGCGGTTAATCAAGTACTGTGAAACCAAGAAGTAGAACACCCTATGATTAACATATTAGTTGGCTCCACTGGGTGGCAAGGTATTGGATAATATGGTCTCAACAGTTTGGATACTCTATTCCCAGCTATTTTATTATTTCAGGTACATTTATGATGCCAACAACCCCAAGGGAAAACTATTTTTGTAATGGCATCACAAGCATTCATCACAAACAACCTGTAAATTGATATGCCACAGATGTGTAGCCATGTGGGATAGCAAGTTTCTATATAGCAAGATCAGCAGCAACCTGCTTTTATAACAGTAAGAGCATCCTCCATTGTGTGCCAAGGCACCATGGCCATGGGGGAAAAATTGCTTGTACAGCTCCAGGAAGTTCTGCTTCTTCACCCAGAAGTTCTGGAGTCAGCATCAGTCAGCAAAATGGTACAGTCCAACTACACGGTACTTGTTATTCTGCTCCATTTCCTCTGGTGTATGCCTAGGGATACAACAGCCATCACAACATCCATCAAGTCTTTTGTATGCTTAATTCATGCCCTCCACATCTAGTGCCTTTCTATATAAGCTAGTAAGCAAATGTGGACATGGATAACCAGGTTCAGCTCACATTAGACTAAATAGTATGGAGAGGAGAAGGATTCCTGCATACTTAAGGCCTGCAGATCATGAGCATGGGTACCCGACAGAACAGACATATCCTTTAAGATGAAGCAAGCAGACAGTGAAAGGAGGAAATATCAGCTTGGCTCTGAGAATGAGACATTTCAATTAAGGAAATTACTCTTTCTACTATATTAATGGAAACAGGACTCTGTGTGTATTCTTTGTAAGTGGACTGGCACCAAAGTATAGATTCAACTCAGACAATACACTTCTCCTCCCAACAGAAACAATCTTGCAAGGCCACAAATAATATTCAAGGTAAAGGGGCAACACTTGTAATAAAGGACTACAATTTGATTAATAACACTCTGCAATTCTATAGCTTCTACCGTCAGAGATCTCTAAACATTTTACAAACATTTATATAGACTTACCACAACCTTCGGAGGTAGGTAAGGTCAATAGTATTATTCCCACTTTACAGATGTTAGAAGTAAGGAATGGAGTGCTCAATATTGAACTCAGTTCTCCTGACTTCTATTCAGATTATAAGAAAATGGGACTGAAGATAACCCATCCTGGGTCATCAAGTTCACTCATCTGATACCACACAAGTACCATATCACATAGTTCCCTTCATAACCTTACCAAGGTCTGTGTTACAAGTTGCTAGGTTTTTTGCCCCAATTATTCTGATCATAAGGCTGTTCTACAGCCTGACTTCTCTGATTAGGGACTAGGGCTGTGTGAAGCTTCAGTCCTTGATTCGATCTGGCGGAGATTCGACCTGATTCAGTGGCCACATCTCTGAATCCAAATTGAACCAAAGGACCCTTTAATCTCTCAGAATAGAATCGGAACCCTCCAAATCCATTCAGAGAGATTCAGAAAGATTTGGCAATTTGGACATAGACACAGCTTTAAATGTTTTTTCTATATACCTCTACATAGCAGGCAGCTCATGGTCGCTGTGATGCTGGAGCAAAAGGAGCATCCCACAGAAGTGTGGGGGGGCTCCTCAGTGCACTTGGCAGCAGACCAGGAAGTGGACCAGAAGCACTTCCAGTCCACTTCTGGGTCCACTGGGGAGCATATGGGGGGGAGGCCCACACTCCCCCAGCTTGGCGACTGGTGCCTCCTGGGTCTGGCGGAGGCACCCAGGGTCCCCCTGCAGCTGATTGCTGAGCTGGGGAGGCATGGGGAAGGGGCCCAGCACGCTCCCCAGTGGACCTGAAAGTGGACCGAAGTACTTCCGGTAGACTTCTAGGTTTACTGCCGAGCATGTGGAGGGCCCCTCCACACTCCTGTGGGACACCCCATCCACCCCAGCATGAAAACATTCATGAGCAATGCTGGTACTAGGTATGTAGAAAAAATATTTAAAGCTGTGTCTCTGCCTGAATTGCTGATTCTGAATCGGTACTGAATCTTCAAATCGAACATGGGACAGTGATCTGAATCAACTAATCAAATCGCTGTCCCTGATTCGGACTGAATCCGAATAGAATAGGGCCTGCTTCGCACACCCTTCTTAGGAACCTTATTCTGATTTCCAGCCTAAATCTATTTGTGTTATGCATTAGAGCCAAAAAAAAATCCACAAAATCCTAGTTCAAACAAAAAAAATGTTTGGGTACTTGTTAGCTAAATAAGTAACACCGAATGTGCCCTTTGTGCAACTATTAATCATCTAAGTAAGCCAAAATTTTCCTGAAACTACATAGGGCATCATCACATAAACCGTACATGACAGCTGAGAAGTGCCACACTAAAACTATGTCTATATCAAACACACACACTCAAGGAGGGGTTTTTCTTTGAAGAATTAGACTGGAGGTTTTTTAAAAACTCCCAAGGGTTTGTGTGATCTTATGTCAATAGGTATAAATGAAATACCATCTGCAGCCATCCATAAGTCCATTCATGCATTTGTTTTGTTTGCACTGAGACTCTCTGTTACTATATGCTGAAAAGCATTTATATTTTCATGGAAAATTTAGTGTTCCTTCAATCCAGTTGACTGCTAGAATTGAAGTTATAAAAAATAGTGTGCTGGCAGCTCTAGAGTGAAATTAATAATAATGTTTACCACTTGTATAGCTCTTTATGCCCAATATCTAATTACGCCTCGGTACCTCAATATGGTTCTGTAGGTATCCATTAGAAATGGGCCAATAATTTTTAGTTAAAGAAATGGATAAAATTTGCCTTCTTCTATTTATAAACAATAGTCTCTAATCACAGTTTTCACAGATTTACTAGTTATTACTACAATCATTTCAGCAAAAATATTTAATCATTTGTAAACATTTTATAGTGGGTATTCCAGCTCTAAGTAGTGGTTCATTTGGAACAGGTAGGCTGCATAATGACTAGAAGAATCAGGCTTCCAGCATGAATGCTTGTGCAGACCAAGTTGAAATTAACTCTCCATGAATATTCTAATAATTGTTTAAAATTTGCTGCATCTGAATTTTCCTGCCAACAGACTTACTCAGTAGAATGTGTGTGGAAAGCAAACACATAGGATGTGGAAACAGTCTCAGAATAAAGCATTTTGAAATTCAAACCACAGTTTATAGGGGGAAGAGAACTGGGGTGGTATTACAGGTCACCTTTAAACCATTCTAAAAGCACTTAAAACCGGAGTATCCGCATATTAAGGGGTGTTAAACCATGCTAACTACCCTCTAAGTATCCAAAAATTGTACCACTTCAGGTGCAATGGCTCAAAGATAATCAGGTGAGGATTATCTTTGAGCCATTCTACCTAGCTTGAGCTATGGAATTGTTAGGTCGGCTCCACTAAGACAAACTAACCAATTTGCAGTTATCCAGCACCCCGGGATGTACAGCTCCCAGGCCCTCTATCCCTAACATACTTTCCACTTTTCCAACTTCTACTGGCTAGGGGTTTGTGACAGGGCACTTTGGTGCCTGCCATTTTAAGAGGTCTGAGCAGGCCATGGAGCAGCTGGCAGGTGTGATGCAGCTTAATGAGGCAGTCACATGACCACGGGAGGGTTCCTGGATTGGAGGATGGGGCTGAGCAGCTTCAGTATGAACCCAGGACCTCGGAGATGAGTGAGCAGTTGCTGGAGGGAGCCAGAGAGATAACACTTCTAGCTAGAGCTACTGTTCCCTGAACACCTGGAAGTCAAGGGTAGGAGCTATGGGGATAAAGGAGGTTCCTGGTCTTGGGGAATGACCTAAAACTACACCCCGCTAGGATTGGATGGTGTGGTGGGGCTGCCTGTGGTGGAGTGGTCCCCAGGAAATGCCACACCAGTGCCTCCCTAGTGAAAGGCAAGAATGGGGTGCCTCAGCCCCCACAACCTGGTGGATCATGCCATAGAGGGGACTGGCAAGAGGTTCAGGCATGTCATCAGGCCTAAGACCCCAGGGGCATAAGGCTGAGAGACCTGGTAAGGGGGTGGAGTAGTGGGCCCAGTAAGAGAGTATGTAAGAGAGCCAGCTAGAGTAGGGTCTGCAGGGCTGGGCCTGAAGGACTGTGCATGGGCTGCATAGAGTAGGGTCCGCATGGGCAGGCCTGAAGGACTACGCATGGGCCTGCCTTGGTGATTGAGTGAGCTGGGTTTGGAGGGGGCCAAGAAGTTGGACCCATATGTGAAAGAGAGGACAAGCAGCCCAGTAACCTAAACAGAGAAACCTTTGACTGGTCAGTGCTGGGGCCAGGACCAGAATGGTCAAAGGGCCAGAGTGCCCACTGTGAGGGATAGCCAGAGCCAGGGGCTTGGAGTTCTGACTGACCTAGAGGTAAGGCTAGGGCCTGTGTAACCAAAGGTCCCAGAACAGGTCACTGCTGAGAGGAAGAAGGGGCTTAGGGTGCTTTGCAGCCCAGAATGAGGGCAGAGTAGATCACCTGAGAAGGAGGGATCCAGGTGGGGTCCGAACAACAGGTGGGCAGAGAAGGAGGTCCATTGCGGGACCAGAGCCATATAGTGATGCCATCTGCAAGGCATGGGACATGGAAAAAGGGAGGGTTCAGAGCCGTGTATAACGTCCTTGGCATTGGACAGTAAATCGGCAGGCTCCCACCCTACAAACAACTTATAAGATGCATCAAAAGTATGGCAGGCGAAGCAGGTGGGTGGACTACCCTAGACAGTTAAGCGGGCCAATGATTTGACCAGCTGCAAGACAGCCCCCTGTCACAGGGTGGTACTGGTCCCAAGCCAACACCCTCACTCACCCGCTGTGGGCCGACATGGCACGATGCTGCTGGCCCCAAGCAACCCAGGAGACTCAATCTGGGCCCCTGAGCCCTCAGATGGACGAGACTTTATCCTCCATGTAGCCAGAAAAATTTGAGGGGAGGTGAAGGGGGCTGTGGTTTCCCTTCCCAGGTTCCCATGGTAGAGGGGGTCATAAAGTACTGAGCATGGTGATAGCATGGATCCCAGGCAGGCATACTTCTCTTGGCTCCATGATCTTGCTATGGTTCACCCCAGAACTCTGGTCCCAGAGGAGAGAGAGAGTTCTGAGTCCTGGCCATGATCCTGCTCTCCAAGCCTTCTAGTGGCAAGCAGTTGTGCAGGTCAGAGATAGCATTAAGCCTTAACATGCAACCAATCTGAAACTGTTCTAATTTTAAGGCCACCTAACAATCCACAGATTTAGAATGGTTGCTGTATGAGCTATACTGGAATTAGAAATCAGAAGTTCCTTATTCCAAGGCCTTTTGCCAAAATTACTCAAAACACTTCTTTTCACTATGTATACATAGAGATAAACATCCAAGTATTCCTAAATTGTTTTTCCATGCACAGTATATTCCTATTTGCACAGGCTAATCCATTCTCTCCAGATAGGCATCACTTTTCAGAATCAGTCATATTACATGACCGTATTAAATCTATAAAGTGGAAAAACATTGCAAATGTCCTTTGATCACAGTTGGGGTCAGCCAATGCTGCAGCCAATGAAAAATAAGGGACATCATCACTTTAGATGTACTTTATGCATATAGTAATCAAAATAATTCCAATATGTTTTGATTCAGATTGTACTGCATTTGTACCTGTCAAATCACATACAAGATCCACTGGGGAATCGGCATACACACATATGCAAGCAGAAAAATGTTAGTTGTGGCCAAAGATGTGCCAAGATTTATTATTTTTTAATCCAGAAATGTATAAGCACACAGAAAATACAGTATTCCAAACTACATGCTTGTTTTAACTAAGCATATTAAAAATCCTATCAACATAACAGATGTTCTGGTCTTTTCTAGTAAAAACAACTATTATTTCCATAGTTACATAAAAGAGATTCTATAAAATGTCCCCAACAAGTAAAGCACAACAGACAGATTCAGAACATTCACTGGCTTGGCTTGGTTGGATCTTTAAGAGGAAGGCCTTCAGTGGGAGGTGGCTGGAAAAGCAGGGAAGCATTCGGCCCCCCCAAAAATTCTGGCATTATTTCTCACATAGTTTGCACACCCTCTGCCTTTCACCGGGCTGTTTTTACTGATAGGGGTAGAAGTGTGCAGGCTGAGCAGGGAGCTGCTCCAGGGTCAGGTCTGGGATCTTGCAGTGTGATGTGGTCTGGAGCCAGGGCGGTCGTGATCCACTGCCTGTACACCCCTGCCAAGGGTGGGCAGGCAGCAGATCATAGTTCTGCCCTGACTCTGCACCATGCCACCTTTACTTCAAGATCCCAACCCCAGAGCAGCTCCCTGCCCAGCCGCATGCCCTCCATGGAAAGCCTGGCCCCGCTCTGTCCTGGCTCCGCCACTGCTGGTGTCTTCATGGAAACCAGCCACAGCGATGTGGGCAGGGGCTGCTGAGAAATGGAGCTTGCCATGGGCCCTGACCTGGCCCATGGACTGGATTTTGTTCACCTCTGACCTCGGGGATTTAAGGAGCAATTCATAGCATCAAAACATTTTGACCTGTTGTGTTCTTAGAGTTCTTGGCAGCAGCAGAACTGTTCTATTATATTTCTGTATTCAAACAATATTTCAAACTATTTTGCTGTAGTGAAAACTAAGAGGTGGACTTACCCAAAGGGTGACTTAAGTCTAACGAGATTGAGAACCACTGCACTAAACTGTAACATCCTTAGCTCAACCCCTGGTGGAAGCTCAATCCCTGGTGGAAGCCAACCCTGAAAACTGTGCTGAACTTGCAAGTATGAAGTCAACCCCTCTCACCTTCTCACCCTCCCTTCATTTGGAAATTACCCACACATGCAGACCTCAAGCACAGGAAGTCAGCTAGCAGCAATCCCATAGTTCCCTGTTTCAGTCTTCCCATCCTTCTGCACGCAAGTCAACTGCCATCGATAGAGACAATTTTGGAAGGAGAGACAAGTAGTGTGCAGACTGATTGCCTAGAAGGGTTTTGCAGCAGAACACAGAATACGATGGAGTGTTTTGCTCAAGAAATAAAAACAGCTTTGCTGAGAGATGGAAAGTACAACATAGACAGAAAAGGGCAGCTTATGTGACCGGGAGAGGACATCCTCAAGGTTAACTATAAATATTAGTGTAGGCAGACCCTATAAAGTTCCCAAGCATAGCACATTCAGAAAACAGAGAATCGCACGTAAATAAAAAAGCGAAAACAAACCAAAACTGCAGATCTTTGGCTTTTCTAACATGGTCGCCCCCAAGCACCTATCTGCTATGTTTTCTTCATTCATTGTTGATCATTTTCATGTATCTCAGGAAAGTATTTCGGTACTGCAGCATTTCTTGCCCATCTGCTAGTACTGTAAATGTGCTATGAATCAACCAGGTGGCAGGATGTCCTGAACTTGCAATCAGCACGCCAGTTTGAAACAGACCCAGACAGCCTTAAGCATCCTATTCTATTCCTATTAAATTAGAGAATTGTCTAGAAAAACACTATATTATCATCCTGTTATATACAAAAAACTTAGCCAAAATAGAAAGTCGGGCAACTTAATTTTAAATTGGGTAAGTGAATAAAAGTGGCCCAATTCCAGGAAGTGCAAGTTCCCTTGAAATACTCTTGGATCTAGTCAATATAACTGATGAAAATGAGAAGTAACTCCGATCTGAAGCAATATAAGGATACCTGCAAAAAAGTAGTATGTGAGGGGAATCAGAATCATTGGCAGTATCAGGTGCTCATCATTCATCACCGTAAATCAGACCAGTTTTATTCAGGTGCTCAAATATAGATTTAAGCACTAATATAAGGAGAAGATGTTGACCTACTACATGGCCCAAAATCACACAGCAGGAGCAGGACAAAGCCAATGTTCATGACTGCCCCGTTCCACGTTCACTTCTCTAAACCACACGGCTCACATACAGAGACAATTGTTCATGTTACTCACATTTGTTCAAGCAAATGAAAACTTCTATTCTACCATGAATGCTTGTATGCCCATCATATTATACAAGTATCTAACAGCTTTGTTTTGCATAGGCAAAATAAGTTTTGTGAGTGCACCTAGATGTTTGCACAAATTTGCTAAATTTTGAAAATCTGGTTTAATCTGTCCTCCATGGAGTTATACACTATGTCACTGTAGTGACACAGTCTCATATACAAAGCACTAGGGATCACATTATCTCTTCTCCATCTGACTGTCCAACTCACCTGCATAATGGTCAGAAAATATTTCCAAACTGCATGATCCCATAACTGCTGCCTGTCTAGAGGGAATATAGAAGTGCTGCCATAAAACTGCAGTTCCTTTCTTGACTGCTCCCCATCCATCATGTTCTCAAAGCTCATCCCTCCATTATTGTCATGAGCATTGTTACAAGGACCTTGTGCAGATGGGTAAGTATTGATAGCTTTGCTGTTGAAAGTCATGGATATGGAAAATGTATTGACTTATGCAGGCACTGACAAAGGAAGTTGGGTGACTATTTCCTGCCGGTACCTGTAAAAGCCCCAGCCCTAGCAAATGTCTCACACAACAGTGAAGCTAATAGACAGGGCACTGGGCTGGGAATCAGGAGAATGGAGTTTCAGTCCTAGCTCTGTCACTCACTATGTGACCTTGTAGAAGACATTGTGCTGTTTGAGTTGCCTTTGCCCGTCTTGTTTATTCAGACTGATAGGCCTTTGGGGTAAAGGCACTCTCGTAGAATGATAGAAAATTAGGGTTGGAAGGGACCTCAGGAGGACATCTAGTTCAACCCCTACTCAAAGCAGGATCATCCCCAACTAGATCATTCCAGCCAAAGCTTTGTCTAGCCGGATCTACAAAAACTCCAAGGGTACAGAGCCCACCACCTCTCTGGGTAACCTGTTCCAGTGTTTTACTACCCTCCTAGTGAGAAAATGCATCCTAATATCCAACTTAAACTTCCCTTGCTGCAACTTGAGACCATTGCTCCTTGTTCTGTCATCTGTCACCACTGAGAACAGTTTACCTCCATCCTCTTTCAAACCTTCCTTCAGGTAGTTGAAGGTTGCTATTAAATCCCCTCTCAGTCTTCTCTTCTTGACTAACCAAGCCCATTTCCCTCATTTCTCCTCATAAGTCATGCGCCCTAGTCCCCTCACCATTTTTGTTACCCTCCACTGGAAGCTCTCCAATCTGTCCACATCCTTTCTGTAGTGGAGGAGAGAGGGCAAAACTGGATGCAGTACTCCAGATGTGGCCTCACTGGTGCTGAATAGAGGAAAAGAATCACTTTCCTTGACCTGCTGGCAACACTCCTACTAATGCAGCCCAGTATGCCGTTAACCTTCTTTGCAATAAAGGCACACTGTTGGCTCATATTCAGCTTATTGTCCACCATAACCCCAAGTTGCACCTCTCCACCTGTACAGTATAAACAGACTGAGGAGGTCCTCGGTAAGGGAAAGGCAAAAGCACCACACCAATAAATAAAAATGGTGTGGACACGGCCCCTGCCTGGGGGGCACCGCCTACCCAGGGCTTCTCTGAGGCCTCCACCCAGATGGAGCCCACAGGGGGGCTGGTGTCACCTTGCCCCCTGGCCTGCGGGGGATGCCTAGAGGGGCTGGAGGGGCAGGGAATGGGGGCCCCCAAACCTGTCCTGCCGGTGTCCATCTTAGGGCCCTGGAGGGGCAGGTGAGGGAGCTCCAGGAAGAGGTTAGCAGGGTGAGGGGGATCAGAGAAGCAGAAGATGAAATTTATGGGTATTTCCTTTTCCTGCAGGGCCAAGCACCAAAGGAAGAAGAACCCCAGGAGGTGCCCTCCACAGCGGAATGGCAAACAGTTCCCTGCAGAGCCAGGGCTGCTCACAGTGGTGCAGTACCAGCTCCTCCAGTCCACCTGGGGAACAGGTACGAGGCCCTGGCAACATTGGAGGAAGAGGAACATGAGGAGGAAACCTCTGGTGAGGAGGTCACTCCGCGCACAGAAGGGGCACTGGGGGGCAAGCTGAAGGAGATAGGGGCACAGGTGGTCTTCTCATCGATCTTTCCAGTGAGTGGGCACTGAAGATGCCATGAGACCTGCATCTGGGACGTCAACTTGCGGCTTCAGGACTGGTGTCTCATGGCAGGCTTCGGCTTTCTGGAGCATGACCCTCACTTCAGAATGAGAGACATGCTCAGGTGGGATGGGCTTCACTTCTCCCCCAAAGCTAAGCATGTGTTCTCTTCCAGGTTGGCTGATCTCCACTGGCACGCTTTAAACTAGGCACGTCAGGGGAGTGGGGGGAAGAGGACCAAGGGAGCCACAGAACACCAAACCAAGAGTCCCACAGGAACAGCCCAGCCAAGTCAGGCGACGAGCACAAGAAATACCCAGGTAAGAGACAGGGGCCCGGACAGT
>NW_017728995.1:22199976-22204283 GCF_001723915.1 Gavialis gangeticus | reverse complement strand
GGGGGGGGGGGGGCGCGGCGCATACACCCTCAGGAGGCTTTAAATGCCTCTACACTAGTGCTCGCAGTATGGGGAACAAGCAGGAGGAACTTGCCCTCCTGCTAGCTAACACAAACCCAGATATAGTGGAGCTTGCTGAAACTTGGTGGGATCCAACGCACAACTGGGTGGTAAACATCAATGGCTATAGGCTGTATAGGACAGGCAGGAAAGGTGGGGGGTGTGGCACTCCATATCAAAGAGCAATACACATCCTTTGCAAACAGCCCTGGGTCTGAGATAGGGCACATGGAGGTGCTATGGGTCAGAATACAAGGGGGTCAGGGGAAAAAGAACCTAATGGTGGGGGTCTACTACAGGCCACCTAACCAGGGAGAAGAGCTGGATTGGGAATTCTCAGGCCAGCTCGTGAAGGCAGTTAAGTGAAGGGACGTGGTCATCATGGGTGACCTAAACTACCCAGACATCTGCTGGGAGGAGCAGTCAGCCAGGTCTGATTGCTCACATAGGTTCCTAGCTGAGTTACAGGACCTCTACCTGACCCAGGAAGTGCACAGTCCCACCAGGGGAAATGCCTTGTTGGACCTGGTCCTGGCCACAGGTGATGACCTGGTGAGGGAACTGCAGGTGCTTGACCACCTGGGCAATAGCGACCATCACCTACTGGAATTTACCATCCAGCGCAGGGTGTCAAAGGCCTGCAGCAAGGCAGCAGCCCTGGACTTCAGGAGTGTGGATTTCAATAAGCTAAGGAGACTAGTCGGGGAGGCACCGAGGTCCCAGAGGGGAGGGGAGTTGGGAATCCAGGAAGAGTGGTCTTTCCTTAAGGAGACGATCCTCCAAGCCCAAAGAGTGACAATCCCCATGTGGATCAAAGGGGGCAAGAGTGCTCAAAAGCCCCCATGGCTCACCAAAAGCATCCACGAATGCCTCAAAGCCAAAAAGGAGGTGTACACCCAATGGAAGGGAGGGCCCATCACCAAGGACGATTATACCTCCTTGGCTCAAGATTGTAGGGGGGCTATTAGGAAGGCTAAGGCAGAGATGGAACTGGGACTAGCGACCCAGATCAAAGATAACAAGAAGTCCTTTTTTAAATACATGGGGGGTAAAAAGAAGGTGCCAAATAATGTGGGACCTCTGCAGGATATGCTTGGTAATCTGGTGGTAGCACCAGATGAAAAGCTAATCTCTTTAACAGATTCTTTGCTTCCATTTTTCTGAACGGGGACCAGGGCATCCCCCCACTGGGATTCTGGACAGACCCAGGGGAGGTGCAGCCAGGCCCAGGGTCAGTGAGGACCTAGTCAAGGAAATTCTGGAGGGACTAGATGTGTTCAGATCAACAGGTCTTGATGATCTCCACCCCAGAGTGCTTAGGAAACTAGCAGAGGTCATTGCAGGACCCCTGGCACAGCTTTACGAGCACTTGTGATGCTCTGGTGAGGTGCTAGAGAACTTGAAAAGGGCCAATGTGGTCCCCATTTTCAAAAAAGGGAGGAAAGAGGACACAGAAAACTATAGGCCCGGCAGTCTTACATCAGTCCTGGGGAAGCTCTTTGAGAAAAGTATCCAGGAGCACATCTGTGTGGGGCCAACAGGGGAGTTTATGCTTAGGGGCAATCTACATGGGTTCATTAGAGGCAGGTCCTGTTGGACCAATCTGGTGGTCTTCTATGACCAGGTCACAAAATCCTTGGATGCAGGTGTCATGGTGAACATAGTCTTTCTGGACTTTAGGAAGGCCTTCGACACTGTCTCTCACCCCATCCTCATTAAATTTAGGTGTCTGTGGTGTCAACGCCTTCACGGTCAGATGGGTCACAAATTGGCTGGAAGGCCACACCCAGAGAGTGGTGGTGGATGGGTCATTTTCGACCTGGAGAGATGTGAGCTAATAACTAATAATGTTTTCAGCAGAATGGGCCACAAACCATCTCTTTGATTATCTGTGGCTGTTGGGAATCCACGAAAAGAAAGAGAGAGGCTCTAGGAAGAAACAGATTTTTTTCCTCTCACTTTACTTCTCTCCTTTTATCTCCAGCCCATGTGTGGGGGGACGAGGTGTGCTTTTTAAATCTCCTCATGCTTCTGGCTACTCTGGAAAAATGATGAGACATTATTTAATGCATCTCCTGTGAGCCATTTTTTGGACTAAAAATGTTCAAGACCCAAATGCACAACCTGTCCTTCCTATTTGCTTACAAAGACATGCCCCCTACAGACCAGCCATAAATAAATATTTGCATCAGTTTTGCAAAGACTGGCTTATTTAGGGTATGTGCAGATGTTTGCCACACCATCACGTGGTTTACATTAAAGCCATGAGATCACAGATTAGACAGTGTGTGCAGACATTCACCAGTGCCAGAACCACACCAGGAATCTGGTACAAGTAGGGAGGGCTAGAGGGTTCACAGGGGGTTGTGGCAGGATCAGGTGGAGAAAGGACTGTCTGTCCATGGAAAGGGGACTAGGGTGGTAAAAACTGCCCAGTCAGGCTGGGGGAGTAGGAATAGCGTAGCCTCAGATTTGGAGCAAATCCCTGGATTTTCCCAGCCCCAGGGCTATACTCTGAATGTATATAGACATTCACTAGATTGGATTAACCCATGACCAATCTAAGTTAGTTCACTCCCTCACCATTTTTGCCTAATTTAAGCTCCGCATACATCTGAACAGACAAGCATTTAGATCACCCTAACCTGGTTAGGTTGATCTTGGGGGTCTTCAAGAGGAGGTTGGATAGATATCTGGCTGCGGCATTATGATCTCAGCATTCATTCCTGCCCGGGGCAGGGGGTCAGACTTGATCTGTTCAGGTCCCTTCTGACCACAGGAACTATGAAACTATGAAATGTAATGTGTCATACCCCGAGTCTGGATACTGTAATAGGAATGTTATCACAAGAGTTAAAAGGCTATGTAGATTTGCACCTTCCAGACTAACTAAATACAAGGTGGATAACATAAGCTTTTGTGAGCCCAAGTTTATTTCCTCAGATGCTATGAAAGGACATGCACAGAGCAGTGTATAAAATAGAAAGAGTGATTTGAATACAAAAGACAGGGAAGGGAGGAGGAAGCAATACATGAGAAAGCAATAAATCCATATGGGCAAAATGGGTCACAAAAGTTTATCCAGATAATGGAATAAGAATCTGTGGTCCCTGTTTACACAAGATTTGAGGTCCCAGAGTACAAACAGTCATCATGCTGATATACTCAAACAATGGTAGTCAAGGAGCTCAAGCCAGAACTCTTTAGTTTTATGTTTAATAGAAATTCATAGTGGCACTCTGGAGTTTATTTTATTCCTTGCATTCGCAGGGTGGGGGGGAAATGAAGCTATCTACTGTAAAATCTGGATCCACAGATTTGGGCTAAAGATGGGCAAAAACAAGAGATCACAGGTCTCTTCTCCATTCCATGAGGGCCCTCATCATTTCCTTTTCCTCATCCTAGACTGCTCTTCACTACCTTTCTCCTTGATGCTTCCACAACACAAACTTTCCTCTTTACTCCTTTGCTCTATATCCCCTTCCTCATGTGTGCATTTTTTATCTAGGCATGGAAGCAGACTTTCCATATCACCACTATTGAGAAAACCATCTCCCCAAACTTACTGGGTGCCTGTACACAAGCTGGGAGGCTGCTCCAAAGTGATGTAATTGCATCCTGTTGGAGCAGACTCGACTAATCAAGGCTGTTGGAGAATGCTCATTTCTGTGCTTCAGCAAGCCTGTCTTGTGTATCCTTATTCTAATGCTTCAAAATGGTGAATGGGGTGCTTTAAGTGAAGCTGGTTTGATGAGCTTTAGATAAAGCACCCCCACCGCCAAGTTGAAGCGCAGGGACACTAATGCACAAAATGCTCTGGGCACTTTAGAGTGGCTCTCAGATCTGCTCTGATTAAAGTGCCCTCCCCACCCCCAGAGAATGTGTACAAACACCCATTATTCCTAGATCTAAAAAAAGGAACAATGGGGAATTGTGCAAAGGATTTAGGCTCCTGACTTCAGTGGGAATTGGATACATAACTTATGTGCCTTTGAAAATGCAACCCAATATAACTCATAGTTTCATAGTTTCATAGATTTAGGGTCGGAAGGGACCTAGTAGATCTTCTAGCCCGACCCCCCGCCAGGGCGGGAGAACAACAAAACCCCAAAACAAGAAACAGGACTCAAATGAGTCCAGCCAGGTAGGCATCCAGCCTCTTCTTAAAGACCCCCAGGGTAGGGGCCAGCACCACTTCCCTTGGAAGTTGGTTCCAGCTCCTAGCCGCCCTAACTGTGAAGTAGTTT
>NW_017728995.1:22192085-22199444 GCF_001723915.1 Gavialis gangeticus | reverse complement strand
AAGGCAATCAGGTTGGTCTGACATGATCTCCCCCTAATAAATCCATGCTGATTGCCCCTGAGCATCATTTCTGATGCCGGCCCATCACAAATGTGCTCCTTGATGATCTTCTCAAAGAGTTTCCCCAGGATTGAGGTAAGACTGACAGGCCTATAGTTGCCCGGGTCCTCCCTCTTCCCCTTCTTGAAGATGGGGACCACATTTGCTACCTTCCAATCATCTGGCACCTGGCCCAAGCACCACAATCGCTCATAGAGCCGTGCCAGGGGCCCTGCAATAACCCCAGCTAGCTCACTCAACACCCTCATGCAGGAAGGCAGAACATTTTCCAGTACTCCTTACTCAGTGTTACCAGTTCAGTCAAACACTTAACTCGGGGCAGCCTTAAAACTGTGCTCCCCACAAACCAACCAACCAACCAATCAACCAACCAACCAACAAGGACAGGAACACTATAATATGCATGTGCAAACCTGCCTGATTGCAAGGGTAGATGCAATGAAGTGAAGCACTCTAACAAAGCACTGTCAGTTTTCCCTGTTACATTGCTTGATTTCTTCAGACTTTTGGGGTCACTGTTTACCACTCATCCAGGTCTGTTCTTCATTCAAAAAATTAAGCAGTGAACAGCAGTGAATTCAAGTTTGAAGAGACCCGTTAGAGTTTGAACATGTGAAGAACTACCTGCCTTTCTCTGTTTTATATTACATCAATCAGCACTGGGTCAAGTTCATCCCTGTTGCAATTCCACCGACTGCAGTGACTCCGATGGACTTACCCCTGGGAAGTATTTGGCTTATTATGAGCAACTCAGAAAGGAACAGTCCTGTGCAACAAGCAAAAAAAGCAACCAGTGACATAGAAATCCTATTAGTGCCTTCTGCCATTATTGATTAACAGCCTAAGAACAACCATTTTCTAATAATCTGTTTACTAAAATGTAGCGTTTGCCTGCTTACTGATGTACATAGACATTGATCGTGGGGATGAACCAGCAGCATATTAATCACGCTGACGGAAACTGCCACTTATTGAACAGTTTCCATATGGATGTGATCAAAAATAGATCATTCCACGATGTTCTCTTATATGGATGGCTGAACATAAAGTAAAAGGGGAAATTTTAAAACATAGGAATTGTCATAGTGACAGACTAATAGTCTGTATTGAACAGTTGCCAGTATGAGCATTCAAGAAAAGGTAAAATACTTCCTTTTCAGTGGTGTATAACTTCTTCCATAGCGTAAGAAATGGGTAGTAGTGATGGCAAAGCTTTCTACATTAAGTTCAGGGAAATACCTGTTTTAGGTCAGTTACATTTTTTTTTCAAACAGTTTTAGAAATCAAAAAAGTTTCTTAACAATTTTCTGGCATACAAACTAGAAGAGGGAGGATGTTGCAGAAATAAGGCTTAGCTGTGTGCATTTAATTATAAGTTATGCATGTTATACTCTTTAAAATATGCATTTTCATATACATCCTTGGTACACTTTATATTGTTGATACTATTCAAAAATGAATATAAATGAAAATGTCACAATAAATAAAGGATCTTTGCCAGCCACTATTAATATTTAAAAGCAACGTGTGAGGTTTTATTAACTTGAATAAGGACTCTCTTTTTTTTAACGTAATTTGCATAAATTAAATATCCCCTTGCTATTATAGATACTTTTCCTTTCTCTGCTTCAGTAGTCTGATTTAGAAAAAAGAAAAAGGGGGCGGGGGCTAGAGGGCGGATAGATTTCATGCAGGCGAATTCAAATAGACCTTCCGGATATATAGCATCTTGTTAAAAATTCATGCAGGGCAGAATACTAGCAGGTCAGAAAATGTCTTTGAAATCCTGCCAGGGCTCTTTCTGATAATTCATTCAGGTTTTAAAAGGGAAAATTCCTCATTAAAAAGGAGCTAATGCTTATTAATTTATACTCCTAAGGCAGAAGCTGAATATTAAGTGGTGGACTCTGTTAATCCATTTATTAAATATCAAAGACCATATGTTTTCACCGTGTGTCCTTGCTTATTGATTAATTGCCTTAGACCCATACAGACAAAAGTAGAGAAGAAGCTGATTCAAAGATAGGTGTCTGTGCTGATTCTTAACCTGGTAGAAAAAAAAGCTCTTTTCTTAGGTCTTGAAGGGCAGATTCGGTGGTGTCTTGTGATGGTACAAAGCCACTCCAGCCTGGAGGATCTGGTTAGACAGGGATTCCCTTTAGCTTATTAGAATCCTTTGCCTCATAAGGAACCACTGTTACACTACCCATTTTTGGCTCTCCACTAATGGAGGGAGTGATTGAAGAGAAGGAGTCATGACAAAAAGCCATGACTCCATGCTTCAGCTGTCCAAAGGCAGCTACATAAATTAACTATGACAGCTAGTAGCTATTTGACATTGGCATTTCTTCCATCTCAGAACCAACCACAGAACAGACAACTTTTTAAAAATCTTTGTTAGTTTTGCACTTCTTTTTTCCGTTCTTATAAACACTACCTCGGATGGATCTGATACAACCCAGAATCGGGGATATAAAAGGAATTACAAATACCATTTGGTGTTAATAAAACTTATTCATAACTGCCAAGCTATCTCATCCCTTTCCCGTATTATCATCCCGAAATTTCTGGAGTTGCCAGTAAGTCAACATTGTAGTGGTTCATGAGCGTTCTGACTTCGGTTCACTGGGGGCTTGCACTTTGTCACATAATATATACCTATGGAAAAAATGCACCAAATTAATTAAAAGCCTTCTGCTGGCTCAGAATCATTACACTCTACATTCACTTCCCACTGGTGTACAAGATGACCCAGGATACAAGTCAGTAGAAATCAGGCCTACAGTATATATGCATTATATCTTTCATGGTATCCATTAGTTAATATTAGGGACTTATTACATGGTAATTTTGGGCAGCTCCTGGAGCTCTTGACACCTAGATTATTCACAGATTAACACCTGAAACTGGTTGGACAACTCAAAGCGATGCCACTCCAGGGAAGGATAATCTCTGATCCATGTTACCCAGCTCACTTTACACTAAGGCAAGGGTGGGCAATTATCTGGGTTGGAAGGCCACTTAGGAAGTTTTGGTGAGTTGTTGCGGGCTCGGTCAGCAACCTGCCCCCACCATACTGGGTCAGCACCCCCGCCCCGGGCCTGCAACAGCTCACCAAAAATCTCTCATTTCCACCCTAGCCCCACAATGCCACCGCTCAGCAACCCCAGCCCTGGTGAGGAGCTACATCTGGGAACAGGACAGGCAGGTGAGACAGAGCCTTGATCTGTTCCTGGCATGCCTCTGCCTGCAGAAACAGCACCTGTTATAGGGATTTGAGGGCAGCAGATCATGACTCTGCCCTGGGCCCCAGCCCCACACTGTCACCAACCCACAATCCTGGCCCTGGCACCAACACTGCCTGCCCACTCCCATCTGCCTGCACAGGTCCTGGGCTGGTCTCCGTGGAGATCCTGCCTGCCCGCTCCATCTAGTGCCCCCAGTGGCAG
The DNA here is from genome assembly GCF_001723915.1 of Gavialis gangeticus. Taxonomy (NCBI): domain Eukaryota; kingdom Metazoa; phylum Chordata; order Crocodylia; family Gavialidae; genus Gavialis; species Gavialis gangeticus. Next base: position 22,195,935 of record NW_017728995.1, on the reverse strand, counting down.
GTGCAAAGTGGATGTGCCAGGGTGCCTGGGCAATGGGGCTGGGTCCAGTGATGGTGGTGACTTTGACAGTGGCCACCAGAAGGAGCTACTGGCACCAGGACTGCTGGGAATTGGAGTCCGGCCACCGTACCACCCCAACCCTAGTGCATGCCCAGGGAAGGGGGGACTGGCTGTATATGCCATGGCTTAGGCTCCCCCCATGCCTGGGCCAAGCAGCACCAAGGGACTGCTGTGGGTCAGATGAAAATCCCTTGGTGGACTGAATCCAGCCCACGGGCTGTATTTTGCCCACCCCTGCACTAAGGTATAGGGCAGAATGGGAGGGGAGAAATTTTATACCATTCAGTCCTCCAGGCCCCTGCTAGCCTGAACACGTGACCGCTCCAAACCTGAGCTAGCACTAACACCCATCAACATTTGTGCCGCTGCAAGTATAAGTTGTAACAAGGCCCTTACATTCAATTTTCCATTATAACTTTGGTTTCACAAATAGTAACTTGCTCAAAAAATGCATTCGATTTTGAAGCTTTCACAACAAACGATTGATTTATGTGTTTATTTTTTGACAAGGTGAGACAGAACCTTACAGTCATTCTTGTCCAATAGGAAAGTTCAGGGGGTGCACATAGACACACTTGAAAAAATAAAGAAAATCTTAGCTGTGGTATATGGCTAGTTTTTTCATACACAGACGTCTCTTAGCTAAACTGAATGAGGATTTGTTTGCAAAAAGAGACTTCACAAGCAATTTTAAAATAGTTTCTGGAGCATGCTCAGCTGCTCTCTGTTAAGAGCAGGAAAATAAAGAAATGTAATATCAAGAAAAAATCTTAATCAACACAGAAACACATGGTATTAGAATAACCTAAGTGATGGAAGACCCGTTCCTAAAGAAATATAAGACTAGACTGGGCAAAGAACCAGGAAACTGACTGTCAGAAGCAATTTTAATTAACACTCCCAGGATGATTTATAGTATCTGTGTGCAAAATACTGTGCAGGGAACCCACAATCCCATCACAAAGAACAGGAGTTCCTTTGAAATCTGCTAGCCTGAACATGATTAGGTTCATGAACACATTTTCTTTACAGAGCCTCATCTCCTCACCTGCTATCTCCCAAGTCTTCTTCTCATGCATCTACCACCTTTAACCCCCTAAGCTTAGACCACAAATCAGATTACTTCTGATGTTTTAAAGGTGGGCTTCTGGCCCACTCCTTTTGAGACCTGTTCATTTCTGAAAGGATACTTGCCCACTAGCATCTTCTAAAATGAGGGCTTCAGCCTTTCCCAAGCAATGTAGGTTTCTAAATAGGATAGCAAGAATTAACAAGAATTTTACTACTGCTACCAACCCAATCTCTACTGACTGAGCATAGATGGCTTGAATTATAAGACTACACTCTAGGTACATTAGAGATATCTTGACAACCACACTGAAGAGCTCCATCCATTATGGACTTGCAGTAAAACCAAGTGATTCTCAACAAATTTAAGTGAGGATTGTAGAGCATCTGCCCCTTCACTCAAGAACCATGTAGAGTCCCAGCACTGAAGGGAAAGGTTGCCTGATGTTTGGTATGCAATAGGGGAGAAGACAGGGTTTTTCCTCCCTGTAGGCCTGGATCTTTAAGCAAAAAAATGAAGGGGTCAACAAATGCTGGTCTGGTCTCCTACCATCCTCTGCGAAAGGACCTCATTTCATACTGATTAATGACTTAGGCAACCATGATTCCATTAACTTCAGTAGAACTATTTATGCAATATGAGTCTATAACTTCTGCCCCTCCTTACACACAGATATTTAGAGTGTCCTTGGAGAGATCCATACCCATGCCATTTGGAGTCAAGTTAAAGGAATACTTTGGACCTAAAGGACTGTGCCAGAGGAAAGAGGAAGAGCATTCTTAGATCTGATCCCAGTGCCAACCGAAAGCACATGAGAAAAAAGGGATAAGGAAAAAAATCTGCTACAGTAGCCTGATTTGAAAAAGGGGGACAAAAACAAAAAATGTGTTAAACAGAAGTTAAAAGGGGCCTCTAAGGAGGTGAAAAACTTGCATGCAGCATGGGAACAGCTTAAGAGCACCACATTGGAGGCGCAGGGCAAAGACATACTGCAAATGAAGAAATGGAAAGCAGACCAAATGGTGCTTAACGGCAGAGCTTCAGAGGCAACAAACAGAAAGAAGACATCTCAAAGGACAGAAGACAAATCCTAATGAGGAAAATAAAAAAGAGCACAAACTTTGGCAAGTCAAATGTCAAACCGTAATAACCTTAGGAAGAATTTGAGGAAAAAACTTACTAGAAACATAAAAGGTAACAATAGCAATTTCTTTAAGTATATTAGAAAGCAAAGACCTGCCAGGGAGCCAGTTGGGTCTTTAGATGATCAGTGTGTGCAAGGGGTGCTAAAGCATAAGATGATGCACGTGGGCAAAAATAACCCAAAGTATACCTACACTATGCTGGGCTCTACACTATGGGCAGTTCACTAAAAACATCAGCTCAGCAGCCATCGAAAAGGCAAACAAAGGGTTTGGATACTGATTGGGACAAACCCCAGAGTTTGTCCCAGTAGGGACACTGTTTGCCCTGAGGGTGAGTGAAGCTGTTTTGGAGGTAGCCCTCTTGGAAGTGGGAAGGGTGATGTAATCCCAGCAGGGTTTGAATGAGAGATGTTAGCGAAACTGCCCGGGAAGAGCCCTAGCCTGGGATTGGCTGAGAGGCTTGGTTAAAAGATGGGAGCAGTTTTTCCGGGGGGGGCGGAGAACAAAGGAGAGAGAGCAGGGGTGAAAGACAGGCTGGAGACCAGGAAAAGGATCTCCCCAGGGCCACCCCCCCGAGAGCCCCTGGCAGAGTCCTGCAGAAGGAGCAGGGAAGAGTGCCACAGTGTGTCCTGTTCTCCCTCCCTGCCCCTCCGAGCCCTGCCGGGGCAGGACAAGAGAGGAGCTGCCAGTGAGGAGACTCCAAGCCTGGGAAGACCCTCCTGCAAGCCCCTGTGTGGCTGGGTGGGCGCAGCAGGGGAGAGGGACACAGGGCCAGTGGGAGAGGCTGGAGACTGCCTTGGTTTTTTCCCTGCAACAGAGAAGGCACTGGGGATGGGCTGCATTTGCTGGATGCCCTGAGGCTCTGCTGGGCAGGGGAAACTGTTACAACCTGCAGCCCAGATGCTGCTCCCTGCTGAGCCAGGGCAGGGGTCTGGGTAGGAATAAGCTTTCTTGCAGGGACTGCAAGGGAGGAGCCACCACCCGCTGCACAGAGACGCCTGGAGCTTGTACAAGGGACGCCAGCACCAGGAACCACTCACATATCCTGTGCAGAGGCCCAGGCACAGCCCTGCTCTCTGAGACACCCCGCCAGGGGCAGTGTACACAGGGGCCTCAGTACACACTGTACGAGTTATAGACTGTCTAAATAAGTTCTTGATAGCTTATTAGCTGGCGTATCAATGTATTTATGTATTGGTTTCTTATTTATCATGGGTAATTTGCATACCTTCCCCTAGTGTAAAGTGTATCCAAGAAGCATTAATCCTTTAGCCACCATCACCAGGTCGTGCGATGTAACATTTGTTCTACTGCATTGGTTATACATTACCTTGTAAATAATTAAATCCTGTAAATAGTTTTATAACCGTCTGCAAAGTTGTTTGATTGCAAGGGGAGGCTCTCCACTCGGGGACCCTGCAGCAGCTATCCAGGGAGCTGGGCAGGGGCCACCGGCTATCGGGTACCCTAGGATACCACTATTCAGGTGAGGGCATGTGCAGTGTCATAATCTCATAGTTTCTAGGGTCGGAAGGGACCTAAGTAGATCATCTAGTCCAACCCCCTGCCATGGCAG
>NW_017728995.1:22162133-22191735 GCF_001723915.1 Gavialis gangeticus | reverse complement strand
CTGACTAGTTTATAACAGGCCACTAGATCCCCCCTCAGCCTTCTCTTGTGGAGGCTGAACAGGTTCAGGTCCCGTAGCCTCTCCTCATAGGGCCTGCCCTGCTGCCCCCTGATCATGCGAGTGGACTCCTCTGGACCCTCTCCATGCTGTCCACATCCCTCTTGAAGTGCGGTGCCCAGAACTGGACACAGTACTCCAGCTGCAGCCTGACCAGTGCTGCATAGAGGGGGAGGATCACCTCTTTGGACCTGTCATGCCCAGGTTTACAACAGTATCAAATTGTACTGTAATTTTTGCCAATCATGGCATCTCAATTCAATGTGATAGCTTCCCAAATATTTATTGGGTCTAGAACTTTAAGTTGGGTCTCCCACATGAAAAACAAGTGCCATAAAAATGGGCTACTGAGTTAGTCAGCCAGCCTCTCTCTCTCTTTCACTTTCTCTCACTGACCCAATAAATATTTAATTATTCATATGAGTGAAATAGCATCAAGAAAGGGAAGGCACCACCCTAGAATAGTCCAGAGCTTACTCGTCAAAGCAGCTCTCCTTAATTCAGAGCAGGGACTTGGAGTAAGATTCCTTCGGGTTTGGCTCCAGGACTCTTCCGTTCTTTCTGAGCAGTGGCCCATTTCCAATGGAAGTGATGGGAAGTACTCCACTAGGCAAATGCTCTGACCGGTGTTGGATCTTATATAAAAGGCAGGGTGGCCCTCTCAGATGGCTACATTTTAAAAAAGCAAGACCTGCTCAAGTACCAAACGACTTGGGATTAAGGGGCTAAATCCCAAATGAGTGAGGACACCTCCTTAGCAGCCTTCTTTTAGGGGCTGAAGCTCCAGGGAACAGTAGAAATACAGACGCATTTCGGTGCTTATCACTTCCAATGTTTAGCTTTTGGCAGCTTCTACTCAGCAGCTGAACTTCCCTTTAGAGGTGCACCTAGCTCTGACCATCAGGGATCTAAGCATCAGACTATGGGCTGTGGATTCCACTCTACAAACTGAACTCCTAAATGTTAGGTATTGGGACACTCAACTTGGTTCTCCCCAAGACCTTCTTTGGTTTCTGTTCTCAGTGATTAACTCTTAGCTGCAGATTCCCCGAAATGGGGGAAAGCCTCAGAGCCAGGGATTATAATACCTAAGCCACTTTAGGGATCTTGCTTATAATCCCTATGCCTTGGTTTTTCCTCTCTTCAATGGAAATGATAAATCCTGCCTTACCTCATAGGGCTACTCATTAAAGAGTCTTAGGTTCTTGCAGACTACAATAATGGAGGCCACATGAATTCATAATACAGTAGCCAGCCAGTAGACTCTGAATCCTTCTTAGCAGCAAGCAGGTAAGAAAACAGCCTGGAGAACTATTTTCTTATAGACCCAGAAAGGCCCATGCTTGTTACCAGGCTGTGAAACAGAATGACTTCTCCTTTGCAAATAACCAGCATCCCATTCTTTTCAAAACCCAGAAAAACCCTCTCTGAGAGCATTCATTGCACTTAGCATAAAAGTGAATTAGAATTACCATCAGTAAGATGTTTCCTGAATGACGCATATAATGCTGTCTTGTTTACAGGAGAAGAATCCAAACCGATATCAGATCGATAGCCATAGCCCAGTGTTTCTCTTATGAATGAAGACACATGAACTCCATTAAAGCATTGTCACGTAGGATCTATTTTGGTATTTGCCTCCACAGTTTGGATAACAATTCCTGATGATAATAAGCTGAGTCCTAAATGCACACACACCATGATCATGCTGTGTAAGTTTTAAAATGCTACTTGTCTGCCTGCCTGTTTAGCTGGCAGTATTACCCACCAGGAGCACAAATGATTTAAAGCCCAGATGCTGAGCAATTTGAGATGCAGAAGCACCCTACAGTGAAGCAATTATTGCCTTGGAGGGTCTTATTATCCTCATCATGCCATGAATTTTGTACAAAGTAAACATGCTTTTATTGTTATGTATTTCCTGAACTACAGTCTTGCCAAGCAAGTTTTGAAGATGGAACTTTCACTTCCCTAAATTTCACTCTTCTCATCCCCTCTTCGTATTAGAAAAACAAATAGGTCCATTAAACATCTGTGCAGGTATCCCTGTCGTGCCAGGTTGAGGGCATGTCTGAGCATCCAAATGAAGGTGTGGTTGCCCACACTTCAATGTACACTAACAACCAGAGCACAGACTCCCCTACAATCTGGAGTATGCCCTCTAGGTACTAGTAGCACTGGAGTGTTGTAGCTTTGATAGAGCTCAGAAACTGTACAAGAGGGAAAGGGTTTTTTTTTGATGATATCTTTTACTGGACCAACTGTATAGTTGGGTGAAGTGCTGAATAAGCTTTCAGGAACACCTGCCCATCTTCTCTGCCAACTATACAGCTGGTCCAATAGAAAGCATCACAAACAAGCCCTTGTCTCTAAAGCTTAGGATGTTTGCACCTCCACAGTACTGTGAAGTTATAATTTAGAGATATACTCCCTAGCTCACAAGACTGAAGAAGTAGGAACTGGGAGATAGTCCCTCAGTTAGAGTCAAAGACAAGGGCATCTATACACGAGTGTGGAGGCTGCTCCGATGGGCTGGAATTGCAGCACATTGGAGCAGACTCAATTAATTGAGTCCATGATCCAGCAGCCTCCTGCACCTCGTGCATCAACTTAAAAATGGCAGTGGGGACACTTGAACTAAAGCTCATTGAACAAGCTTTAGTTCAAGTGCTCCTGCCACCACTTTTTAAACAAAGAGATCCTGATACACGAGACCCAGTGGCGCTTTAATGAAAGTAGCTCTCAGAGCCGCTCTAATTAAAGCACCACCCTCACCATCCCCAGAACATGTGTAAAAGTGCCCAAAGGGGCTTGCCTACTATTCCACAATAAAAGTTGCTATTTAGTTATTTGTATTCATGAATAGGTCTGCCTTTATTAAACCCAGTGAACCTTATACCTGAGACTAAGTCTTTACCATTGCTGTTACCCAAGCTAGACACTTTCCTTTTGCTGGGTAAACATGCAGCCTGGGTGCTTCATAAACGTGCCCTAATTCAAACAAGAAATATAGTCGAGGGCCCTATTTAAAGAAGCAAAATATACAGTGTGGTACGGGCTTTTAAAAATTGTTTTAGGACATATACAAGCCAACGATGTTGTAGGACATATTTTAGAATAAAAAGCGGCACATTTTTCCTTACTGTAGGACAATGTCTACAGTTTTGCGCACACAGGGCACCTCGAGGGAAGCTTTTTAGTGTTGCTTTTTTAGGTATTTTTATGGTGCATCAACAGGCCCCATTGTAAATTAAGACACACAGAGGCAACAGGATTGTGGACCTGATTGGAACTTCCCCCATGATTGCAGACTTCATCCATGTTTTTGATTTCAATTGACTGCTTACGTCTCTCTTGGCATAACTCCATAATTTTTCAGGTATTTACAACACTGCAAGGCCATGCCTCAAGAAAATGTGGTAGATATAAGATATAAATAAGACAACAGACCTTAAAAGAAACCACAATATACCATATTTTTCATAGATGATACTCATCATCTTTACTGAGCCTCATACACATGCTCCTAAATGTAATGTTTCAATGACAATGCTGTGTAATCTTCCTATTGATTACGCTCTGCCTTTCTATGTATTGCACAAAGTGTTACATTACACTTTGGACTGCATGACTTATTTTGGAATAGTACAAGAAAATATTAAACCAAAATCTCTAATCAAGAAAGGACAATATTTGTGTCTTTCACTCAGACCAAACACAAAATTGCAGCAGTTGCCAGTAGAGATGAGATTTTTTAGAGATTAAAGGAGAAAAGGCACTGAACAATCTCAGGATTAGTCAGTGTCCTAAGTAACATTCATAAGAAGCAAGCAGTCGTCCAGTGCTACAGAAAGTTAAATTGTGATGCAGAACGTTGCCTGGACTTTCTGGCTGTTTGTAGACAGGCTCACCATTTTCTAAACCATGCTAACTGATTCACATCATATAATCTGAATCAAATTTCATTTCAAATTAAGGGTTAATAGACAATTACTGACCATCACCCCCAGTTCATAGCCTCTATGTGTGCGTTTATGTGCTTAGCGCTTGCCTGGAAGCAATTAGAAGGCAATAATAACCCTGTTTAAGCATTATTGCTACATTGTTGCATACCTACTGACACTTATCTAAAGTGCTGTTCCTGAAGCCATAATGGGTGCAGTTGACTTGCGTGTTGACTGTCTCATCCAACATGCTGTAGAGAGAGGTTTGCCTCTTCTTCACAGACCATGTTCTTGGCCAGGGCTGGAGGCTTATTCAAGATACTAATACTTAGTCACAATGAGGTGTTGTTGGTACATTTGACTTTGTAAAGGTGTTACTTTGTGCCTGATAGGTTATAGCACCTGTTGTGTTGCAAAAACCCAATCGTGTTTCCCTTGCAGGGATTGATACTTGCAATGCTTATCAGCCAAGTTCCTAAGGACCGTTTTTCCTAAAAGCAATTCCATATATACATGTTAATTAATACAGTTTAAAATCACCTAGTTCAGACTGCCCTAGACTGCATTAACTTTAATCCTCATTCAAAGAAGATTTGGTTAATTTGGACTGGAGCCAATTTTAATTCAGACTATAGATGTCCATACATACATAGTGATGGCTGTAGTCCAGATTAAACTTAGAAAAACATAACATCTATAAATGGCCCCTGAGATAGAACAGAACCTAAGCCAGGGCCCAACAAAGTCAAAGGAACAGTTTTCAAAGTGTTTGGGTGGCAACAAAATACTTCTTTACTATTTCTACATAAGCGGATCAGCAGAAATGATGGGCTATACCAGGGGTGGGCAATTATTTTGGGTGGAGGGCTGCTTATTGAGTTTTGGTGAGCTGTAAAGTGCCACAAGGGTAGCCCACCCCTTGATGGGTTCCCCGCCCCCGGTCACCATCTTGGGGCCAGAAATCCCACTCCCTAACCCCTGACCTTTTCTACTGGAAGTCCTTCCCCTTGCACTGGAAGTACTCCTTTTGGGAGGGAGGGTGCTATCAGAGGGTGCTGTCCTTTTGAAACAGGAAAAAAACAAGTCATATACTAAAAAAATCAAACATCTACTATAAAGCTTATTTTAATTTTATTTTTAAAATATTTTTGTCCTGATTTACATGCATTTGCATAGTATATCTACAAGTGATTCCACTACAGCTAAAAATATACAGCCTTATTCATGTATATTGTGTGAGTGTTAAAAGGGTGTATGTGGGGGTAGTGCTTGGGCAGTAGAGAGTGTGTGTGTGTGTGTATTGGGACATGGTGGGTATGCATGCAATGTGGGTATAGTGGGTGGGGTATGTTTGGAGGTGTGGTGGGAAGCGGTGGGGTGGGAATGTGTGCCAAGGCTGTGGGAAGTTGTGGGAGTGTTTGCAGGTATGGTGGGGTATAGGGTGTGGGTGGGGCAGGGGTGGTCCTCGGAGTCCCTGGATCTGCATGTGGCTGAAGCCCCACCTGGCCCCATAGCATGCAGCTCCCCCGTTCCCACCCCAGTACCTGGCTGCAGGTGGAAGCAGCATGTGGGGCCAGCCTAACCGGGCCCCATAACACGCAGCTCCAGTCCAACTCCCTGGCTGCACCTGGCAGCAGTGTGCAGGGCAAGCCCCACCAGGCCCCACAGCACTCCTGCCCAAGTCCTCAGCCATATGTGGTGGCAGGGTGTGGGGCCAGCCCCATCTGGTCCCATAACATGCAGCTCCTGTGCTCCCACCCCAGTCCCCAGGTGCGCATGGTAGCAGTGTGCAGGACCAGCCCCATAACATGCAGCTCCCGCCTGAGTCCCTGACTGCAAGTGGTGGCAGTGTGCAGGGCCAGCCCAGCTCAGCCCCCTGGAATGGGTCCCTCTGCTCCCGCACCTTTCCCACAGCAGGAGTCCCTGGCCCCAGCCTTGTGGGGTCTTTACCTGAATTCCCACTCTCACAGGCAGGGAAGCTGGAGACAGCCACGAGGTCACCAGCAAAAGCCTCTGCCAAGAAGAGGCTTTTTGGCTTTAGCACCCCTGGCTTGGGGCTGAGACTGGGGCGGGTTAAGCCAAGCTGAGGGGGGTGGTTGCTTAGCAACCAGAGCCATGCCTCCTGCAGGGACACACCGGATTGCAGAGGGGCAGCCCAGGGCCAGGCCTTACAGAGGGACCCTGTGGGCTGGATAGAATTAGCTGTTAGGCCAAATCCGACCCATGGGCCATATTTTGCCCACCCCTGAGCTAGACATTCACAAAACAGAGAAAGAGTTGTCTCCCTTTTGGCCAGTAGTCAAGAGTTAGGAGACCCAGTTTCATATTGCTCTTATGCCTTATGAGAATTTAAACCTCACTTCCAAGTCTGCCCTCATTGCTATGTTGACAGTGGGCTGCTTCAGCAGGAGAGACAGAGAAACTCAACCCAGAATGTCCTATAGCAGTGTTTCTCAACCTGTGGGTCATGACCCAAACGGGGGTTGCATGTGTCAGAAAAATGCACGAAAACGTGGGTTTCCCTTTGCAGGCTGGCTGTGTTTCAGCCTGTTATGGGCTGCTTAGGGCGTAGCCAGCACGCAGCCAGGCAGGGTCATGGGAAAAGCCTCAGCAGCCAGATAAAGGTAAATGTATGGGGAGTGGGGTTTAGATGGCCAGGGCTTAGGGACTGTCAGGGTGGTGCGGAGGGAATGTGCACACATGTATAGAGGGGATGAGGACAGGTGCCTGCTAGCACTGTGGGAAGGTGGCTGGGTGCCAAGGCTGCGGCAGGGCAGTAGGGGCGGGGCACTGTGGGCACCTGCAAGACCAGGGGTTGTGGGTCAGAACAAGCCACTGATATTTGCAAATGGGTCCTGGTACAAAAAAAAATTACAATCACTGTCCTATAGCATGCTACGTGGAGAATGCAGTGTGATGCATGGTGTAACAGCGGGGGGGGGGGTAGAGAGGAGTGGGGAGCAATTATGTTTTGGTGAGCTGTCGAGGGCTGCATACAAAATCTTTCAGAAGACAGCATTCTAACAAGTTATAGGTTTATAAAAAAAAATCATATAGGAAAAATCAAACATCTACTGTAACACATTTACATTTTTTCTCAAAAAATATTTTTGCCCTGATTTTGTTAGTAGTGTATAAAGGCAATTGCATAACAACTCAAAATAAAGTCTTGCTCTTGTATAATGTGTGTGTGTGTGGTGGGGAGCCTGCACACTAGGTCCTGGGAGATGGCTAGGGATGGGTGGAGGGGAGGGAGGAAGGGGAATGGGGAATGTGCATCATAGCTTGCACAGGCATTGCAGTGGAGGTACGAATAGGGTCTGCTCCACTCCACTCCCCTCCCTCACACTTCCCCCACAATCTGCCCTGCAGCTGCCCCTGCAACATTCTGCATGAGCCCAGGACCAAGTCATGTCCACTCCCAACCAGGCTGAACCATGGCATGCTCTCTCCAGCACCCAGAAAGTATGCACAGCTTCTCAGCAGGGATGCCTTCCACCCATTCTGCCATCTGCTGGTGGCTGCTCATCACTCCAGGCAGTTGAGTGGATGGAAGGTGACCAGAAACTGAAGCTGAAGCCCCATGGTGGGGGAAGAGCCATCTGGCTGGAACTTTCCCCCTGCCTGGTTTGGCATGTGGTGCCCGGCATGCATCCCCCACAACCACTTCCCTGTGCTACCTGCTGCCTGTGACACAGCAGGGGTAGGAAGAGGAGGAGAAGGATCTGCTGGAAGCAGGCCAGGTATAAATCAGTTGGCCAGCTGGATACAGCCTGCAGGCTGTATTTTGCCCACCTCTGGTATAACAGGTGCTGTTCCCAGGGATGGCCGCAATGCCCCCTGGTAACCACGTGGCCTCTACTCTGCCTTCACTTGCCAGCTTTGCTCCCCTTCACTTCTCCTGCCACACCTTGTTGTTATTAGAGCTTTGGAAAGGGAAGCTGCCCCAGGGATCCCTGAAACCATGTTGATGTTCAGGTGTCACTACTCCACACCTTAAGGACTTACACTACATGGCTCCAGCCAACCTTGCACCATGTCCATGCCTCACAGATGTTATCAGTTAGCGTCATTCCTAAGCCTATACTGGGACCCAGCCTCTGCCACTGCTGGGAGTTGCAGTGCCTGTGCCATCAAGCTTTCCAGTCCCCTCCTGGGCTCAGGCCACTATCTGGCCACCCACACCTGGGCACTTCACCCATTCTGGCTACTCCTGGGTAATTAGTCCCTTCTAGGCACTGGACCCTCCTGGTCCCGATCCCCCTCTTCTGGTCAGGTGCTCCCCTGACAGCTGACTCAGCTCCTCCCAGAGCCTTTTTCCTTCTTAAAGAGATAGGCACACCCAGTGCTTGTTACATAGGGGTTCAGATGTGCTCAGGCAGAGGAGAGAATCAAACCTCCCAGGTGAGTGCTGGTTAAAGTAGACACCTCTGAATTAGCACATAGTTTCATGTTAACCAAAACAGCCTTTTTCAACAAAAAGTCTATTCTCCAAAAAATAATCTCTTAGCTATAAACAAGAGGCTTGACCCCAAACTTTATTACCTAATTATTAGCTAAGAGGCAATCATACTGTAAGGCCAGTTTAAAATTCTGTCTACCAGAGGCAATAAAGCACTGAGCTTGCGAGCGTGCTATTTATGGTGCTCTATTATGTCATATCCAGGCCTTAATTCATAGTGGAAAGTTTATGGTGGTGATATAGCTGCCAGTGGAAGTACAGAGACTTTCCTTGAGGAAATTTAAACAGTGAAAATAGATCTATACATTCAAATTCAGATACAGCCCCCTGACTTTTTTTCTTCTACCCCCCATCCCTGTTGGCTTGTTCGTTTTGTTTTATCACAAATAAAGTCTAAGGGAATACAGTATGTTAATGTTATTCTAATGTATGGGAAGAAATGCAGTTCACAGTCAATTTCTAGTTTAAAATATTTCCAGTATCACATTAGCTGAATCCCAATATCAGCCAAGTCAAATTTGCTTAGAATCAGCAAGATGACTAAAAAGAAGATGCATGGAACATTTTATTACCTGAGTGAAGCGGATGATCTAATCTCTCCATGGCAAACATTCATCATCACTGTGGAAAGGGAGAAGAGAATTGGTGAAGAAGCAGAGTGTAGGCTGTGTTGCTTTTGCTGGTTTTCTGCAGCATGTTCTGTTTTATCAAGATTTAGCTGTCACAAATGGCTAATGAGCGCTAAATCAGTACTGAAATTAGAGCTAGTTTTTTGTCAATGTCAGCACTGCCAGAGTAGAGGCATGTCTTGCATTTTTTTTTTTTTTATTGTCAAAGAAGTTAGAACGGATGCTGTTAGAAATTCAGCACTTAACACTGTGAATTACTGCAAAGGCCATAGCACCCTCAATTCTGTGGATTGGGCTACACTGCCAAAATTTTTCTGGCTAGAAGGCCTTTAGCTGACATAGATCTACCAGAAAATACCTGGCGTGGACAAAGCCATCCTGAAAGAAAATGGTTGATAATAACCCTTCTAGTACAGCCTAGCTAATATATGTATGCAAGCATGGCTCATATCCACAGCTAATTTATCTACAGCAGCTGAAGCTTTTCAGCATAAACCAAACTGTATGTCATCCTAAGAAGTCTATCACTGAGGTCCATGTTCAACCTTTCAAAGAGAGATCTGTAACAGACATAAATGACCCATGCCTCCTGAGGCTGGTGGGGCACAGGCGACAACCCGCAGGCAACAGCGGTGGTGTCAGCGGCGGGGTTACGGCAGCGGTGAATGGGGACTGCCTGCAGGTGGCCGCGCTGACATCGGCAGTGAGGGCAGGCCAAGCAGGGACCGCCCACAGGCAGCCACAGCAGTGTCGGCAGTGAGGAGGGAGGGGTGACTAGCAGTGACACTGGAGGCAGTCGCCAATCTCAGGGGGACACGTCTTCCCCCCCGTGGTCCACCTATGCCTCACCTATGGTAACAGACCCTTCACAGGAAGCGTGAACCAGGTCCAGAGAACCAGAAAGCATTTCAGATATGGAACAGTGTTTACCACCCCAGGAAGCCTTTGCTTCTGTAGATGAAGAAACACAGCCATACAGCCCCAAGTCAAAAAGGCAGGTTTTGTGGACTTCTGTTTCTTGGAAAGGAAGGATTAAAAGAGTACAGTGACTGATGTTGAGAAGGCTGGAGAACTGAGTGGGCCAGAAGTTCACTTAACAGTGCAGGTAAGTAAGCAGGCAAAGCAGCAGCATAGGGAAGGGGTGGAGGATTCTCAGCCTTAGCTAAATCAGTGAGATTGACTATGGCTCTGTGGGCTTTGGGGCCTAAAGGGGCCAGTCCAAACATGTCCAAGTCATTTCTGGGCAACTATGCCTAAAAAGTAGCAACTCCATGCCTACTTTTAGGAGTGTAAGAGATGTCTGTCACAATACCTCTGTAAGCTCCAAGTGTATTCAGGAGAACTGTTTCCCTTAAATCTGTTAAGATCTGCTCTCTTGAACTTAAACATTCAATTTTCACCACTGTTTAAAGTCCTGATAAATTTAGCCTGATGTATCCATAAGTACTTGCTGCTGTGGCTGTTGATTTATTGTCAGTTCAGGCCTATAGGTATAGCCATTGATCTGTCTTCAGCTCTCCTCTGTCTTTTATACCCTAATTTTCCATTAATCCTAATTCATTAGCGCTTTCATTCTATTAAAACCAAAGACCTTTTTTGTTGGTGACTTTTATTGTCCTGTGATAAAACATACTCCACTTTATGTATTGCACTGGAATGACTTTGTATCATAGCAGTGCTAGTTATACGGCAAGAGCCAAGTATGTGACTGTAAAGCACAAGAGTGTCAACGATGCAAATGAGATAGGGATGGAAAGGAAAGCTGAATCAGGCAGACCAGGTATTCAGTGGAATGTATAGGGTCATTTTAATATAACCATGAAGATAGACCCCACTTCCAAACACCTATTATGTCTGGAGGGAGTTTAGATTTCAGTCCAGATGTGGATTTTGCTGTTCACGCCCTCCTTTTTTAAAATTGTAATCCTGGAATGCATACAAGCAACCAGAATATTAACATAAAACTAGGAGAAAGTCTGCCGAATTCAGCAACAGTGGGAGAGAAGCTGCTACCCTAAGAGGCCCCATGTATCTAGATAAAAAGCAGACAGCAATAAAGAAACACACAAGCAGACTAAAATCTACTCACTACAGAAAAATTAATCTAAAATGCTGAAAGCAAATTTGGTGCAGTGAATACATCACTAAGTTCCCAAGGGAAAGAGGTCTAAGGGACTTCAGGTCAGGTCACCCAGATGGAACATGGAGTCTGAGCCAGGCGTGTGCTGCATTCTCAATACAGGGACTGAAAGGAAAAGTTAAAGGTAGCCCTTGGCTGAACATCAAGATGAACAAAGGACCATCAGGCATTCTATGTTGGTACAAGCTAAACGATAGAAATGCAGGGTATGACTATAGGCAGTAAATGGAACCACGTTCTCGAGCATAGTGCCTCCATCCAGACTTACTCCTACTGAAATCAGGTGGGAGTTTTACCATTGACTCCAATGGGAGCAGAATCAGACCTTAAAAATGCTTGCAACTTGACATCCACTATTCTGGGAAACCCAGATGGAATAAGAGGCATGTGCAATCAGCTATGGGGCTAGATGGGGTCTCTTAGATGTTGTTTTAACAAATGTTTTAATTTCTGTTAGCACATCTTTGATTAAACAGAATTGAAATATTTGTGTAAGCTTTTCCATTTCAAGGATCCTAAATCATCCACAGTTGGCTTATAAAACTTCTTTACAACAATAATAAGGTCCAAATTCACTTAAAAATTATAACATTAGTATTATTATCATTGCTATGATGTATGCCGTTGTTGCCCTGTGGGGTCAGGACAATGCTCAGGATCTCAATATTACGCTGTTAGACAGGCAGGTGTGGTGTACAATTGCAAATGCACACACTCAAAAATCAATTAGGTGCATACACCCTACCAACTCAGGCACACGCACACACATCCAAAATTACCAGCCTAGGCACATACCTATTACCATTTCAAGCTCATACACACTATACATGCGAAAATTAGACAACAATCAGTTGTCAGTACTCACACACTGAGTACAGCTACATGGATCACCAATTCATATATCATGCACATGATGACATACATATTATTCACCAGTTCACACACATGCCACCCACCTACACATACACACAGGTGAGTTCCTAACTTGGATGGTACGGTGTGTATGTGTGTGTGCTTGGAGTACTTGGGATACCTGGGGGAAGGTTAAGGTGAGAGGGAGAGAGAAAGTGTGGGGAGTGAAAGTTGATGGAACTGGGATTAGAACTGGTAGACTAGAGAGAAGCTGGCTGAGGAACTGAGGCTTGGGGTTACTTTAGGTTAACTGATGTTAATTGATTAAAGAACAATGCCCAAAGCCTGCAGAACAGAGGAGTGATGCTGGAGAGAAGCCGGCACAGAGGCTAGGACTGAAGCCGGAGCTATGGGGGAGCCAAAAGGTAAGCAGGGAGAAGGGAAACTGGGACTGGGGGGGGAACTGGAGGGGCAAAGGGGAAACTGGGTGCTGGAGAGGGACTGCCGCGGAGCTCAGGAAGCTACGGGGGAGAGGCTGCCAGTGCTGGGAGCTGGAGAAAGGGCTCGAGCTGCTGAGAAAACCGTGGGGCAGTGCCAGGAGGGCTGGGGCTGGGTCAAGACACCTGAAGCCGGGCTGGAGGGCTCTGGGGTAGTCGGGGACAGGCCACAGGGTTGTGGGGGCCCCAGAAGGCTGGGGCAGGGGGTGTTGCTGAGAAGACTGCAGGTCCTGGAGAGGGAACTCTGGGCAGATCAGGAAGCTGGGAGGAGGGGCTCCAGGTGCTGGGAGCCAGAGAAGGGCTCTGGCTACCAGCGGGGACTGCGGGGGCTCTGGGGGGCAGCTGGAGAGTCTGTAGGGACTCATGGCAAGTGCCAGGAGCCAGAGAAGGGCTCCAGCTGGATCAGCAAGCTGGGAGGAGGGGCTCTGGGGAGCAGAGATGGAAAGTTAGGGAGAGATCGCAGAGACGGGAAGTAGGGGAACAGAAAGAGAGACAGAAAAGAAAGATTGGGGGAAGAAGGCAAGGGCAGAGAGAGAGAGAGACAGGAGGAAGATCAGAGGGGCAGAGAACAGAAACTGGAGTAAGGCTGGGAGATCATTAAGACAAAACCCAACTCAGGTTCTAAATGAACAGTGGGTTTATTGGACAGGAACAGATGGTGACATGATATCTTATTGGTTCCTTTGCACCCACACACACACACACACACACATGCACACACACAATGGCAGTAGGGGTTAAAGAGGCTTGATGCAGGGGCTGAAGTCCAGGAGGAGAGAGAGAGGGTCCAAATTGTAGGAGGATGTGTGCAAGTAATATCTACCTATCCTAGGCTGAAAATTGATCCTCGATGACCAGTTGGGGTCTCCTTCAGCTCGGTGTCGTCCAGAGGGCATTCCCACTGGGTCTGTCTTCACTGCCGTCTTTTATAGGGGCAGACCTTCTATGACTCTAGTGGCAGGGGGCCTGCCCAGGCAAGGGCCAGCCCCTGGTGTACTGAGCATGTGCACTCCTAGGTAAGGACATGCAGTTTCAGGTGTCTGTAATAGTGGGTTGGGTGGCTTCTGCAGCAGTCTTTGTCTTCCAAATCTTGAGCCAGTGAGGGTCAATGCAGGGTGGATGGTTGGGTCCTTGAGTTGATGCTTCAGTCATTCAGAGGAAGCTCTTTTTATACCTACTGCCACTGTCTCTCAAGCACCCTCATTCATCCCCATTCATTCAGGAACCAATTTACATAGGAGGGGTAAGTATGAGTCACACAGTTACAACAGAGTTACAACAGGGTATGCCCAGGCAGTGGACACAAGATAGAGACTTGATAAACAAAATGGAAACTTGACATGACTTGTGGTAACTTACATATGTAGGCCTAAATTATATAGTACCAGTACAGTAATATAGAACAGTAAAAATCCATATAAACATACTAATTATACAATATAAAACAGGAGATATCCATAATAGGGCACTTATTTAAAAAGAAGGAGAAAAAATAAATAAAACAAAAACAACTTGCTACCAAAATAAAATGCTGAAGCTTATCCTGTCTTAGTTCACTTATACTTATCTATAAGGAATAGAGAGGAGGAGGAAAAGTCAGAAATGGTTGGGGAAGGGGAGGGAATGCACTTTAAAATAAAGAAAAACTGGGGGTTTTGCTACACTGTAAGCCAACAAAGACACAGCAGAGTGGCATTTTTCTTACTTAAGATGACTCACAAGAGTACTTAAACATAAGCATATACTTAAAGATAAGCAAGAGTCACCACTGGACTTCAATTGGAATTAAATATATGCTTTAAGGTAAGCGCAGAGTGAAGTGTTACTGTATCCTATCAATAGGAGTTTTGTTATTGACTTTGGCCAGGCCAGGATTCACCCTCACTCTTATCTGTGACAGCTGTTCTAAAACAGACACTGCCTAGAATAGGAGAATGCTTGAGGCTCATTTATTTATTTTAATCTCTTTTCATTAATTTTAGTTCTGGGTTGACAGTTCTGGGCATTAAATCCCTCTGTTTATCCACAGAATATGTTCAGCATAGCAGCCCTGTAGTCTACCTGGCCTCTTATTTGTTGCAGCCTGGAAAGACTGAGCAGTTCACACTCTGTTCTCATTGAACATTTAGCCTCCCTAATAAGGCTGTGAAAGCAAAACTATAACGAAAGTGTGTGTGCACATTAGGAAAAATACTAGGACTTGTGTATTAGCTAACAGCCATCCATCCCATGGCAAATTTTGGCTATACTGACCTGGATAAAGTTTGAATTGGCAAGCTGAGAGTTTAATTAATAATTAGAGATGAGAGTTTAATTAACAATTCAGGCCCTGATTTTCACGTCAGTGCAGCACCCAGGAGCTCCCATGAAGTGGGATGATTTTTCACAAGGCTTCAATTGCCAGTAGGTTCCAGCTACTTCATGCATGTGCCCAACTGGAAATGGACCTCGTTTGGAAAAAAACAAACAAACAAGCCCTAAGTGTTTAATACTTAACTGCAGAACTATCCTTCTTGAATCCTCTTTGCACAGTTAACTGAGACCAGCTACATGTGAAGTACCTATCACACTATTAAAAGCTGCAACAACCTATACAGTTAGATCTAAAAAATGTGTATTAACTTTATAGCTGGTTGTTATCAAGCTTTAATTTCCATGTGTAGCAAGAAATCCATTGCATGATAGCAATCTGCTGGTCCTCCAGCTTCCCAGTGTGCATTGCTCCATCTCCAGTATAAGTTTTTCTGCAAAAGAACAAAGAGGAAACCACAGCCCCAGGATAGGTCTGAGCCCTTGGTTCATTCCCTGTACCCAGGAGCACTCAGCAGAAGAAATATTTCCCTCAACCCCTCATGTAAGCACAGAGCAGGGACACCCCTGCCATTCTGAAACTGAACCCAGAGGCTCCCACGCAGCAGCAAGCAGAAGAACTCCCCATCAGTTCTCCACATAAGCCCAGGGAGATGGAGACATCCTGGGCAGCAGCAAGCTTCGGAGACAGGCGATGGGGATTCCCCCATGCAGTGGCGACATGTATAGGGTGCACCCCCTGAGAATTCTGGTACATCCCCCTGACAACCAGTGTTCTCCGCTTAAGCGACAGGCAGGGGGGGCAGGCAGGAGTGCTGGTGCCCCCCTAAAAGTACCAGCCAGGGAGTGGGCTGCAGGGGACCCTCAGGGGACCCTCCCCATGGTCAGTGCAATTGGTCGTGGGGGGACCCCTCGCCCCGGTTGCTGACTGGCCACTGGGGGGGGGGGCAAGTGCCCCTCTGACTCAGGAGGCCCCAGTCACCACTTGAGTTTTGTTTAGGAGTTGCAGGCCACACACACACAGGGGCGCAAGACCCCACAGTTTTCCCTGCACCCCCTCCCCCGGCTCAAGTCCCTGGTGTGTGGTTGAGTCAGGCAGGAGATATATCGGCTACACCCACATGGCCCAAAGCAGCACACAGGAATACAGTGCAGCACTAGCTCAGAGCTGTGAGATATCTGGGCTAGGCCAGTGCCACACTATGTTCCCCCCTTCTGAGCACTGTGTACCTCCTCCCCAAGTCCCTGGCAAATGGCCAGGTTGGTGTCACACTGTTCCATATGCCACTTTGGGCCACATGGGAACAACTGGAGCAGTTGTCCTGCCTAACCCAGCCATGTACCAGGGATTCAAGGTCAGGCAGGAGCTGCGCCAACCCCTCCAGCTGTGCCTACATGGTGCAGCCCAAAGCACTGCATAGTAACACAGCGTGGCACTGTACTAGCAGCCACGATGCCCCTACTAAGTTCCAGTCTGACAGGGCTTGGATAACCCACAGCTCCTGGCTTTCTTTCTCCTGCCAGTGGGGAGAACTATGCCGGAGCTTCAATTCTTGGTCTGCAAATGGCCACAGGGCCAGAGCTGTATGCAGACAGCCTCTCCAGGCTGAAAATTGGCTAGGACCTTGGTGCTCCCTGCCTTGAAGTGGTTGGGCAGGGGCAGGCAGTGGTTGGGCAGGGTGAACCAGGCCAGGGAGAGGAGTGGCTGCCTAGTCACTGGAGCTTCTGCTGTAGCCAGCGATAGGCACAGTAAGGGGAGAAGGGCAAGAGATGCTGAGAGCCAGGGCAGCCACAGGCCGGATACAGTTCTCCTTCAGAGGAGCAGCCACAGGCCAGACAGAAATCATTTGCGGGGCTGAATCTGGTCCATGGGCCATATTTTGCACATCCCAGGTCTACAGCCACCCTGTCTAAGATTCTTTAAGTATATTCAGACGTCACACATAACTAGAAAGAAAAAAAAGCAATGCAGTGAGACTGGAATGGGAGGATGTGAAGTGAGGACAGAATTACATTCTTCAGTGAGGTCGCAGGAATGATTTCCAGATTCAATGCCATACTGTACATGGATCCATCCAAAATATTTCATTAGTAACAGAATAAATGTCAGGATGACCTGGGGAAAGTTATAGCTATAAAAGAGAGGGATGAAATGTGGCTAACAGTTCATAAATCAGTTAGAAAAGTGAAAATAAAAATTGTAAGTTTTAACCTGCTGTATTCTGGATTTATCAAACCTCCCATCTGCTTTCACTTAGATATTTTGCCTTTGCACCCATATTAAAGGGAAACTGCTACATGTAGCTTTCTCTTTATCATCTGTCAAATGAAAAAAAATGTACATATCTGTAATTTACTGCAATATTCCTGAATCTCATTAATACTCGTGTAAATATGGAAATAAATAAAAATGTCCCCAAAAGTGTCTCAAAGCTGAGGTAATGACTTCTCTGGAGCTGTTAAGTTTCATCACATCCATACATTTAGGCTTCACACAGTAGATGGGCTTTTTACGGAAACATATTAAATTACCTGATAGTCTATTATGGCTTCTTTTCATCAATAAGTCAATAATCTGCATTTTTAAGCATCTCTAGATATGCACTGACACAATAGACTGTATCCATCCCAAGTCCTTTTTGGCCATTAGGCCACTAAAATGAATTCTTAAAAGCCATTAAGTATGGATTTAACAGAACAAATAGAATGAATCTCTAGCATGTCAATGCTGTTAAAGTCACACCATTTAAAACCTCCTCAGTGGGTAATTTAATAATGTGTGCATCAAAAGCCATCAACTCTGTATTTATGTGATAGACTGAGGATTCCAGCTCCAAAAAGCATTATAACTTGTGGTAAGTATTATTACTCTGAATAGTCCTTCTTTGAGTCCATTCAAGTACCCACAAGAATACCTCCAAGAATAAACATTTATATGTCTTCACAAATTTATGGCCTGATATTTGTATTACTGGCTCTGCTTTGGACTCGCATGTAACCATGGGCACATCTTTTGGCTGTTCTGTGCTTCAGTTCCCCTATCTGCGACTTGGAGCCAATAAAAATAGTCACATGGCTATGATGCACTATTCTAGTCTATATTTGTAAAGCATTGGGTTGCAAGATACTATGGAAAAGGCAAGGCATTAGTACTCATATTATCATTTTTACTGCACAGCTGTTTCATTAGTTAATTCTGTCACTAACCAATAGTGGGGAAAAAAGTAGTGGTGGTACTATCAAAGAAAGCAATATAGTCCTGTTGGGAAGATGATTCATCTTCTAAGTCTATGGCTGAGCAGAGTATTTGCAGAGAGTGCTTTTTTGTTGTTGCTGTTGAAATTGACCTGTTTTTCTGATCAAAAAATGTTTTGTGAAATTGGAGCAATTTTTATGACAATTTTTATAACAACATTTCACACAAATGTTTTCCCCTCGTCCATTAGAATGTAAGGGGACAGGGCAGGGTGGAATTGGCTCGTTGTAATAGGGTTTTCACGTGGCTAGCAGAATCCTTGGGTTGTGGTTAGTCACGCTGTACTGATTCTCCAGGCCTTGTTACATGGTAGTTTTGGGCAGCTCCTAGAGCCTGAACTATCTGCATATTGCCACCTGAAACTAGTTTTAAGCACTTATTAGGCAGCTCAAAGTAATGCCACTCCAGGGTAGCACTCTCTCTTGATCTGTGTTACTCAGGCTTGGCTCCCTGCCCACCCCTCCCATGTTACACTAAGGTGCAGACACTCTAGGTTGTATCTTAGTGTGATCACCCCCCACCTAAATCAGGGCTACTGCTCCCAACCACCCTCTCCAGCACCCGATTCCCACTCACTGCCTTCCCCCCATCACTTACTTGTGGCTACCCGCACTGTCCATCCCAGAGGAGCAGGCAGGGAAGGGTAACTTCCCTGAGGGGAGGAATTTGTATCTTTCAGTCCTCCAGGTCCCTGCTGGCTGGAAGTTTGACTGCTCCAAGGGAAGTTAGCACTAGCAGGGTGCATCTACACCACTTGAACCATGGGCGCTTGGTGCCTCCCAAGTCTAGGCATGACCAGGGGGGAGGGGGATAGGCTGCATGCCAGCGGCCAGCTGGCAACCAGTTATGGAAGTACCGGCACTTCCACATGTGGCACAGCAGCGGCAGAGCCAATTTTAGGTGGGGCACAAGTGCTCTCTGTGCCCCCCTACCAGCTGGAGCGCCTGCCGTCAAGAGGGGCACCAGCACTCTGGAGGAGGGGCATGTGCCCCCCCACATGCTCCCCTACACATCGCCTATGATTTGAATGTGTGCCCAGGATCAATAAACTCCAGAGCTTATTGCTGTTAAAACATGCACCCGGGACTGCAGTATGTTGAGCTGGAGTGGAGCAGCTGGCACGGGGCTCGGGGGAGGTGGTCAGCCTGCCAGCTCAGGGAGGCTCCCCCTGGCTCAATGTGTTGCAGAGGGGCTGGCTGGGCACGAGGGTGCTTCAGTACAGGGTTAGCTGGCAGGCAGCTCCCACACTGAAGAACCCTTGCGCTCCAGACAGCTGGGGCAGTGTCTACACATGTACTGCTGCAAGGTATTTTACTCTGTAGCAGGACAGTACTTATATTTACAAGTACTAACCTGCTGCAGAGTAAACTAGTTTACTCCAGCTTAATGGGGGGCACACGTAGACGCCAAAGTCTACTGCACAGCAAGTGTCTTGTGTAGATGCACCCACAACGATCAACATTTGAGCAGCACACTGCGTAATGTGCAAAGCCCTCGGTCTAATCAGTTGATCACAACCAGCCAATAAAGAAGCTTTTTTGATCTAAAGGACTGGCGGTAGGATTGTCTGTCAGTCAGCACTGCAATTGGAAGAACAAAGGGACCCAAAAGAATGAAAAAATAACTTACAAACAAGTAACCGAAAAAAAAAAAAATCAACTGCTAGGCTTTGCATTTTACATGTAGGGACCAGCATGCCGTTTGCTGCTATAGGAACCACTTTACCACTCCTGCTCTTCCTACCATATTGCCTGTGTTTATATTATCTGAAATCAAGATCACCAGGTAAGCTCCTCAAACTAGGAAACTGCCTTAGTGTTTGAGATGCATTTCTCAGGTGCAGAGTCCCTTGGTGTTGTATAGTATCAGTGCTGGGTATTTTAGCTTTGCTTTGTGCACAAAGCATTCATGTAGGTCTGTATTTTTATGATAAGGACTGATAAATCTTTTCTTAAATTTCACAAAATGGCATAATATAACATAACACAGGCTGTGCATTTTATATTGATTTTTTTAGTCTCCCCCTTTACTATTTTTTTACTTTTTGGAAGTTACCAAGGTGTCTGTGGTGTATATTATAAAAGCAAGACCTAAGAAAACTAATAGGAAAAAATAAAGTGTACAAGCTAACACTGGTTCATATTCTTTGCTCCTTTTCCTCTTAACCGCACCAATAAATCTGGCAAAAAAAAAGGGCATCCTGCTGTATGATGCTTGGGATATATGTACGCTTGGAGCTTGCCCAGTGCGTGTCATCCTTTATAGCAGTGGTGAAAAGGTAGATCCAAGAACTGCGCACAACACTATGGAAAATATTTTACAAGAAATTTTTGTAGTTGCCTTCAGCAGTAGGATGCTTCAGTTTCACGTTTTCATTTTCCCCTCAACTCCACTGAGTTCCACAACAGCAGGGGGGGCTGGACCCAATGATCTCGCAAGGCCCCTTCTGTCCTTAAACTTCTGTGAATCTGTGAACTCTTTTTAAAGGCAAGGAGAGATTCTTCAGGAACAGCCCAATTTCAGCAACTGGGTCATTTGGCGCTATTTGGCATTTGCAAGAATCAGGTGAAAACCTCAAGATTTTTAAAAGACAGGGCTAAATCCTGAGTTCGGATAAAATGGCACCGCTCCATTGACTTCAGCTGACTTAAACCAGCTGAAGATTTCACCCATACCATACTTTTATCAATATCCTTACCATAAATTTGGGGTAAATACTATTAGTAGAGGAAAGAGCGTGGCTTTAGAACGCAGTTGCTGTACATGCTCGCTTTCTTGTCGCACCAGCAAGCTCCCTTGCACAGTGAACTCTGCGGAAGACTAAGCTAATCCGTGCCAGCAACAGTCTCCAATCTTGTACTATATTCATAGTTCGTCTCGCACCTCAAAGCTGTTAGCAAAGCCCTGAGTGAATTCATCATAAAAGTAGTGTGTTACCATAAGCTAGAAAAGGATTTTCAAAGAATTGTGCTACCAGCCGATAAAGGATTTTGGAGACTGTAAATCTTGCATTATTTATGTAATACACAGTATGTGAGAGGATGGGCTGACATATTGCTCAGTGCAGGAAGAGGCTGTAATGAATTTTTCAGCTTCACATAGAGACAAGAAATAATGGAGACATTCAGCTAATAAACGATTCACCACCAAAAGCCAATGTCTGCTATGACTGGCAGCATAAGCCCACAATTAATAAACTATGAAAATAAAACTCTAATTCAATGCAGGTTTAAGGTAAAGGTGAAAGACGGGGAATACAAACAAAATAAAGAACTTGACCTTATACCAGCTTCAGAGATAAAATCCCCACTGAGGTCATTAGGAGCCCTGAAGACGGTGGGATACAGGCCCAGCCACTAGGTATTCAGAAGAGACAAGCTCAGGCAGTTGCTGACTTAAGCTGTCAGCAATCCTCCTTCCAGTCTCAGCAGGTACTTCCAGTTCTCCTGTTTTCCAGCTTCTCCAAGCAAATTGTTTGAGATGTATCATGTTGGAAACTTTCAAAGAAGAATTATGTTTCACAAAAAAAAAACGTGGAGGTTTTGGCATACCAGATAAAACTGGCAAAGACCTTTCCAAATGTTTCTTGGGGAAGGATAACACTAAAGAGCTAAATAGTCAGGTCAGCAGTCACAGGTCAGCCTAATTCACAGTACGGACTTGAACCTCAGTCACCCTTATGACAGGGGAGTGGCCTGCCAGCCACATGTTCTGGGGCAGGGTTCTCCTTTTCCCTGAACCTAAGAAAGTCAGAAATCTGGAGTTGTTACTAAACACAACAGTCACATCCAGAGGTAAGCAAAGGGTCCAAAAGTGGTTTAAGGAGGAGAAAGGAAAGAAGCCTTCAGTGTTCACACAAAAATTTCTTGTAAAATATTTTCCATAGTGTTGTGCATAGTTCTTGGATCTACCGTTTCACCACTGCTATAAAGGATGACACGCACTGGGCAAGCTCCAAGCATACATATATCTCAAGCATCATACAGCAGGATGCCCTTTTTTTTGTTTGTTTGTTTGTTTGCCAGATTTATTGCTGCAGTTAAAAGGAAAAGGAGCAAAGAATATGAACCAGTGTTAGCTTGTACACTTTATTTTTTCCTATTAGTTTTCTTAGGTCTTGCTTTTATAATATACACCACAGACACCTTGGTAACTTCCAAAAAGTAAAAAAATAGTAGAGGGGGAGACTAAAAAAAAATCAATATAAAATGCACAACCTGTGTTATGTTATATTATGCCGTTTTGTGAAATTTAAGAAAAGATTTATCATAAAAATACAGACCTGCATGAATGCTTTGTGCACAAACCAAAGCTAAAATACCCAGGACTGATACTATACAACACCAAGGGACTCTGCACCTTAGAAATGCATCTCAAATGCTAATGTCCTTGAAATTAGATTTTTCCTATCATTAGCAAAGAAAACTTGGAAACATTCACTGCATTTACTCATTTGACATGTGCAAAAATTGGAGTATACTAGGAACAAGTGACCTTAGCTGGTGACCAGGCAGCATGAATGGGAAGCTTGAATTCATTCAGAGCTCCACGGAAGCCAACAAGGCTCCAAATTAATGGAAGCCACCATCATGTTCATCACTGCAGGCTTGAGTCCTTTACACACAGTAATCTAGAGGCAGGAGAAGAGGAAAGGACAAATACACTGAATACAGAGTCTTGTGGATGGATCATGGTGTGATAAGGAACTGCCAGGTTCAGACCCAAGGGCTGATATATTAATTGCTCTGAGCCAGTCCCTTCGCCTCCTGATCTATAAAGGTTCCCTCATGCAAAATGCAAGAGTGAATTATTCTATAGAATGAGCTCAAACCATCAACTCTCTCTCTTCTGCTTAAAGGTGCTTAAGTTTTATTACACAAATCAAACATCCAGAAGAGTGAGGAAAGTTTGAAACACACACTTGAAGCGCCCTCCTTTTGATCTCCAAAGGGCTACATTTTTCTTTATAAAAAGGTGCGCAAAAACTATTTAACTGTCACTTAACTAAAAACCTTTCAAATAACTTTTATTTAAAGCTAAACAAATTTCACTTTTTAAATAAACATTTAAATAACTTAATTGTGCAATATATTTTGAGATGTGTTTGAGATGGCAGCTGTTGGTTACTATGACCCTGGGCAGGGCTTATGTAGGATAGGCAGGACTTTGCTAGAGCCTTCAAAACCTGTATTTGTCTCCCCAGGAGACAAAGGCAAAGAAAGCGAGACAGAAAAAAGAAAGGAACAGGAAGCATCCAGAGGGATGAGAGATCATTTCAATTCCACCAAAGTAGAGTAGACAACTGCAGATTACATATACGTTTCCACTAGAAGAGATTGCCTTTAACTTAGTCTGAAAACTCCACTGTAAATGTGGTGAATACTTTAGGACACAAGTCTTTCTTCATTGTACAACCAAGTATAGAAGCGAGTCTGGGAACATATGAAGCTAACCTGCCCTTCAGGAAGGAAATGGATTTCTTAACATGAATTCACTGCTGGTCAGTGAAATTTAATTGCAGGAATCCTTTGCTGGAATGGGAGGATTTTAAGACTGCGATGTTGACTGTAATCCATATTTGCAGTCAGGAGAAAGCAAGAACACTGCCATGCAGCTGAACAAGAACGACTCAGAGCACCACAGGGGCTCTTGAAATCTCTGAACTTTCATGCATTATTATTTTTTTGGCCTCAGAATGTGCTGGTCTGTGTAAATAGGACACAGCAAATAGCACAGCAAAGCACTGATTGCTTGGCACTGTTTATGCACTCCCCAGGTGGAACTTGTTCCTTCCTATCTTTGTACAGCACTGTACTAATTTCACAAATATGCTAAACTACAGAGAAACAAGGAATGAGAAGTGTGTATTTTTGCTGTTGTTTTGTAGGTTGGAAATGTAAGAGTACAGGGCATGGATTCTCTTTTCAGGGGTTTAGAGGGTCTTAAATTGCACTGAAAGACAAGCCAAGGATAAAACAAATGCAAGAGTGATTCTCCTCCTCGCTTCCTCAGGTACGTATCAGTGCAGGTCTGCTGATTTCAATAACATTGTCTTTGCAACCATGTCAATAAGGAAAGGGAGAGAGTTGTAGCATTCAGGAGAATCTTCATGAAGAGTTACTGAATAAGAGAAACAATAAACAGGTACAATTTTAATCCTGTAGAACTGGGAGGGAGTACTGTACTTCCAACTGTACTGATTTATAATGGCCTAATTTTGCTTTGCAAAGTAGCAAGCAAGCTCTGGAGAGGTGGATGAAGCAGTTTATTAATGCTGACAGTAAATTATCAGTAAAGCCATGAATATGATCTAGGATACCTGATGCCCATCCCAATGTTCAGACCACTAGATTCACCTCTCACATTTACTCCACGCTGTTTTGGAACACAAGGCCCAGAATCTATGGCCATGTGGCAGTCCCACAGCCTTGGGGCCTTCAGCCAGAGGAAGCCTGCAGGGAGGTTTTGCCCCAGACCTGGAGAGCCCTGGAAGCCCAGCAGCTGTTGAGTAAAATTAATTCTCATCCACTTCATTGTTCCTTTTGCCAAGAATGTGAACTTCACTCAGCAGCTCTAAGTTCTTGAAAGCATTTTTTTGCCAGATATGCTGTGTTTCAGTGTCTCCTATGTACCATTTTCGAAATTCCTAGTTTGTGAGAAGTTTTTGTTTTGGGTCCAGTTTGGCCTGACACCAATACATTCTTATAAATTTCTGGCAAAGTGGAGACCTTGCATTTGGCCACCTCTAATGTTAAAGCAACTAAAGGAAAAACATAAAATAGGAGATGCACTTAATGGAGTATGCAAGAGCATTCCTTTGTTACTGATACATCCATTCCTTCTATCCCTTTTGGCACCAGCTACCCTCACTCTGTACTGGGGCAAGCTGCATATAAGCAGGTCACTAACCCTACTGCCTTAGGAAAGTCTGTCTACACTAGTTTCACATTCTCCAACCAGCTCCTTCTGAACAGAGCAATCTTACTTCCACAACAAACAGGCAGGCAAGTCAACCCCAACCCAATCTTTCAGACATCAAGGGGGGGGGGGGGGGTCAGTCCTTACTCTGCACCACCCCCATAACACATCAACCTACCTTCCTCTCCTCCAGCACTCCTGGAGTTCATAAATCTCCTCCTCATTAGCAGGTTATGAGTGCCAGCTGGCCCCAGCCTCCCAGCCAGGCAAATTTATCTCCTGACCAGCTACAGCTGGGTTCCAAGCTTAACGGCCAGACAGCTCTTTCCCCTAGGCTACTAGTTGTACCCTATTTACACTCAACATGCAAGTCAGGTTGCCCTAGAGAGTTCAGTGGGATTTACAGTCCGACTCCTAAATGTCTAGATCCATTTTGCCCAATAAGCAGACAGATAGGGTCAAGAGGAGCAATAATTGAAGGAATCAGCAAAAGAGCCAAGCAGGGTGAGCAGTGGCAGGCTTCAGGGGGATCAGATTCAGATGGGGGACAAAGCAGCAGCAGTAGCATAAATTGAACGTAATGGCCAAGTGCAGATGGTTAAAAAGCCTGAGGTTGATTTGATTCAATCTTTGCAGGTTAGTCTCAGCTCTTTCCTGATAAACAACTGAACAGACATTCACTTTTGATTCTGGAAATGCAGCTGTGTACCTGCAGTGGTCCAGGCCAGAAGCAGGGGTATAACTAGAGCATGCCTCCCCACAAAACTGGAGCAGATGGTTTGGGGCAAGTTTCGCTGCCCCTCTCTGCAAGGAGGGGAGGTGCAAAGCATCCTGAGATGCTGGGGGACTATAAATTAACTATAATCTAGAAGGAATCTGAGACGGTAGTTCAATAAACCAATGTAACTTAAATCAGCTAAGTCTGATACTACATCCATCTGGGTTTATCTTAAATTGGCTTCGGCCATTTTGAAAGCAGTTTACGTGCATTGAACTTCTGTTGTGTTACACACTTGAACCAGTTTCCAATTATTCACACCAGTTTATGTGTAATTTCTGTTCCTAGCCAATAGATTAGAGTCTCCCACTTACACTGGACACGTGTTTGTGACAGAGAGGTAGGACACCCAACCCTACTTTCCTATGCTGGCCTTGGCTTCAGAGTGAGAGAGAATAGATAATCTCAGGACAATCCAAACCATTTAACTCAATAATGCTATAGATTTAAAAGGATACTGCCAGGGGGAGCGGGGAAACGGTTATGTTTTGTTCTATGTCCTGCTCTGTGGATAATATCTAGACAATTTTTTTTTTATTGTTTAAAAACAACATGGAGCAATTGTTAAGGTTAAAAAAAAAAAATCTTCCAGCCTGTCAAAGCAGGGAATTCTTAATGACTTCCACTTTACTTCTTAATTCCAGTTGATCTTGTTGGGAGTTTGCTGCATAAGGCATGTGCTAAAGGATTAGGTCCCGAGGGCTGGTAAGAGTTCTCATTGTCAGCCGGACAGTTCTATGCTGACAGCACTACCATTTCTGGCTTATCTCAAGATTTGCCTGGTGTCCACATGCACAGTGACCATGAGTTCACTTTCAAAACATTTCAGTGGTACAACCACTAACATTTTGCCGTAAGGTTCAGTTATAATTTCAGGTATAAATTACTTGGTTGTAATAATGAGTGTAATTATCTTTTTATTATCTTGGCTGCTTCATTAAAAGTAGTCTGCATTGTGCCTGCTACCTTTATCTTCATTTACTGCAAATGAAGGCTCATGCATTTTTATTTTGTCAATTGCTGATCTTTCTGTAAAAATCAAGGTTTTACAGACAGTTTTCTTCCCCTGACTATTTTATACTTTTGATATCTTTTTAAGTCTAACTCAATTTTCCTCACTTTTGGAAGGCCTTTGAGACTCAAATAATTGAAGCTATTACTGTCTGCATGGGAGTACATTTTAGTTGCTCTTGGAAAAAAATGTAAATCCTTATATAAAGGCTAACTACATTTTTTTTTACCTTGAGTAAAAACCTTATTTTAAGATTTATGAAATGCATTTTCTAACATAAGCCTAAGATAGGACCAGAAGAAAAAAAGTATGTATATTCTTGTTCCAAAATGCAAAACCTTCCTATACAAAAGAAAACCAGAGAGAATTCCTCTTTACGGAGCTCAACTTGGGAGAATAGGAAAGTACGCGAAAAGCTATATAGTATTACAGCACTAACAATACGTGCAGCTGGCATGGTGCAGCGCTCAGTTTATATTGTTAGCCATAAAATATCAGTTCTCAGCTCATTACATCTTTGTTATCTTGCTAGATGAGTTCAGCGAAAGTGAGCCTGTCCATTTTTACAAATAAAGGGGAATTGTGAAAGGATATACATGTTTTCTTTAAGCCTACACACTAAAGACCTCTGCAGTTACGGTGTTTTCACCACCTATAGTTTTGTGCTTACTACAGTTGACCAAATACTGTCATTTTGTCTGCAAATACCAACAAATTCACTTCTCATTGTGCTTGCTTTCCATGATCATCAACCAACTCTGAAGAAAGCAAATCTCAAACTTAATGTCTGTGCATATATGCGCCAATTCATAGATGTCATAGACATTAGGGCTGGAAGGGACCTTGGAAGATTATCGAGTCCAGCCCCCTGCCCCATGGGGCAGGAAGTCAGCTTGGGTCAAAGGATCCCAGCAAGATAAGCATCCAAATGTTCATGATCAAGCTACATTCATGCCTGTTACAGTCATTAAATACGCAAATATTAACATATAAAGAGTGCCACCTAGTGGGACAGGAAAATATGCAGCACTTTTATACATTTGTATAAATGAATAAAGTTATTGTTGTCCATAGCTCTTAATACAAGCCCAATGAGAGGGTAAGAGCAATCCCACATGATTTTTATGACTAATCAAAGCTAAGAGCACAACAGTAAAACTAGCTATCAAATGTGGAGAACTCTGTGATTGTTCCCGAGTGTGAAGTAAATAAAGAATAAATTTATAGTATAAACAAGGAATACATGTCAAGATACTGATCTACTCGGGGTGTTCCACGAACATTATTAAGGGACAGCATTTCTGTACGGTCTACTTTTAACTCTGGAAGTTGGATGGAGAGGTGATAAGTCTTATACTGCCCTGGCAGGAGGCTATGGTCTTGTTCATACCACTGCTGTGCTAAGCCCAGAACCATTCCTGGAAAGCATATTCTGCACACCTATTCCTGTACACCATGTAACACATCCCAAAAAGGAGGCAGTGCTGCTCACTTGGACCAGTCTTGAGCATCTGCCTCAGTGCTGTTCCTGGGCTCTTTGGATCAGAGTTGTGTGCAGCTTTGTTGCTTCATTTGCAGGACTTGGCATCTGCTGAGCAGGAATGAATGGGCACAGTACAATTCTTGGAAGGTGGCACAGCAGCAGCAGCATGGGCATAGCCGGTGTGGAGTAGATACAGTGGAGTGACATGCAGAAACCTCAGAAGAGCTGAGGCCTATTCGTTCTGGGCAACTGACCTTGAGTAAGTTGCTCCAACTCTGTGTCTCAGTCTCTCGCCTTATAAAACAAGACAGATCTTGACCAATTTTGGAAAGACCAATTGATAAGAGCATTTCATAAAAGCTATGGTTGTGCCACTGCTATAGGGGTGTGTTTGTATGTGTATGTGTAAAAAGAAAAGTATGAGATCATGGAGCTGAGTACTGTATCGTCATACATGTGTGCCGTGGGGCTGAAGTAAGGTGGCATCATCCACCTCAAATCTAGCATTTTCAAAATTTTTTGAGTGTTTGTTTTGCAAGTTTGTTATTATTATTTTTAATAGTCTCATGGGTGTAATTTTTAGGTTTAAATAATGACAACCTCACTAATGCTATCACTGGCATCATCCACATGGTTCTTCAAAAGGGCTGGGTCATTGAGAGACCCACAACCCAAACGCTTCTAAATTACTGGGAGCATGCAGCATTTGTCACCCTCCGTGTAAACCAGAACTAGAGAAGGGCAAGCCTTTGTCAGTGGGTTTCACAGATTTGTTGTAGACAGCTGAGGAAACCGACTTTGGATTTGTCCATACCACTTCATTATGGTGCCAAGTAGCCCCACAATGCGATGCGCCACACTAACTCCGTATGTACTATCTCCTGAACTAGATGCATTGTAGCCACTTTGCTGCTGTGCTGCACATTGTCCAGACCAAATTTTAAGTGTATGCTGGCAACACAAGAGTTAAGTTTGATCATGCGCAGACAAGCAGACAAGGCCTATGGAAAATTCCACAGCGTGCCCAGCATGTGCCCCCTGTGCGACCCTTGGCTTGTCAATCAAAGCTGACCTAGTTTTGTGGGAACACGCATGCTCAATTCTGCTCAGCAGATGAAGTAATCTGACCAGACACATGCTCAGTCTACAGACTGCATGATGTAATCAGACTAGAAATTTCTTTAGAGAAGACAACCTGATTGGCTACCCGGTTGTCATAACGACTTGGGGGGGGGACAGAGTTAGCGAAAGAGAGTTGGAGAGA
>NW_017728995.1:22151554-22157133 GCF_001723915.1 Gavialis gangeticus | reverse complement strand
AATTCGTCTTGATCTGATTATTCCGCATTGATCTCTGGCTAATGAACTAATTTCCGGCTTTGACCTCGACCACGATCCCGCATCTCGACCACTGGCTACGACATCGTAACTTCGACATCCACATCGATTTCAGCATCTTAACGACCACCTGTTTCATCCACATTGGACTGGCGTCACGACATTCTACGTGTTACAGCTCTGTTATTTGTTATCCCGATCAATGAGCTGTTGACCAGCCCTGGGACTATCGAGTTGGGTAGCCGCCCCTAGCTCTGGCTAGAAAGCAAGGGCTCACTCGAGAACCCTGTGGGCCAACAGACCCCTTTGTTGTTTGTTCTTGTTAATACTGTAACTGAAGCAAGCTTCTCTGCCTACGCTCCAGTAGTGTAAGTAAATAAAATACATGTGTTTTGAAACCGTACCGAGTCCCGTACCGCTCAGACTACTCGCCGCTACTCCCACCTGTTCCGATCCGATACCACTCTCGGCCCACCGTGACCTTGGGGCCGCTGTTCCCCAACACATGTGCACCAGAAAACTCTGTTGAAACTCCTATTGTAAGGTGACAGTACTCTTGTCGGGTTTGGGAGGTAACTTGGCATTGTAATTGGGTGATCTAGCAGTACCTTTTAAGTTCCACTCCAGGTTTTTGAAGAGAGCTACTACTTCTTTCTGCCCCTGTCACAATTCAGGCTCTTTCCCTACCCCTGCCTCCTGGTCCATGTTCCACTACCACTAACTCCTGGCCCCAGAAACCCAGTCTATCCAGCCCTGGGCTCCCTGTCCCAGTCTCCTCCTGCCCACTCTCCCAGATGAGGTACAAAAAGTCCAAAGTGGAATTAATCTAAGTTCTGTAGGTGGCATAGTTTAGATCGATAGTGAAACACAACACACATTTGCCCTTTGGTGGGGGGAGCAAATCTTACACGACGTTCTGTCATTTTTAAACCAGTCTCTATGTGCTTAACTTCTGTGCTGTTACAGGTATAGACCAGTTTCCAATTGCTTATACCGGAAAAAGCGTAATGTCTGTACCTGGCCCCTGTACCTGGTCTGTACCTGGCCCCTGAGTCCAATTCTGTCCTCACGCTACTTGTCTCAGACTCCTTGGGCTCATCTACATGAGATGCTAACAGCACAGTAGCCTAATACTACGCAGCAGCACATTGCAGCACAAACAGTGCTAATACGCTACCACGCAGTATTATTAGGCTACCATGCAGTAGCGTCACTTAAAAGGGGTTCGCCAGCACTACTGCACAATAACTCTGATTACTGTGCACTTATTTAGTACTTGATTATACAAGTACTAAATTAAATACACAGTAACCACTGCACGTTAATAAACATGTAAATGATCCCCTTGTCCAGTATTTTTCCAGTTACTGTTCCTGCCTCATCCCCTTCCCCCCCCCCCCCGATTTTCTCATGAGTTCCCAGCCTCTTGCTCAGCTAATATTGGTCACCCAAGTGTCAAACCCTTCCCAGGTTCCTTGTTCCACACCAGATCTAGTTCCTGTGCTCTCTACATTTGAGTCAGATTCCTTCCCTCACCGCACTGCTTATATGCAAAGTTAATTATCGGTAAATTAGTGTGGGAGTAGTTATCAATCATTTCCATTAACTGATATGATGACCTCAGAGTCATCACTTTAGAATTTAAAATAAAAGTTCCAACAGCCTATGGATTGTTCTTATATTTTCTGGATTTATATTATATCATCTAAGCTCCCCGCCCTTCTCCCCACCATATATTAATAATCTAAGAACATGAGATTCTTCATAAATGAGCTAATGCTACCTCTTATAGGCACGTAAGTAATGCTTACTCATGCATGTAATCCTGTTGAAATCACTGGGCCCAGAACTACATCCTTAGAGAGCAATAAGATATTGGGTATTTTGAAAGCTGGTACAACATATATTAACAAACCAACTTCCATTTCAAGAGGTGGCATGACCCCTTGGGAAGTCCTGAAATATGTTCTATTAAGTCCTCTCTTGAACCTTATCAGATTATTTAATTTCTGATACTCAGGCTAAGAGGTTATTATTACCTGTGATGAACACTGTGTACAACTTCAAATATTTCTGCTCTCTGGTTATTTCACACATTAGAGGCTGTAATTGATTTGGTATTAGTCTTGCACACTTGATTTTGTTTAATAGGTTATGCTGAGCAGTGAGAATTATAATTGCATGTAAGTGGATATACAGGGCACATCTTTTCCTTCTTTAAAAGATACGCTTGAGCTTCTTCTCTGTGACATATTTATATTTCTTTCTTTTCCATATTGGTTTCTTGGAATGTGCTGACTATTTCATTGTTTCACATCAGTTTTCATTCCCATAATGTTATATTATTAACATTATTGTTGGTCACTTGCATTTTGCTTAAGATGCTTTCAATTAGCTTGCCACTGTACCTTTCACTAGCAATAGCAGGCCCAGTTTTGTCACCCCTTATGCTGGTTTAACGCCAGTGAAGTCAGTGAAAATTCAACTGATATAAAATTGGAATGAGGACAGAACTGAGCTGAGGAATGGGTTTCACTGAGTAATGAAATTCATCCATGTAGTGTGGATCTGTAGGGGTATTGGATGCAGAGGAAACATCTGTGTGGAGGGAACTGTGAATCTTTCAACACCAGGCTGGTGGGGTCTATGCTAGTTTAAGAGAGACCAGCACAAATTGCCAATTTATTCCATGGATCAGTGTATAATATGATTCTGTGCTACATAACTATATGCCTACTTATTTGTTTCAGAGAGTCTTTGAGGACTAGTAGCTTTCTGAATAAATCTAATACTTCTTTGGGATGTAGGGGATGCTCTAGTTTTACAATGTGCATTTTCTTTCTAGGTCAAGGTACCAACAAACAGATTACCAGCACCACGGTGCCACCTGTACTCCTCCTGTATTTTGTGACTTATTTAGACTGAGGTAAGAAATAAAAGGAAGACTGTGCATTACTTGTCTGGACAGCAAAGGGAATTCAAGAAGTGACATCTTGGAGGAAAGAGTTAAAAAAAATGATGAAGTCAAAATGGGAATGAAAAGATTTCAGAAAGGAAATAAAAACCAACAATGCCTCCCCTCAGCTATGTGGAACAAGACTGACAAGGGAAGACATCTGACCACTGCAGGATATTTGAGGAAACTTAATAACAAAGGAGCATAATACAACTGCAAGATTAAATGAGGTCCTTTCAGTGTTTGCAAGAGGGATTCAAGTTAGGAGGCAAGCAATAAATAGTGCACTTAACTTTTCAGAAGACATTGTGCCTAAAGGCCATTGGGTTAATGTTCAGACTTAATGAAAAATGTACATATACCAGAGGGTTAAAATTGTGCATTAGACCCTAGATATTTTAAAGATATGTCTACAAAATAGAAACTAGAAACTATGTCTCAGCTCCTTTACAGTCCCACTCCATTACTTTTAACAGACTGTGTTTGTATTTACATATGGAGGGGGGGTTTTAAAGGCTATTCTTTTATTCTTTACTTAGCTTAGGCTGCGTCTGCTTCTGTTATGGACCTGAGGAAGAGGGCTTTGTAGTCAAAAGCGTATCCAGAATCTCTCCCAACCACATAATTAGTCCAAGAAAATGTATCACTCCCAAAAAGTGTCCTTGCTTCTCACATATTTCATGGCTACATAAGTCCAACACTACTAAAAATACATGCAGTGCAGTGCAGTGCTGAAAGAAGCCAGCGCAGTTACCAAAATGGTATAAAAGTATTAGGCCTTTGTTACATTGTAAATTTAGGCAGCTTCTGGAACTCTTAACCCCTGGATTGGCTGCACCTTTACATTTTTAAGTGGTTTAAAGCATTCATTATTCAGCTTAAAGTTATGCCAGTCCAGGGCAGGATTATCTAAAGCACCTATTTTTGCTCCTGTTCCATTGAGCTGTGGCCTATTAAGCTGTGGCTATTCCACCCAAGTTGAAGTCCTCCAGCATCCCAGGATACAATGGCACTGGGCGCTCTGGGGCTGTGGTGCTTGCTCTGCCAGGAGAAAGCAGTGAGCTGGCCCGGCCCCTAGTGTATAGTTATTGGCATTGGTTGCTTAAATTGCAATCAAAGAAAGAATTCAAACACACCAATACATTAAGAGTGCCAGATCATTACCACCCAGAGCAAACTTTTTCATTCTCCAACTGCCTCAATTCTGCTTCCTCTTCTTCCATAACGGACCAAAACAGAGACATATAAAACCTGAAGATGTTGTGGCTGACAGCACTGACTGTTTGCACTAAGAAACATTTTACATAGGCTCCTAGTCCTGCCCCTGCTCTCCAAGCCTGTAGTGGCAAGTCACAGTTGTGCAGGTAAAGGACAGTCAGAGATCTCTAGGTTGCGCAGAGAACTCTAGGTTTGTGTAACTGAAATGCCAGGAAGATGGAAGAAAAACTAACTGCAACAACACTTTAACTCCCATTATATTCAAGCTCCTCTGCAAATATGCTTCATTCTTATTACTGTAATGGTATGGAAACAGCTTGCCAGTCCAAATTCCCATTCTTTAGGAAATTCCAAGATTATGGGGGAAAAAAAATCATTCCATTTCAGCACAGGAGATCAAGGGCATAACTAGCAATTTTGATGCCGTGGGTAAGGGTTGGAGGGCTGGGGAGAGAGGGCAGGGCATGAGCACACCCCTCATCCTAGCTGCTGTTGCCACCATATTGGCTCTCCAGAAGCTACCATTCCTGGCTCCCCTTCTAAGTCAGTACCTGGGGCTAGTGCTCTCATTATCCTGCCCTAGTTGAAAAACTGGAATACAGAATTTTTGATTCTGCAGAATGGAAGTATAAAAAAATGCTTAGAGCTAAGCTGTCTTGTTTAAACATTCCTGGACAAATTTCAAGTTGGGGCCCTGGGCCCCTGGCTGCCCAGAGACGGCAGCCTCTGTGGCAAGATTCCTAGAGGCGTTGAGTACCTTCAGGCTTCCAACCTCCATACTGTAGAAGTTGGGAAGTCCAAGAGCTCAATGTAGATGATGCTTAAGAACCACAGACTCTGCAAGGCTGTGGTTTCAGCTCAGAGGCAGGCTGAGGAGAGAAGCTGGCAGGAATCCAAGCAGATTTCCAAAGGAAAATTGCCTGGCAGAAAAGTTTTGAAACTTGACAGTGCTCTCCATTCAAAGATTTGTTGAAATAGGCACATTCCTGCCAAACAATCAGAGTCCAATGAACGACATTTTCTGACAGAAAAAAACCCTCCCATTCTAGATACTTCTGAACAGATACAGTAGAATGTATATATAAGGAATGAACAGTGTAAGGTAATCGAAGGGCTTTCCGTTAAAATTAATGCACTGTCCATTCATTCTAATGCAAGGTTTTCCATACACTTCAGGAAGTGATATGAGGCTCTATGTCAATATGAATCTATGCAACGCCATCTGATATAGGCCTGTGCGAAGTAGCTAGTATTCGCTTTGGGTTCAGATTCAGCTGATTCAGGAGACACTGGTTCGATTTGGTGATTTGAATCACTGTCCCAAATCGATTCAGCTGAAGCTGATTTGGGGATTTGGCTACCGCTGAATTGCTGACACAGGCCCCAC
>NW_017728995.1:22134384-22151343 GCF_001723915.1 Gavialis gangeticus | reverse complement strand
GGCCCCACCCCCCTCCCACTCTTCCAGCCCCACCCGGCCCCAACTCCCAGCTCTTTGGGGGAAAAAAAGCCCCCACTCATCGGCTCCTGCCCAACAGGGGGTAATCCCCATTACCCCCCACTGCCCCACACCACGTGGAGGGCTCTGCCACAAGCCCCCTGACCCCCACCTGCTCTTCCAGCCCCACCATGGCTGCTCTGCCTGCCCCAGCTCCCGACCCTTTAAAAAACCCAACAAAATGCTGGACTCACTGGCTCCTACTTGGTGGTCGGGGGTGATCCCTGCTGCCCCCCACTGCCCCATGCTGCATGGGGGGGTGCTCTTCCATGACCCCCCAGAAGTCCTGATGCCGCTGCAGCAGCTGGTGAGTTTGGGATTTTTGTTTTTCTTTTTTTTAAAGGGCCAAGAGCTGGGGCAGCCGGGGGGAGAGAGCTGGGAGAGTGGGGGTGGTTGAGGGGTTTGTGGCAGAGCCCCCCCACGCAATGGGGGGCACTGGGGAGCAGCTGGGATCACCCCGTGCCTGGCAGCAGCCGGTGAGTGGGGGCTTTTTTTAAGAGCTGGGAGCTGAGGCCAGGCAAGGCAGCCATGGAGGGGAGGGGGTTAGAAGAGCAGGCAGGGGATGGGGCCTGGCAGTGGTCTACCCATGGTTCCCTTCCTTCTCCCCAAGCCCCTCCTCCCCCACCCCTACTTACCCGCATGGAATCAAGGTCCAGCTCCCTGCTGCAGTCGGTGGGGACTGCCTGAATCACCAAAGCTCTCTGAATATTTTCCAAATTGATTCAGAGAGCTTTGAATTGATTCAGACCTTTTAATTGGTCCCTGATTTGATTTGCATTTGGAAATTTGGCAACTGAATCAGGCCAAATCTCCTCTGAATCAAATCAGCACCCAAAGCTTCGCATAGCCCTAATCTTATATTCCATCTTTGAATCTAGCCTAAGGATTTTTCTTAATATTGGACATACCTTAAAAATGCCTGTGCAAAAACACTACAAGTAGGTTTACAGAATAAATCCTCAATTCAGTTTTTCCATTGATTATTATGGGCTTTGGATCCAGGTCCTAAGGAAAAGATTACCTATTTCAACTCACTATTTATTATACAGATGGAAATAAATGCAGATAAGACAGTTTTAGAGCTGATAAGAAGTATCTAATGCAGAAGGTCTCAACATTTAGGTTGCAACCTCAGATGGGCCATGAAGCTCTTTTCTCCTGGGTCACAACATTTTCTACAAATTCTAAGCTTTCATTGTGAAGAAAATTACTTCAAGCTCTTCTGGCAGTGAAGATAACCTTCAGAATATAAATAGCTGAAGCAATTGGGTTGATTGAATATATAGCAGCGGGGAATGCCTAATTCATGATACTTTCAACAATGATGTATAAATTATTCTCTTTCGATATGTTATAAATGTGAAATTTCACGTTTGTATGTATTGAAAGTCAATGCCAAATTTGACAGCATCAACTTAAAAGTTCTGGCAAATCATCAGGTATTGTGGCATTTCAGTTGTTTTTTGTTGAAGCAGCACAAAGTACTCTGCATTGAGATAGAAAGGATCCTAGGATTTAAACTTATAGGATAAAAAGGGTGGGGACATGCTTTTGCAGATTATGGCTGTAAAGAGGTTATGGACTCCATTATTGGTTTCAGAAACTTGGGAACTGGGATGAAGACACTGAAATCAAGATTTCTGAAGGCAAAAACATGCAGAGTAGAGAAACAGGTGGCACTGAGAAAGGTGTTTTAGAAAGATGAGGAGAGAGAGGGAGAGCATGGTCTTATTTCTTCTTAAACACACACACACACACACACACACACACACACACACCCCCTCCCATAGTACCTATTGTCAAACATAACAAGTTCACAAGGAACACAGAGGTGTCAATATTAGGGGTGTGTGAAGTGGGCCATATTCGATTCAGATTTGGCCTGAATCAGGGACAGTGATTCAATTCATTGATTCAGATCACTGTCTCAATTTGATTCAGCCAAATCCGAATATGAAAATTCAATGATGATTCTGAGAATCAGCACTTCAGCCATAGACACAGCTTTAAATGTTTTTTTCTACATACCTTGAAGTACCAGGCACAGCTCATGAATGCTAAGATGTTGGGGCGGATGGAGCATCCCACAGGAGTGCAGGGGCAGGGGGGGCTCAGTGGTGGACCCGTAAGTAGATTGGAAGTACATCTGATCCACTTCTGGGTCCACTGCCAAGTGTGTGGGGGGGACCCCCCGCCAGTGCCCCCTACCATCCACCCCACCATCTCAGCATTCACAAGCCACCTAGTACCTCAAGGTATGTAGAAAAAATATTTAAAGCTGTGTCTATGTCCAAATCATCAAATCTCTCTAAATCAATTTGGAGAGTTCCCATTTGATTCGAAGAGATTAAAGGGTCTACTGATTCAATTCAGATTTGGAGATTTGGCCACCAAATTGGACCAAATCTCTGCTGAATCAAATCAGCGACTGAAGCTTTGCACAGCCCTAGTCAATATGTCTCCAAACTAGCAGATCAAAAACTTCAGGTCCTGCTGTGTGTAAGCAATTTCATTTCCCCAGGACTGAAGCGATACAAAGCTAACTCAGCCGCACAGGTCGTAGATTGACGAGCATACTGCGAGGGGTAACACACTTTCTTTGCTACTTCCCCATACACTCTCTTAGGGCCTAAACTGAAATCACCAGAAAGGTTCATTTATACTATCAGGAACCGTTTTGCCTGAAGTGTCTGATCTTGCAAGTTGCCAACATCATCTGCTTCTATTGGAATCAATGAGTACAGCTGAATTTCATTAAAAACTCTGCTTTTCTTGATCACAAAATTTAATTTTGACCTTCTCCATTTCAAAACGTTCATTGCTTCATACCATTTGGGTTGCAGGTTTGTCATCAACTGTAGAGAATGTGAATTTTTCCATATAGGACTCCAAGGAGAAATCCCCATACTTGAGAAGGGAAGAGCAACTCTATAAAGTGTCCAGTATAGAAGAGGAACAAGGTGCAAGTTTAGTAAAAGAATATCACAGAGAGGAAAAGAGAAATGTAAGGGCCAGAGCTGCAGTTTGTATGGAAGAATCAATTCCACTGACTATTGTACATCGACTCCAGTGAAGCTATACAAATTTACTGCAGATCAGAATCTGGTGATTTCTTGCTAAATTGGGGTATTAATATAAGACACAATGAACTCAAACATCAAATGATGCCTCTAGAGGAATACAGAGGAGTGAAGACAAACATTTCTGAAAAAAATACAAGGGAAAGAACCTGACAGAACAAGTAGCCTCTCTGCAATATGGATTTTCTAAGAATAAACCTATTTAAAGAATAAAATTATTGCAAATCTGTCCCTACAGTTACTGTAGTCATAACGAAACCCATTAAAATGAATATTTGATAAATGAATAAATGAATAAAAATAAAGGAAATAAATGATGGTAAATGAATATAAATACTAAATGCTGAAAATTAAATGAATAATTCTCTTAAATGAATAAATCCTCGGTGCTTCAATTTGTTAATACTCTATACAGATTAAATCCTTCTTAAATGGCATCCTGAAAGGAATTTACATTGCACCACAAGGCTGTACATGCTGGAGGTTACCAGTATAATGGAAAGTAAACATTTCTAAGTCTATGCTGCGACCCTTTGAGGCACACCAGAACAACAGCAACAACCTAACGACTAGTTAGTTTTATGGTTATTGTTAAGGCTGTGCAAAGCTTCAGTCACTGATTCGATTTGGCAGAGATTCGGCCCGATTCGGCGCTCAGCACCAGACGTAGAAGTGTACTTCTGGTCCACTTCCAGGTCCATCGCCAAAACACATGGGGGACCCACCCCGCACCAGTGCCCCCCCCCAGCTCGGCAATTGGCTGCAGGGGGACCTAG
This sequence comes from Gavialis gangeticus, assembly GCF_001723915.1. Classification (NCBI taxonomy): domain Eukaryota; kingdom Metazoa; phylum Chordata; order Crocodylia; family Gavialidae; genus Gavialis; species Gavialis gangeticus. The sequence goes on along the minus strand of NW_017728995.1, from coordinate 22,147,430 downwards.
GTACCACCCCCCCCAGACCCAGGAGGCACCAGTTGCTGAGCCAGGAGGCGGGGGGGGGAATCCCCCGCGCACTCTGTGGCAGACCCAGAAGTGGACCAGAAGCACTTCTGGTCCACTTCCGGGTCCGCCACCAAGTGTGCTGGGGACCGACCCCCACCCCGCCCTGTGCTCCTGTGGGATGCCCCATCTGCCCCACCATCACAGTGTTCAGGAGCCATGCCTGGTACCTTGAGGTATATAGAAAAAAACATTTAAAGCTGTGTCTGTGTCTGAATCGCTCATTCTCTGAATCAGCATCGAATCTTCAGATTTGGATTTGGCTGAATTGAATCAGGACAGTGATCCAAATCAATGAATCAAATCGCTGTCCCCGATTTGGGCCGAATCCAAATCCGAATTGAATATGGCCCGTTTTGCACACCCCTAGTTATTGGCTGGTGCAGAGAGTATCTAAAGTTGTTTATACTGTGTGACTTTCTTATACATAGTGTTCAAATTTCTCTACTGTTATTTTATGACGAATCAATGTACTTTGTATGCGATACATCCACCAAAATGTTCCTTGATTCAGGAAGACAGAGTAGATGAAGAACGACAAAATACACTGGAAGGTTTGGGATACTAGGGTACAGAGGTCATTCCATGTGTGAGCTTCTGCATGGGAAGGCATGAAGATGAGAGTGGGAGAGGAGAACAAAGGAAGCAGTGATTTTACCACTGACAGGGGTGCAAAGATAGGTTAGGGAATAAATTAAATCCAACACAGAAGGAGAAGGAAAGGATGAGAACTGTGGGCATAGGGAACAATTAAAAAAAGGCAGGTGGCAATATCAGAAGAAAATCTCTTTCTGAAATTGACTGTGGTGAAGCTAATCAAAGTAGAAAGGCATGGAGATCTCTTTAATTCATGTAGCTGCTCCTCATAATATTAAGGGTTCTCATCCTGCAGTCTTCATTCAACACAAAACCCATAATGATTCTAATAGAAGCACGCCTTGAATGGCCATCACTAACTACATTCAATGACGTTACCTTTGCCATTCCATTGCATCTTCTCACTACAATTTCCTGTGCAGCTGCTTCTTTATCATCTGCATGTAACTATGCTGCCAGGTGCCTATGACAGTAATGAGGGCCAGGTTCAATCTCCCGGGACTCTTTTCTAAAATAACTAAAATTATAACTCAAGCTCTTCCCAGAGCCATAGTCTTATTTTTGGCTCTGAAAAATCAAATTAAATCCTCCTTAGTCACCACTGCAGGAAGTTTTTCCCTCTATTAAGAGTCTTCTGGGAACATGGAACACAATTTATTTTTGGAGGGTGAGAAAAAATAGTTAAAAGAAACATGACTAGCAAGCAATATGCATGTTCCCATGTAAGAAACTGAACCGTTCAATCAATGCCTCAATAATAAATTGGTTGGTTTCTAAGTGGTAAACAAATGGCCCATTTATAGAAATCAAGACACTGTCTCACTACAAATCATATCACTTTTCTTCCCATTCAGAAGGTAAGTTAGTCACAAGGTAGTCAAACATATCTGGGTGACTCAGCTTTGCTGGCCTGCTTCAGCCCTGGGGGAAATGCTCCACCAGGTCCCACTCCAACTTACAACTCCCCGATTCAGGTAAAGGGTTTCAGCTCTCCTCCCACCAGTCAGACAAAGATACTGCAAAGTCAGCCAGCTTTTTCAGCTTCCAGTAGACCAGTAAAATCAGTTCTGCTCTCCTGTTCCTCATCTGATCTTTGCTACACTTTACGGAGCCAGATCTGCTTCAACACCTTTGTTTCAGTCAGCATCAGCCATGGAGTCAAGTCATTCTGTGTAATGGCTGATCCAATTAAGTCTTATTGTAGTATAAGCTCAAAGTCTTACCTCTGACCACCATGATCTAGTCCAAGTCTTTCAAAAGATCATGACTTCTATATGGGAATCCAGGGCAAAAGAAGATTTAGACAGAGGTCCATTTCCCTGGAGTAAAAAAAGCCAAACAAACCCATTACTCAAGCACAAATATTTATCCTCATGCCTTTGTTGAACTGAACATTTGTAGCTCAACAAACGTCTATTGTTTGGTAGTCATGGTGATTCCCCTCACCTACACTATATCCTATGTAGTTCCTAAGCCTGTTTTTGAGTGCAGAAAGCATAAAAATAAAGCATTACACCATCAAAAGACATACCAAGTCTAACCAAAACTCAGTAAATAGAATAACAATCAATATTACAACTTGCAGAAATGAAATTGGGCAGAGATGTCTTTTTCCCTCTCCCCAATGAGGAGACCAGAGAGCTCCAGCCTTGTGGATCTTCTAGCCCTTGTGCTTACACCTAAAAACACAGACAGATATCAATTAAACTGATAGAGGAACAGCAGCTGAATGGTTCACAATCCACAATATGTTACATGCTCCAATCTGCTAGTCCTCTTTTTGAACCAGCTAAAATTCAGTGCATTAAGAATAGGATTGGGCCCTGTGAAATTAAGTCAGGCACACATTTTCACTGATGGTCACGTAATAATGCACAGCAGCACAATTGTGGGTGTGACCTTTTATTTGTTCTATGATTTTCTTTGAATAGAGTGTCTTCAAAAATGTACATGCAGCAGTACAAAAGAGGAGTTTTAATATTTTTAATGCTGGTTGAACTACACAGGCATATTTCACCACCCTTTATATTCTTCTAGTTACAATGCCCTGATAAGGCCTGTTGATGGTCTCACGTATTTACAATGTTAAGGTAAAACAAGAATCATTAACAGAATATAGTGAAACACAAAGCATGGTATGCTATTACTTACTCATTAAACACCCAAAAGCCATTTTGTACTCTTCACTCCTTTTTTAATAGCTATTGACTGAAACCTCACATCAGTATCAAATTATAAGGATTTGAAATGGTGAGAGTGATGGAGAAATAGAGAATGAGATTTCATGATCACATCACGCTATAAATATTGTCATTCCTACTGTCCTAATGTCCCTTAAGCTTTATTTAATGGCTAATTGATTGCTGAAAATCTCTTCTAGATTCATTTAATTTTTGAGAATGTGGCCTTGTTAGTTACAATGGCTGATCTTTTTTTAAAGCAGCGTTATATATTATGTGGCATGAATTATAAAGCAGTTGTCATGGAGATGTTGTGAATGCAAGAGACTATATGCTGTTTGTTTTGAAAACTGCACAACGTATCTGTTTACAGGCATATTTTTTAAAAGCATCATGGCTGGCAATTAGGGATATCATTTGGATATTTCAGGAATGTGCTTGAGTATGTTACAACAGTGATAGAACCTGGTAGGTCTCCGTTTATGTGGGACATAGTTGCCTGTGTGTTCAGAATAGTTCACTATTACACAGAGATGGCAGTGCGGAAGCTAATTCATGTAATCTTCTGGCTTGCCTATCAAACAAAGATGGAAATGTTTCAGATAGAAATGGAATCGATACAATTAAGAGCTCACCATCTACTACATCCCTCTTATTTGACTGTGTCAGTCTTAATAAACAATTTATTCAGCTGGGAACCAGCAGGGCTGGAAGGGGGCAGGGCAATCTTTAAAATGAGACAGTCTTTGAAATCTGTCGATTTATAGGTCATTTATACTTTGGCTATCCCTTGATATGAAGATGATGTCTGCTGGGGGGGAGGTGAAGGGGGCTATTATTGATGACTTTTAAGATGGCTGAAGAGTCCAATCTGTGCTCTTCAAGGTTTTTCACAGATATGACAGGTGGGCACAGCTGTTGGGCAGGACGTTGTACACTTTCCTTTCTCCTCTGCCATTTTTCGGCTTCCTGAGTAAGATGGTTCTCTTCAAAGTGGACTGTAGCTTCCTCATTAACCCGTATTTTGATGAGAAGTTGGTGAAGTGTATGTGCTCACGTTATTCCACCAGCTTTGAAGACCGGTGTGGGAATGCCACCTGGTCCTGGCACCTTATTGTTCTTGACCTGAGTGATGGCACACCAGACTTTCTTAGCACAGGCTCAGGGGTGATCTGATGGCCACCTTTAAGTTTATCAGGGATGCTCACCAGGATCTGAGGGAACATTTGCTCACCAGAGCGCCCCAAGGGATGACAAGGTCGAACGGTCACAAACTCCTGCAAGACCGTTTCGGGCTGGACATAAGGAAGAACTTCTTGACTGTCCGAGCCCCCATGGTTTGGAATAGACTGCCACCGGAGGTGGTTCAAGCACCTACTTTGAATGCCTTCAAGAGACATTTGGATGCTTATCTTGCTGGGATCCTATGATCCCTGCTGACTTCCTGCCCCTGGGGCAGGGGGCTGGACTCGATGATCTTCCAAGGTCCCTTCCAGCCCTTCTATGAATCTATGAATGGGGGATCACCAAGAGATTCAATTACTGAGTGTTGAGGGATGGATTTGATGGTGGCAGCTGAGACCTCCGATTCACAGTTGAGTAGAATCTTGAAGTGCTCCTTCCAGCGTTGTTTGATGGATACATTATCCGGGAGAAGGGTGGAGCCATCTTGGGATTGCAAGATCACTTACGCCTATAGGTAGAAGGGTGTATTTTAGTGGGTAGGCCATAGAACTGAAAGTCTGGAGTTGTAAACTCTCTGCACTTATTAATGGCAAAACCCTGAGTACCTAACCTTTCTGGTTCTCAGTTTCCCTAGCTATAAAACAAAGCTAAGAATCTTTGTAGTGTGCTTTTGGAGATTTCTGCACCTATAGATTAAAACTGCTATTTCAATGCAGCATAAAACATTTACATTTCTTCTGGATAGTATTTGAGATCTGATAGTCTAGTAATAAACGTACTTTAATAAAATGTAATACTTATCTCAGAAAATTGGTGTTTGCTGGGTGTCCTTCTCCTTCCTTAATGGTTAATTTTCCAATAAATTTACTGGCATGTTGCAATAGAAGGTTCTTGTTCTGGAGATGAGTGATTTCTTAAAGAAGGCTTGCATTATTACGCTACCATATAAGCTCAAAATATCATTATTATTCCGTCTTTTGTGTTATTGTAGATAGTAGATATTGGATTTCCTGACAGAGCAAATAATAAGATACAGACTTACTGGAAACTGTTAAGTAGGTTTTGCATTAAGCATCAGGTTCACTACTTTATATGTTCATAAATATGGAGAAAATCACGATGCTTTGCAAGACGAAACTTAAGGGACCAGTTCATGAAAAAATTATATGCCCCATTTACCCTGGCCTCTTATGTACTTTATTTTTTATTAACTCACTTATCTTTTATATGCAGGAGGCCATCTCTCTAATGTGCACCCCAGAAGGGCTCACATCAGAACAGGGAAGAAGTGAGCCAAAAGGGACATTTGCATCTCCAGCGCAGAAAATACGTTCAGAAATTCACCACACATTAGAAAAGAAATGAGCCACACACAGTTTGGTGGTAGTGGTAGAAGTGATTGTTTTCAGTGTTTTTTTTTCCTAAACAAATACAACATTATTTTTAAAAGATCTGTTTCATCTTCCTTTGCAGTGGCTCTTTATGGGCTAGACTGTGATCACAGGCACAGCCCTAAACTAGTTTACGCACCACACTGAGAAATAGCTCTTGAAGGTGGTTTGACTCAGGCATTTCTATCTGCCACTGAGTCATAGTTCCTACTTGGTTGCTTCTTTGCTTCTGATGAAGAGAATCTTCCCCGTGGTTTATGCCAACAGTAGATTACAGCACCTGCCTACCCCAATTCTGGTCAGATGCAATAGCCAGAGAGGATGTAACATAGAAACAAGGCTTTGCCTTTTCCACCCACTTCATCCATCTGCTTCAAAAATGATATGAAGCCTACCCATTTGCCTTTCCATGATGCAAATCTCACACTAGAAAAAAAGCTTATTCTCACATTACCTAACATATGGTAACTAATACTGAGAACCCACACAAGTGACTAGTCCACTGAGGATACATCAGTTGGTAGCTCTCACATATATTGAAGATTGCCAACAGCTCTCAGAAAAAAACCCAGTTGCTTTATCTTCACTAGGATTTTACCTTATATTAATGGCCACATGCTAGGTAACGCAGGGTAAGAATAAGCCTATTTACCTATTGAATAGAAGGTCTTATTCTTACTTTCCTGAACTGCAGGGGGTGAAATTTTGTCTCCATTGCAGACAATGGGAATTTTGCCATTGATTCCAGGAAGCTCAAGATTTCCCTATAGATTTGGCCTATTGACTCAGGGGTCACAGCAGTGAAGTAAAGTCTTATTTCCTTGTGTAGCTATGTAGTCCAAATCACAATGCAACTCTGAATATCGTGTTATACACCAAGTGCACACTACATAGGTACAAGCAATGCAGAAGAAAGCCCTGGTAAATACTGTTTGTAAACATCTCTCCTTCATTTTTCTGACTTTTTAGTCTGGCTCTCTATTTTAGAGCACAGTTTAAAGCTAAAACGTAAATAATGTTAAGCACAGTGTTGTCAATCCTGCAGTCTTTACTCTCAGGAAAGTGATTGAACAAGGAGTGGACAACAGGTGTTGGCCCCTCTCAACTGAGCGAGAGGCTGCAGTTAATCTACTGGATTCTTGAGATGCTAGGAAAAGTTAGACAATACTGTGAGAACTCAGCCATTTTCCCTTCTTTGGTCTCTAATTTAGAATAAACTAGTAAGTAACATGAGATTAATGTTCTGCATATTATTCCCATCTATTATTTACAGACCCAAAAATGTGTGAGGGAGCCTCAGTGTGCAGTGCGGTAAGATATTTCCTGTATTGAAGTCTAAGATGAAGGGTATATTTGTCAGTTATTGCAGGGTTCAGTAGCAGAGGGAGCCTTGCTATTGGTTAGAGGATGTGAATACAACCTGAGTTGAAGTCCTAATTCTGCTGCTGACTTTGTGTGACCTCAAGCAAATTACATAACCCTCTAAGCTCATCCTACTAAGGACATCCAGCATGGTCCCATTTTCTACTGCAGTGATTCTCAACCAGGATACACAGCACTGTGGGGCACCTTGAGATAATTTCAAGGGTGCTGCGTGGTGCCATACAATCATAGTACTATGAGGTGAACAAATATGATTCACAAGATAAACCCAGAAATTTCACATAGGAATTCATAGTATTAAAACTGTTCTTCTCTCTTGTGGTCTTTTTGGGTTATTTGCAACAGAAGAATCCTATTAATTTTCTCTAATTAAAAAACAAGTCAAAGCTAAGAGCTAGCATTTCCTAAGGGATGCCTTGTGTCTAACGAGGGGTGATGCAAGTCTAAAAAGGTTGAGAACTACTGTTCTATTGACTCCATCAGGGGCTACGAGCACTTGACATACTGAATGTCTGGAACCAATAGGCCTCCGGTTACCCGTCTAAAAGGATAACAAACTTCCCTATATCAAAAAGGCTCTTTGGAGGCCTTCTCCATAATGTTTGTAAAATGCTTTGAGAGTCAGGAACTGAATGTGCCACTGAATAGAGCTATACTGTTTGTGAAAGATATTGAACTTAAGGAAAACATATATGTTTGGCACAATATTTGAACATTCAGTCTGTTAAAATGTCATTTACTTTTCTCACTACTGGAATACGCCATTAAACACTGTCAAGTGGTTGCAAGAGCAACAACTGATGTTGAAAGTAAATGCAGGGAAAAACAATAGAAATGATATCCATGGGACATCGATAACTATTAGAGTTTTTGGAAGCTTCATCCAGCCTTACCTCATTTTAGTACAGAAAGACTCAGCAAGATCAACATTGACCCTCATAAGATAAAGTCATTGATTGGGACACTAGTTATCCCTGGGGGCAGAACTGAATGCAATGCTGTGAAATGAGTACTTGGAAAAGTCATAGGGCAAGAAAGACCACAGAGACCAGCTAAATTGGCACGGCACCATTTATTTAATCTATTTCACAGAACAGATACTGTACTATAAAGGTGTAGGAATAATTTCATAGATTCATAGAGGTTAGGGGCTGGAAGGGACCTTACAAGTTCATTGGCTCCAGCCCCCCTGCACTTGGGCAGGGAAGATTACTGGGGTCACATGACCCCAGCAAGGTGGGCATCAAGATGCATTTCTCCAACTACATTTGAGTGGCCTACAGTAGCTACGTCTATTACAGAAGGGGAGTGTGGAAAGGTGCATATCTGTGGAGACATTAAAATTATAATTGATCCTTCCCTGCATGCCAGTCAATGTGCTGTTCTCTTGGAGTGAGAATTTGTTTGGCTGGGAACAAGCTTTTAGTAAAATAGGTTTGGCAGATGCATATATGCAGATGCTCATGCAAAGATGAATCATGACAGTTCCTGACAATAAACACATCAAAATGTCTGTTCTGCTACAATTGTTTCCCTTTGAGTATTGCATCAGCAGTATATACTATATATGTATGTGTTTGTGTGTATATCAACCAAAAGGTAACAAGGAAAAATTTACAGTTCCTATGCTGGGACATACTGCTGCTTTAATAACATCCCAGTGACAGGAAAATCAACTAAGACCAAATAAGGACTTGGCTAGTTTCTTCAGTTAGACTATGAACTTTGGTCCTCACAACAATACACCTGAATTCTTCAGATTGTCTATGGAAAGCATTTTTCATAATGATATATTTGTTTTATCATAAATGTTCAGTGATAGACAAATATATAGAAAGAGATTATCAGACAAAGGAACTCCAGTTAGACCAACAAACAATAATACAGTGGAAAATATTAAAAGCATATCACGTGATATAGCAACATAAAGTCATAGAATCATAGAGAAGTAGGGCTGGAAGGGACTGCCAAAGGTCTTCAAGTCCAACAACCTACCTGAGGCAGAATCATCCCCATCCAAACCATCCTATTATCAGCAAACCCTCACAGTTGAGGATAATTGTCTTCCATGATCATCTTATGTGCGGGTCCAAAGATGGCTGACAAGGCCAATCCAGGATCAACAGTTTCTTTTTCAACTTGGGCACATGTTTCTTTGCAGGGTGGATGGCTCTGGATTCCCGATTCAGTCTGTGACATGCTGTTTATGCTGCTCCCACTTTTCTGTCTCCTGTTGTCATCATGAGGGTTCAGAGTACTGAGATCCTTGCAGCAAACTCTTCCTCCATTTGGGGTGGTCCTAGGCAATAGCCTCCCATGAGTTGATGTTAATGTTGAATTTTTTGAAGCTGGCTTTGAGGACATCCTTGAAATGCTTTCTCTGCCCTCCTCTTTAGGTTGTGGCTTGACTGAGCTGGGAGGAAAAAGAACCTGTTTTGGGAGTCTGGAGTCAGACATCCAGATGATGTGGCCAGCCCAGCGAAGTTGATGTTGAATGATCATCACCTCAATGCTCATGGTGTTTGGTTTCGAGAGGACACTAATGTTGGTGCATTTGTCTTCCCACTGAATTCGAAGGATCTTCCAAAGACAGTGTTGATAGTATTTCTCCAGCAACTTGAGGTGTCTCCTGTACATTGTCCATATCTCAGCTCCATACAATAAGGTAGGGATCACAACTTCTTGATAAACCATGAACTTGGTTTTGAGTCTGATGTTGTGATCTTTGAACACCTATTTCCCTAGGCGTCCAAAGGCTGCACTTGCACATTTGAGGTGGTATTAGATTTCTTTGTTGATGTCAGCCTTCTGCGAGAGATGGCTTCTGAGGTATGGGAAACAGTCAACCTTCTCCAGTCTCACCATGCATCTGAAATACCAGAGCTGGGGACTGCTTGTTGGTGGAGAATCTTAGTCTTCTGAATGTTAAGTGTGAATCCCATTTTTTGTATGCCTCAGTAAAGATGTTGACGACTGCTTGAAGATCTGCTTCGGAGTAAGCACATACTACAGCATCATCAACGTACTGGAGCTCAATGATTGAGGTTAGGATAGTCTTGATTTTGGCTCAGAATTGGCTGAGATTAAATAGCTTACCATTCATTCAGTAGTTTAGCACCACTCCGACTAGAAGCTTATTGATAGTCAGATGTAGCATTGCGGTAAGGTGTAGCATCACAGAATATCAGGAACAGTGTTGGAGCAATGACACAGCTTTGCTTAATTCCCATTTTAACCTCAAAGGCACTTTTACGCATGCTCCAGGGGCTGGGGGTGGGGAGAGTGCTTTAATTAGAGCGCCTGTTGGAACTGCTTTAATTAAAGCACCGTGACATTTCATGCATTAGTGTCCTGAAGCTTAAAAATGGTGGTGGGGGCACTTGAACTAAAGCTCATTTGAGGCACTGTGACAGATCCATTACTGAGAAACACCACTTGCATACTCTTATGGAGCAGGCAAAGAATGGTGATGAATTTCACTAGGCATCTGTACCTCAGAAGTATCCTCTATAGAAGGAGTTATACAAATTCACTGTCTACATGTTAGCAAAATTACACAGTCAACCCTGATACAACAAAAGATATAACATCCTAACCTGCCAGAGGTAAAGCAGGGGGACCACAGTGGCCAATGTCCTACTGCTGCAAAAGTTATTAATATTAACTCCAGTTACTGCACAGTCATTTAGTACTTGTGTATACAAGTACTAATATGACTGCACAGTAGTGACTGCATAGTCAGCATCCCGTGTAGACATGGCCAGTATTGAGAAAAAGCATATCTAGACAGCAAAATATGCTTGTGCCTTCCTAAAAAAAAAAGGAAAAGAAAAGAAAAAAAGAAATTGCTCTTCACAGAAGTAACCTTTGAACCAGAGAACCTAGAGAACCCTAGTTTGCCTTTGAAGATGGCTTTTGAGTTATCCCCAAGCTGTGACCTTCTATGGGACATTCCTATATCTAAGGACTCATAGGTTCTTAGATTGTAGAATGGAACATTTGATCATCTAGTTTTTTTTTTAAAAAGTGAGAATAATGAAAAAAAGTCTTGCATTATAAAACCTGTCTACCTGACAAAGACCAGACAATGAGATAAATATTCCCAGCCCCTCTGGTCCTGGGTTTCAAACAAACCCCTAGCCTTGCCTAAGTCATCAACATCCGAAGCAAACTCCTCACATTTCAAGAGACATCAAGTGGGACACAGCCTTGCTTTGACAAGAAATGCTTAGTCTGTCAACACATCTCCACTGAAACTATAATCAACACTTCCCATAACAAAATCATCATAATCCATGGTTCCTATACACGCCTTTCCCAAAATGTGATATAATGCACCAAATGCCCTCATGGCAAGTTCATGAGGGAAACTGCACCAGAATGAACCCTTACCAAAAAAAAGGATGTCTAAAAAAATAGGGTGTCTATACACATGCTGTGGGGTGGACAGGGTGCTGCTTTAATTAGAGCAGCTCTGAGAGCCGCTCTACTTAAAGTGCCTGCAGCATCACCTGTATTCAGTGTCCCACACTTCAAATGGTGGTGGGGGCACTTCAACAAAAGCTCATTCGATGAGTTTTCGTTAAAGTGCCCCATCACCATTTTGAAATGTGGGGATGCGGAATACATGTGACATGGAGGCTTCTGGAATGCCCTACTTAGCACGCTCCAGCAGATTGATCTAGTCTGCTCCACCGTGTGCTAGTTAGCGTGTATTGTAGCAGAGGTCCGTCACATGTATAGGTGCCCAAATACACCATTCGGAGCACATTTCTCATAGAACAACCACTCTGTCTCTGACCTCACTATCTTCGTACTTGAGGGAAATCTACCTAGCACATTTAAAAGGAAATTTAGGAACAAAAATTCATCAGCTGGCTGGACACTAAGAACCAAAGGCTGAACACTGATGTTAGTTGTATGGCACATTATAAGATGCCTGACTCTTTAGTTCTTTCCACATATGAAAAGTGAGACTGAACCACCTTCTTGATAGGTCTTACTCTCCCAGTAATTATCTTATTTTCTTTTGCTAATTTTCTGTCTGGTACCCTTGGCCATTTCACTCACCTATTCCTGAAACTGTTTTTTACTATGCTAAGCCTATCTTCTGATCCAACCGAAAGAATGTCTTGCATTTGAAAGCTTATCTAATTCTATCCCAACTGTGCAGTTGGTCCTTGCCTCTCACAAAATTTCTGGGCCATCATAACTACAATATTGCTCTTACACTACTAAAAAAAAACCTACTAATTTTTTGCCTAAAATTTCTACTAAAACCTCAGATAAACTTCCATTATAAGTTTGTCTGGCATCAGCTTCCAAAGTAGGCGGGGGGCAATTTTTTTTGCTGGAGGGCCACTTAACAATTTTGGTGACCTGTTGAGAGCAGCATGCAAAATTAATGGCTATCATTTTAACACATTTTAGATTAAAAAACAAATCATATACTAAAAATCAAGCACCTACTATAAAATATTTTAATTTTATTTTAAAAATTAATTTTTGTTTTGATTTATGGTTTTTTTGAGTGGCATGTAGAGAGGCAGTTGCATAATAGCTCAAAATAAAGTCTTACCGTTGTACATTAAAAATTAGGTTAAAGAAAAACAAAGAAACATTCCCAGTGGGAAGAAAGAAGCCTCTGATATGCATTAATGAGAAAATTGAAGTTGGGCATCATCTCTGTTGTTCCTCTTCTTTGACGAGCTCATTTCCAACTTGGGCGCTGGTCATTCAGAGAGGCTTCCCTGTGAGTGTTCATGTCACCGCCATGGGCTCCTGAACCATAGGCAGGTGGGGTGCTGCTAACCCATCCTGAGCAGGGGCCCCAAAGCCCAAACATGGCTTGCCCAGGACCTGCCACGTGGCGCCAGGCAGGCAGGGCTGTTTCTGCCCACCATCCCCTGTGGTTCCAGCAGAGGCCAGAGCTGGAGCCAGAGTTTGAGCATGGCTCAGCCAGGGCCTGCTGCATGGAGAACAGGTCTGCTTCTGGCTGAACCCAGAGCTGCTGCCCACACTGCACACCCATGGGCCAGATACAGCCCACAGGCCATATTTTGCTCATCCCAGTTCGAAAGGAAAGAGTTTCTGCATTTTCTGCCTAAAATAAAATATAAGCAAAAACATGTTATAATTGGTAAAGAAGGACCTTTCTTCTAGGAGTGAAGGTCTTTTTATCACCTTTTACATTAACGTTTAGACTAAAGAAATTTCACCGTTATGCTCTTAAATATATTCTGCTAAATGGCCA
>NW_017728995.1:22123505-22129384 GCF_001723915.1 Gavialis gangeticus | reverse complement strand
ACACCCATGGGCCAGATACAGCCCACAGGCCATATTTTGCTCATCCCAGTTCGAAAGGAAAGAGTTTCTGCATTTTCTGTCTAAAATAAAATATAAGCAAAAACATGTTATAATTGGTAAAGACGGACCTTTCTTCTAGGAGTGAAGGTCTTTTTATCACCTTTTACATTAACGTTTAGACTAAAGAAATTTCACCATTATGCTCTTAAATATATTCTGCTAAATGGCCACAGACTGTCTAATTGCTCATTTAGCATCCAAGATAACCATTGGTTTTCAGAGAAGAAAGTCAGTTTTCAGCACTGGGTGTTGTTTCTGGTTAGGAACATTCATATGGTATTAAATACATCACTCTGAAAGTCATATCACTGTTGTCTTCCAGCGGGTGGGTGGTGGGGTTTGTTTAACAAGTCACAGAGGGAAGGTTTTTCTACTAGTTGGAGCTGGAAATAAATTCCCTTTATATTCTCAAGCTCTGGAACCAGTGGGTGGAAATAACATCATAGGGTCACCATAATTTTTTTTCCAAGGGATAAAACTGAACTTCCTTCACCAAGAAGGCCGTAGATGGGATTTTGGGGTAATCATCTCTGCTAAGCGACAATCAAAGATATTGAAAGCCATTCATAAGGGACATTTAGGAACAGTAAAAGGCAATCACCACCCTGCAGTGATGTTTGACAGCTTGGGACTGATTTCCAAATAGAGTCAACAATGGAACGTCCCTCTTGTGTGAACCATTTCAGTCAAAAAGGTCATAAGTTGGTTATCCTACTCTAGTAAAAAAAACTACTCAGATACCTGGACCTGTGAACAGTTTATTATACAAATAAATAAGGATACTGTGGCTGCATCCACCTGTGCAGTTGTTACTGTGCAGTCATTTAGTATTTGCATAAGTACTAAATGCAGGTACTAAATGACTGCATAAGCAAGTACTAAATGACTGCACTGTAACCATCATTACTATGCAGTAGGCCTGTGCAAGTGGCTAGTATTCACTTTGGATTCAGATTTTCCTGATTCAGGGGACAGAGGCTCAATTTGGTGATTTGAATCACTGTCCCAAGTCAATTCAGCTGAATCTGATTTGGAGATTCCACCAAATCTATGAATCAAACAGGTCCCATCCCCTACCCACTCTCCCAGCCCCATAAGTGGCTGCTCCACCTGGCTCCATCATCCCAGCACTTAAAAAAAAAAAAGCCTCACACTCACTTGCTGCTGCCAGGTGGGGGGGGGGGCAATCCCCACTGCCCCCCCACTGTGCTGTGCTGTATGTGTGGTGAACTTTGCCATGACCCCCAGAGGCGTGATGGCCACTGCAGCAACCAGTGAGTGTGGGGCTTTTTTTTTTTTTCCCAAAAAAAACAGGACACTGGGGCCGGGTGGAGCAGCCATTGACTGGGCTGGGAGAGTGGGCGGGTGATGGGGGCTTGTGGCAGAGCCCCCCCCATGCAGCGCGGGACAGTGAGGGGCAGCGGGGATTGCCCCCGTCACCTAGCAGCAGCCAGTGAATGAGGGGCTTTAAAAAAGTTCTGGGACACTGGGGCTGAGCGGGGCAGCCATTGACTAGGCTGGGAGAGTGGGCAGGGGATGGGGGAGCTTGTGGCAAAGCCCTCCACACAGTGTGGGGCAGTGGGGGCTACTGGGGTTCGCCCCCCGCCTGGCAGGAGCCAGTGAGTGTGGGGCTTTTTTTTTTAAAGAGCTGGGACACTGAGGCTGGGCAGAGAAGCCATTGATGGGGCTGGGAGAGCAGGCAGTGCTTGGGGGGCACTCAGAGGGGCTGGGGGAGCAGGCAGGGGATGGGGCCTGGCGGGGGTCCCACCATGGTCCCCTCCCCCTTCCTCCAGCCCCTCCCCTCCCACCGCCTACTGCCCAACACAGAGTCCAGGTCCAGCTCCCTGCGGCTACAAGAGGGGACTGCCCAAGTCTCTGAAGCTCTCTGAATCTTTTCCAAATTGATTTATATCTTTTTATTGGTCTCCCAATTCAATTTGGATTCAGAGATTCAGCTGCCGAATTGGGCTGAATCTCCCCCAAACTGAACCAGCACCCGAAGCTTCGTACAGCCCTACTGTGCAGTACCATCACCACACGGTTTTTTCCCGACCCTACTGTGCAGTATCATCTCTGCATGTTTAGTGCCCAGCAATGCTACTGCATGATAGCAATGAGCTATGGCACTGTAGCATCTTTTGTAGAGGCACCCTATTTAATACAAAATAGTATCTCCTTTTTTCCTTTTTTTTTTATAACTCACCATCCAGAGCGAACTTTGAGTTAAAATTCAGGATTAGAATTTTATCACTAGATGGCAGTATTGTTCATTGCAGATGCATGTTGAGATGAGCCATTTTTCTAAGAAAGGACTTATTTTATGCTCTCTGCAAAGAATGCATTCAGTAGAGCAGTGGTACATCTCCATGACCTCCTTTACCCAAGAACTAAATCTGACCTAACCTGCTGTTGTGGCTCAGTAGTAGACTCCTTGTCTGCCACATGGGAGACCCAGGTTTGATTCCTGGGTGTGCCTATAACAACAGATATTGAGGCACCAGATGTCTGGACTTGGTTTGGTCTTTGGATACTGTCTCAGTAGCCTCAACTCCTGCCTAGCTAGATGCATTGAAGGTCCTAATAAGCTCTCACACTTACACCATGATCCAGAAGGATTGATGGCTGCCTACTAAATCTGATCCATCATATCTGTACATTAACTAGGATACACATAGCTAGATCTTCATGCATCCCCATGATAATTTAGTAATACAGGATAACCTCATAAATCCGGATATTGAAAATCTGGCACTTTGTAAAAACTGGAGAGTAGTGGCAGCTGGTCCCAGAGCAGCAAAGGGGGAAGCTCCATTTTCAAAAATCCAGATTTTTCAAATTTTCAGCAGGTACTCAGTCCTGAGCATGCCAGATTTATGAAGTTATACTGTATAAGTCGTATTTTTCATTTCTTTGGCAGTGGTAAAGGGTTTGTTTTTATAGGACACCATGGAAGTTCTCTCTTGGGAGGAGTGAAAATATTTTAAGATTCCAAGATTTCTCAGTCATTATTCTTTATTGCCCCAAACACTTAAGGGCTTTATTAGTTTTGCATTCATTATTATTATTTTTAGGACCCAAAGTGCTGCACTGTACAAATATTGAAGGAAGGCATTGCCACTGCCCCAAACAGATTCCAGCCATCATGAAACTATTTTGCTGGCAGAAGAGAGCTGAACACCCATTGGTGACAGGAAAGTCTTCAAAGTGATATGGGACTCAGGGTGTATTGTTCCAAATCTTTCTTTAGTAGTCAAGGAATTATGACTGATCATTGCAGCATATTTTTGGAAAATTAACTAAAAATAGGAGAAGGGAACCAAAACTGGGATCAGGCAAGGAGAATCTGAGACATTTATTTGAGCCCTAGAATCTGGAACTAGGACTCAGGACTAGAGTCTGGGTCAACAAATTTAAATGAGGCACAAATTAGGAAAAGAGATTAGCAGTTTTGCCAGTAAATGCAGGTGTTGGCAGATTGTATAGAATGGGAGTTAAGGGAAATGCAGGTTTCTCTGGCAATCAGCCTAAGTCATCTGCAGATAGGTGGTAGGAGGAATCACCAAGCCAGAAGTAGACAGAGATGCAAGTAGACTTACCAAAAAAACCCAACCAACCCCAAAACAGGTTAATGAAAATCTGTGACAGTCTGTATTGTTGCTCCTAAAGAGAATTATCAGCTTCATTTTCAGAAGGGTCTTGCCTACCATAGGATAAACTTCAGAAATCCCTGTTATTACTTGGACACTATGTTACTTTCAATACAATTAAACTGAAAATCGTCCCACGCATTTGTTATAAAATCAAAGATGTGGCTTTCCATAACCAGAGAAATGAAAGGCTCCTTATAACAAAAATGTATCTTTTACACAGGAAAACCTGAAATACAGCAGTGCTTGACCACTGACATCTCTGTGAATCATATTAAAGGCACAATATTTTTTTTTAAATGACTCGTCACCCACTTAAGCAAGCTTTCTTTTTTGGACCCTGCCACAAAGACTTTTTTACTGCCTAATAATGCTAAGGATAGAACTTAAATGGCAATAACAAGAGTCAAGGCTGAAAGTCTAAGTTTAACGAAACCTGTTCTGCTTCCATACCGCAGCTCAGTGTACCAAGAGTTTCAGATCACTCATTGTGTTGGGTGTCACTTGTAATATACCACAACATATTAAAACATGGCATTAAGCCCCAAACTTTCAATTTCCAGCCTTGCATGGATAGTTAAACCCTCAGCATTACTTTATGGGGAGCTTTTATTAAACTTAATTTGTTTACTGAGTAATATATAGCTCTCAGCTGGGTTTTGAGGGGACAAGGAACTAGTTTGAACCTGAGTCCTCCCTTACCCATAGAAATGACTGAACCATCCTGGGCAAGAGAAAGATTCTCATGTTTCTCCCGGCGCCGAGAGAATAGAGTTGACGGGGAAAGGGTAGGTTGTCCTTCTCTTGCATAGATGGGAATAGAAGCTAAATTGTTCAGGTTCCAGGGATGCTTTTACTTCCACCCACTCCCTTTGACAGACTGGAGAGAGAATTTGCAAAGTCCTTGGTTCCCACACAGCAGAAGCTTTTGAATTGGTTTCTTTCTCTCCCTGTATTTTGATACGTGCAGAGTTAGGTTATCCTCCTTCACATATCAGCTGCTTTTGACAACACTGCCTATGTTCCTTTTTTCCCCCCCGCTTCTTTTGAAGTCTTGTCTTTCTTTGGCTTTCACGATACTGGCAGCTCCCAGTTCCCTGCCTACTCTCTAATCATTAAATCATCACATCTACTATAGACCCCTCCTCATGCCTCCTCTTACTTCTACAGGGCTCTTTCCTTCTCCGTCTACAGCGCACCTCTGTGTAATGGCCTTCACGCAGTTGGATTAACAGCTCTCTGTACCTGAGCTCTGTCTCCTGTCCCAAAAAATCTTGGCTAGAGTATAAATTCATTGGGATATGCGCTACCTTTGTGTCCTGTGCTCGTACAATGCCCAGAACAAGGGGATACTGATCCATCACAAGGACTCACAAATATTAAATAATATTATATTGAAACATGAGCCTGCTTTTACAATGTCTGGTAATAAGGTAGTTTATTTTAAATAGTTTGTGAGCCGTCCAGTGTTATTGGATTAGCTATTGTCCCTACTGTCAAATTCTCCATTCCTTGTCCAATGCACCCCTCCGAGAATCCTGCTGACGTTACAGAGATTCCCAGAACAGAATATGTAACAGAGCTTGGCAATACGGATAGCCGGGGGGAAATTTGCCTTTCGTCTGGTGTACATAAGATGCACCTGAAGAACCAACTTTTTACATGTCCCTTATTACGACCTTCTTTGATGTGCGTTACTCAGAGAGACTGCGTAACTTATTTCAGAGTGTTTCAAACTTACGGAAACAATATTTATGTGGTAGAGAGCCATTTACAAAATGGATCTATTTTAGAAATGTATCAATTATGGAAACTCTTCAGGGTCTTATTCAAAGCCCATTGAAATAGAGGGATGAATTACCTTAATTTTTATCAACTATACATAAGATCCTTGACTGAAATACACAGGGCATATTTCATGCATTCCTTACTTTAATGACCAAATACTACTATATGAACAAATAAGGGTTGTGAGCTTCATTTTATTGGTGGTAAAGTAAGAGGAAAGATGGACCTGAGGGTAATGTATTCAGGGGAATTGCTGAAGATGGGGTTAACATCCCAGCTGTATTACACATTTCTGTGTGGCTCTAGGCAAGTAGGTCTTGACCTACCAAATCACTTAATTGTATGTTTAAATCAAGCACGTGCATAATTGATTTTTTTTTAATC
>NW_017728995.1:22113126-22118505 GCF_001723915.1 Gavialis gangeticus | reverse complement strand
GTAATGTATTCAGGGGAATTGCTGAAGATGGGGTTAACATCCCAGCTGTATTACACATTTCTGTGTGGCTCTAGGCAAGTAGGTCTTGACCTACCAAATCACTTAATTGTATGTTTAAATCAAGCACGTGCATAATTGATTTTTTTTTGAATCAGGCCTTTACCTCTCTTTTGCCAGTTCAGAATCCACTGGAATCATTGGCTGCCAATACGTGTGCTCAGAGGTGGCAGCAGGGCATTTTAACTAGAGCGGTTCCTGGGCAGCTGCTCTAATTAACATGCTGCAGCATCATGTGTATTAAGCCCCCATGTTTAAAAATGTCTGTGGGATGCTTTATCTAAAACTTGGCCATTTTAAAATGCATGGCGAATTAATACACCATGCAGCGCGCGGTGACGCTGGAGTTTTCTAATTAGAATGTGAAGCAGACTTGACTGATCAGGCCTGTTCCAACGCATTCTAATTAGAACACAAAGGAGCATGTGTATAGGCAACCACTGACTTGATTGGTCTTTGGATAAGGACTTCTGTTGCTCAGTTGTCTAGCTGCAACATGTGAATAACAATAACACTTCCTTTCTACTACAATTCATCTAGTCTGTTTAGACAATATAGTCTTCCAGGCAATGGTCTCTTACATTGTTGGCATGGGCCTTATTGCCTCAACCTTGCTAGAACTTCAGGTGCCACTATAATCTTCTGCTTTAGTTTAAATGGAAATTATTTCAGGACCTTTATAATACCAGCACTCAGAGTAGATTATCACTTCTGGCCTTATAATCTTGTGTCTCTCTGAATGCAAATAAAAATAATTTGAAATAATAGCAAAGTATTTATTTATAACAAAGTACAAAGATTAACTGAGACTTATGCATATGCACAAACCTGTGTAGCTGTTTTCCCATTCCCAAGAATTAGAGTTTGGGGATGAATTATGTCTGGTGGCAAGTAGTAAGGCCAGGTGAGGTTGAAGCTAATGACTCCTTTAAAGCAAATACATATGCCTATTGCAATCAGTGGGAGCTGAAACTATCACCCCTTTGAGGAGGTGCTTCAGTCCCCTGCAGGATTAAATCCTATGCATGCATTTCTTTAAAAATACACAAGTCTCAGAGGAAACTGGAAGTGGATCAAAAAACAGTTCTTTCCCTCTCCCCCTCATATAATATTATACCTGTTCTTGCCTCTTTATAACCATGTAATTTACATAAACATGAACATCTGCATTGGGAAATTCATAAAACATTAGCACTTTGATCTTCAATGCTCTTAGATAAAACCAGTTTCTATAGAAAAAAAAATCCTATGTGCAGTTTTCTGTTTATTCTACAAATGAAAAGCTGAGACAAGAGATTCCAAAGGACAATGGAAAATAAAAGTGTTTACCATGCAAATAAGCTTCATTAATATAGTAGGTATTTATTTGGACCGCTCAGAAGATCCCATGTGGATGTGTTTTTCTGCAACGAAAAACAAAACTCTCATTTGCAAACAACAGGCTATTAAAGCATCAGCACCCATTAGAATTGTTCATAAACTTAAATGCAAGATAGAGATTAGATATAAGGATTAAAAGATTTAATCTGTTTTAATCTTGTTAAGATCTAGGATATGGAATACCTAATTTTTATATTCAGGCTATCCTATCTAGGGGAATAATGGATAGACTCCGTAGTGTGTATTTTTTCAATATTTAGTGCTAATTAAATGATCTTAACCTGCCTGTGTTTTATATGTATTATTTTAAATCTCAATTGATGGTGGGAATACAGTATTCTAATTGGATAATAAAAATTCTAAAGGGCTAGAATAATCAATCAAAACTGAACCATCATTCTGAATAGAAATAAGGGGCTCCCAATTATTATTCACCACAAAATTCTTCTACCTTAAAAACATTTCATCCTGCAAGTGCATACAGGTGCCATTCTGTAACCCTAGAAACTGTAGCGTCAGCACTGTATAAAAATGTATATTTAGGAGTTTTATATAACTGGGTTGTAAAAGTTTTGCTCTGGGCTATATTAGAAAGGGAAAAGTTAAAGGGCTTGGTCTGCTGGATCAGGCTGTAAATTTGTAAGATTCTAGATATAAGCTTTGGCTCCTGATATATGCACGTGCAAAACTTGCAACATCACTCCAAGCCAAAACATTCAGGTCTTGTGTGACTTAGTGCTCTTAAAAATATTGGTCCAGGAAAAGTTAACCTAAAAATACTCTGTGTATCCCTTAATTACTTCCATTTGCACACAAGTCATCCTGAAAGTGAGAGTTCAGCACAAGAACCTATACGTGTCTTTGAAAACTCCCCTTCCAGTGACTGACATTACTTAAACTTGTACATCTCAAAAAACTGCTTCAGTTACATTGCTCTGTGTACTGCTTAGTTGGCTCAGTAGGAGTTTTGCCATTGACTTTCAGTGGGATCAGGACTGAGAGCTCACACAGTGGAGCAGAAGCCAATAAAGCTCAGATTGACTTCACTGGGAATTTTGCCAATATGTGGACTATGGAGGAGCCTCCTTTTGAAAATGGTACTAGCAGTTCAAATTATACAACAGAGCTTTCAGAGGATCTTTACAGATAAGAAAGGTAACTGTTTGGGAAATAAACATGGATATTCATTATGTAATAAGAATCAGCAGGAGGTGGTTGGTTTAAGATGATAATCATAACCTGTGGGCCATAATAATAAAAGAAAAAACCGTTAGAACAGAGCTATCAGTGTGTGCTAGGCTTTTGATTATACTTTAAGTATCCTTACCATGCAGGATATATAGAACTTTCTCTAATAACAAGACACATACTTAAAAAATATTGATATACACATATGGCCATATTTTCAAAAGAAATCAGCTCTTCTGCTTGGATGTGTAGTGCTGGAACTAAGCACTTTTGAACACCTGGCCTACATAGATTTGAACAACGACCACACAAAGCCAACTGGACAGCCCCACAATTTCTCCATCTTGTAGCAAAAACTTACTTGTGGCTTTCCTGAGGAATCCTCTTACCAAATATCATTATTTTTACAATATATGATAAAGTAATTTTCCTGTGGAATCTCTGCTTGAATGAAACTAAATGACAGTTCAGTAAAGCTTCAAATTGAAAGGCATTTTTTTTATTGTTCATTCATTTGGGGTTAAATGAAGACCATCTAACAAGACCTATAAAGTAGGGTGATTGTATGTCCCTGTTTGGCCAAGCAGTCCCAGATTTCACAGGCTGACCTGGTGTCTTGGCTGGTTGGTGAAAATTTAAAAAGGCCCCAAATTGCTGGGGTATAGGCATGATCCAGCAAGGAGGTGGAGCACCATGGTGCATCAGGCAGGTGGGTGGGAAGGCACCGCTGCTGCTGCTCCCTGTACATACCTGGCCAGGCTCTTCCTGAGCAGTGGCAGGATGGGCTGGGCACCACTTCTCCTGTCTGGGACAGGGATCTGCCAGGACAGCATGGGCTGGGGCAGGGAAGAAAGCTGCTGTGAGCACTGGCAACTCACACGTGACACCCCCCAACCAATCTTTTCTCCGTGCCAAGAGAGTGTCCTAATACTGTTAGAAAAACATTGAGAAAAGAATTTGACCGGGTGAACTTGTCTGCTGCCAGCCTTAGGGGTGGGTGGCATGAGCGACCCCCAAAGTCGGGGGGGGGTGCCATGGTCAGAGGGACAAACCATACACACACACACTATGCACGTACACACATAAGAGCTCCCCACACTCATGGCAGTGCTCTCCACACATCCTGCCCTGCCCCTCCACAAGCAGGAGAAGCGTTGCCCAACCCAGTACCCCCACACCTCCATCCTCTAGCTGCTGCTCAGAAGCTGGGCTGGGCACATGTGAGCGGGGTGGCACCTGCTCCAGCAGTGCCTGCCCACCCACCTGCCTGGTGCACCTTATTATTCTGTATCCCTGCCAGAGTGCACCCTGCGCCCTAACCCACCTGCCTCTGCCTGCAGCAGCATCACTGACTTGGGGTGGGGGAGCTGGTTCCTGGAAGGTGGGGCCAGTGTCCCAGATTTCCTTAAAAATACTATGGTCATCCTACTTATATACCACTTAGATTCTATTTCCAGGGTTTCAATAGTACATAAAGTCTTGTGCAGTCTCTTTGCACTGAAGAAAACTCCACCTTTAATTCTGCACATTTAGGGATAGGCAGTAGGTCTGTGATAGTAATTGCTTATTAAAAGGATTCTACTGTTTTTGATTAGTTTAGTACTGACATATGAGCCAACAATGCAAAGAAATTCAGTATTCAAAACTCCATATAGAATGCTTGAGGGTTCCTGGCAATGAATTAAAATTACAGTTGCATACCAATGACCAACTGGCACTAATAAATAATCACACACCGGTAACAAATTATCTCATTAATTCAGCTAGCCAGCAGTATTAAATAGTCACACGGATGTAACAAATTCAGTGTAGGCTGCTGTTTTAAAAGTAAAACGCCTTTTAAAAATATCATGTCTTAATGTAGAAAATACTAAATCTTTCATGAACGCTTATAAATATAAATTTACCAAAGGATCCAAAATGGGCATGCTGGAAACATCCCAGCCAGGGCTTCAAGAAGGTAAATATTTAGGCATTTTTTTTAAAGATAAGCAATAGTCCAGTCTCTCACTCAAAACCACAGGCATCAAGTAAGAGCATAATATTTATACAACAAACGGATGGTTCTCAAATGTTGTTTGCTGTGATACAGAGCCAATCCAGTTCTCCCTCACTTTCACAAAACTTTTGAGAAAGCAGGATCATGTCCTGAAAACTTTTCTTTAGGGAAAACATAGCATACGTGGGCCAGATCCTAATCCACCTACTAGACATGTAAGTGTATAACCTCACAGGATGCAAAGTTCATATTCAGATCAGCAAAAGGGAAGGGGCTGGGGTGGCACAGATGCTAAGGCACATGGTTAACAGGCCAGGAGATCTCAAGTTTGAGGCCATAATGTAAGTGCTCATGGCACAGCACTGTCAGATTCCAAATTGTCACAAAGACAAAATAAAGCAAGGAAATGTGTGGGAGGGGAATTCAAAATACTGAGGACTAATTGGTTCTAAAGCTATAATACACCTTATTGCTTGGTATTTACTAAGAAAGTGTCTTGAGTCTGCACATAGCAAGGTAGAGAACAGATAGTCTTTGCACCCCAACAAGTTTGCAGACAAAGGTTTTAACACTTCACAGACTCTATGTGGCAGAAAATTTACTATCAGACAGATATTTTGTAATGATATTCCATCTGGTTGCAAGCTCGACAACCAACAGAAAGGGTGAAATCCTAACCTTGTGGACATCATTGCAATTTTTTTAAACGGTTGTAGGATCCAGATCTATAAGGAAAACCCAGGTCTACAAAGAAT
>NW_017728995.1:22104048-22108126 GCF_001723915.1 Gavialis gangeticus | reverse complement strand
ACAACCAACAGAAAGGGTGAAATCCTAACCTTGTGGACATCATTGCAATTTTTTTAAACGGTTGTAGGATCCAGATCTATAAGGAAAACCCAGGTCCACAAAGAATGAAACATGGGAGTGACTTAAGCATGTATCTTCACTGAAGTCAAGGGAATTTTTACACGTGCACGCGCCATAGCGCTGCGATGCATGCAGTTGTACAAGTGGTAAAATGTGCATCAGTGCAAAGAAAATGGCAGCAACATGCTTTTGAACTAAAAAACCTTGGAGGTGCTTTAATTCGAAAGTGCACCGCCGCCATTTTCTGTGCGCTGACACGCATTTTGCCACCTATATAACTCCATGTGGCACAGCACAGCGCACATTAGCTCACGTGTGGAGCAGACCTGATTAATGAAGTTTGCTCTGAAGCAGTGGATATCTGGTGTGTCATGGAACAAAAAGTTACATGTATAAATGCCCAAGGGGGCTCAAGCCCAAGGCAAACATTACACCTAAGATACAATCCATAATTAATCTCATTTTAAAGTGAAAAATGACGACACATTCAGAGGATTAATTGCACAATGAAACAGGAAACCAGCTACAAAGTTTTTACACATAATTCATGTAGCTGGTTTCTGTTGCACGTTAAACTGAACATGTGGCAGAGCCCATCCCAGGGCTTGAGCCCAGAGTGGTTCTGATCAGCTGATCATTGGCTGGCAGAGAAGGCCCCAGGGCTTGAGCTCCAGGGTGATTCCTGTGTGACGGGGCAAGCTCGGGGCCGAGTCTCAAGTCAGCCTACCCACCTGTCTACTCAGGGCAGTCCACCCAGTCTTTCCTGCCACAACTTTGCTATTACAATAAACTGGTGGTAAATGCAGAAGGCTGCCCATTCTATGTCCCAGTGCCAGGGGGGTACTATCCATGACTCTGTACCTCCCCTACACTGTGGCCCATGCCTCGCAGACGGCATCCAAGATGTTATCATATTCTCGGCCTCAAGCTGGACCAAACCTAGTCCTCCACCAGGCCACACACACACATACACACACACTGCCCCCTCTCAGTGGAGCCTCTTGCTTACTGCACCATACTGTGCCCCCTCCACTCTGCCCTGCTCTCTCCTGAAGCGACCCTTCTGGTCACGAGGCTTATCCAAATTATACCTTGGCTGGTGACATGGAGTCTCTTGGGCCTCTCCCATGACCCTCACCTGGGTAGTGACAGCCAGTTCACCAAATGGAGGGCCAAATTTGCCCTAGCCCCTCACTGGGCTTCTTATACACAACACCAAGATCTTGTGGAGGTTGGTCCATATGCTGCCCTTCTGGCCATCTTTCAGCCCTATTCAACACACCCCTTGGGGCTGCTCTTCAGACCATCCCTTCAGCTCTATTCAATCCTGAATTATGCCCTGTCCTTCAGATTGTAAGGACTCACCCTACTCTGGGCAGGCCCACCTACACCCCTGATCTCTCAGGGTCTCAACTGTCCTCTCTGTAGGGCTCCACAACTGCCCTCTCTCCAGGACCTCCAGGGTCTTGCACCCCTGCCGGATCAGTTAGCCGGAGCCATGCCTGGCCCCACTCTTCCCTCTTAATAACCCACCAAAAGGTGGGGGCTGAGGTTTAGGCACCCTGACCCACCTTACACCAGGGAGGTTCACAGTCCTGGTATTTAAGTGGGGTTGGCACACCACCGACAGTCGCACCAGGCCTCCCTATCCTGGCAGGGTACAGTTTCAGGTCATGTCCAGGACCAATAAGGCCTCCTCCATCCCCATAGTCTCACTCTTACCTCCAAGGTGTTCCATGAGCAGCTCAGCCCAATGTTGCCTCCTTGGCTGCTCAACACAGACTGCTGCCTCTCTCACCTATGTTTGAAAGTGGCCACCCTCATCAGGCACCTGGCAGTTGCCTACTCCTGCCCTTAAAGTGGTAGGCACCAAAGGTGCACTGCCACAACCTGCCAGCTGATGGCAGATCAGGGGAGTGCCAGGGATCAAACCTCAAGTTGTCTCTATCAGCTTACTGTCATCTGGCCCCAGGGCTCAAAACCTGAGGAGATCCCTAACAACTGATGCAAGATCAGGATGGCCCTCAGGCTCAAAACCTGGGGCTGGCCCAATCAGTTGATTATTGGCTGGCAAGGACTGCCCTGTGGCAGTTCCTTCCAGCAAGCAGATTTTCACTGTCCCAGGACCTGTGCCCCAGGACAGTCCCAATCTGCTCATGATCAACTAGGGTTTGAATTAGAGGGGAGCTTGGGGGGGTGGGGCTGAGCCCGCCTGTACAATATGAAAATCATAACATGCAGGGTCTCCAATTTTATTAGAGCATTACGATGGACGGCCCAATTTTTTTTTTGCAGACACCCCCAAGAGTCAAAGTGTAATTTGAACCCAAAGTGTAATTCGAACCCTGTGATCAACTGATTGTTGGTCAACTCTAGGGGCCAAAGAGGGGCTCACTCAGCCCTGTGGGTCCCCAAAGCCAGTCAACATTTGGCTAACTGGTGAGCACCCAATCTGCCAGTGCAGGGAGAGCCTGAGATCATGATTCTGGGTCCCTCCTGCATTGGCAATATGGTATGATCTGAATCCCAAGCCCACAGTCGATCTGATCCCTGTAAATTAGGGCCTAACTGTTTTGCTTTAAGTTACATCCAGACTTAAGTACTTATCTGGACAAGGTCTAAATTCTCAAGTTCTAGTGTGGTATTAATAACAAAAATCTTGTGAAGAATGGGTGTTTGATTTTACAGACACAATGTTTACTATTAAACTTTATTACAGAATTATTGAACAAATCCCTCGCAAAGATTTATGTCACATGCATCCTACCTTCAGCTAACAGATATATATGTACTTGCTAGATTTGGGCTTCACCCCACAGGTCCATGTAAAACTTTGGATCAAGTACATTAGTTATTTCATTAGTAGGTAAGAAAAGCTCAGAAATGTTTGGTGTTCTTTTTGGCTGTTTTTTGTGCCTGCTAAGTGGAACTTGGAAGAAAACCCATCAGACTACACTTACAAGCAGGAAATTCAGAAAAGACAAACACACCTGCTATCCATTCTGCTGCATACATTAAAAACATATTTTGTTTCTGCCATAGCTGTTACTAAGGGATAATTTGGAAACAAGGAAATGTTCTCATTACAACACCTTGGTCATTTATTCACTGCTGCTGCTGCTGCTACCTACTGTTAACATCCCACCGTGGACCATGCATACTGCTGAAATAAGGACATCACCCATAGATCCACACAAACTCTGGTCATCTTATTAACCAGTTCTTTTTATGAAACCTTTGAATCCTCCAGAGCTCTGATTAAAGCTGACACTGTTTGTCAGCACTAAGTTACCAGTTGCTTTCGATTTGCTAACAGTTCATTCTGGGCTACACCATTTGGTAGCATGGATTTAATTAGAGATTTGTACACAATAAACTATCAGATGGAGTCCCTATGGGCTAAAAGTATGGCATTAATCCCCATTGAACAGTTAAAAATCCTTTGCTCCCATTTTACCATTGCATTACAAGTAACTCGTGAAATACTGGATATACAAGCTCCCTACTAAATGGAATGACAGCAACCCAAACAAAGCCAATTTAGATCTTCCTGCATCCTTCAGTGTGAAAGAATATATTTTCAAAATATAAATACATAAACAGAAGATGATCTGGCTTATGTCTGAAGCTAACCTGTTTTAAGCAATGCCATGAAACATCTTACAAAAATTAATATTGGTTACGTATATGACAATCTACATAAATTGTACCTTGGTGGAGCAGTAATAAATACAGATGTTCCTGTATATATTTTAGAAATACTGATAGAGTCTTCATTTAAACCTTCCTTAATACTTCCCAGCTTTCTCTATGCTATTTTAAATGTAATCAATGGAGTTTCCCACACCTCCCCCTTCCTGGCTGTGTTTTCCCCAAAATAGAAAATATTTCAAACAAGTTAGCTTCATGCTAAAAATATATAAAATATTAAAATTGTCCTTCCTAGTAAGGCTCCAACAACCAGTTCTGTGGTACAGGATCATGAAAAGCATTTTAACTTTATATGGGTTGGACATCA
>NW_017728995.1:22088737-22103563 GCF_001723915.1 Gavialis gangeticus | reverse complement strand
TTCCAAGTGAGGTGGTGCAGGCTCCCACCCTGGGGGTTTTTAAGAGGAGGTTGGATGACCACCTTACTGGGGTCATTTGACCCCAGTGCTCTTCCTGCCATGGCAGGGGGTCGGACTAGATGATCTGCTCAGGTTCCTTCCAACCCTAGAAACTATGAAACTATGAAACTATACCTGCTTTCCCTATAGTCTTGTTTCTAAAAGCGTTTATTATAGTCTGCATACACAGAATATTATAAAAATTACATAAGGCAAAAAAATTACATACTATTTAATAGTTGGGTATGGTGTAAGTCAGTGGTTCTCAAACGCTTCAGACTCAAGGCACCTCTCAGAAAATGCCAGCTCTTAATTTTTACTTGTTTTTTGAATTCAGCAAACTAATATAGCAAGTCTTCTGTTGCAAAGAACTTAGAAAATCTGCATTGGGTCAGAACGTTTTTGACATTATGGATTCTAGTTTGAAAACTATGGGTTTATCTTGTGAATCATCTGCAGGTTTTTGTATGCCTAACAATGCTAATATTGTGCATCTCCCTTGAAAGGATCTTGTGACACCCTTGTTGCGAATCACTGGTTTCAGTGCTCTGACTACATCTTTCAGTCCATAACTGTTATGGTACTAAGATCAGCATTTCTCTCGATTCTGGAAGACCCTGTCTAATATGAATGTGGGTGCTTTCATTATTGATAGAAAGATTCAGAACTATAGGAATGCCCAAAGGAGTACAACAGGAGTACAGGACAATGATGCCCATTGGTCACGTCTACACAAGCAATTAACACAACTGAATATACTCTGGCTCAATTTGAGCCAGAGTAAACTAATCCCAACATCACTGTCTGCACATACATTTAAGTGCAAGAATTTACTCTGGCATAGGACAGTACCTGTTTCTGATGAGACTATCCTCCACTGGAGTAAATTAATCCACAGTGCACTAGTTGTGGTGCACATGTCGATGGTGATTCTTTATTGTGGATTAAATTGTCTAATGCACAATAAAGCACATATGTAGTGCACCCATTGGCCTAATAAATACCATCATAATGATAGACTTGTGAAATAACTTGCATCACAAAAGAGATCATTCACTACACAATTCAGGGCCAGCTGTTTAGTTGGTGTAAAACACTGTAATACGACTTGCCATGACTGAAGAACTGGCTTTGTAGAAGGCATGATGGGGCTGTAGGTTGTATAGGACAGGAACCTAAGGGTGAAAAGCAGAAAAATGGAGGGGAAGAAGGATTGAAAAAAAGAATTTGAAGGAGGAAGGAAAATGCCATTTTTTCCATAGAAAGAAGGGTGTCATTTGAGGAAAAGGAGCAACATGAAGAAAGGAACAACATTAAAAAGGATTCATACATATATTTGGAAGCAAGCTTACATCCGCAAATCTCCCCCAAAAGGCTTAAGTGATTCTGTATCTGTGTACTCTGAGTGAGCCAGAAAAAGAGGAAGCCTTGTTTTTGTCAGTGACTTGTAGTTAAAGGTTATAACAAACTCTGTAAAGACTAGCATATGCTATTGCACCGTCTTTAAGAAAAGTGACCTTTTCTCTTTCCAGTGGATATGCTAAATCCTCCCTCCATCTTCCTTTCTAAAGGAAACAAGGAGTGCAGTCTTGCAAAAGAAAATCAATGGCCAATTTAATCATCCTATAACAACTGGTATATCATCAACAACAACAAAAAATACAGAGAAGTGTTAGGATAGGTTTTGATAAAGTGTCATTCGGGGGAAAGCATGTCTATAGTTTATGAGGTTTAGATAACATTTGAAGCTATAATATATAATATATAAGCTATAGTATTATATATATTAAAAAGCCTTTTATGCATGAATATACAAAACATCTATCAAATATTGCATCCAAAAGTGGAGGAAAGTCTATTTTTACTGCACTGTGTAGTAAAACCTGGACTACGTTTCTAGAAATCCTTTAAGCCAAAGCACAACTTTCACTTGCATCCATACAAATGAGGTTTTTTGGGGAACTGTGGAGTTAGAAGCAGAGGTAGAAATAAAGAAAGAAATAGAAATAACTGTGGACAATATGGGACACAAACTTAGATCAGCTGGGAAAATTAGCTAGGAGAAAAAGTTAAATATTTTCATAGTTAGGGCTATTTTGTTACCCCTGCCTTCCATCTTAGTTGAAACCAAGAAGTGTGAAAATGTTATGTACACACTTTTCAACCTTCATGTAAGCTCTCGGTTCAGGGACTGTTTGAATATGAGCTGAAAATCTAGGACACTTCGGACATTACACAGACCAGTGCACCTATCACTAATGACGATGCCTGTCTTCTGTGTCTCCATTCAAACCCTGAGAAACCTTTTTATTTCTTTCCCTTTGACCTACCACTCTTGAAGCCCTGTATTATGGATGTTCATGTCAGACAGATTCTCACAATTACCAGTATGCTATTCCATGTGTAATCTCATTGTAGGCAATGGTCCCACTGAAGCTAGTAGGCCCATTTCTATTAATGTGCTAATGAAGATGACTTAGGATGGCAGAACCTGACCTTTGAGGGCATCAGCAAACTCTCTTGGAGAGATTTTTTTTTTTTTTTGGCTAAATACCAGGAATCAGAGCCTGGAAGCTTTGTGCAAACCTGGGTATCCTGTTTAGAGGTACCAAGTATTATCACTAAGCCATTAAACAGAGTTCTGAGTGGAAAGGGTACATGTTACACTTAAGACCATACAGATCAGTGGAAAGTTAAGTAATGTTAAAATTAGAACATGCTGCGAGTAGGAGCAAGTTAAAGGTAAATGCCGTATATTGCCTGCCCAGCTATGACTTGCTACTAGAAGGCTGGCAAGTGAGGGCATGGTAGGAGCTCTATCTTTGCTCTGGGGGGTGCCTGAAGGAAAATCAAATGTCAGCAGATTTTTCCAATAAGGATTAAGTGATAAAGACAGTTATAATGGGTTCATTTAGGTTTCTGGAAGTTTGACAATGTACCACCTCTTTCAAAATCAGGGCCTGGTGAGACAAGTTTGAATTCAAGTTGCTAATGTATATACTGAACTTTCTAATTATATTTCTTCAAATAAATGAACAAATCTGCATTCAAATTTTTCATGTTTTATCATGATTACTATTTCTGCTCTGTGCCATTCTGGGGGCTTTTATTTTTAACTTTTTATTATGAATTTTTTTTAAAAGAAATGAACAGTTATGCATTTTCCCCCTGCTAGATGCAACCCATTTGATGCTGCCAAACTCATCATAGCTATTGTTATTGTTATCAGTATTAGTAATAGAATCATTATAATTCTCATCACTGAAAGCTAGTTCATTATCGGATAAGACAAAATTTCCTCACATAGATTTTGAGGTATTTGATTTTCCTTATTTATATTCTCAGGAGGCATTTCATTCTCACTTGCTGGAGATGAAAATACTTCTTCCATAAGCAAATTGCCATTCTACTCATTACGCTCTTTGATTATTAATTTTTTTTCTTTCTCCTTTGCAGCACAGCCAGGCAGATAGATATGCTGCTTATAACAGGTTTTGTGAAACCAAATGGATTTCTTTCAAAGGACAAATGCCAAAGGCTAAATTGAGATTATATGCACTTGATACAACTCTTGTTGAAGTCAATGAGGTTGACACTAGTAAGATCTGAATCACACACCTTGAGCCACTGGGCAGAGGCAGACTCCTTGGGGAGAAAGCCTGAAGAATAATTCAATGTGATGCTGTTAACTTGAATTAGTGCTTCTGCTCTGAAAGGAAATACAGGCTGATCCTTTTCTACAACAACAGAAGTTCAGACTGGGTGATGCCTACATCTTCTTTTCTCCCATATGCTCACCCATATGACCAAGTCACTACCTAGCCCAACATTAGTGAACTATTGAACATTTCAGGAGACATGTGATTAATCTTTTTATTATTTTCTAAATGGTACCCATATACCGTTTTCACCATGAAAATCAGACAGTGAGAGAGAGGGTAGACACATGAAGTCCCAAGTTTGTATTCACGACTGGTATCTTTATATTATGGGCTTAACTAAAACTCTGTAGGCAGACCTTCCTGATTTCATAGAGACATTAGAGATTGTAAATGTTGGACCCCCCTCTCTCAAAGTATTCATTTTAGCTTCAGAGATGGATAAATATTCAGGTTTATTTTCCTTTCAAGTGAAGTTCAAATTCTGCAACCTTATTCACGTTCTAAATTTTATGCATGTGACCCATTCCATAATTTCAATGGCAATGACATGTATAGGGGTTAAAAATATTTGCATGCCCTGACAGGATTAAAAGCTTTGTTAGCTCAGTTTATGCACTCCTTGTTTTGGTTTAGACTTTCCATTGTTGTGAAATTTCCTTAACCATATAAAAAGGTAAAATTTTCTTCAAAAACTGCTTGTCTTGTGCAAAAAAAAATAAAAATTCTGCTCTAGCCATGCATGGTATTGCTGGTATTAGCATTTGTCTCCAGAAGAAACTTCTCATGACAAGAGGCAATTCAGTGAGTAAACTATTGCATGTTAAGAATGCAAGATGTTTCAGAAGAGATTTTGAAGATACCAGAACATACACACGCACAAATCTGTACATCTCCCCTGCTGGTTTTCATTCACAAAGAAACCATCCTGATTAAATGATATGGAAAACTACCTGATGTGCAAGGATAAGTGGGCTTTTTCAATACTCTTCCCTTTATTTAATGGTCTTCATGCATTCATAACATCAAGGAGTCACATTACTGAAAATTAGTTTCAGTAATGTTCTTCTAACATTATTGCACAGCTATTTGTTGCCAAGTGCAAAGGAAGTTAATTGGTCGACTTGCTTCCTACATACCACAGTTGCTGTTCTAGTTTTCTTGCCCTGTATAGCATGAGATGATTCATGTGTGATTATAAATTATACTGCAGAACCAAGATAGCCTGAATGCATTGGAACACGGGGCTTCTCAAAACATGGAGTCTGGAATTTTGAAAGGCAATGGAGAATTTTAATGCCTGACCTCCTCTTCCCCCTTAGGCAGCTTTCACCCCTAATATACGAAACAGTCTTAGGACATGATACCCACTACATCTATATGTGCCAATAGCATGTAGCAATCAACTCTGGTGCAGCTCTTGACCACAGCACATTGAGCCAGGGTGGAGCAGCCCTGGCTGGCAGGGGGCTCAGGGGTCAACCCATGAGTCCAGAACTGCTTTGGCATGGTTCAACATGCTGCAGAGGGGCTGGCTGGTGCATAAGGATGCTACAGTGTGGGGCTAGGCAGCAGGCAGCCCCCACACTGTGGCTTCCTTGTGCTCCAGCCAGCCCCAGTCACTATCTACACGTGCATTTTGGCACACATAACTACTCCGCTGTAGGATAGTACTTGTCCTGGACAGTACTATCCTACATCATAATTACTTTACTGCACCCTAATACGGGTGCACATATAGATGGAAACACTTTACTGTGGAGCTAATTAGTCAGCTCTACAGTAAGGCACACATGTAGATTCACCCACTGCTATACAACTTAATATCTATTTAACACATGTCTATAGACCTCGTTTTCAAAACACCATGCAAATGTTATTTAATCATTCCACTTGAACTGGTTCAGGAGCAGAAACTCAGAGTGGAACATTTTCTAAAGTTCTGAATATAATTTCTTCTACTCTTATGTCTTCCCTTCAGAAAATCAAAGTAATTAGTTTGATGCATCTAGACACATAAGACACCACTTTCATTTAAAAATATATATATGAGAGTATCTAGCAGTGCACTGCAACAGAAATACCAATGTTGTAAATAAATATGTCAAAGAAGAGAATGGTTAATATTCACCAGCGGCATGAAGGATCACAACACCATTAGAAACAAAGCCTGATGTGTCACTTGAACACAAAGTAATAATGAATATCAAGGAACTGTAATATTTGTAAAGGGCTATTGCACACAACATTCATTTAACAATGCCACCACCGAATGTGAAGCTTGTTGTGTCTTAAACAAAAAGTTTAAATTCAGTTTCATTTAATCAGAGTTTAGGCTTAAATTTGCTTCAACTTCCAGGTTTGAACAAAGCTAACATTGTAAGATTCACCATGACCTAAGCTGTCACAACTTTTATTCATCCAACCAATATGTATTCAACCAATATTTATTCTTCCCATCCATAAAAAAGCATAAGGAAAAAGTCATACACAAAAAAGCTTCCCGTCACTTGGTGAACCTTCACAAAACTATACAGCAAGTTAGGCCATTTATAGATGTGCTCAGCCTTTTCTAAATCATGTGAACTGATTTGCATCACAATTTGAATCAAATTTCAATTTGAATTAAGGGTTAATAGACAAGCATTGACTATCATGGCAGGGGTCACTGGCCATACACAGTCTATACCCCTGACAGCCCCTTAACAGAGTTTGGAAGTAATTAGTAGGTGATAATAAGCCTGTGTAAGCACTGCTATATTGCTGAGGTTATCTAAAGTGCTGTTCCAGAAATTGTAATCAACCTGATACTTAGTAGGGTGAGGTTTTGTTGGCCCATTTGACTTTTTAAAGATGTTACTTTGTGCCTGATAGCTTCTATTGTTTTGCAAAAATCCAGTTGAGTTTCCCTAGTGGGGACTGATATTTGCAATGTTTATCTGCTTATCTAAGTTCCTAAGGACTGTTTTTTCCTAAAAGACACTCTGTATATACATGTTAATTACTGCAGCTGAAATTGCCCAATTCAGACTGCCCTAGTCTGCATTAATTTTAATTCTCATTCAATGAGGATTAGTTCATTCAGACTGGAACCAATTTTAATGCAGACTACAGACATCCACGTGTATATAGTTATGGCTATAGTCCAGATTAAACCTAGAAAATGTAACACCTATAAACACCCTTACTGGAACACCTATAAACACCCTTATGGGTTTGGCATGAAACAAATCACAATATACAAGTTCTTTATGTAACAGTGCTGACCTATCTCCAGGGAATTCTACATGCCAGATAAATGGCATTGGTTACACTGAAAGCATTAATAAGAGAGAAGCACATACAACGGACTATAAAGCAGAAAAAAAGCCCTTTCTTTTTCCTCCTACTCTCCTATTTATGTTTGTGGCTCCTTGCTTTGCTTTATGTTAAAGGGCAATGGAGTTGAATGCTGATAAGGTAAACCTAGCTAATCAACAAACAAGTACTACCTTGCATTAACATAGCACAGTGTCTTTTCATCACAAAAGATATCAAGGACTTGATGATATAGGAACTATTTCTTCACCCACCCTGGACTACAGCTATCTTTGTTTGGGCAACAATGCTTCAACCGGTCATGGTACTCTAAAGGTGGAACAGTACATTGCACTGCAACTGTGAGGTAAAAATAGGTAAATAGTCATATTATCATGAGAAATGTCATAACTATACTTGGAAAGGACCTTAGCTTTATACCTCATTCCAAAAGCAGAACCATCAGATGAAGAATACCACGGCACAAGTTGGTGCATTTGTTCAGTGCCATTTTGCTGAACTACTAGCATATATATGGGGTGCGGGGAGGTATTTTTGTTCGTCTGTTTTTTGCAGCACTCAAGTTTCCTGAGATCTTCCACCAGCTTTTATTGAGGCCCAAGTTCCCTTCACTTGTGAGGTATACTAAAGTCAGCAACATCCATTGCAGAGTTTTTCTTTCATAAACATCCTGATCAAATACTTCAATTTGATACCATATAATATCTACATTTCTGCTGACCAGCATGTGAAATATAGTTATTTATAATAATGAAAAAGGAGTAAAATAATTCTTTTTTAAATGCATGCAATGATTTGTAGACTAACTAAACAGTTAATTTCCTTTTTGTTTAATTTTAGCAATCCAAAACACATTAAAGTTTTGGTGTCAACAGAATAGAAAGGACCCTTACCTATGTATTATCACAGAACAGAATAGAGAAGATGAAATATGCCTTATGCAGTAAAGAATAAAATATCCACACATAATGCAAGGGCTCTGAAATTACTCCATGTAAAAGATTCTATAGCTGATACCATTTCACTAGAAAAAACAAGTTATATTTAAAGCCGCTTTTTTCTCTTTCTTCTCTTTGTAAAAATGTCAGTGTGGATTTAACAGAAAATATTTACAGGGGGTTTAGCTGTCTAATTGTTATTCCTCTTGCTGTCACCACATGAAAGGTTTTTGAGTTATATATTTGTGCAAAGGAACAATTCTTAAAAAAAAACAGATGGCTGCTTTGTTAGTTTTATTGAACACACCATAGGGAACACTAACAGTACACATAAAATAAAAACCCTAAATTAGACACCAAAGATTTTGTTCTTATGTGTTCAAACTATATGTATCATGGAAATGGCTGTATTAACTATTTGGGAGAAGAGGGGAGAAAAATATTGCAGCTTAATGAAGACAAATAGGATGAGAAGCACTAAATCTTGTATCACACAAGTTCGGCTTGGCTGTCCATTTACAATGTGCAAAAGCATCTGATGTACTCTGTACTGGCTGGTTGACTGACTGTCAAAATTTATAGCTAAAGACTGACAAAGACACACACAGGTTTGGCAGCTAAAGCCATTTTTAAAATAATGGTCAAGATTCTTACTTTTAAAACCACACATGCGTAGCTGCTAAGTGATAGGCATGGAACCTAATACACACCTAGATAAGAACCT
This sequence comes from Gavialis gangeticus, assembly GCF_001723915.1. Lineage (NCBI taxonomy): Eukaryota > Metazoa > Chordata > Crocodylia > Gavialidae > Gavialis > Gavialis gangeticus. The sequence continues at coordinate 22,094,885 of NW_017728995.1, read as the reverse complement.
AAATAGACCCTAATAAGAGCTTATATAAGAACAAAAACAGAAGGAAAACAGAACTGTATTAAAGAGCAGTGTTTCTCAATCTGTGGGTTGCAAGAATATATTAAAGGGTCTTGAGCAAACTTTAAAAATTAATGAATAAACTTTAAAAATGGATTCTCCTTTAAAGGAGAAAAGCATGGGAACGCATGGCTTTTCCCTTGCAGGCTGATAGAATTCCAGCCTGCAAGAGGCTGCTTGAGCCCTAGCTTGACCCACCCCCCTGCCCACTCCACACACTGTGGGGGGGGGGCGGGGCTGGTGGCAGGACGTGAGTGGGTTGGGACTGAGGTGCACTGGGTTGGGACTGGCCATCGATGTTTACAAATGGGTCCTTATACAAAAAAGGTTGAAAAGAGCAAAGGCAGAAAGCAATGTCACTATTAATTATGTACTTCTGTTCTGATGTAGCACTACTAAAGTCAATAGGTGTTTTTCCCATTGATTTCAGTGACAAGTTTGGCATCTATATATATATCTATATAGATAAAGGAAGGAAGTGTATTTCAAGAGACAGAATACTATACTGGGGCTACAGAGGCCTGGCCTCTACTTCTGATTCTGTTGGGAGCCTAGGGATAACCTTTGGCATGTCAATTTGCCACTCTGTAAAAGGGAATAATATTATTTACACTGATGCGACAAGCTCAGAAAATCCACCTGGCATCTGACACCCCCTAGTGTTCAGACCTGCCTGCCCAACCTCCCCAACTTCCCCTTGCCTCCTGTCTCTGGTTTCCCATGACTTGATTTTAGGGTCTTTCAAGTGGGGAGTCTGCCTCCAGAGGCTGGGAAAGACTCTTCTTGAGTGCCTTTCCTTGGTGTACAGTCCCCTGGTTCCTAAACAAACATTAGCACAAGCAGAATGGAAACATAAGCAAACTGCTTCCATAAAAGTTGTTCCCCACGCTGAGTCAATACCCTACTGCAAGCTATGCTTCTTGCATAGCTGTCTCATGGGTAGCTTGGGTGTCTATGGGCCTGTTGCAGCTAGCTGCCTCAGGAGCTCCTCTCCCTCCAGCATGCAGAACCAGACTGCCCACTCTGGCTCAGGCCCTGGATTTATATGCCATGAAGCCCCGCCTTCTTCCTGTCATCTGACTTCCAGCCACACACAGCAATTTCTGTTTTACTTAAGGGCCAACCTGTGCTCCTTAGCTGCAGCCCTACACTGCCAGCTTAGTACTTTCTTAAGGTAAGAGGACCTCTGGTTCCCTGTTACAGCTGGGTTATCAAGCCTGGCGAAATGTGTAATGTAGTCGAGGTTCAAGAGCTAATTAGGATTTTGGGTTTTTTTGCCTGCATCAAAAGACCAGCACATGCTTCTGGGAAAGTTTCACTGTGCAATTAACAATAGTAATTCTTAAATGTCGTCAATCTACTGGATACAAAAATCATGTCTATATTTAATAGACATTGGATTTATGACACATTATATAACCTGCTTAACATCTGACTCCCCAGGTAAACCCCCCACTTTTTACCAGCTATTCTCATGCCCTGCCCCACCACCATCCTGTCTCCTATCCTTTGACTACAGCTATATTCGTTCTCTCTTTCTGCCCCCCACAACATTTCTCTCACCTATTGACCACCTCAATTTACATTTTAACTAACTGGCTTCCTTGCATACATACTGGCCTCTGGCTGCTTTACCACTCCATCCAAGAAGAGCACAGACCATCTGCAGATGCTTCCTCAGCCTGAGGAAGGGCATTTGTGCCCAAAAACTTGCTAAGAAGAATTTTTCCAACTATTTGAGTTGGTCTAATTAAAGATATTGGATTTACCCAAAGAACATTGCCTGAAGGTTACATAATTCATTCTGTATTATCAATATGCTTAAAACTACTACATTCACTTTATATATAACATGATTGTCAGTAATCTTTGTCAATATGGATCTCGTGGAAAAAAGTGAACTTGGGATTTGAATGAGACTAGGATATACTGGCTTGGTCAACCACACTCAGGAAAGATATTCCATACATACAAATGCTAGGGAGAAAGGTAACGAAACATAGACAAACAAGGCATTGAGACAGGCAGAGTGAAAAACGTAATAGACTAGGAGTAATTTTTTTTAAAGTCAAGCAAAGCAGAAGGGTAAGATCCATTGATTCTGAATGGAAGGCATCTTTGCAAATGGGACTCAGCTTTGCATGTCACTTAGGGCCAGATGTCAAAGGAGCTCATTGACTTAGCTGATTTCAGTGGGAGTTAGATACCAAAGTATCTTTGAGGAGAGGGGTCTTAGGCATTTCTGAAACATGTTCCCTATGTCAGACAGTTAAGAGGGGAAGAATTATGTACATGTTCTGGTGGTGGCTGCTACTCTGCTATTATATAATACTTTCCCTACAATTTTAAATTATGCTTGTGACAAACCCCTGGGGTGTTAAAGGAGCACTTCCAGAGATATACCGTTAATTTGTGTAAGCATATTGGTTCCCTGCTCTGCTAAATAGGCATGCCCAGGCTATCAATTTGCCCAGAAATCATGATTTACCACAGGCACTTTGGTAAAGTAACAGAAAAACAAAAGCACTCATTGCAAGGAAGAACAAGTCGTATAAAAAAAATGCAAAAAGTGACCATGTGCTTTGAAAACAGAGTATTGCAAAACAAAAATGACAAAATCCTTACCTACCATCCAGACTAACACAGGGATGGGAAAGTCCAGCCCAGGGGCCAGATTGTACCCATGGAGACTCCACTTTCCAGCAGCTCCTGTCCGTGTCACTGCAGACAATTTTCCAAAGATCCCAGCAGTGGCTGTGGAGATCCCAGCAATGGCAGGGCTGTGACAATGTGTCGCCAGGGCTTCCATGGAGACCAGCCCTAGCAACACTGGCAGGGTGTGCTGTTGCATGGGGACTGCTCCGGGGCTGGGATCTTGCAGTGGTGACTGTGGTCTGGAGCCAGGGCAGAGCCATGATCCACTAACCACATGCCCTGGGTAGGGGCATGCAGACAGTGGATTGGTGCTCTGCCCTGGCTCTTGACCATGCTGTCACCACTGCAGGATCCCAGACCCAGCTGCAGAACAGCTCCCAGCCTAGCCTCACACCCTGCCAGCACTGCTGGGGCCGGTCTCCATGGAAACCCTGGTCCTGGGCTGTTAAGGTGCTGCTGCTGCTGAGGTCTCCATGGAAACTGGCTGTTATGACATGGGCAGGAGCTGCTGGGAAATGGAGTCCAGCTGCTGGTGCGATCCACCATTTTGCTCACCCCTGATCTAACACTTAGCCCTCTGTTAAAAATCTCACTGGATCAGCCTCTCCTCAGTCACAGCTGGATCCCTCAGCCAGGGACCTTGCCTCATGGGAAGCCCCTCTCTCACCACCCCTAACAGTCACCGCCTCCAGAACACTGCACACAGACTCCCTCGCCATTCCTCACCTACACCAAGGGAACTAGAGAATCCTGTAAAGTGTTTCTTTCTCTGGATCCATGACAATTTTGGATTGTTCTTCCCTGACATCAAAGCCTCTTGGCCTGTGCACAACATGCTGAGGTTTCCTATAGTCCTTTTGGCCATATCAGCTTTCAAAAGGACTAAAAACAGCTTGGCTTTTTTTCTGTTTAATAGCTGTACTCACCTAAAAATACTTGAATTTCCTAATTACCAGTTTGTCAAATCTGTTGTCACTATATTCCATAGATGTCCAGATGTGAAATAACTATGGAATCATTTTGCTTTCTTTTAATTAAAATGAGGAGAACGTGCTTCTGCATTTCAAAATATTGCTATCGTGAAGATCAAAACAATGCAAGTCTTATTGAACAGATACAGACTTTTACTAATAAAATGTGATGCATGGCATTTGAGATTCAGAGAGAAAGTTGCTAAAATAATGCAGTAGCAGGACCACAAAAACATTTCAAGCATTGACCAAGAGTGTCCTATGTGGAAACACAAATACAGAAGAAAAATGAATAATGGAATAACAGTAAAGTTCAACAAAAGGACATTAAATGTGTTATTTGACCTGAAGTCAGTGGAGTTACATCAGAGAAGAATCTGACTCAGTTACTGAAGTATCAGCATAACACTTCAGTTGAGCAGCAATCATGGAAGGCATCATTAGAATAGTGTAAAGTCAGAATGTCTTTGAATTTAGGTAGGAACTACTGCAGGAATGTAACAAACTCCCGGGTAGAAAGCTGTGCCTCAGAAGTTATGAAGGATAGAAAACCCTGACAGAAATATGACTGCAATAAACAAATGATTGACTTGACCTCCTCATCACTTAGCTTTCAGTTGTCCACCTTAAGGATAATTTTGTTACCCATAAGCAATTTTATAGTTATGCAGAATGAGGTAAAACAGATTAGCTAAATCTCATGTCAGAGATTTCAGAAAAGAACCTCCATCTTTTCTCTCAATATGGCTAAGCTTGATAGGCATGCTGTATTCCCTTTTTCCTTCCTGTTGACATACTAGAAGGTGGCTATTGGTAAAATTAATGTCCTTAACTAATTTGGTCTTTGGAGTATTCCTAGAATTCAGGAAGTAGCAGGAAAATAGCCATTCACATGCAAGGATCTGAGCTGGCAGGTGAAAATGGTGGCATTTGTGATCCAGGATTATTCTGTTGCCATATTTATAAATTGCTTGTAATTTCCCACAAACAATTACCTAGTTGTTGTTTTTTTTTATAATTAAAATCCTTTGCTTGGAAGGAATTGTTAGTGTTGCAAGTATGCCTCCCCAAGCGGAGGGACCATGGTCAAAATGAGTTATCAGATCAGATGTAGCACAATACCTTTAATGAGAACACACAATTGAGAGCTGGTCTATGTTGCAGGTTATAGTATATAATGAGTCCAGCAAGAAACTTACCATCTACTGGGAGGTCCAGCAGGGATATACTGGTTAAGTCCATTCTGTTCAACTGCTTCAAAACTAGTTCTATATACACACAAATATTAATCGTGGTCATCCAATAGCAGAATTCATTTAGCAAGACTGTAGCAGTATAGAACAACTACTCCTAATTAGCAAAAGCAATAACTAGACAAGCCTTCCAGGGCACACTGGTAATTTTGCATTGGTTACCTTTCCAACGGTGTCTGACTCTGGTGCTAAAGTAGCATCTATTGGATGCAGCCTGCTCAGAGCCTTTTTGTCATTCTGATACTTGGATGCTGATGCTGCAAGTCAGAACTGATATGCACTGGACAATGCTGGATAGGAAATAGTGGATAGCATTTGACCTCCAAAATGCTTGACATGGGCCAAAGATTTCTTTCTCCCCTACCTTCCTGACAGCAAAGAAAAAATACAGTTCTGTAAACTCTTAAATTGAAATGATTGAGAACTTATGGGCTCCTTTTCAGTGAATACTTTTGTAATGGATATCTAGATTACAGAGGGGTACATGACAGAGTAGTTACCATATGTCATTATAGCTCCAAAGACTGTCCAGCCATATATGGGTATCTGGTTATTCAGGCTGGGGAGTCAAAGGCTGCCAGGTGTGATACTAGCCACAGTCCTCCCTTTTCGGCTGTCAGCTACAAAACCTGGGTGCCTCAACCACACTTGACCCAATCTGTTGCTATGCTCTCAGGGACCATTAGCTAAATTAAAGAAAAATCTCTTATATTTTATATGCAAGCATGGAAAAGATCACCTTATACATACACACATAACTGAATTCTATCTAACTTAGAAAAACCTGAAAATTTAAAGCTAAACTAAATTACCAAAGAAAATATTCTTGTTTTGCCTTTAGTTGTGGCTGTCATGAATGTATTAACTTTTCTAACAAGGTTCTTTGGGTAAATGTGATAGCTTTTACTGGACCAACTAAGTAGCTGGAAAAAATGTTCTTTGCAAACTTTCGGGCACAAACATCCTTCTTGTGGTATAGGGAGAGTCTGCTGTTTTGTGTTCTCCTGGATGGAATAGAAGCCAATATTCGAAATGCAGGTCTGTGGAAATGCAAATGAGTGGCATTGAGGATCAGAGGCCATGGGAGACAATAGGTGTGAGAGAGGTAGGTGGTTTCATAGTTTCATAGTTTCTAGGGTCGGAAGGGACCTGAGCAGATCATCTAGTCCGACCCCCTGCCATGGCAGGAAGAGCACTGGGGTCAAACGACCC
>NW_017728995.1:22076950-22083737 GCF_001723915.1 Gavialis gangeticus | reverse complement strand
GCGCCCAGAACTGGACGCAGTACTCCAACTGCGGCCTGACCAGTGCCGCATAGAGGGGGAGGATCACCTCCTTGGACCTGCTCGAGATGCATCTGTGGATGCACGACAAGGTGCAGTTGGCCTTCCTAGCCGCCTCCCCAAACATCCTTCTTGTGGTATAGGGAGAGTCTGCTGTTTTGTGTTCTCCTGGATGGAATAGAAGCCAATATTCAAAATGCAGGTCTGTGGAAATGCAAATGAGTGGCATTGAGGATCAGAGGCCATGGGAGACAATAGGTGTGAGAGAGGTAGGTGGTGGGGGGAGAAGTGGGAATGTGGACCTGATGATAGAATATAGCAGGTAAAAGAGGTTACCTGGTGTTATCAGATGTCAGACAAGTTATAATGTGCCATAAATCCAATGTCTATATTTAGTCCATGATTTTTTGTACTCAGTAGATTTATGAAGTGAAGTTTGTAGGCTCATCTACAAAAGGTGTTTGGTAAATTCTTTTTGAGGGCCAGAACTGAATGATTGGAGAATGAGTGGTTGTCTTGTGAGAAGTGTGCACCCACAGGTAATTGGGTATTTTTGTTTTTGGTAGATTATCAATATGCATTCATTCTGGTACGTAGCTGGCTTTTGGTTTCGCCTACATATTTTCCATCAGGGCATCTAGTGCACTGGAAGAGATATATTACATTTCTGGAGGCACACATGTAGGATCCAGGAATGGTGATGTTTCTGTTGTGCAGTGTAGTTATTGTGGGAGAAATTGAGATGTGTTGGTAGGTTTTACATTTCTTGTCCCAGCCTGGTCTGGATCCAAGTGCTGTGTTTTGGGCCATAGGAAGTTTGCTTCTGCTAATGAGATTGCTGTGGTTCAGTGTTTGTTTAAAAGTCAGGATGGATGGTTCTGGGAAGATTCATAGATTCACAGAAGCTTAGGGCTGGAAGGGACCTCGTGAGATCATCGGTCCAAGTATAGCATGGGTTTAATGGTGCAGTTCTTGAGGAATTCTTGTTCCAGGTGGCACATGAAAAGGTTGGCATATTGTGGGGCCAGCCTTGTGCCCATAGCTGTGCCAATAGTCTGGAGGAAGTGTTGATTGTTGAAACTGAAGATGTGAAGTGTGAGGATGAAGTGTGTAAGTTCAGTAACATCTTGAGGTCTGTACTCTGTGTTGTAATCTTGCTTGTGTAGATATGTAAGGCAGGCTTGGATGTCATCCTGGTGTGGGATGTTGGTATATAAGCTGTTAACATCCATGGTGGCTAGGAGGGTATTGCTTGGAAGGTGGTCTATGTTTTTAAGTTTTCATAAAAAGTTTGTTGTGTCTTGGACAAAACTTGCTCTTTGGGTGACAAGAGCTTTTAGGATGGATTTGATGAAACCTGATGTTTCCTCAGTTAGGGTTCCATGGTTGGATATGATAGGTCTACTTGGGTTCTTTCGTTGGTTGATCTTAGGGAGCATGTAAAAAGTCCCTTGGTTGGGTAGTGGGATCAAGTGCGGATGTGCAGATCAAGTTCTGAAGTTTTTCTTTAGTTCTGATGGAAATGATTTGATGGTGGTTTTAAGTTTTAAGGTGAAAAGGGGAGCTGGATCTTCCTCTAGTTATTCATAGTAGGCAGGGTCAGAGAGTTGTTTGTTGACTTCTTTCATGTAGTCTTCATGCTTAAGGATAACTATAGTTCCTCCTTTATCTGCTTGTTTTATTACTATTTGGTGTTGGATATTAGGATTCTATGGCCCTTCTCTCTAGTAGACAGTGGTTGTTATGGTGGTGGGTTTTTTTTGATTATTGAATTGTTCATTCTTTCCCTGAAGCAGTCAATATAGCAGTCAAAGTTTGAATTTTGTCCACTGTGAGGTGTCCAATCTGATTTTGTTTTTGTTTTTGGAGGGTTGATCTTGTCCTCAATATTGTCAAGGGATGAAGTATTGTTGGAAGTGGATTAATTTTGGCTGTGGAAATATTCCTTGAGACACAGGTGTTTGAAAATTTTTTCTAGTTCTCCACATCGTAGTAAATTAGTAGGATATGTTTCCAGATAGAAAGTAAGGCCTTTAGAGAGAACAGACTTTTCAGCTTGATGTGTGTGCATGAAGAAATTGATATTTAAAGGCTGATTGGTTCTTTGCATTTCATCAGGTATGAGGCTGGGATGTTTTAAGGTATTGGTATTGTTTCTCTGATGGTTCTTTTGTGGCTGGAAAAGTTGTTCCTGCAGTAATTGGTTCCATTTCTTCGTTTTATGCTGGATGGATATTGTAAAAAATCTTTGGTAGTCTCTTTGTATACATTGTATAATGTTTGGGAAGATATTGGGATTTGTCTTTTTTAAGTTGGTGTAGCATAGGTTGATTTCTTTCTTGAGCTGAGCTCTTTTGGAGTAGGTTATGTGAAGGAGATGATTTCTAAGGTTTTTTTCCAAAGTTCTCCTGCTTGTTAACTCATCTGTGTTGTTAATTGCTCTAAAGAGACATATTGTTGTAAGTGCAGAAAAGCAAATATCTGAAATAAAAAATAACTCTAAAACTTTTGTTTGTAATGTTATGTTATCAGCTTGCATGAAATTTACTTATAAATGTACTAAATACATTCTTTAAAAGTAAGTAAATATATACTATTAAGCTAAAAAAAGTGCAGATGTTTTTCCTTGTGAATATTGTGACATGGGGGGGAAAAAACCTTAGGGACCTTTGAACTAGTATATTTCTATGTTTTATGTTACCGCCTAAAGAACAATCACAGACCAAAGAAATGAGAAATTTTAAAGGCTATTGAACACTGGGAATATGAAATCAGCACCAAGTTATTTAGCACAGGTGTTAGAATGATACATGGGGGAAATTCACAGAGTTCAAAAACTCTCAAGCTCATACTTGTAATTGTTTCATGTGGTTTGGTGGTCTAGTATTGAATGCAAGAGGCTGAAATTTAAAATGTTGAAAAGTGTGCCACTTGGAGTCTCTTTCCTCTCCATAGACTCTCACATTTTAAGTGCAACTTGGGGGGGGGTTTCTTTCACCCACTTACACCAAGTTTCACAAATTCAGTCTTTTGGCCTCTAATTAATATGAAAATTCATACAAAGATTTCAAAGACTCAAATCCTGGACACTTCTGAGCATTCATTGTCAGCTTCTATTGATTTTATTGACTGATGAGTGTGCTCAGCAGTTCTCAGAATACAGTTATAAGCTTGGATTTTCTACAAAACAGAAACAGGCCCAGCCTCTAAAGTCTTGGAGATTTGCTTTAGTTTTGAGTGTATCTTAAATATACAGAGGCTATAAACTTCTCAGAGGCCATAATCCATCCCAAGACATACTTACCTTTATGCATCATTAAGGACTTTCCTACAAAGGACTTCCCTACAAGCATGCATTTGGGATTATCTGTGGGCTTAAAATTACTATTACTTTATTATTATTCAGTGCTTTGATGGATCTGGGCTTAGATTAGAATTTTAATTAACACATTCCTAAGAACTTCCATTGTCATCAAGTCATGGATATGATGGAGGATATTAGGGAGGTAATGAACAACTAGATAAAACTCTAGATATATCTGTTTCAGTGCTTTCCCTCTAAAGCATCTACTCTTGCCATTGATGGAGACAAGATACTGGGGTAGATGGACCATTGATCTGACCAAGCATGGCAATTCTTATGTTCTTATGCAAAGAAGCAACACTTGTTAGAGAAGGTCTGGTCCCACTTCCATCAGTTGGCACATCAGTAAAATGAAATCTGGATAGTAAAACAGATGTAAAGATGGGGGAATTAATTGAACTGGTGATAAAACCCAAGGATGCATGAAACATGGGAATACAAAGCTGGAAAGGACCAATTTGTTCATCTACAATCTCTTACTATTTCAGGTCACCATGTAGTGGTTACATAGTGAAAGGCCAGCAAGTACATGCACTCTACACTGCCCCTACCTCCCTTGCACACTATTATCCAGAAAGCTCCCTATAACATATCAAAACTAAGGATCTTTAGTACAAGAAAACCAAGGCCTCAACAACTACCATGTACTACTGGATGAGGGCTCCTAAAGGGTTTCTCCAATTTAGTCTGAAGTCACTGGAATTACACTAGCTTTAAACCAGTGTAATTGAGAGAAAAAGGTGGTTCCTAAGTCTATTTCTTTTCTCATGTTGTTTAAGCTTCTTTCTCCTGAGGGCAAAAAGTGTAATATTTTTTTTTCTCTCTGACCTTGTCTTGTCTACAGATGAATCAATGAATCAAGTTATGTGTGGTATAGCATGAATAAATAATTTACGATTGGCCTGATCAAATATGATATAATACTTAGCTTCTTGACTATTACTGCACATAAAGATTTATCCAAAGTATAATACCATTGGTAAGGAAATAATTCTTTGCTTTCTCCTGGCGTTCTTTTGAAGTAGATGTATAATCCCCCTTCTACTGGAAATATTATATCTAGTAGAACTTTCTCTTCCACCAACATTTTAACAAGGATGGTCCAATAGCTCAGGACTCAAGAGACTGGAGTTCAGTTCCTACTTTGCCTCTGGCTTTCTGTGCAATGCTGGGCAAACACCTTAATATCCCTGTGTTAGTTCCCCCATCTATGAGAGTGAAAGATAGTACTCCCCAATGGCTGGTGAAGAAGGTACTGTAAAGACAACTACATAAAAGACGATGAAGTGCTCTGCTACTGTAGCAATGGGAGATGTATAATTACCTTAGAGAGAAATTGGCAAAGTCATTTTCCATTAAATTTACTTAATTATAGAATACATCTGTTCTGTGTTTCCCTACATCATACAGCCTATTCAGCAGTGAGTCTTAATGGAATCAGAGTGCAAGAATCACCTACCATGAACAAGGTCTTTCTAAAAAAATTCTTTAAAAAAACCTTACATGTTATCAGCAATTTATGCCCTTTCTTGCAATTGCCATTGGAGACACATTTGCCTTGATTTTTAATGTCTTTTGGGAAATGTTTCCCCAGGCAGAATTGTGTGCAATTCCCTGAAGTGTTGCACAGAATCTGGGAAATCTTCTGGGAGAGGAGTTGTGCACTTACTCTGTAAAGCAGAAGGCATGAAGAAGGGCATGTAATCAGAAAGTGCTGCATACCCAGCTTTTAGCCAGGCTTTTGACATGTTTCCCATGGCATTCTTATTAACAAGCTAACAAAATACCTGCAAAATGAAAATAATATGGATACATCATGCTCAACAGGTAACCCTCAATGGCTCAATATTTAGTTAGGTAGAGGTATCAAGTGGGGCTCCCCAGGGGTCTGCCCTGTGTTCAGTATTGCTCAACATCTTCATTCATGATTTGGATGATGGGATTGAGTGCATGGGTAGCAAATTTGTGAATGACATCAAGTTGGATGGAGTGGCAGACACTCTGGAGGGCAGGGTTAGGATTCCGAATGACCTGGATAGGCTGAGAAAGTGGTGTGCAATCAATCAGATGGGATTCAACAAGGACAAGTGCAAAGTCCTGCACTTGGGACAGAACAACAGGATGCACAAATCCAAACTGGGGAATGATTGGCTAGGCTGCAGTACTAGACAGAAGGACCTGGGGGTTACAGTAGACCATAAGCTGAGATGTGGAGGACCTTTCTGACTATGGCAGAGGTCAAGCATTGCAAAAGACTACCTAGAGAAGTTGTGGAGCCTCCATCCTTGGTAATTTTCAAGAGCAGGTTGGATAAGACACTTAGCTGGGATGGTCCAGTCAGGGACAATTCTACCTTGAGCAGAGGGCTGGACTTAATGACCTCATGAAGTGCCTTCCAGACCTACTTTCCAATAATCCTATGACCTCTTGCATAGTTTTGATCTGCATGACAGAGCACAGGTACTGAACGCATTAGTTCATGAATAAGGGTTACCATTTTTCCATACCAGAAAATCCTTTCAATTTAAAGATGAACTTCCATTTCTGATACTGCATCTGAGCTACTACTCAGAATATTGTAGACGCTGTGGCGATAGCTATTATTATGGCATTGCCGGAAGTTAACTGATCATTTCTGAAAAGGTGCAATATAGTCAGGAATGGAGGGACTCATTCAAAACTTTAGCAACTCCGAAGCCAAAGATCTTTTTAGGTTTAAAAAAGATTTGGTTAAGGATGTGCCCCCAACTCCTCTCCTTCTGAAAGAAGAGATGGGAAAAGGTGGGGAAAGTGGTCACAGTACATCCCCTGCAGACAGCTGAGCCACTCTCAAGAGATTTCTTCCTTATTACAATCCCTAACACCCCTAGCATCAGTTGATTTGGATTCTCATCCAGCTATCCTACCCTTGCCCTCAAAACTGCTGATTGTGTCAGATCCTGCCAGCATCTCTCTAATGAGCTGCCTATAAGTTTAAGCTTCTGATTTAACCCATTTTTTAAAAAAAATAAATCTCACTTTGAAGTTAAAAGGAAAACTGGACCTCAGGAAGTACATTTAAAGATAAACAAATGGTTTTTGGAAAGGGGCTTTTCTTGATGATTTCTCTATTAGGAAAGAAGGTGGAATAATTAGAATAAAGCACAGATCATATCAATAAGAAAAAAATACCACACTGTAGCAGGGCACTGGGGTGCCTGCTATTAGTAATAGTGGTGTGGGCTTAGCTGCCAATCTTCAGGGCAGCCCAGGTGAGGGTTACTAGGGCAACTGATTGGGTCAGCTGACTGCCAGGGGGCAGGGCTGGGCCTTTATAAACAGCCCAGGCCAAAGCCCAGTGGGTGGTTCACCTTTGGCAGCTTGAGGAGTAGGAGTTTGAGCTCTGCTGCTTGACTGCATGAGTGT
>NW_017728995.1:22070003-22071950 GCF_001723915.1 Gavialis gangeticus | reverse complement strand
GGTTTGGAAGGTGAGCCATGGTAGCATGGCATTTATGTTCTAGCCAGGGGGTTTATTTTGAGTTATAGCCAGTTGGCTGATGGCTTTATGTTCCTTGATTAGTTATTGTTATACTGGAGGACTGGGTGAGGCTGTAGGGGTGTGAGGAGGCCTCATGGGAGCTCCCCAGTAGTCTGGGGGTTCCTGGGTGCCCTGTATGGACACAGCAAGCAGTGCCTGGGAGGCATGGCTGTGGGGTGCCGGTGTGGTGCTGCGTGAGGGGTGTTAAGACCCCAGCCTGGGAGGGTGGTATTTTGCCCACTAGGGCATAGGACTCTGATAAGGGTCAGGGGGCCAGGCACGGCTACGGGCCACCTGAGCCCTGGGCGCAAGGAGCATGGGACAGGCCCAAGTGCGGGCAAGGGAAGTGTGAGTAAGGCCCAACGTGGGCGAGAACGTGAGAAGCTCAAGGCATTAGCCCCAAAGGAGGGGGGAAGCCTAGTAGGAAGACCCAGAGAGGGGCGAGGGCCAACATAAAAGCCCAGAGTAGGGTGAGCGCGGTTGGAGGCCCGTGGTGGGGTGAGCATGCGATTAAGAGCCGGAAGAAGGGCCATCTCACGAGTAGGAGCCCGGAGAGGGCAAGGCACACGGGATAGAGCCCGGAGAGGGCAGGGCGCATGGGACAGAGTCCGGAGAGGGTGCATACATATTAGGGAACTCAGGTGTGTATATAGGGTGCACAGAGACATAAGAATGTCCGGTACAGCTGCGAGGCTTGGGGGGTGCTACAGGGGAGGTAGGAGGCACGCATAGCCCATAAGGCTGGGGGAGCACCAGGTCACACCTTACAGTACAGGGGCCAATACGCACTTGGTACCGTGTCCAAGCAGACAGAAGGCAGCCTCCCATATAAATTTATATAACACCAAGACGTGGCGGGCGAGAACGAGGGTGCCAGACAGGCGACTTGGCACGGTAGGGGCGCCAGGAGGAATCGCGGCCCCTCCTGCGCCCCGCCCTGTGACACACACTATTGGCAGCAATTGAAAGCATATTCTTGTATCTATATAGTGATACTTTTAAAAGATCCACACACAAAAAAATACCCATGGAAATTAAACTTCTATCACATATTTCATACTATGTTATATGGGGTGCATCTACATGTGCAAATGCTCCAGGGTGGGTGTACTCTAGAGTAATTTACTCTAAAGTAAACCCACCCCTGGCAGGTGTCTACACATGCAGGAAAGGGGGAGCAGATTTGATGCTAATGGAAGAAGTCTGCTCCCACCCCTGTTGACCCTGTATCAGCTTCCTACAGCAGCCAGGAGGAGCTTTAGGCTCCCACTGGGTGCTAACCCAGGGGCTGACAGGGAGCACAGGGCCAGAAGACAGCTCTCTCCTGGTGGGGGATGGGAAGTTGCTCCCTGCCCCTGGGAGCTACTTCCTGCTGGGGTGGGCTCCACCACCAGAGGCCAGGTGGGAACAATGCCTCCCTACCCAGCAGCAGGGAGCTCCCTGCCCCAGCTCCCCGATCAGGAGCAGGGGGCTTAGAAAGAGCTGCAGGGGAGGGGCAGATCCCATCTCCCTGCCCCAATCTACCTGTGGGGCAGCTAGCAGCAAGCCCTCAGCTAGGTGGGGACAAGTAGTAAATTTGCTACTTGTATTTATAGTAGGGCTGTGTGAAGCTTCGGGTGGTGATTCAATTTAGGGGAGATTTGGCTCAATTTGGTGGCCAAATCTCTGAATCTTAATTGAATCGGGGAACCAATTTAAAAGTCTGAATCGATTCAAAGCTCTCCAAATCCTCGGAAGAGATTCGGAGAGCTTTGATGATTCACGCAGTCCCCAGTGGCTGCAGCAGGGAGCTGCAGATGACTCTGAGATGGTAAATACTAGGGGCAGGGGAAGGGACCATGGGGGGGCCCTGCCAGCCCCCAGTGCCCCTCCACACCCCAGCCCCCC
>NW_017728995.1:22068974-22069992 GCF_001723915.1 Gavialis gangeticus | reverse complement strand
GGGGGGGGGGGGGGGGCAAACCCCACTGCCCCCCTCTCCCCCATGCTGCATTGGGACTCTGCCATGAGCCCCCCAACCCCTCTTTTCCCCCACCTCCCTCCCCCCACAGGTGCCCTGCCTGGGCCAGCTCCACCCTTTTAAGACAAAACAAACAAACAAGAAAAGCCCCAGGACTCACTGCCCCTGTAGCAGCCTTGGGGCTTCAGGGGCTCGTGCAGAACTCCCCACATGGCATGGGGCAGTGGAGGGTAGCGAGGATTGCTCCCTGCCAACAGGAGCAGTGAGTCTGGGGCTTTTCTTGTTTGTTTCTTTTCTTAAAGGACAGAGCTGACCGGGGAGGGCACCCATGGAGGGGCTGGGGGAGCAAGGGGGAGAGTTGGGGGGGTTATGGCAGAGCCCCCCATGTAGCATGGGGCAGTGGTGGGCAGCAGGGATTGCCCCCCACCCAGCAGCACCCACTGAATCGGGGCTTATTTTTTTTAACACATGCCAGGAGCTGGGGTGGGCAGGGCATTGCCAAGCTGGGAGAGGAGGCAGGGGATGGGCCTGGACTGGCTGATTCAGCCCAATCAAATTGGGACAGTGATTCTAATCACCAAATCAAATCACTGCCCCCCAAATCAGCCAAATCTGAAGCAAATACTAGCTGCTTTGCATAGGCCTAATTTACAGGTAGAAAATTTACTCATGATTAGAGCAAATTACTGTGCGCTGCACATGTTGATGGTGATATTTCCTGTGCAGTAATTAGCTCTAAGCTCAAGTAAAGCATCTCGTGTAGATACATCCACTGAAAACCAAACGTCTGAAGATGGCTCATGAAGCGTCATCATAGATTTATAGGAAATTAGGCTGGGAAGAGACCTCAGGACGCCGTACAGTCCAACCTCCTGCTCAAGGCAGGACCATCTCCAACTAGATCATCCCAACCAAAACTTTGTCTAGCCAGGACTTAAAAACTTCCAGGGATGGAGATACCACCACCTGTCTGGGTAATCTGTTCAAGTGTTTTACTAGA
>NW_017728995.1:22054013-22063974 GCF_001723915.1 Gavialis gangeticus | reverse complement strand
AACTTCCAGGGATGGAGATACCACCACCTGTCTGGGTAATCTGTTCAAGTGTTTTACTAGATTCATAGATTGCTAGGGGCTGGAAGGGACCTTGTAGATCATCAGGTCCAGTCCCCCTGCACTAGGCAGGAAAAGATAACTGGGGGCAAGTGACCCCAGTGAGGTGACCATCCAGTCTCCTTTTGAAGATTTCCTCCGTAGGTGACTGCACCACCACTGGAGGAAGTTTATTCCACAGTCTGGACACCCCGACTGTGAAGCAGTTTTTCCTGGAATTGAGCTGGAAGCAGCCTTTGTATCCATTGCTCCTCATCTTCTCCAGGGTTGCCCTGGTGAATACCTGTTCACCGAGTTCCTGATGTACTCCCCTGATGTAGTGGTAAGCCACTACCAAGTCCCCTCTCAACCTTCTCTTTTGTAGGCTGGAGAGGCCCAAGTCCCTCAGTCAGAGAGAGTGCAGGACTTTGCACTTGTCCTTGTTGAACCTCATGAGATTTCTTTTGGCCCAATCCTCTTAAAAACCAAAGAAACAAAAAAACCCAACTCCTTAGGCTTGGTGAACCCCAGTTTGCCTCGAAGTTAGCAACAAGCCAAAAGGTGGGAGCTCTGGACCTCTGTTTGGGTTTACCAAACCTGTTTTCCCTAGAAGGCCTCATTGCTATGAGGTCCTAGGGATCCATCCACAGCCAACATCACTCTGCTGCTTCATCCCTCTGTAAACCCTCAGCTTACACCAGCTGAGTACCTGGTCCTTAATTGACTTGCAAAACAAATTCATCTTCAATTTTGAAAATCTACGGAAGTAGGTATGTGGCCAGTTTGAGGAAACGTATGATGTTAGTACCAGGCAAATTTATAATTGTTTTCTCAATCCAATGACAGAACATCAGTAAAATATATGATAGAATATTATATCAAATGTTTTGTGTATTAACATGTGATACGTTGAGAATTCGTGCATTGCCACTTCATGCTATATAAAAATCTGTCTTTTTATTTCAATTGTGTTTCCCCTTGCTATTTTATAATAATGCATAGTAATGAAGTTGTCATTTTACATATAGGATAATAAATTGCTTTGGTATGAAAATTATTACTCCCTCATGGGGTTCTGTCATGTTAAGAGAGCATGACTTGAGCACTTTATGAATGGCAGAGCCCACCTAGTTCTGCTTTCTTTAAGTGGTCTCTCCATTGGAATTTATAATGCCACCTGGTAACAATTACATATCTTGAGTCCCTATAGTCCTCTGTCTTCTTTGTGGATGCACATGGTGTCCTTCCACTTAAGCGAATACAGTTATACATGACATCTTTCACTTAAAAAATATTTGCTTGTTACCAGGGCAAGCCACAAATCAGAGTATGGCATGTCCATGAATACTGATTTTAAGCTTTATTTGCATTCAGAGGAAGGAAGCCAAAAGGATATATTTGATATATCAGACCACTGCAAGGACTTTGCACTGGGTATTGGGCATTCCTTAGTTCCTATGGTTTGATTCTGTTCTCTTACTTTTTGAACTCCATTCTCACTTAACCCTGATGTACTGATGTGACACACTGACACTTCACATCTATACACATAGCTGGAATTCAGATGCTTTAAGGTCTATGTTTTCATCTTTCCCAAGCAAATAGGAATCATAAAATGAAACTAGATGGTAATAGGTAATAGGTTTAAAACTAACAAAAGGGAGTTCTTTTTCACACAGTGTGTTATTAAAGCATGGAACTCATAGTGACAAGATGTTGTGGAAGCTGACAGCTGACAGATTAACCAGATTGAAAAAGGCATTGGAAAAATTCTTGGAAGAAAATTGCATCAATAACTGTTGAGTATGGAGTTAGGGGTACAGCATTTGAATCAGAACTTCCAAGATCTTGAGTGCTGGTACAGTAAAAGCTTTGTTGTCTGGCACCCATGGGGAATGGGGAGTGCCTGATAACAAAATATGCCGGTCACCTGAAAGGCCTGAACAAGTGTCTTTGCCTGTTTGGGCCACCACCTCTCCCGCTGCGTCACTGCCCCTCCTGTAGGCCCTGTGCACCCTGAGGGGCAGGGAGGTGGGCCCCATGCAGGCTACTATGCCCTGGGCCATGGGGGCTTGGCAGCACAGGCTGCTTTGCCCTGGACTGTGGGGGCTCGGTGAAACTGGAGGTGCCACGGTGGGCACTTCGGGTTTCACTTTTACCTTACAAGCTGGCATGCCAGTTAATAGAGCATGCTGGCTTGTAAGGTGCTGGATAACACAGCTTTTACTGTACTTGGAAATGGGAGAAGAACAGTGGAAAAAACCCTAGTCATACCCTGTCCACTTTCCCTTTCAGCATCTACTCTCTGACAGTGTGCAACTGTAACAAAGGCCTATCCCAGGGGTAACTATACCATCCCCTGGTGGCTACCCAGCCTTTTCTTTGTCTTCATATTTCGCAGGCTTGTTCCTCTCCACCTTGCCTACTGTGCCTTGTTGTTCTTAGACCTTTGGAAAGGAAAGCTCCCCCAGGGATACTTGATCCCATGTTGATGTTCCAGTGTCTCTACTTAGTGCCTTAAGGGCTTATAACGCAACGCCAACGACCCCTCACACCACACCCATGCCTTACAGATGTCACCATTCACTATCTAGCTCTATCCCTCTGCTCATACATGGGCACTTTCCCCATCTTGGCTACTTCTGGCTGCATCCCTGGGCCCCTGACACTGGTCCCACCTCTCCTGAGGCACTGGGCTGATTCCATCCTTCTCTGGGCTGGGGGAACCTGTTGGTCTCTGGCTGTGGCCTTCCTGGCCTTCAGTCCCTCCCCCTGGCCCCCAGCCCCTCTCCTAGATCAGTTGAGATCTCTGGGCTTCCTGGCTCTGGCAGTTTCCAGCTGTGGCCTGTCCTTGACCTTTGGCCCCTCCTGGGCCCTGGCTCCACTGCTAGGCCAGTTGAGACCTTCGAGTTCCTGGCTCTGCTTGCCCTTCATAGATTTCATAGACATTAAGGCTGGAATTGACCTTGTGAGATAATCGGGTCCAGCCCCCTGCCCAAGGGGCAGGAGGTCAGTTGGGGTCAGATAACCCCAGCAAGGTAAGCATCCAAGTATTTCCTGAGTATGTGCTTGCAACACTTTGCGTGGAGTCTATTCCAGGCTCTGGAGACTCAGACAATAAAGACATTTTTCCTTATGTCCAGTCTAAAATGGTCTTCCAGCAGTTTGTGACCATTAGACCTTGTCTTCCTTTGGGGTGCCCTGGTAAACAGACATTATCCCCATTCCTGATACACACCCCTTATACACTTATAGGCTGCTACCAAGTCACACCTGAGCCTTCGCTTCTCCTATGCCTCTCAGCCTCTTCCCATAAGGCCTGTTCTCTTGACCTCTAATCCTGCGCATAGTTCTCCTCTGAACTCTCTCAAGCTTCTCCATGTCCTTCCTAAAGTGTGGAGCCCAGAATTGGATGCAGTACTCCAGCTGTGGCCTCACCAAGGCTGAGTAAAGTGGGAGGATGACTTCCTGGGTCTTGCTTGCAATGTATCAGTAGATGCAAGCCAGAGTTTTATTTGTTTTGCTGGCTGTGGCATCACGTTGGTTGCTCATGTTCATCTTTTCGTCAATCATGACTCCCGGTCATGGTGCTAGAGAGCGTAGCACTGCCGAGCCTAAAAGTATGATGTGGGTAGTCCTCCCAAGGTGGAGCACCTTGTATTTCTCAGTGTTGAATATCATCAGGTTTTGATCCTCCCATCTTGCAAGCCTGTCTAAGTCAGCCTAAATTGCCAGCCTATCCTCTAGCATGACTGCACTTCTCCATAATTTGGTGTCATCTGCGAACTTAGCCAGTCCATTTCTGACACCTGAATCTAGATCTTTTACAAATATATTAAAGAGTAGTGGTCCAAGTACTGAGCCTTGGGGGATGCCACTGGTCACCATGTGCCATGTTGACTTGGTTCCGTCGACTATCACTCTCTGGGTCTGACCACGGAGCCAGCTCCCCAGCTATCAGACAGCAAGGTTGTCAAGGCCAGAGTTCCCCAATTTTACCATGAGGACATCATGGGAGACCAAGTCAAAGGCTTTTTTGAAATCTAAATATATGACATCAACAACTTCTTCTTTATCTAAGTGATGCATCACCTGGTCATAGAAGGAAATGAGGTTGGTCAGGCAAGACCTACCTGCATCAAAGTCATGTTGGCTATCATTCAGAATATTGCCTGCCGTTAGTCTGTTGTTGATGGTTTCTTTGATGATATTTTCCAAGATCTTTCAGGGAATCAAACTGATTAGCGAGAGAAGCTCTTCTCGATCAGAATGGCTGACCTCCTTGATGGGGCTTTAAACTAAGATCACTGGGGGATGGGCAGACAATCACAAGTGCAAGCCCTGGAAGTGACAACCACAGAATCAGCAGGTCAGATAACACCAGGGAACTCACTCCTACCCCAGCCCCAGGAGGGACTCTTCTGAGAGGACAGGGAACTCCAGGGCTTCTGTTGGCAGGCTTAGCTGAAGGAACTAGCCCTTCTGCTAAGCAAAAAAGAATACAATTTCATAGGGATAATGGAGACCTGGTGGGACTCCACCTATGACTGGACCTCAGGGATTGATGGCTATACTTTGTATAGGAGGGATTGTGTTGTGAGGAAAGATGGAGATGTAGCTCTTTATGTGAAGGAAGGAGCAGTACACTTCCCTACAAGCAGAGATTGGCATCCAAGCAGGGTGACTTGAGACCCTCTGGGTTATAATATGGGGAGAACATAGTGAATGGGATATAACTGTAGGAGCCCATTACAGACCTCCTAACCAGGAGGAAGAGCTTGATCATGAATTTGCTAGGGAACTGGCAGAGGCTGCATGCTCTTGGTGCATGGTCGTTATGGGTGACTTAGCCCTCCTGGGCTATGAGCCCCTGACTCTGCCTCTCACCCCTTGCCTCAATCCCCAGATCACCAGCCTGCTTACCCCCGCTTAGGTGTTTGCCAGGAACACAGCTATCGCCATGCTGTTCAGGAGTTCTTCACATCTCAGCTGTCAGAATCAAACTACTGCTTCAGCTCAGGTTCTGAGCTTATATCCTGTAAGCCCATCCCCCCTTTGTGTCCTGGTTGCCTCCTACGACACATGCAGACTGCTCTATCTCAGGCTCTGCCTCCTCTTAAGGTAGCAGGAGCACCAAACCTCCTGCTACAGTGACACCAGATACTGGGCAAGATAGACCTATGGTCTGACCCAGTAAATGGCAATTCTTGTGTTCTTTATGTTCTTATAAACTCTTGACAATTGGGCTCTTCCATCAATGTAGAATTTCTAAGTCACTCTATCTCTTCCAGTATTGCCATAAAATTTCGCTTTTCCTTCAGTCCAGACCTCATTCACTACTGAACCCTTTCAACTTCCTTTCCAAACTGCCTCAGCAACAACTACATTACTAGTTTTACATTCTTCTTTTCTACATAAGAGAACATCTTTGTACACCATTTTCCTTTTCTACCTGTAAGAGAATAATTGACACAATTCTGTGCAGCTTTCTGTCTATCATCTTCCTCTCCAAGCAGTGTTCAGAAATACTGAAGGACAGTGTATGAACCTAGTCTGTATTCTATAGTGGAAAAAATAGTAGACACTTAAGTACTGACAGGTAACATTCTTTTTAAGAGAGAGGGTCAATTTCCAGTACAATAGTTGCTATCAAACCACTGATAGGGATGTTAAAGGATAATAGATGCAGGAGTGCTGTTATTTCTTAAATGTATGCCCTTCTGAGCTGTCATATTAACCCTAGACACAGTGGATCAAATTCATCCTGTCAGTACTGACTTCCGTTGAATTACATCAGGGATGAAGTTGGCCCACTAGTTCTAAACTTTGTTGAATAGCTAGCTCATGAAACCACACAGTTATCAGGGTCAGGAAACAGCTTTAACATGTTTGCAGCTCAGCTCTAAAGGGAGAATTAGATATTTCAGTAGTGTAAATAAGTGACCTCAATGGACCTGCCCTAATTTACACCATAGCAGTATGTGGCCCGAAGCATATGGAGTTGAAAAGCAAAGACTATAAGCAGGCGAAGAGGTACTTTGTTAGAAAAAAGGTCAAAAGACTGCTCAAGGACAAGAGAGATAAAGAAGTCTTTGCTGTGGCATCTGCCTGAACAAAGACTGAGGTTTTTTTTAAACTCGGACATTTATTTAAAGATATTTTATTATATTTGGCAAGCCCCTAGGACCACCCATTCTATTTCTTCCTAGCTACAGGGAAGATGATGATCCAATTGTTGTCATTAGGTATCAGAGAATTGATTCAGCTGTTTGGACCACTCTCACAGCTACTTTTATAATCACTCCCAATAGGATATTGAGGCTAACTTAACAAGGCAGTGATTTTTTTTTTTTCAAGGACAAAGGATTGGATGGTATTTCTAGATGTTCCACAAGATACTACTTTACACAAGATTTTTTGTTGTTGCTGAAAATCCTGTCTCCACCCAAATAAAACAAATCAATGCTGAGTTGAACTGCTATTGCTGATTCACATTGAACAATGGAATTTAAAAGTCAGATCCTGAGCTGATGTAGACTGACAGAGTACTTTGGGGCAGTGATCATTTCTTTGTTATTTGTTTCGATAACACTAGTACAATGCAATACAACATCAACCAGCACAGTTAAATAGTTATGACATTTATCGTATTTTCTTTCATGCAACAGACCTTTTCTGCAAAATTCAGCTGCTGGAAATTAGGGTTCACATTATAAGCAAGGAAATACAATAATTATAAGTGAAAGTAATATTGCTCTTGCTGCATTGGGATCAACACAGTGAGCATGTGGGACTCCCTAGATGCTGTCTGTGGACATTTTCTCTTTCCCTCCCAAAAGAGGTTCCTGCTGCAGAAGTTACTACTCTGTTACTTACTGCTACGTACCAGTATTTTCAAGGGAAGAGCTTTTTTTCTTCATCTTTCAAAGCCAAAGTGTGTATCTTATTTAGGGGTAGGTTATATGCAGGAAGATACCAATATAACAAATATATCATGTCAAAAGATATGGCAAATAATTGAATTCTTGGCATACAGTAAAAGCCAAAACAAATACAATTTTCCAGTTGACCCAAAACACTGGTTTTGTTTCTAAGTTACTTTGAAGTCTCTTTAGCCTTTTATTTCATTTTTGCAAATTTATAATGGAAAAGAATCCTGCAAAATGGACAACTGAAATGTTATATTGAGAAAACATGAAAAGAAAATATTTTTACTTCTACTTCCCAATATGATTTTTCCAGTTCAGCCAAAACATTTTGCAAAATGTGATCCAAATTTGGGAACAATTTGAGTTCTTTCAGGGCTGCAATTTCCAGCCAATAAATAATTAATCAAAAAGAAAACAAAAAAGCAGTTCAGTCTAGCTAATAATCCTTATTCACCAGGTGAAGCTCTGCTTCTTCATGTATTTTTTTTTCCATCTTGAACAAATTGCTAAGCTAAAATTGCTGGGGACCCAAGTCATTCCTTACAATTCAGAAGTTTTGTTTTCATTTTTTCCCTCCAAGTCCAGAGATGTAAAATTTGTGATTGGGTTTTTTTCCACGTGATTTAAGGTTTCATAGAGAAAGGTCAGTAAATCTCCTACTACATGGACTACCTGGGATATTAGTAGTACAGGAGCAACAAGAGCTATGGCAACCTAAGTGTTTTAGAGGAAGTCTGGGGGACAGAGATCTCAGATTGTGGAGTGCGCACTGAGCATATATGGCCTGTTTCAGGGTTTTCTGGAGTGGGGTTTATAGATACTCCTATATAAGGCTTCTTGGTGTATAAGTAGTGCAGAAGGTTAAAAAAGTCTGGAAGTGGAGTGCTCACACATTGATACAGTACTTACCTGTGCCAAAAGTATTTACATGGACCTGGCATGGAGAATATATACACATTAAGGACTTCTCCCTTCTAGTTGTAATCAGGATTATTTTTTATTTGCCTTTGTGCAATGGCCTGGACTGTCAGTCAATGGATCTACCCACAGATTTAGGATCAGGCCCTTTGTATATGTGTGTGTGCGCACACGTGTGCATGTAGGTAATTATATTGCCAGTTAGATTTATTATATCTTAAGCTCTGTGAAGAACTAGTTTCATGGTTTCATAATTGGTAGGGTTGGAAGGGACCTGAGCAGACCATCAAGTCCAACCTCTTGCAATGGGCAGGAAAGAGTACTGGGGTCAAATGACCCTGGCTAAGTGATTATCTAGCCTCCTTTTGAAAGACCCCCAGGGTAGGGGCAAGCACCACTTCCCTTGGAAGTTGGGTCCAAATCCTAGCCGTCCTGAAAGTGAAGTAGTGCTTCCTGATATCTAGCCTGAATCTACTCTCAGTCAACTTATGGCCATTATTCCTTGTTACTCCCAGTAGTGCTCGGGGGAACAGGCCTGCTGGTTCCCCTTGGCCAGTGTGTAGACAGCCACCAGATCTCCTGTCAGCCTTCTTTTGCAAAGGCTGAACAGATTCAGGTCCTGTAGCCTCGCCTCATAGCGTCTGCCCTGCTGTCCCCGGATCATGTGAGTGGCCCTCCTCTGGACCCTCTCGATGTTGGCCACAACTCTCCTAAAGTGCAGTGCCCAGAACTGGACGCAGTACTCCAACTGTGGCCTGACCAGTGTCACATAGAAGGGAGGATCACCTCCTTGGCCCTGCTTGTGATGCATTTGTGGATGTGTGACAAGGTGCGGCTGGGCTTACTGACCGCATCCTCACATTGGCAGCCCATGTTCATTTTGGAATCGATAATGACTCCCAGATCTCTTTCTGCCACTGTGCTTTCGAGAAGGGAGTTCCCCAGCCTATAGGTATGCTGCTGGTTCATACTGCCCAAGTGTAGTACCCCACACTTGTTAGTATTGAATCCCATCCTGTTCTCATCTGCCCACCACTGTAACCTGTCCAGGTCCAGCTGTATCCTGTCTCTCCCTTCCAGTGTGAACACCTCACCCCAAATCTCGGTGTTGTCAGCAAATTTGAATAGGGTGCTTTTCACTCCCTTGTCCAAGTCATTAATAAAGAGATTGAACAGTGTGGGCCTGAGGACCGAGTCCTGGGGAATCCCACTGCCCACATCCCTCCAGGTCGAATATGACCCATCCACCACCACTCTCTGGGTGCAGCCTGTCAGCCAACTTGTGAGCCATCTGACCGTGTAGGCATCAGTGCCACAGCCGCCTAGCTTTTTAATGAGAATGACGTGGGAGACAGTGTCAAAGGCCTTCCGGAAGTCCAGAAAGATTACATCCACTGTGACACCTGCGTCCAGTGATTTTGTGACCTGATTGTAGAAGGCAATCAGGTTGGTCTGACAGGACCTACCCCTAATGAACCCATGCTGGTTGACCCCTGAGCATTGTCCCCCCTGCTGGTCCTTCTCAGATGTGCCCCTGGATAATCTTTTCAAAGAACTTCCACAGGATCAAGTAAGACTAACAGGCCATAGTTGCCTGGGTCCTCCCTCCTCCCTTTTTTGAAAATAGGGACCACATTGGTCTTCTTCTAGTTGTATGGGTCACTAGTCCCAGTTTCGTTTCCACCTTAGCCTTCCTAACAGCCCTGCTACAATCTCAAGGTATAATCCTCCTTGGTGATGGCCCCTCCCTTTCATTAGGCGTACACCTCTTTTTTTTTTTTTTAGCTTTGAGACGTTCCTTGATGCTTTTGGTGAGCCATGGGGGCTTTTGAGCACTCTTGCCCTCTTTGAGCCGCACCAGGATTGTCATCCTTTGGGCTTGGAGGATAGGCTCCCTAAGAAACAACAACTCTTTCTGGACTCCCAACTGGACTCCCAACTCCCCTCCCCTCTGGGACCTCAGTGCCTCCCTGACTAGTCTCCTTACCTTATTGAAATCCGCCTTCCTGAAGTCCAGGGCTGCTGCCTTGCTGCAGGCCTTTGTCACCCTGCGCTGGATGATGAATTCCAGTAGGTGA
>NW_017728995.1:22046413-22053901 GCF_001723915.1 Gavialis gangeticus | reverse complement strand
ACATCTTTGCTGGTAATATTGCCAAAGGGAGGCTACCTTTTCTGTCCTCCTTGGCACGGTCCCCAGGCGTTCTCCTGCCTGTACCCTGTCTACCAATAATTCTGGGCACTCCCGCCACAGGGCTGTACATGGCTCCTACCACTCCTAATACCACGTCCCAAACCTCTCAGATGTCCCGGACGTTGTTGAGTCAGTTATTAGCGCTCGCCCCCTCCTGGGGCTTCTCTCAGTGTGCGCTCGCCCTCCCCTGGGGCTCCTCACAATGTGCTTCCTCACAATGTGCTCGCCCTCTCCTGGGGCTTCTCAGTGCACGCTTGCCCTCTCCTGGGGCTTCTCAGTGTGCGCTCACCTCTATAGGATCGCCCGCCCCTGGAGCTCATCACTATAGGATCGTTCTACCCTGGGCTTCTATTCTTGTGTGCCCACCCTGGGGCGTAACATGAGCACCCTCCAGGCTTCTTGCCGGTGCCCACTCTGGGGCTCCTCATCATTGGGGCTCAGGTGGCCATAGCCGTGCCTGGCCCCTAAATCCACCGTGCCCCTTTCACAGGGCTGGGGTCAGTGCCCCCTGAACGTTGTGCCCTCCCTGGGCTTCTTGCCTGTACACCCCTCCCTGGGGCTCTGCCCGCACTAGGGCCTTTCTCTGCGCTTGGAGCTCAGGTGGCCGTAGCCGTGCCTCCCCCCCCCCAATGCACTGTGCCCCTCCTCAGGGCTGGGGCAGTGCACCCCTAACTGCGGTGCCCTCACTGGCACCAGGGTCCCCACTGCTGTGGAGCCCCTCTGAGGCCTCCTCCTACCCCTATTAGCCTCACCTGGTCCTCTGGTATAATATTAAAGCAAAACCCTAAGCCAATCAGCTGTCACACAAAAACCAGGCCTCCTGGCTGAAACACACACCCTAGCCCTCTGGCTAAACCTCCCTCAAACCCCTCCCCAGGGTTTCTCCTCATCCAGGAGCTGTTTCAGGCCCTTGGGCATCTATAGACTACAATGTTTCCACAGAGTTCCCGCTCCATCAGCTGCCAGAGGAGAACTGCTTGCTTGGCCTCAGCCTAGGCTGTTTATATAGGCCAGGCCCTGTCCCCTTCCGGTCAGCTGACCGACTGCGATTACCCCGGAAACCAGCACCTGTATCTCTTCCTAGAAGCAGGGCACCAAAGTGCCCCTGCGACATGTAGCACTTGATGTTTACCACCCAGTCATGCGTTGGATCCCACCAAGTTTCAGTGAGCCCCACTATGTCCGGGTTTGTGTTAGCTGGCAGGAGGGCAAGTTCCTCCTTCTTGTTCCCCATACTATGAGCATTAGTGTAGAGGCATTTAAGGCTTCCTGAAGGTGTATGCACTGCCCCCCTAATCCCAGGACTATCTGGGTCCCTGTCTCTTACCTGAGTATTGCTTGTGCTCATTGCCTGTCCTGGCTGGGCTGTTCTTTTGGGTGTCTCTTAGTTTGGTGTTCCGTGGCTCCCTCCGTCCTCATCCTCCCCTTCCCCTGATGAGCCTAGTTTAAAACTATTTCCAATAGAAGTTGGTACCTTCACTTTTACAATGTAGATGCCTAAGTGAAACACAACTTAAAATTGATCGCTAACCAACTTTGTACATTCATCTTGATCTGATTGTCTAAAACAAAGCTAAGGATTGAAAACCGGCATATTGTAGCAGACCCTGATATCTAGGGTATGGTCTTCTGCCCTCTGCAGTCACTCCCTGTGTACTCATCTATTCGGTGTCCCAAGTGACCAGTCTGTCTCGCCTGCTGTGTCTTCACATTGAATAATGTTTAGAGGGGTCAGCTCCTCAGTTCCACTGGAGGGACACCTCAGGCCATCTCACCACCATTCTCATTTCTGGCCCAGTCTGTGTTTATCATAGTTTCATAGTTGGTAGGGTTGGAAGGGACCTGAGCAGATCATCAAGTCAGAACCCCTGCCATGGGCAGGAAAGAATGCTGGGGTCAAACTATCATCACAGCAAACACTCACTAGCCTTATGGGCTCACCAGTTTGCTAAGTTTCATAGGCCTATCAGGTTCCACTTGATTTTGTATTGCTCCCCAGGTCCTAACATCCCCAGTCAGTTCTATGGGCCCTAGCCACCCAAAATCTGTTCCAAAAGCCCAAGCACCCCAATTCATTTCCACAGGCTCTAGCATCCTCAAATTCATTTCATAGGGGATTGCGTTCCCAGGGCCCCATAGCCCCTTAGAAACCTGTAAATCAACACACAGTAAGCTCTTCCCCAAGTTACTTAAATGGTCTTCTGACTCCCATTATGCCATCTCATGCCTCATGTTAGGCTCCTGCAGCCAGGAATCCTTGCCAAGAATAAGCAAAACACAAACAAGTTAGCTCCCTTTGGGGTGACTTTTCCCTAGGCCTTTCCCTCTATCTTGCTGGCTATACCAGCGCCCAGCCTGTCTAGGCTAACTCAAAGGGTATAATTCACATTTTTCAGTTGACATTTTGCCATTTGGAGCTGGGCATTTGGAGCTCTCATCAGACAGTTCCTCTCCCAAGTGTTGTCTGGACTCTGGAGTTGCTTGCAGATGTGAAAAAAAAACCCAACCCCAAAATGGTGCTTTACTTGAAACTTGGCATGCTCCCACGCCCAGCCCAGTAGATGCCCAGAAGAGGCATTGTGTTACTTGGACCTGGCCTTCCCAACATCTGTATAAATCAGGCACTTTAGTGGGGCTTTTTGGTGATTTTATCTAATAGCTGATTGAATTGGCTTTAGATGAAAATGCTAAAAAGCCCTGCAGAAGCATCCAAACTATACAGATACTATGAAGCCAGGTTGAAGTAATGCACTACTGCTTCTGGTAAAGCACATTTTCTCCCCACATCTGTTAGTACTCTGGGTTTATATAGCCCCTGATCCCATCCCTTCTAGCCACTACAGTTCTGACCTTAAAGCAGCCTCTCTCTTTTTCTCCCTACAAATCTTTTATCCTGAAATGGGGCATGTGTTCCCCATTACACACAAAGTTGAATATCCATTATCCTTTACAAATCAGGCTCATGTATAAAGAGGCCAAAGCAATAAGGACAGACTGGTTCCAGTAGGGCTCTCCAGGGTGTTTATCTGTGCATATTTGGCTTCAAGGTGCTGGACTTTGAATATTTATAACAAGTCCTTGACATATAACTGACTTTTGCATTCATGACACAACACAATTCAAAGAAAACTTCTTATACAATTTGTGTCATTGTTTTAAAGTTAAACTTATCTGAGATGTCAGGATTCCTATTTTTGATATCTATGGTTGAACATGCTGTTTTGAATCCTGTCAACTTTGTATCATGAGTTGCCCTGTTGTGTGTGGCTCAGGAACATCCAGAAGAGAAGTCTCCCACAAGATAAGTGTCAGTGATAGCCTTGTATTAGTCACCTGGCAGTTCCCAAATGTTTTCTTTAAGTGAAATGGAAAGGACAATGAAACATTAATTTATCTTATTTAGAAGTGAACTGAAGCCAGCATTTGTTAGTGAGCTAAAAGACAATTTCAGGAATTCTAGTCATTTTTTATAATTTAAGGATCTATCTTCCCCTTAATTATTCTGTACCTTTGAGAGCTGAATGTTACTATGAAGAGAGACCCCCCGCCCCCGCCCCCGCCCCCCAAAAAACAAACCAAAAAACCAAAACTGGATTTGAGGATTGTATTTAAAACTTCATTTTCTTCCTCAGAGCTGGTGGGGAAATAGCTCTCCGTACCTCTACTTAACAAACTACCATGTCACTAATTCCCTGATCATGATGTAAAGGGCTCCACTAAGATTTTAAGTACAGCCCTGAGACTGGGGTAGAATACATAGCGGGTGGATGGTACCTCGGAGAAACTCCTCTGAAGCATAGGTTTTCCATCTGATTTCCCCTTACCATTCATAAGAAGAACAGGGAAAGGGTAATTCGCTGGTGATTTATATCAGAAATAAGCTATAACTGTTTCCCCTGCTGCTTCATTTGTATTCCCCCGTGTGAGTATAACGTCTATGTTGCAATGTATTCCTACAGACATCATAGCGCTACACTTTGCTCCAAAACCATGAGTTCTTTCTACTGATGTTCTGACCATGATTAAAAAATAAACATGTATCAATTTTATTATTATTTTTAATCTGGTGAAAAGGAGAGCATTTTGGAAATAAAACACTATAGTGTGG
The DNA here is from genome assembly GCF_001723915.1 of Gavialis gangeticus. Classification (NCBI taxonomy): domain Eukaryota; kingdom Metazoa; phylum Chordata; order Crocodylia; family Gavialidae; genus Gavialis; species Gavialis gangeticus. Next base: position 22,049,733 of record NW_017728995.1, on the reverse strand, counting down.
AAATTAAGCATTTAGAAATAAACATTCATTTCACAATGAGATTATTTCATTACACCTTTCAAGTGCTTCACAAGTGCCAGAAAATTCCACCTTTTCATGCAAAAATCTATAAATTATAGAGACGGAACTCACATTTTCCTGAGACTATAAGTAATATTTTTTGCAATGTTAAGACATTTGGATCACAGACAAACCTGGGTTATCTAGATGTCAAATGATCTGATATTTAGATACCTTGAGCAAGTGTTTCAAAATTACCTGGTAGTTGTTTTACCTACGTGAGGTACCACACAAAGAACTTTCAGAGCACAGGTGTACTGAATTTTCTGAACACTGAGGGATATTTAAATATTGGAAATCAGACACCTAAGAACAGAAAATAGCAAATTCATTAAGTGCTTCTGAAAATTCTTACTTTCCAGGCTCTGAAAACCATACATACATACATACATATCTATATATCTGTAACTACCTAAAGCTCCTGTTATTTGAATGTAGTGGATCTTTCCCCAACAAGCTGGTGGGGAGCTGGAATAATCTGGGTTTACCTGTATGTAAAACTTGTAATTAATCTCTTAAAACCCTTTTGAACCAGCAGTTTGAGAGGCATATGATATATTTCATTGGCAGAGCTGATGACAAATAAAAGCAAATGAAAAGAATTCCAAATCATTCAGTGCAATATACATTATATGGAAATTTTCATATTCCAGTTTAATCTTTAAAAACAATACAATTTGGGAAAAAATAAGGACTAATTCACAATGACTTTCACACAAGGGCTGTTACTGTATTCCAGTTCACAGTGTATTTCTGCATAGACACTGATATATACTGTAAAAATTATAGCTATGATACAAAACAAGTACAATGTGCTCCTTAATCAAAGTATGTAGAATCTAGTTACATTAATCATCACCGTTACCTTTTTATTACACTATGTTATAAAAATACAAATTCATAAAAAGTAAACTATTTTCTGGAAAGAAGCTGTTATCTCTGGACTCTATACCCTTTAATGCTTTATAAAATCAACCTTTCATTGCACATTTCCACATAATGTGATATTTATTGGTTCCCAGGAATCACTGTATCAAATCTATATCCCTGCATGGTCAAAATCCTGGTTACTTAATCTTCTCCTCAACTGACTAGATATCATTTGCAGTGGCTAGTATATATTGTATGTTAAGTCTAGTTTACCATTGGAAAATGTATAAGTAGATGGAATGAAAGAGGCATCAATTCATTGTGTTGCTACTACCCTATGTCAAAAATGAACACAGATAATAAACTGACAGCTGCTTTTTATAGCACATGAAAAGTGAATTAATTGCATACTCCATTTGATTAAATAAACTCTGTATGTGGCTATAGGGCACACTCTCAATAGGAACAGTAGTACTGATGACACAGCACTTGAATTAATTCCAAGGGGACACGACAATGTTTTGACTCCTGACTAATGACACACATTACAATGCAGTTAGGTACAAGTATGATTTTAAAATTTTGTCCCTTAGGTAAAGCCATAGCACTTCCCATATTTGTGCTAATATTTAACAAACTATCTGGTTGGAATATCTTTTTTTTCTTTTTTCACTGTGCACAAATGGTTAAGACAGTTTCATGCACAGGGTTCCCTGAATTCATTATGCTTTCACTGGATATGGAATTACATTCATTTTCCATTTATCTTAGAATACCAAATCATAATATACAAGATAAGAATATGTTGCCGATTAACATCCATAAACTGCAAATGGAAAACAAAGAGCTTTTGGTTTAATCTTATCTGCTTTAAACATGAAATATTAAGCATCTCCTTATTTCTCCTCTAAGTGGCTTCATAGACTAAGAGATGTTTTCATTGCTGAGACCATGAAATGAAGGTAGATAGAGAATAAGTGCTCTAGTTTATTAATTGAAAGACCTCAAACAGTGCACAGTATCAGGTTTTGAAAACAGAGAAAGTTCTGGCAAGCTTTGAGAACACTGGAAAACAGTGATGTCTTGAGGCTACAAAGTAGCATATATAGCAGGACCCAGTATTAGACTTGAGGGGCCCAGTGCACAAGGAAAAACATGGGTTCCTCTTTCTGCAATCATCCCATGTTGGATGCTGTGTACTTTTCTTCCATACATAGCACCTGATTTATTTCAATAGGGTCTTCCTGGCCTGGGCGTGGGCTGAGGCCATTAACTCAACTGTTTACCCCTTTAACAGACTCAGTATATAGTTCCTCAACTCTACCCTGAACCTTTTCTCAGGATTTTTAGAGTGACATCAAGATACCAGCTGATTAGGACAATCAGGTGATAGCAGGAAGGAAGCATAAGAATACAATGACAATTCCAACCCAACAGTAACATGCTATTTATACTAGGGAGCATCACAAAAGCTTGCTATGGGTACAGACACACATGTTTGGAGCCATTTCCAATGGCAAACACACCAAAGAGGCAGCAGCTGCTACACTGTAATTGTTATGTGTGGATGAGCCTGGAATGATACAAATGTAGCCAAACCAGACTGGATGAAACAGTGTTAAAGCTGGAGCAGTTTTGTTACATGTGTGTTGTTCCTGGCTCCACACTTAACAATTAAAATGTAATAACTGCAGCTCTGTTGAAGTAGCTCCAACTGTATGTGTGCCCACCCTATGACATCTCCACTTTACCCATGCACACTCCCAGGCTGGAGGAATTCATGGATGACTAGCTACTGTATTAACTTGAATCCAAGATTATTTCGATTTTAGATTGAATGATGACAAATGTATAAATTTCCCATGTCTAGAATCTAAAAGGGGGGCAATTTTCATCGTTTTCCATATTTAAAATCTAATTATTGGAGGGTATTCTGAAATTCATCCCCCATATCACTGCTACAGGAAAACAGTGGAAAGGGAGTGAGCAGCAGCAGGGGGTGCCTGTCCCTTGCCCACCTGCACTTTGCCTTCTGTCATCTGCATTTCCCCTGGCTCCCCCATGCCTGTTTCACTCTGGTGCTTGCACCCTGCAGTACCCACCCTCCCTTGCTACTTTCCTTGCCACTTGGCCCCTACTTTGTGCCCCTAGCTGCCTCCCCCACACCCACCACCACTTACTGTAAGTCATGGTTCTGGCTCCAGCCCTGAATCCACTCTAACTTGGAGCACAGAGCACATGCTAGCTCTGGCCTCTGCCTGATGAGGCAGCAGCGGCACCAGCATACTTCCCCTGGTTCCAGGACCAGGTTGGAGGCAGACTTGGAAGTGGGGCTAGGGATGGGACCAGCCCTGCCAGTACTGCTGCTGCTGGGCCAGGCAGGAGCCAGA